>NC_092638.1:24903637-26103637 GCF_039555335.1 Amphiura filiformis
CCTGTACGACATATTCCTGTGATCCTATCCCGTATTGTCAAATTATTTTATTGATTTAATTGACGCGTCCTTGCTTAATCATTAACGACATCAATCAATTGGGTTTGTCTCTATTCCTGTCTAATGGCTTTGTGCTTGGCTTTGTGCTTATGAATGTAATACACTCGTGTAGAGATGTCAATAAAAATGAAAAATACTATTTCAATAATTTTCGTGTTATTTAATAGGTATACATGAATTTATTCACTGCACATATTACAAATATATACACACCACCCCCCGGGCACCACCCCCAAGTAAACAACCCCTCTCTAACCCACCCCCACAAACACCGTCACACACAACACTTCACCGTGAGCCCACCCGCCTCTGAGACACACATCGTGTTTAAGGGAGGACGAAGAGGGGTGGGACGGAGAGACAGATATAGAGGGAGATAATTATTATACAATTTATGACATAATTCATTCATTTGATTTTAATTTGAAATCGAATGCACGCGATAGTACATAACCGTACCGTGCATATTCACTTGAGAAATGCCTTTGAGGAAAGCCTCGCTTTTCTATTTACGAAATATTGAATAAAAAGTAAAAAAGAAATAATAATGTTTATGAAATATTGAATTATTCTTGAACTCAAGCATGTCAAGTGGGACCCACTTATACCCTTATCGAGCCGGTACATAATAAGCCAGGAGAGTATATAATACTTACATGAAAAATCTTATCTGCAGAAGAAGAACATCCTTGCATTTTACCAAAATGCCTCTGCCATGTCTGCAAATTCCATTCGTTTTAATTATAATCTAACATGAAATACAACACTAAATTTATACAGCATATTTTTTCTCCAAATGTTAATATTTTTAGCAAAAATATCTATAGAACACTATGGTAATAGTATCCCCCCGCTATCAGATGCGCTATTGTAAACATAAGACAAGCAAGCAAGCGACCAAGACATATAGCAGTGTTTCTATTATCTAATACATTTTGTTGCTCAAAACAACAAATTATTTGATAAGATTGAATTATTACCCATATCGTCAGTACCAAAAAGCTACAGAAAGTCATGTAATTTTGCATTAAATGTTATTTTGTGCTTTTTAATTTATTAGCATGCTTATAAATGTGGTAAACGCTGTAAAACGGGAAGTATTTTATAAAAATACTTTACGTGGAGTAAAAGCTTTTAAAGGTCATGACTCATTTCAGATCGTTTATTAACGCACGCGCCATCAGTGCATCAGTATGCTTAGCTAGCAGGTGGAGGATGAAGACAGATGCGTTGTCTCACAGGATGATGAGGAGGAGGAGGATGGTTTCAGATGGTTTCGTCCTCTCTGCCACCGGCTAAATAATTGGATTACATAGATTATAGTAACCGCTGGTGAATTTTCAAGCATCTGCATAAAATATGAAAACATAATTGCCTTTAATCATGGCCTGTTCTACAGTCCATGCTTTAATGCACTTGACTTGTTATGTGATTCATAATCAAAACTAGAGCGGTTCTCGGCTTTCGCGGTTCTCAGCATTCGCGGTTCTCGGTGGGTTTGTGGTATAGCATGTATAGGGTAGGGGAACCTTGTGTGATCCTGGATGGTGTGTTTTATTGATTGGTTTATGTCTTTGTGCTGTTTTGGCCCGTATGTGTCGTTTCTGTTCAGAACCTTGTGTGATCCGAATGTGTATTGTTTTCTTTGTGGTATTTGATGTGTTTTAAATCTATAGGCCCTGTTTGTCTGCCTGTGTGTCATGATCAATCCAATTGATCAATAGCTCCACATATCTAGCGTTTTTAATCGCGCCATTTGTTGCGTGGTCTTTCAGCGTCCAGCGTGTCTAAGCTTACGTGAGTATAACAAGCGAGACGCGACTGCAATAAATTCTAATTGTTTTGAGTGAAAGAAAAAGGAGCATTCTTTGATTCGGGTTTAAGGAGAGTAGACTGGCCCCCAGTCTCGGTTCGGTTCCATCTCTGGATAATGTAACAATAAATAATTACGTAATGCCCTATGAAAAAAAATGCCAACTCCCCCCCCCCCCTTATTTTCTTCAATGCCAAAACCCATTCCTCTTCATCCACAAATCGACGCCACTAATTACACCCACCACAGTCAACCATGCAGCAATATAGAAATATACTCGTATTATAAGTATTATGAACGCGAAAGTCCATTGAGCGCTATTGGGTTGATTTTTAATGCTATGTAATCTACATTACCAGTCGTTCTCCACGGACCCGAGGGAGGGTCTAAAGGAGAGCAGTCACGTATTTATAAACAGCTATTAGCTGAAGTGAACATTGAAGATTCACGTATACTCACATCGAATATTAAGATCAGTGTTTATGCATTGATATTATTTATGAACTATGAAGATAATTATGGAAATCTACACGATGAGTCTCGACTCTTTATTGTCTAAGTAATTGGATAATGACACGTCATTGACTCCCTCTCCAAGCCTAAACCTCGAACCAAATTATCACACTGTGCAATTGGACTAACCAATGCAAGAAACATCATATACAGGGTGTCCCAAAAACAAGAGGCCCCTCATTGTGCCCTCTTTTTCTCCTATTTCTGACAGATTGATTAAATATATTTTGGTATGTAAAGAAACCTTTAATCGTAAGCTTTTATAAACCAAAACAATTATTTCAATCGGCTCACAACTTTTGAAGATATGCCCTTTTGAATAAAAGTACCCGTTTTTCACTCTGTTTACGGATAGCAAACAGAGTGGTTGTGATGGCTCATGCTATGGAGTGGCCTGCACGACCACCAGACCTCACACCACTTGATTTTTTCCTTTGTGGCAAAATCCAAGATCTTCGCAAACGTATTACTGAATGCATTCGCAAGTATCCGGCGCACAAGGATGGTACGCAACGCAATTGATTTAATGAGGAACAGGGCTGAAACCTGTATTGGCCAAGGAGGCAACCAGGTAGAGGGTAGAGCAGCACAGTAAACTCACTTCAAAAGAACCAAAGAAAACCCAAACCGTCCTTTTAGGGCTACCTTTTATCCTAAAAAGAGAAATGACTTATGTTGTAAATAAAAAAAGAAAGCAAGAAACAAGAAAGTAAGAAACATAAATAAACAAAAAGGCAAAAATAACCAAGAAAAATAAGTGATTGCAAGTAAAGCAAAAGAAGTCCCATTCGACATCCATTTTACCCACAAATTAATGACACTATTAACAAAATCCATTGCCCATAAACCCACCGGTAAAGCCCATTCCATAATAAAGTTATTTTATAAAGTTATCATTGAAGAATGTTTGATATTCATGCATGGTATGTGTACTCCTTTTTAATCTTTGAAGTAGCCAAACCTTCTCCGTGACAGAGTGAAAAACGGGTACATTTCTTTAAAAGAGCATATCTTCAAAAGTTGTGAGCCGATTGATATAATTGTTTTGGTTTATTACAGCTAACAATTCAAGGCTTCTTTACATACCAAAATATATTTGATCAACTTTTCAGAAATAGGAGAAAAGAGGGCGCAACACCCTGTAGTTTGATTTGAAGATGACAGTAACGGTAAAAAGGATTTGCGCGCAGCTAAACACATGGATTTAAAATCTTCATATCTTTTCATCAACTCAAATTTCTCGGCCATATACTGCGTCTTGAAGATGACGAGCCTGTGAAAGAATATGCCCTGTATATCCCACCACATGGGAAGAGGAAACCGGGACGGCCGCGGACACTATACTTACAGTATGCACAGCACATTCTGGGGGATACTGAAGGGTTGCTGCAGCCAAACAAAATTGTTTCGCTTGCCCAAGATCGCAACAGTTGGAGAAAGCTTGTAGTCGCCTGCTCCGCATCCGACTGATGATGATGATGATGATGGGAAGGACGTGCATTTTGATAACCCGTTTATTAAATGTCGTGCAACATTAACAACACAGTAGTGCTTTAAGAAAATGTCCGAATTTAAAAGTTACAGTTTACAGCGATCAATAGTTATTATGCCAGGTTGCACGTAAAGCTCGTCATTTAATTTCTTCTGCAAGTTTTAAATTTGGGTATTTCTCTTTTAAAACACCGCTGTATAGTTGATATTGAACAAAATTAGACAAATCGGGTATCAAAATGCGCGTAAATAAATCATCCTTCATTTTATGTTGAAATATTGTGAAAACAATTATTAGTTCTGAAGCTACAGTCGTTTTTATAACAACTGCGTTTCTTTTTGTGCAGACTTTAAGTGTAAATGTATATCATCATACACATTTCACATTTTCATGATTTTTTTTTGCTAAAGTCATGTCAAGGTCATATGTGGTTAATTGAGCATTTCATGAAATATGGTGGATGTGATCACCATGAAGCGCCAAACATATTCAAGGCCATGTCAAGGTCATCTGAGGTCTGCTGTTGGATTGTTGGACGGTAATGAAACTTGGTGGGTGTTATCATCTTTCAGTGGGGAACATTTTCCAGGTTATCTGAGGTCAATTGAATATTGATTGTCGGATTATCAGGAAACTTGCTTGGATTGATATGCATGGAGATTTTTGTTATACAATTCTGAATTAGATATGCTTAGCACACATTTTAAGAGTAAATTTGTATTTCCTATATTCTTTGTGGTATTTAGCAATAAATACCCATATGTCCCACATGTCCGGAAATTAAAACAGTAAATATCTTATGGAGCAAGTTAGCATGCAATAAGTTTTTGTGACAAAATTAAGAATATGAAACCGAACATTTGCCGAATGTTAATCATGTTAATAGAAATGTTTTACTTTTTAGAGCAAATGGACATTACAATGTCAGTTCAGTGACCAACTGAAGTCAGGTTTATCCCCGTAGAGTCGGCAGTCCTTTACAACTTAGGCCTATTTTAAAAGAACACAACTCTTGGATCAATTATTAATATAAAAACATGTTTCTCGTCCAGGTTAAAAAAAAACAGAAAAAGAAAACAGGATAAGGTTTTTAATTTTTTTAAAACTTTGTATCGCAAAATATAGGTGCAAATACCCATAGGTCCTATTAGACCCTGTATTTAGCGTATAAAAATACCTGAAAAAGCTTCTTCTTAAATTCTATTCTTCTGGTAGATATAACTCTTGGTATACCCTCTAATGATCACAGAACCTTCAAGAAATGTTTTCAAAATTAAAAAAAAAATAGAAATTAATAAAGTTATGACTCAATTTAAAAAATAATACAAAATAATTCATTAATAGAAAATATCTCAGCTTCCTCGACATCTTTTTTTTATTTTTTAATAAATAGAAATCATGTTATAACTGAATTTTATAAATAAAAATTAATTTGAAGCGGCCTCAAAAAAGGAAGCGGACGGGGACCAGTAACAGTTTTATTTTTTTATTCGGCCTTATCATATCAACTAATGCTATTACAATAACAAACGGTGTGAGTCATATCAAAGTTTGGTCATATTGGATTTTAAAAAAAAGAGGATTTTAATGTTTCATCGAAAAAATAGGTGCAAAAGGACTTTTTTTATTGTTTAGGTATTTAAAAAAATTAAATTAATTTGCAGCGGCCTCAAAGAAGAAGCAGTTTTTGTATTCTTCTGCTAGGTATTTAAAAAAAAGAAATAAATTTGAAGCGGTCTCTAAAAAGGAAGCGGGAGGGGATGAGAAACATGTTTTATTTTTTACTCGGCCTTATTATATTTACCGATGCTATTTTAATATCATCGGTATACACAAACCATTAACATTCATGCACCCTTAAGGGATCCAAAATGAGCGTTTATTGCGTTTCGACAGTATTTTTGTGGGACATGAGAGCACCTCAGACCTATCGAATTGCATTCTGAATACGAAGCATGTCTTTCTGATATCAAATAATTTTCATTTTTTTAAATCACAATATAATACAAATTTTATGACAAATTATAAAATTTGATATTTTTCAAATTTTTGATATATAACAGTCCTCGAAGTAAATTATATAAATCTAATGATATATTCTTAAAGTGTATGTAGCAGGATGAAAAGCCGACGGTCAATTGAAAATTTTGACCTTTCATATTGAAGATATGGATTTTTTTCCCAAAAAGACCTAATTTGTTTTGGTGTTTTGGGGAAAAAATCCATATCTTCAATACGAAAGGTCAAAATTTTCAATTGATCGTCGGCTTTTCATCCCACCTACATACACTTTAAGTATAAATCATCAGATTTATAAAGTTTACTTCAAGTACTGTTAAATATCAAAATATCAATTTTAATGATTTGCCATAAAATGTGTATTAAATTGCGAATTTCAAAAATCAAAATTATTTGATATCAGAATGACATTCTTCGTATTCAGAATGCAATTCGATATGTCTGCTGTGCTCTAATGTCCCAAAATAAATACTGTCCAAACGTTCATACCCCAGCCCTTAACCCAGCGCAAACATTATAAACTTTATCAAGTGCTAATTGTGTTTACTTTTAGAGCCAGCACTAGTCTCTTACAAAGCCGCCGTTCCTATTACAAACATGTTTGTTCTGGATAGCCACACACAGTCTGGCCAGAGACTAAGCCATCACAAGGAATGATTGCCTAAACGATAAATAAGCTCTCTCAAACAGGCGTCCAAAATAGCCTAAACCCTTCCAATTTCGATTTGTGAAGCTGTGTTTTGAAAACAAATAATGATGCGTAAAAAGCCACTCGTGTCATGACTGATGTGCATCTCTTTTTGGCGTTTTTCGCATTAAATTAGGGTCCCGTTTAAATTCAAAAATAAACTGGTGTCTAGATGTAATCACAGTTAACACACCAGGAAAATTATAGAATATAAAACAACCTAGTTACGCCTGTTCAGTGCGAACAAGATGCACCTGGTCGGATCACAAAGATGTGATTTCCTCACGGATCACACCAATAATATTATTTATCCATTCTTAGGGTTTTTTTCATATTAAATGGTTGACGTTACATATTTTGGTGGGTGCGTGTATGTGGTGGGTGTGTGCGAGTGGGTCTGGCCCTTTTGTTGCTTACTGTATGTAACCTACGGTTGATAAAGTCATGCATATCGCGAGCACTAACTCTAAGTTCTCTTAAAGGCTAGGAGTACCGTATTTCGTGATCCACGCATCCTCTTTTTGTGACATTTTTCAGTAGATATCCACGAAAAAAACTTATTCCCAGATTTTGCTTCCGATTTGCGTTTGCGAAGTTATGCATAGGCCTAATTATGTGTATTACACTGTTCCATAGGCCACTACTAATAATGATACACATTTTATGGCAAATGATTAAAAATTGATATTTTTGAAATCTAACAGTCCTGGGAGTAAATTGTATAAATCTAATGAAATGTATTTAATATGTATGTAGCTGGGATAAAAAGCCGTCCATCATATGAAAAATTTGACCTTTCGTATTGAAGATATAGATTTCCCCCAAAACACCGACAAAATTTTCAATTGATGGTCGGCTTTTCATCCCAACTACATTATACATACAAATTTAAGGACGCTTAAATATAAAAAATATCAAATTTTAATAATTTGCCATAAAATTTGTATTACATGTACATGTATATCGCGAATTTCAAACAATCAAAATTAATAATTTAATATCAGAAGGACATTCCTCGTTTTCAACATGCAATTCGATATATCTGATGTGCGCTTAGATCTCACAATAAATACGTGAAAACGTCGCTATCCGAGCTCTTAACCCCTTTGAAAATGTTACTTTGGTCACTAGGCATGCTATAAAATAAATGCAAAAAAGCAAACTAAAACAGTACCAACTGACCAGCAGGGAAACTTTGAATGGATCTTAAAAAGATTCAAGTAGTGTACATAACCAAGGAAAATAAATGTTAAAAACTGTTTAATATGTGCAACAACATCCAAAATTTAAGGTTAAAAAGACAAAACAACTTAACATCCAAAATTTAGGGTTAAAAGACAAAACAACCTTGTTGTTTTGTCTTTTTAACCTTAAATTGTGGATGTTGTTGTACATATTAAACAGTTTTTAACATTTATAAAATAAATATCAATGTAATACGGTACTGATAAGCCCGGGTGATGCAAGGAATAAGACGAGGGACTATTTGTTTGTAGACCATCTTAAGAATCTATTATTTTAAAATCACTACAAAAACCAAATGAGATGGCAACAACATTAATTTGCATTTTGAGGTATAACGCTCGGTTTTTATTAAGCTGGCCATGCCTCCCTGCCTCATATCAATAATACAACGGTTCAGTGCGTTTACACAAGAAAATGTTCAGGTAAGCTTGTTGACTTTTTGGTCATTTAAGATCTAGGCCGTATGCAAACTTTTTTTCACCCCTGTATATTCTAAACAAAGACAATGTGTCAAAATTAACACTCGAATGAGCTCGAATTTAAGACCTCTTCCGTTGAAATCGGTCAAGAAATGGGCCTTATGGAAAAACAGCGGATACCTTAAAACATCCGCTGAATGAGTAAACCAGGCAAAAGAATAAAACAACAAACAAACAAACAAACAAACAAACAAACAAACAAATAAAAGCACATGATGAGTGATCCAAAAGGGGATTTGCCATTTGGTCTAATACCATTTGGTCTAATATCCACTTCGTCTATATCTACTACGTCCAATAATCTTTTGGTCCTTTGACCATTTGGTCCGATACCCATTTGGTCCGATAACCATTTGGTCCGATAACCATTTAGTCTAATAACCAATAAGTCTAAAACCATTTAGTCTAACAACCATTTAGTCTAATACTTATTTGGTCTATAACCAATAGGTCTAATAGCCATTTGGTCTAATACCCATTTTGTCTACACACCATTTAGTCTTACAACCATTTAGTTTATTAATAAATAGACGAAATGGTATAGACTAACTGGTTATTAGACTATACGAGTATTAGACCTAACGGTTATTAGATCAAACGATTATTAAACTCAAAAACTCAACTAGAAACTAGAAAACTTAACTCGAAACGCGAAAACTTAACTGGAAACTCAAAAACTGACCTCGAAACTCGAAAATTTAACTCGAAACCCGAAAACTTAACTTGAAACTCGAAAACTTATCTCAAAACTCGAAAACTTACATCGAAACTCAAAAACTTAACTCCAAACTCGAAAACTTAACTGGAAACTCGAAAACTTAACTCCAAACTCGAAAACTTAACTCGAAACTCAAAAACTTAACCAAAAACTCGAAAACTTAACTCGAAACCCAAAAGCTTAACTCAAAACTCAAAAACTTAACTCGAAACTCGAAAACATAACTCGAACTCGAAAACTTACCTTGAAACTCGAAAATTTAACTCGAAACTCGAAGACTTAACCTCGAAACTCAAAAACTTAACTTATATAATTCAAAACTTTACTCGAAACTTGAAAACTTAACTAGAAACTCCAACACTTACCTCGTAACGCGAACACTTATTTCTGGAAACTCAAAAACTGACCCCTAAACTCGAAAACTTAACTCGAAACTTAACTCAAAAACTGGAAACTGGAAACTTGAAAACTTAACTCTAAATTCGAAAACTTAACTCAAAACGCGAAAACTTAACTAGAAACTCGAAAACTTACCTCGAAACTCGAAAATTTGACTCGAAACTTAACTCAAAAACTGGAAACTCGAAAACTTTAGTCGAAAATTTAACTCGAAATAAAAAAAAACGTAACTCGAAACTCCAAACCTTAACTCGAAACTCGAAAACTCAACTCGAAACTTGAAATTTAACTCGAAATATACGGCCAAATCAGGTATCACACATTTAAAAGCAAAACAAGAGAGAAAGGCCAGTCCGCTACATAATAAAAGTACAGATTTTTGAGTTTTCACAGCCATAACGCATTATTAAATATTTGTACTCTGCATTTGACGAAATCCGTCTTATTTTATATAATTATGGTTTCTGGGTTTCTGACGAGCTCTTTGAGACCATTTACATCGCACGATTTCCAACATGGCTTGACGAACTGACGCATTCCCAGCCCCGTAACACCATGGATTAACTGCGCTGTTTAAACATGTCCAGAACAAACTCATCTGAAAAGACAGTAAACGGTAAATGATAATGATAATGATAATGATAATAATAACAACAACAACAACAACAACAACAACAACAACAACAACAATAATAATAATAATACCAACAACAATAACAACAACAACAATAACAATAATAATAACAATAATAATAACAACAATAACAATAACAATAATAACAATAATAACTTTGAATAATAATAATAATAACAACAAAATAACAAAATGGACATAAAAATTTACAAGGCACAATTATTGCCAAATGATATATCGATTTTTGCATTAAACTCCACTCCTCCCTACGTCATACATAAATTCGCCCAGCCCCATTTCCCTAATATGAAATCTAAATAAAGAAAGAAACTGACAAATAAATATTTCCGAGTTCCGACTGATTTTGTTTCATATGATGTGCAGTTAATATTCATATTCTTTTATACATAGGATGCTCCAGTTCTTACAGAGAAAATATTTCTTTGAAAACCCGCCCACTCGGCTATTTCAAAAAGGTAATTAGACTTCTTCAGCATGTGCAATAAATCAGCATTCAAATCAAGTTGGTTTGCTGAACAGGATTAACTACCATAGCAATAGATGAATACAATTTTTCAACATATCACACAGCACTAGTACGTTCACGCGGTACCTCCGCATTGACCCATAGATGTCAAAGAACAGGGATAAAGACCTGGATCGTAATTCTATTCGCCGTAGAAGTGACGTCATAGTCGGATTAACTACCATAGCAATTCAGCATCGAAGTGGTTACGTAATTCTCTTGGTTACCGGATCACGCTACTTTGGTATGCCTTCGAGTGCCATATACTTTATGTGGTGATCATTTCGATCGTGGTTCATTACTCTAGCGCGTGATCCCGTTGACATAGTAACATTACGTAACTTCGATACTGAATTAGATGAACCAAACGAAGAATTTCTTGTCAATTTATCACCACGCATGAGCTCGCATGGTCAATACAATTAGTGAATCAACTCTTTCCAGAAAACAAACTCATTTTGTCTAAAAACACTATTTTCTCTAAAAATAGTGCAATTCTGTATTTATTATATTACACACTATCATCGCTTGAATATTTGTTTTGTTGAAAGTATCATAAATATTTAAATTCAGGTTTTTCACCAAGAAAAGTGAACACTAATACGAGGAATAATTGAAGATTTGAGCGCAAGAAAACCGTAAGTCCACTTGGCCCCTCAACATGTATACACTAAAGTTACGTATAGTTTCTTATAGTTTGGTAATGTTTTATACATGGTCAGGGTCCAAAACAAATCTTTCACAACCTTTCATGATGTTTTCACCCTGGAACATGTATAAAACATTACCAAACTATACGAAACTATACGTAACTTTAGTGTATACATGTTGAGGGGCCAAGTGGACTTACGGTCTTCTTGCGCTAAGGTCTTCAATTAGACCACGAAACTAGTAGAGATACTAGCTTCATGATTCTACAAACAAAATATTTACAAACGCTCAAATAATAGGGCATACACTTACATATAGGCCAATCAAATTAAAAAAATATCACCCACCACTAGCTGCAACAGAATCCATTTCGCATGCATCCACCTCCCAAAAGCTAATACAAAACATATCAAAAGTCCCCAAAGTATTGGAACAGTGCCTAATTTACATAAATCCAAAATGGACGCTTATGGAGGTGTGAAATTTCAAATTTGACCAAATCTTGCTAAAAAACATACCAGTGTATTCCTCTCGTCACAATGATTCAAAAAGAGTATAGTTTGACCTATCTCCGATGTAAATTTCTTGAGTTATAGGGGGAAAGGTCAAATGTCAAATTTTGGACTCTACAGGGAAGCAAAAAATGAAAAATGCTACGATTTTGATTTAAAAAATGGTCTCATACTGTTCCGTTTGCAAAAGCATTAAATAAAAAGAACAGTTTGTTACCCTGGTAACATGGCAAAGAAGATCAAATTCAATGACCTTGACCTATTTTGTGATGTTACCTATGTAACAAAACATCCAAAATAATACAACTTTTCTCATTTTGATTTATTTTTGCCAAAGGAACAATTTTTGAGACCAGTTGAATTAAAATTAGAGCATATTTCCATTGTAAACGACTGTGGACCGAAAATTTAACTACTCTGAGGAGGTGCGATCTTCTGGCTGGTGACTGCTTTTGGATTCGTACTACTCTGAGGAGGTGGAGGTGCGATCATCTGGCTGGAGACTGCTTTTGGATTCGTACTACTCTGAGGAGGTGCGATCTTCTGGCTGGTGACTGCTTTTGGATTCGTACTACTCTGAGGAGGTGCGATCTTCTGGCTGGTGACTGCTTTTGGATTCGTACTACTCTGAGGAGGTGCGATCTTCTGGCTGGTGACTGCTTTTGGATTCGTACTACTCTGAGGAGGTCCAATCTTCTGGCTGGTGACTGCGTTTGGATTCGTACTACTCTGAGGAGGTGTGATCTTCTGGCTGGTGACTGCGTTTGGATTCGTACTACTCTGAGGAGGTGCGATCTTCTGGCTGGTGACTGCGTTTGGATTCGTACTACTCTGAGGAGGTGCATTTAGAGTCGCATTTTTCTCACGTCTTGCTGCTCTGATGACACGATATGTACTGATGTTGATTGTAAGAAGCAGGATAAATGGTACCCAAAAATCACAGAAATTATAATGAGCCAAATGTAGCTTGCGTATTGTCCAGAACAGGCACCAGGAGGTAGATGTTCTAAGTAGTGTAGGAGAAAATGAATCCCAACTGACGAGGAAAACAACAGTGGTAAACCGTACGCGATGCACATGAACTTCACAGCCCTGCCAGTGGTACGTCTCTCCCAATGCCATAATGGTTTAGACAATGAAACATATCGATCAAACGATAACATTACGACTGATTGATTCGATGCCTGGGTCAATGTTATATCAATAAATGCAAAGAGGATACACATGCCTGGACTTAGAGGCCAATAACCAAATAATAACTGAACACAGTATAAAGGCATGCTGACAATACTAATGCTAAAGTCAGCTACAGCGATACCGATCAAGAAATAGTTGAAGTAGGTGCGAAGGTTTGGTCGACACAAGAATGTTACCAAGACTAACCCATTGCTGAAGATTGTGAAGAAAGTTACAAAGATGAAAATGCAACTGAAAACTAAACTAATTAAATCAGAATCGTTTCCGTCAATCTCATTAGCCTGAGTCCCTTGGCCCCGACCTCGAAACAATTCAAAATGGCGGAATAAAATGGCCGTTTCTCGTTCAAGCACAACCCGATGACCGTGCGTAAGCAGTTGAAGGACTGGTGGATCAAGTCTACAATCTCATCACCTTCTTTACTGTCATTATGAGTTGTATTGTCAAACCATGATGCTTCGGTGTAAATGTCAGTGACAGTTTCGGTGACAGTGATAATGTCAAAGACAGTGACAATTTTGGTGACAGCGAGAGTTTCGGTGACAATGGTCATTTCAACGACATTTTCGTCATCAACCTCTGTTTCGGTATCACTGCTTGAGATATGATTTGTTGGATGAAAAAGTAAGAGCAAGAGAACAAATCGTCCACATTCTTGAAACTGCATTATGCTAATGACGAGATTTCCTGACAAAGTCGTGCTTGTTTGCAACGATGTATTAAAAACCTCGCGTCGAGGTTTTGCCAAGTTTAAAAAATAACGGTTACTTAATGAAATAACGGTTAGTTCATGAAAAAGAAGAAGTGAAATTTAGCAAAACGCGACGAGGTTTATTTACCCGTAAGAGAGCTCTATTGTTCCGCTATTGTATCCGCTATTGTATCCACTATTGTATTCTATTCATAAAAGCTACTGCAAGAATCGCGGCAATCCCTGATCTTGCAGGTGTCTACCGCCGGCGTTTCGCATTTATTAACATTCAAAATGATCCCATACTCTTACATTTATAGACTTATTCCCTTTTTATATAATATTCAGAAATTGCAATTATGAAAACTACAAACTTTGAAAGTGAAAATATATTACCATCGAAAATATATCATACTTAAATTCTATAGAATCTATAGAGGCATTGCATGTGACGTATCATCCCGTAAATATGGCAGACTACTCAAATGCATTCAACAAAAGCATGATTGCAATCTACCGTGACAGTTCGTCTCACACACATAACCCTGCACTACGATCAAATAGGTTGATGACAACATTTGATTGAATGGACTGTACTCCGCCATAACTACGGTGAAGGACACCGGTTCAAATTCTTTGTTTGGAGCCAATCAATAATTTCATGCAGGGCCTCTATAGATACCCAACCCAGAAGTGCCCATTTATTTTCTAATTTTTTGTAATCGCGCCCAAATATCCCCGCAAATATCTTATACGGGCAATTCCAAGCGTTGCGGAATGATGCAAACTGCCTTTGTACGAATTTCTTTTTGATGCAGCAGCCAAATATGTATTAACAGCACAAGGTGAATAGCATAATGTTAAAGTATTTTTGGTTAGTGAATGATTAAGGTAGGAGAAACTTTTCCAAACCACCCTAATTTCCTAATTTGCATATGCAAAGTTCGCGTTGCGGAATGATGCACACGGGACCAGTATTTTTTGCACTAAAACATTTTTGACAAACTCTGTGAGTTTAGTAATCTGAGATATTAAATTTGCCACTTAATCTAAAGCTTAGGATGTAAACTGACAATTGTCAGTATCGATTTAAAAAAAATTTGGGCATCGTCTCTTTATGCCAAATTTTCCGACACTTGGTCACGTTGCGGAATGATGCAAGGAGCGTTGCGGAATGATGCTGTGTGTAAAATCCCATAGAAAATGAAAAGCAGTCCATGTTTGAAAATAAAAATAAATAGATCAATAAATTTGAGTAAATTGTGTTTTATATACTTGGCTACTTATGTTAGCTGACAAATATCAATATTTATCCAAAAATATTTATCACCGATTTTTTTTTATCAGATAACTTGTGTTGCATGGTCACATTTTGAAACTAAAATTATGTCAATATTTTGCTAGTCTTAAATTCTTGGAAGTGAAATTTAGCACTGGGTGTTAGCCATAGGATGTAACATAACAACTATCACCATCCATCAAGAAATAATCATCCCTGTTTTTATTTTATCGTAAATTTAAAGAAAAAATCCTTGCAATCCATGAATCCTTATGGCGTTGCGGAATGATGCAGGGGGTTTTGTGGAGTTATGTCACTTACAATGGTTCAGGCAATGCTGAAACATCAATTACTGTAAAGATAATTCTGTGCAATGCATTTCAGAAAGTTCTAACCCAAAATTGTGAATATTTTTTTCAAACGGGCACATTATGAATTATGCATCATTCCGCAACGTTGCGGAATGATGCAACTTTAATTGGTCGTTACCGCCACAAATTAGACTTTTTGAAAATTATTTTTGGGTCATTGGATAGGGATGAATAAATTTGCTTTGCATTCTAGTTTCAATGAAAATCAACCTTATTTTAAAATTGCAGTGGTAATAAATGATACTTTTGCGTTGCGGAATGATGCTTTTAATCGTAAAATTGGTACTCAAACAATGCTGACGAAGCTACACGTTATAAAATTTGAAAATTTCTGGTGTTTATATTTTGAGCTACTTATAAACTTTATATTCACATGCATAATTTGTTTCCAAAATTTTACAGTACAGAGCAGTTGCTGTGTTTTTAGTTTTGCTGCTTTTACCAGTCAAGAATATGCAAATTTATGCAAATTAGGATGTTTTTCTAACAATGGACACCATTTCCTCCTAAAAAGTACGTTTTCAGAAAATATAGCTTTTTAGCTACAATATGAGACCAAAATCACATACTTGACTTGATTTTTAAATTTTGACAATTTGGGCGAGGTTGCTTCATTTTGGGCATTTCAAAAGTTAGAAATCGTCAAAAATGGCAACATCCATTGATAGCAATGGTTGAGTAAACATTGTCTAAACACTAGATAAAAAGACAGCTTTGTACTACAGAGAAGATGTGAGGAAAAAATATGTGTGCTGCCGCTCATTCAAAAGTAATCACGCTATTCAGGTTTAACAATAAAATACAATAAAGGGGTTCGAACCCATGGTGGGTGTGATACACTAGTTGCTGCTTAATAGTTTTAGGGAAAGGTCAGTGTCTGTATATCATCATACTATGCATACCATGCATGCAGACCCTAACATCCAGTTATTTCAAATGAAAATATGACCGAAGTTCCATGGCAAATTATAATTTCTGACGCTTGTTGACTCTTTCAACCTCTACGATTTATGATACAGACTATTTTCAATTATCAAAATATCTTTATTAGGTTTGCAGGAAATGACAGGAAAATACATACAACAATAAAATAAACATGATCAACAATCATCCCTTTTCTAACAAAATCCTAAAACACTCTCCCTAAATAATTATAATTCGAAATAATAACACCTATTCATTTATTCATTATAAACCTCTCGCAAACTGGAATGTGTATGTGGTGAATTGTAATTTTAATAACCGATATGGAAACAAACAGGTACTATAATATTATTCAAAATCAAGAATAATATCAAACAAATCCTCCTACTCGAACAGTACACTTAATTTAGGCCCGGGATTTAGGCCTGCATTATGATTATAGACCTAAGGTAAAAATACTTGAAGAGATAACAAGAAACCTTTCGTGCTTGGCCACTGTAGTGCTTGGCTGATCCTTGCTGGATGAAGGTCAATATTGATCTATTATGTGAGTGAAATCAAACACCGTGTCCTCGTTGCTACTCCCATGTAATCGAAGGTCGTAAAAATTAATCCGATAACAATAGAGGGTATTCATTACTACATCATTGATGTGGTTGCTCAATGCTCATGCATAAAATTCTTCCATGGGCTGTTTAGCTTAATCATGTTAATCGGGAAGTGACCTCTTGAAATGATATCATCACAAAGTGAACGATGTTATAACTTGGAGGGCTAACAAACCAACAC
Source organism: Amphiura filiformis (assembly GCF_039555335.1). NCBI lineage: Eukaryota > Metazoa > Echinodermata > Ophiuroidea > Amphilepidida > Amphiuridae > Amphiura > Amphiura filiformis. Next base: position 24,920,638 of record NC_092638.1, read on the forward strand.
CGCCAAATTCGACTGACGTGTGTACAACGTGAGAAGCTATGAAGAAATGGAACACTCGTTGTCTAATAATGCATGTGTTTATGGTTAGGATAGCGGTTACTTAGCAGCTCTCGTTCCGCTTGGGTTTATTGAATACACTCTATATATAGTCATCAATATGTCGTTTCCAGTCCCTGGCTGAACTATAGGGTTCAGCTATTATTTTTTAAATAATTCTTTTACCCCATGCAGCTGATTGGGGTGGTTACAGGTCGTTTAAAAACCACTAACCGCGCAATGAGGATATCGAACATAGGCCCCCGCAGGGCTACAAAAAACTGCTAACCGCGAAATATGGATATCCAACTAGTTTGCCCCTCGAAGCTGTAAAAAACCACTCACCGCGAAATATGGATATCCAACTAGTTTGCCCCGCAGGGCTACAAAGAACCACAAACCGCGAAATATGGATATCCAACAAGTTTGCCCCTGCAGGGCTACAAAAGAACTGCTAACCGCGAAATATGGATATCCAACTAGTTTGCCCTCGAAGCTTCAAAAAACCACTCATCGCGAAATATGGATATCCAACTAGTTTGCCCCGCAGGGCTACAAAAAACCATTAACCGCGAAATATGGATATCAACTACTTCGCCTCGCATGGCTACAAAGAACCACTTACCGCGCAATATCTTTTTACCTCAAAAAAAGAATTAATATCTACCAAAACACGTTTCAAAACGTAAAAAGGGGCCAAGTTTAAAAAATCTTTCCTGTGTGGCTTTTCACCCTTTTTTAAACTTGGTCCCATTTATGAAAGTTTCTAAAGACCCATACGAAGTCATCTTTAGGCTACTTGTTTGTTTTCTTAGTTGTCAGTGTTCATTTTGTAGAGTAAATTAATTAATGTTCGTAAAGACGTTATAATGTATTTTGATTTAAGCAAAAGTAGCAAATACTCACTTTGTTAAATTCTTCATCGTCTTGTGCGATCCTGCGCCTTATGTACAGATGTAGGGCCTATAATATGTAACAGGTTGACAGACAGTCAATTTGCTAAGTATATATAATACTCTACTACTCTTTATGAACACGCAATATAATGAAACATAAACCTTCAAATGTTTTTGATAATACATAGCCTACGTCATATTGCACCGCTTTCGAACAGTCTTAAACCTAATTGTTGCATGTAGAAATTAGGACTCATTCTTCATGTTATTACGGTACCACTTTACTGAATGGGACCAAGTTTAAAAAAGGGTGAAAAGCCACACAGGAAAGATTTTTTAAACTTGGCCCCTTTTTACGTTTTGAAACGTGTTTTGGTAGATTGGCTTTACCATAACCAAAATCATATCACAATGCTCGTTTAGATGTAAAGTGTGCCGAGGCTTGTGGATCAACGTCTAGGCGTTGTCCCTGTGCGTAGCGCACTATAAATCACCGCGCTTTTTTTTCTTGCTTTTCTTGAGATCTTTCCTTAATAGTACAGGGTGGTTCAAAATTCAAAATACATCAAAATATCTAATAATGTGAAACATCAACGAATTATAAAGGTGTTTTTGATCATAATTATAATGGCGATGCGATCTTTTCGGCGGAAATTTTGGCGAGAAATAATCCCACCAGTAATCTTTTAAATACCATAGTGAGGAAAACGATGACACCTCTAGTAACTTCGAGTTTCATAGTTGCAATTATTCCAAATTCCAAATTCTTTATTTGTTCTTATAGAGTCTTGAATCGTCGAGTTAAGTTGTTTGATCAAAAAACATGCGCTCGGAATTTAATTTGTTTTTGAAAACCAGAGGCCATAATTCTGTTAAAACAAAATATATTACGCGTGTAGAAAAACCCCATGGAAGTGATTTAACGTAGAGTGTATCCCAGAATTATCTATACCGAGAAATTGATTTTCTTAAGGTATGAAGAGCATTACTATTGGTAGTATTGTTTTAAATTCTAAAATTTACCTATATTTAGCTTTCGTAAGAATTATAGATTTTAGACATCGGACGTTTCTAATAGAAGTTACTTTATATTGCGTAAAAATGGTGAATTCCAAGTTTTGGCAAAAAGCTGCAAAACAACCTATTTTGAAAACCTGTAAAATTACTAACTGTTCAGCACAAAGTTATTTGGAAAATGTTATGCAGGTACATTGGTTGTGTCTTGTTCTTACTTAAATTAAACAATTATAATCGATATCTATTAATTATTTATGATGTTACAAAGCAATCCATGTGTGGAAAAAATTGTTACACTTGAGTGACCTCATAGTATTCTTTCGTTGGCGGTAGTTTTGAAGATAATTATTGCGGTGTGTGAGTTTCATCATTTTAAATGCCGGCAGAGATGGATTTGTATAGAAAATGTTTGTCCTTAGTGTCGTAGCATTTATTTATGTCCACAGTATATTGGCGAACCCACAGCTATGTCACGGAGAAGATTAAAATTGACTGCGGAGGATCCTTGAGGAAGTTATAGTCTCTGTAATAATGACATTTTTGGGTAATAATTGTGGTTAAAATCACATAAAAAGTATGTTTTTAACGTATATATCTGAAATCATATTAAAATGTTTCACTTTATTCCATATCAAGAATTATTTAGCGTTGTAAGCTCTACATCTGTGCCAAATTTAGTGTATTTCCTATAAAAGTATGTAGGATTTCTCTAATATATAATTGCACAGTACGGCTGGACGATGGTGATAAAGCATTGTGTTATGCATTGTGTTATGTGATGCCTTTTCATCTTCTCCTCCACTACTTAGAACATCTACCTCCTGGTGTCTGTGCTGGACAATACTGTGATGTGCCCTGAGTAATTTGATTTAATTTAATTATTTAACTTTGTTTACAAGCTGAAAGTATTTCATGAGATGGGAAACCCCCTTGTACGTGCAAGATAATGGTGTGGAAAGTCATTTTGGAATTCCCCAAATTATTGTAAACAAAGTCAGATCTATGTTTGGAACTTGAAATCCCCAGTTCAGTATATTGCACCATAGTCAGGAAACCCCCCCAGGAAGTGATGTAATGTGAAAGGTGAATATGTATAATTAATATTGGGAAATCCCAAGATTACAGCAATGTTGTGAAAATGTGATTGAAGTAATGGTTTATTAATAGATGATGGTTTTTTTGCATGAGTACTGATATAAAAAGCTGGAGGCTTTTGTGGGACTTTACAGAATGTCATGGGAGATTGAAAACTCCACATGTGTGTGATGGTCTTCGTGCTTCAAAAAAAGAAGTACATTTTAACCAGTTTATATAGCCAATAATTGAGCTAATTTTAATACAGCAACGAAGAAGACAGCGAGCACACAAAAGTGTTCTTCCTCATCAAAGGATTAAAAGTTATTCTGTCAAATTGCTGGAGTTTGCTGGGTTTGTGAAGGCAACGCATCTGTCAAAAAACAGCGGAGCTGTGTTAAAGAAACCTGTTCCCTGGAAAAAGAGGGATTGGTGAAAGAAACACCATTTTTGGAGAACGCAGCGCAAGGAGATATATTTGTGGAGAAAGCAGCGCAAGGAGATATATTTGTGGAGAAAGCAGCGCAAGGATATATATTTGTGGAGATAGCAGCGCAAAGGAGATTGGAGGAAGCATCATCATTTCCGTATGCGGATTTTATACGCAAGGATTTATAAATGCAAGTGTACTATGGACTTCGCTGATTTTCGCAGGACAAGTGAATAAGGATATATTACATCAGTCGTCCGGAACATTGCAAGAACTCTAGAATCACCAACAAGAAGACCGCTGGTTAAGTACCGATAGAATAAAACTGATTGTGTGATTTTATTGTAATTGTTGTATTATGTACCAAGCATACTTTGTTTTCAATTAAAGACTTAGATTTGTTAGCTTAAAATCAAACAGTGTATTTGTGTTGTGCATTCGTGTGAGTTCGGGTAAAAGGTGATTTTGGCCTTGAGTCAATAATACGCAAGCTACATTTGGCTCATTGCAATTTCTGTGATTTTTTGGGTACCATTTATCCTGCTTCTTATAATCAACATCAGTACATATCGTGTCATCAGAGCACTAGAGCAGCAAGACGTGAGAAAAATGCGACACTAAATGCACCTCCTCAGAGTAGTACGAATCCAAAAGCAGTCACCAGCCAGAAGATCGCCTACCACGGCTCTGCAGCCTCAGCCCGGGTCTCAGCACAGTTAAATAGTTTTTGCTAATTTTAATTAAAATTAGTTGCGCAAATATTCAAATTAAATTGACAGATGAGGGATAGCAATATTATTTTCTCCAAACTCACTTTCTTAATTCTTCTAGAAATATCCCTCAAAGTGTACCAACACTTGTATCAAGTTTAACATTGATTTGATCTGAATAAAATGTATCTTTCAAAAGGGCTAAAGTGCTGTCAGTTAAAGGGCATTTCGTGATCCACGGCATCATCCCTCCACTTTTCTCAAAAAAAGTTGAGATTTTTATATCACTGGAAACCTCTGGCTACATAATGTTTATGTACAAAAAATTTCCTGCAGCTTAATTCGTTTAGCAAACATATCGTGAAATTTGAATTTCGTTCTGGTAAACCAGAACGAAATTACAACACATTGTCTATGGAGCAGTGTAATACACATTACTCGCAAACGCAAAATCGGAATCAACTGAAATTTTGAGAATAAGCTTTTTTCGTGGATATCTACTGAAAAATGACATAAAAAGAGGATGCTAGGATCACAAAATACTCTACTCGGGGAGCTAGGGCCACTTTCTGTGCACCCCCACAGGACCAAACCAAACCAACTTTTTTAGGTTCCTGAGATGACCCCAAAACATAATCAGGATGTTTCCAAAATATAAACTGGCCCCAAGGGGGTAAAAGGTCATCGAACTTTGCATAGGGTCAAAATTTCAAACTTGCTCAAATTTTGTTGAAAACCATTCAATGTATTCCCTAGTCACAGAATTCAGAAAATGTATAGTTTGACCTATCTAGATGTACCGTTCTTGAGTTATAACCAAAAAGGTCAAAGGTCACGTTTTTTGCCTCTATGGGGTCGAAAACATCAAAGTGCTCCGATTTTGTCAAAAGAGGTGTCAAAATTTTCGTTTTGATGAAACAAATCAAATAAGGATAGGATTGCACCATCTTGGATGTTTCGTTACCTAGGTAACACAGCAAAATAGGTCAAGGTCAATAGGCCTCAATATGGTAGGGCCTACTTAACCTATTTTGCTGTGTTACCTAGGTAACGAAGCATCCAAGATATTACAATCCTATCCTTATTTGATTTGTTTAACCAAAACCAACAATTTGACACCTCTTTTGGCAAAATCGGAGCACTTTGTTGTTTTCGACCCCTATAGAGGCAAAAATGTGACCTTTGACCTTTTTGGTTATAATTCAAGAACGATACGTCCTAGATAGGTCAAACTATACATTTTCTGAATCCTTGTGACTAGGGGAATACATTGGAATGGCTTTTAACACAATTTGAGCAAGTTTGAAATTTTGACCCTATGCAAAGTTCGATGACCTTTTTACCCCCTTTGGGGCCAGTTTATATTTTTGGGAACATCCTGATTATGTTTTGGGGTCATCTCAGGAACCTAAAAAAGTTGCTTTGGTTTGGTCCTGTGGGGGGTGCACAGAAAGTGGCCCTAGCTCCCCGAGTACTCCTTTAAGTTAAAATTTTATATAAAACATGTTAAAACGTGTATTGTCCGACGTGCATTGTAAGGTACTTTATTAAGATATTCTGAATACTAGTAGCAATTAATCTCACTTAGTACGGTATATCATATTCCAAGTAAAACAGCATTGTATGAAGGAAACCTATTGATTTTCCTAGAAATATTCCACTCTGGCAATACAAACTTAATTTTGATCAAGGCAAACGGTACTATATAATAAGATATCCTGAATACTAGTAGTGATCAATCATATTTTTAAATTTTTCCTTAAAAGGGAAGAAGTGCAGCAAAAGCATCCATTAATATTTCATTGTCATTCCAGGTAAAAGAACAAACTTTTTTCTTTCGCACTTAAGGTTCCCTAGAAACTGCAATTTGAAGTGAAGCATTTTGCTCGATCAAATGTATTATTCACGTATTTTATTGTTTTTCAAGAAGTGATATTTATTATGTATTTTATTGTTTTTCAGGTGGCGATATATATTACATATTTACAGTCAAAAATATGTATCTCAAAAAGCAAATAAGCTTTTATCGTGCTATCTTCACAACAAATTTTAATAAATCAAGTGTCTGCTTGTTTTACATGTTGTATGTAATAAATTGCCATCTAATTTGCATTTAAAAAAAATTAAAAATGTGTTTCTAGTTGTTTCTAGGATGTTTCTCAATTTTGCATTTTTGCGCCTTCAAAATAGAACCGGGAGGCTATTTTACGACAGATTTGAATGACATTTTCGCAGAATGTGTATTTTGTTATTGTAAAAAAAAGTATGAAAGTACATTTTTGAATTTTATTTTTGTTTTGAAGTACCGTCACATTTTTAGGTTTTAAAAAAATCACATTTTTTGCCGTTATCGGGTTTTGAAGCATTTTATAAAAAATCTACTTCCATACTTTTTTTTTTTTTGCTGCTTTTTAACTTTCATTAAAAAAATACATCTCTGGCATCTACCGTTGCGTCCTGGTTCTATTTTGAAACCCGACACCTAAAATCCAAGATGGTCACCAATTAAATATGCAAATAAGATTTTATTTATTTATTTATTTTGTTGCATTTTTCTGATTTGTTGGTGTCAAGTGTCATTTACACCAAGTATGAAGATCCTAGCATGTTTAGTTTCATGATTTTTGGTGCACTTCTTCCCTTAATATGTGACCCGGCAGCACAAATGAGCCGTAAATTCCCTAAATTGTATTCTGAGTTACGGTGTAAAATGTGTACGAAGGTCGTATTCATCGGTAACTTAAGCTGGCCCGACATCGATCTCATTTTGATAGTGAAACACTAATCAATTATCCTATTGTTGAAGTGGATAATAAGCTTCTACCTTAGATGGCTATAGAACTTTTAATAGCTCTGGTCTTTGTTTGCTTTTGCTAAATCCTGTTCAAGTGGTGGGTTACCAGGCATTGTATTTTGTATAGGTATGCATAACCAACAATTAACAATGAGAGAACTTTCTTAAACCTCGTTGACTTGGGGATGATTTGAAATGACCGCCAATTATGACTGTTTGATATTTATTGCCAGCAATGTGGAAAAAGAGACACACGTAGTAAAAAAGGTATAATTTTGTTGAAGGAGCAAAGTTTAACAAACCATAACCCCGCTTCTGGATATCGTTTGAAGTCAAATGATATACCATTTTTAAGTTTATTTTTAAACACGAAATAAAACAAAATTGACCGGGGAGGAATTTACGGCTCATTCGCCGTGAACGGTCACATATAATATGTATTCCAAGTAAAACGGCATTGTCTTAAGGAAACCTTTGTTATATGATAATGGTATGGCGTAGCGTCGGGAAGGGTGGGGCAAGGAGGACGTACCCTGGGCGCCACCCTTAAGCCAGTGGCGTACCGTGGCCGCGCCTACCCCGGGGGGTTAAAGAAAATGTAAATTTTGCCGCCCCTTGCAGCAACAGCCCGAAAAGCTTGATCCAATTTTTTTCCAGCCAGGATGGCCATCGAAAATCTTAAAAAAAGAGGGGGGGGGGGGTAATTTTACAGGTGTTACACCCCCCCATTACACACACCGCTTCGAGCTGTTTCATTAGTTTTCCATATTTGTTCGCCCTGTTTCCTTGATAACTCTTCTTGTCGCCTCATCAGTCCCGCCGTTCATGAATTATTATTCTTGCCACCCCTTTATCTTCCGCCGCCCCTTCTTTTTTGCCGTCCCTACTTATACCCCGGGGGGCTCGCGCCCCAAAGCCACCCTCAAAATACGCGCATGTAGGCGGTGCCGAAATGACCAATTCAGCATCGATTCTGCGCCCCAAGTGATGAAGTCAAAATTTTCAGCACAAATTATTTGAAAGATCAATTTAAGACTGATATTCAACTTCATTATAGCCAAAAATAATGGTAGGCCATATTTGTGCAAGTTTTTGCCCGCAATTGTTTCAAGAATTGAGGGGCGCCATTATGTATCCTTAGCCCTGGGCGCCACAACCCCTAGCTACGCCACTGCTTTTTCGGTATTGAGATCATTAACAAGGTTAGCGTATTCTGATATTAATTTTGTCAGAGTGAGCTCAGATGGGCAACAACATGAACAACAATACTTATATTCAAATTTTGGTGCCACTGAAGGTCCAAAGTTCAGAAGTGCGTCACATTGATTCTTTGCAAAGAATGTATATAATCAAGTCAACAGTGGACTTCGCTCGGGACATGAAGGTAATACCTAAGTTTGAAACAGGATATCACACTCAGTCATCATCCTGAACATTGAGTGCAGCAGAAATGTTATCAAGAACAAGAAGCTGGTAATAGTGTAATGTATCTGTTCATTCTGTTGTAGTAAGATGTGTGATTTGTATGATTTAGGTGGTACTACACCACCTGATTAATTTTGTGACTAATTTTTTCATTTTTCTCAAAAAATAACTACACACTGGTAAAAAAAAAGTTATGTATATTATAGGGGAAACTGGAATTTCAGTGACTCAAGACAAGCGGTACGTTATTTATGATAACCAAAGAGGTTCCGCTAGAATGTACCTCATTTCTTAACATATATAATGAACCACTTGTCTTGAATCACTGAAATTTCAGTGAAGTAATTGAATTCCTTGCAATTCCAACAATTAAAGCAATAACATACAAAAAACAAGCAGCAAAACTAATCTGGATAAAGATGGGTTTTGAGCATGCGATTGAACACCGACTCCGCCTCTCTGATCTCAGTAGGGAGCTCATTCCATATTTTGGGAGCACCTATGGCAAAGGAAGCATCCCCAGCCTTAAAAAGAGCGAGGAATTCAAAGGCGGGTGAGATCAGATGAGAAACGAAGCCGAGATCTGAGACCAAGCGCAACACTACTATTCAAGAGATGAATTAGATCAATCAGGTAACCTGGAGCTTGAGCATTAATGCATTTGAAAATGTACAGAAGTAATTTGAAATGAACCCTTTGTTTAACTGGAAGCCAGTGAAGCTCGTCAAGTAAGCTGGTAGAGGGCTGGTCCCGTCCACAACTAAAAACCAGGCGCGCAGCTTTATTTTGGAGGCGCTGCAAACGCATAAGATCTTTCGCACGTGCACCTAGTAAAAGCGAATTGGCGTAATCGCGACGAGACAGTACCAACCCTCTGACAGCATTGTGACAAGCTTCCTGTGATATAAAACGGCGAATACGCCACGTATATGAAAATTAACATAACTACATATTGAATTGATGTGAACAGACATGTCTAGAGAAGAATCAAGCATAACACCAAGATTTTTCACAGATGATTTTGGATGAATACACAGATTATCAAGTTTGAGTTGAAAATTCTGAAGCGTAGGCAAAACACGGTTATTTGCAAAAACAATGAATTCTGTTTTCTCTTGATTAAGTTGGAGCATATTCATTTATTCTAGCAACACAAGATGTTAATTTAGCAAGAACACATTCACCGTCCCCTATGATCTTAGGATTGAATTCAGCAAAAAGTTGAATGTCATCCGCGTATAACATGAAAAGAAACATCTGTGTGCACGAATGATGTCACCAAGTGGGGCGGTATATAACGTAAACCCTTGTGGGCCTATTATAGAGCCCTGAGGAAGTGAGTACGTGATCATATGCTCTTTGGAAAATGTGTTCTTGACATTGACCTTTACGGTGCGGTTATGAAGATAAGTACTAAACCAAGATTTAACGACACCGCCCATGCCAAATCTAGTCTGAAGCCTATGAAGTAAGATACTATGATCTACAGTATCAAAGGCAGCGGACATGTCCAGTAGAACCATGAAGACAGCATTACATTTGTCAAGAGACTGCAGGATATCGTTCTTAACTTTTAACAATGCAGTCTCCGTACTATGGTTTCGCCTATAGGCCGACTGGTGTTGTTCACCAAGGCAATTGCTGTCAACATAGTCGGTAACCTGACATGTTACTGCCTTTTCCACTACTTTAGACAGAAAGGTAATATTCGCAACAGGGCGATAGCTCTTTAATGAGTTTGGATCCATGGTGTTCTTCTTGATAACAGGTTTTATGATGGAATGTTTCAACCTTGATGGAAATACACCTGATGCAAGAGAAGCATTGACAATTTTTGTTATTACAGGAAGCATGGTATGAAGGTTTTCTTTTACTAACCATGAGGGCATATTAGTATCCAACAGGCATGACTTACTAGGAAATTTCATAATGATATTGTGAACATCTTCAAGAGCGAGTGGCTTAAAACTACACATACTTAAATCTACATTGTCCGTAGCAGTATCTTCATCAGATCTTACACAAGAACTACCTGAGCACACATTATTTCGTATTTTCTCAACCTTTTCTATGAAAAACTTTAGGAACTCATCCGCAAGATCTTCTTGAAAGTCAGGGAGATCTTTGTGTGTCTTTAACAGTACATTGATTGTATTACACATTTCCTTTACAGACCAATTTGTACATTTATTAGTAAAGTAATCGATTTTAGCATTTGTTATAAGTCTACAGACATGGTCTTTCTGATCTTTGAAAGCGGTCTCATCTGCTTCAGAGCGACTTTTCTTCCATCTACGTTCTAGACGCCGACGGATATTCCTCGCTTGATGGATGATATCATTATACCATGGAAGTCTAGGTTTAATGGTACGCGTTTTTGTCACAAGAGGACAAACCTCATCAAGGACAGAAGATGTAATAGACTCATACGAAGCGACAAGAACATTAGGATCTTCACTCTCAGGGAATTCTGCTAAGCGCTCTTCAAGCAAAGTGGTTAATTTATTTTGATCCACTTTACCATACTCACGAGAAGTAGTGGTGACTACCAAAGGTGGAGGTTTTGCACATTGGAAAATGCATGACACAACAAAATGATCAGAGTAATGCAAATTTACGAAACAGTAACTCAAAATAATGCATCAAATTTCATAACTGTAATAGCAAAACCCACTTTAGTCCTGCACATTTTGTTGAAGTTGTCTGAATAGTTCAAACTTTGTAGCCATGGTGACTCCTTCAATACAAAAGGATGCAGAATCACTAAAGCTACTCCAATCTATGGCAAGCCACCCAAGTCATAACGCAGCTACAACGCGCAGTTTCTTTCTCGTTAGGAGTAGCTTATTGACCAATCGAATCAGATTCGTGGTATTAGACACGTTGCGCTGCTATAAACATCCTCGTCCACTGTTTGTTTTGTATTTGCTTTATGTCACTGGCACGAACTGAAAATCATATTTGTGACCGTACAGCACGAATGAGCCGTAAATGTCCTCAATTGTATTCTGAGTTACAGTGTAAAATGGGCATGAAGGTCGTATTCATAGGTACCTCAATTGGGTGCTACGTGTACCTCATTTAATGAGATACACGTAGCACCAAATTGAAATACCTATGAATATGACCTTCATGCCCATTTTACACTGTAACTCAGAATACAATTGAGGACATTTACGGCTCATTCGTGCTGTACGGTCACATTTGTTTTGTACTCGGCGTGTTTGCTGTTGTTGTTGTCCCGGGTTGTTTTTCAGTCTGATTCAAAGACGATGATTATAATAAAAAAATAAAAAATAGAAATGCATGCTGAATTTCTGACAACATCAACGTCCTTTATTATCTCGCTGAAGAATTCGGAGAGTGTTTGTACAAGTCTACCTGTCTAGCTATGCACGCATGCGATTACAGAAATAAGCTTTGTGAAAAATAACCGGCCAATATTGTTTGTACTCTCTGAAATTCTAGAAAATATAGTTTTGTAAACATGTCCTAAATTTTTAGCTAATTTAGATGTTTGAAAATATTCGCACTTTGGTGTTTTAGTAAGGAAGGGCACGCATGGCCTGCAAAATTCCCTGTGTAAATCGAATGCAACTTTTAGTGACTATCACTCACCTGTGGACCTCTCTCTCTCTTCCGAAGGGCATTAAAGCTAAACCACTTGCCGGATATTTTTTTGTACTTGCCGTCAATTAAGTATAATGTATATAATACATGTAGGCTAAAAACTGAGTAGGTACAGGTGGGGCATCTGCAAATGTTCGTACCTCCCTGATATGTAAGTGACAAATAACAGCAAAAACCACTCCCATATCTGTCCATAACTTTGGTCAGTGGAGCGAGCCAGGGGATTTCAAGTGGGTGATTATTGATTGGCAAGTTCCATATTTGGGCATAAGTGCAGTCCACCATTCAATGTGGAGGATGGGCGCGGGCGGGGCTACTTTATCGATTGATTTTTCTGGAGGTCGATAACGGCACTATGTGATACTACGTACATGTACTGGTACATGTAGTACATAGTCTTATTTGGCAGCAAGAGATTTTGTGGTCAAAATCAACGAGTAAGTGATATTCTGAGTGACTTTTGCTTTGAGGGGGCGGGGTATTTCGTTTCAATTTGTTGTCCATTGGCGATGGCGTAGTCAGTAGTCAGTGTACCATCACACTCTAGCTATATGACTCAGACTGACCAATGCCATGACCCGCGGTGACCAGTGACAAGCAGACATTCTAGCAAGAAAAGCAACATTTTCAATGGGTTTAGGTGTAACTTTGCTTTTTTGGCGATGACGATCGATTAGGCATCGGCAAACAATTTTCATATCATAGTGCAATAGATTCCCGTAACCACCGTGTACGTCGTGTTAAATCTGCCACATTTGGCAGAGATACATTTATCATTATAGAAAGCGGGGTGTTTCCACCCATGGGGGCAAGTTCGCCATCACGTGTTTCTGATCACGTGAATGCTGGGAAATAGTGTTTTAGCCATTTTTGGCGTAAAAATAAGATAAAAACAGTATTTGGTGTAGGGCGCCTTTTTGATGAATATGTAAACATGGCAAATTATTGTTTCCGACTGTTGATAAAAGAAACGACATGAAACATAACCGTAAAGAGACGAACTTCACACATCTGTTTGACCTTGCAGTAAATCCTCATTATGAACCCATCTTTATGTCAGTCTGTGTTGCCGATGCCCTTTAAGCACTGAAAGCACAAAGGCGTGGCGAACCAAAAAAAACACCTTCCAGTTCGCACCAAATGTGGTTGTGCTTAATAAATGTTAGCTCTGGTTTAGCCAACGGATGAAACTAGCGAGATTTAGCGGGTAAACCACAACGTTGACAATATTGTACCTTATTATATAGCTTTTGTTCTCAACCGATCAAGATCCAGACAGCCACACCAAGCATTCAACATGTGAAAGATATATTTTGATAGGCCTGATAATGGACAGAAAGTCGAACAGAGATTGAATACAGCTTCACCACGATTTGTTAAATGAAATTTTTTGAAACCAAAAATCACCCTAACTTGTAAAATATATCTTCTTATGGTCCAACAATTAAAGCAATAATATTTTTATTGGGTCAATTTTAAAATTAACTAAATTGGTACATTGACCAATCGGTGTATTTCATTTATAGAATCTTATACACGCTGGGAGGCTAGGTATAGTATCCCGGGTGAGGAGGCCATTGGATAGCCCTATTAGACTTATTAAAACACCGCACCACGACGTACCCAATTTAATATTTAACATGTCATCGCCCCGATATCTTCATGGCAGAAATAGCCATGATAGGTTGAATCCACAGCCACGCATGGTCATTTTGTTCCGACCTGTTTAATAGTTTTGAGACGCATAATGGGCCGAGGGACATCCGACTAAGGCTATTGACAATAGCCTGGTAACTGACCTCTGTGTGTGTGTGAGTGAGCATGGTATACGCCATGAGGTCATCTGCTTTTAGACTGCCTCCACGAGTGGCCTACGCTGCGCTATAGTTCGGCACATGTAAAATCAGAATTTTTGTCAGTTTTTGAGCTCAATACGCACGGTTCTTTCTCAATACGCAAGCTAATGACTATCATATCCTTTCAACACATATATTCAAGTGCAAGCAAAAAAATATGGCTTCTTTAGAATAAAAAAAATCCAAAGATTTTTCGTCTGAATATCAAATCGTGCATAGCACATTCACGTGTATCGATCCCGGTATTGATTTTAATGTATCTGCTGTACAATGTAATTACTAACCAGGCGATGTCGGTGTGCGAAGTCCACTGTTTATTAATCCTAACTCAAATTCCGAGAGTGTAATTCAATTCAAATATGATGGTGGTGTTATTTTTAAGCCTAAAAGAAACATCTTGTGTTTTGGAGTCAACTGGTTTTACCATGTTTAATCAGAGATAATCGTTTATTGTCATCTTATGCAGCGATGCCGATGACTCTGAGATCACTACCCGGGATCACTATTGAAAAATGCACAAAGCGCAAATGTACCGATATGTGCTACTTGTAACCGCATTTGGAACCTGGTTTTTGTTATCCGCGTCATTCTTCAATGGCAGTCTGTTTTGCCGATATTTCAACAGGAATTTAACGTTGGAGCAGCAGTAACGGGATGGCTGGGAAGTTTAACAATAGCAATACTTGGTGTCATAGGTAAGCGTGAACAAATCACTAACTCCGATAAGCCCGCGCGACGTCCTCCGACTTTTCCCACAATCCTGTTCGGCATTTCCTGTTCGCGAAACAAGCACAGGTGATGCGGCACCGGGAAGCGAGGCCGTGCGGATAGGTTAGAAGACTGATTTTTTTTTTTGAGTGGACGCAATACATGAACGCATGACGTCATGTCATTCAAGAGTACCGATTGGATGCAGGATTCAAAATTTGATAATTCAAATATTTCCATAATTACAAGAATATGCAAGTTAAGTCATTCAAATTCATAAATATGTAAATTATTAAAGTTGGAGAAATTGGCGGGCATAGTGCACCGTGCAGTGGCGAAACGATTACCACGAATTTGCCACGGCTAAATCATGACGAACTACTACTTTGTCACAGCTACTGGATTATCATGCACCACCGGTCTCGTTTCAAAGCCTATTGAACTTGAATACTTCAATACGGCAACGTCCGGGGTTACGGTGTTGGTTTTTCTGGATGCATTGCAGCATTACTAATCAATGTAAATAATGTACCCACCTAAGAACTCAGCGGCAGTACGACAATACGAACGGATTTTTCATTCACTTGTTTAACAATGCTTAAAAAGATGGCAAGATCTTATTTTAAGCAATCATGATTTGATTAAGTTTATTCATATAAAGAATAGACTCATTTTCCCCGGTCATTTTCACAGTATAATGTTAAATCCTGCGATACCGTTTTCTCCTCAGGTTGGCCGACAGGTTTCGCATTAAAGCGATGGAGTTGTCGGCAAGTCGGAATAGCCGGAGCTCTCATCTTCTTCGCTGGCACATTGCTGAGCGTCTTTGCAACATCAATTGAACATCTGTTTGCTACTTTTGCGGTACTGATAGGTTTGTAGGGGATTCTGACGATAAATATCTGAAAATGATTACTAGTATGTGAGAAGAGAGTAAATGTCTTATTGTTTAAAGCACGTTCCTCAGCCTAACGTCTGTGCACCTCACGACTAATATGTGACCTGCTACCACGAAATGAGCGTAAAGTTACAAAACAACAACAACAACATAAACAACGTCCTGGCTACTACGTTGGTGGCCTTTGTTCCCTTCGCGAATAGACTAGTGTGCCCCTCCCTTCACAAAGGACATACAGACATACTTCAACTCAATCAGCCAGAATGTCTCAAAACTTTATACTCATTTCGTTGTAGCAGGTCACATATTAGCAATTATTGGGCAATTAGAAATATCGGGCAAGACAGGGACATTATCTGTTTTTAAATTGTCACCATTTATTTCACTCAGTATGACAAACTAAATATTTACCCTCTTATTCTTCAGGGATAGGAAGTGGAATGGCATGGGTGTCACTTGTGACTGTGGTCGAAAGTCACTTTAAGGACAATTTTGCACTCACGTATTCCTTCATATGTACTGGTCTAGCTATGGGAAAATTCGTTCTACCACTGCTTGTCCAAGTTTTTATCGATATTTATGGATGGCGTGGAGGTCTCTTGCTGGAATCTGCTTTGATCTTTCATATGGTAGCCTTTGCTTGTTTATTTAGATCAAATCATTCGCGAACTACTTCTACCACCGAAAGGAAGACGAACAAGGCGGATCACGCGGGTGAAACAAGAAACGCATATAATAATTTGCAATTAAAAATACTGGAAGACAAAGCCTCAGCCTGTCACGCGGGAGGAGAATGCTATGATGGTGTGCACAAATTTGAAGAGAACGCAGCAAGTGTCCAATACACTGAATCACCAGAAAATCGACCATTAAAGTCAGTTTCTGTGATACGATCGGGCCAAAATTTTATACCCACTTTACCTGTATGGATAATAACGTTTGTATACGTTCTTCAAAGTTTTTCATTTACAGCGGTATCTGTTCATATCGTAGCCAAAATGAAAGATACGGGAGCATCCGGCAGCAAAGCAAGTATCGCGTTGTCATTGATAGGTCTTGGCGGTGTGCCAGGGCGGATAATAAACGGCATAGTTATACATCGTAGATGGTTATCACCTATTAAAATCGAAATAACAATAACATGTTTGACTTGCGTGGTGGCGTTTATTGCCAGTGCAGTTGATGGCTACGCTATGTGGATGATTTATGCGACATGCTTAGGGTTCTTTGTCACTGGATTCTTGTTTACAAACATTTTTATTCTAATACAAGAAGTTGATTCAAGTTCAAGGTTCTCCGTCAACATCGGCTTTGTGATGATGTTATCTGCAATTGGGGACGTATGTGCAGGATATCTGGCAGGTAAGCCACTATTTGAATGATCAGCGCGGCATGAAATCGCAAATTAAGAGCAACTAAGGGCCAGTGTATCTGATGTTTTGCATCGCGTTTTTCCATAGGGGGCTCCGGTGATGGACTGTTTATGTACAACTCCTACATACATTCTACGTGCAACACAGGGATGTAAGATGCACTATATCAGGCCCTTGCAACTCATATACATTAACTCAGTGGTAGAGCGCTCGCCCGACAAGCGAGAGGTCTGAGGTTCAAGTCCCCGCACAGGAAGGTATGTCCGGAGTTTTTACTCTGGTATGTCTCCCTGTGCATGTTGTGTTTCCATTTGTAAATTCATGTTTAAATATGCTAGTGTGCGATGCGTAATTCTTCTTTCCCCGTATATTGATATATTAAGAATAACGATTAAGCATCAGTAATTTGATCTCGTGCTCTAGTTTGTTTGAATGCTTCCATGTGTTCCATTTACAACTCTGCATAATTTGCAATGATGCAATATCAATTCAAACGAGTAGATTAGTCATTAACCTGGATGTACCCATGCACCGTGCTCTCAATGCTTTTCCATATTTTACAGGATTGGTACGGGACATAACTGGCAGCTATGAAATAGCATTCTACATGGCGGGAGGAGCTTTACTGTTGGCTCTTTTGTTGACAATCAGCCTTTACCTTTTGGAAATAAGACGAAGGAGTCCAGCGGTCGATTCTTCAAGTGATTTAGACTCAGAAGCTGACGTGTGAAGAACTATCATTCAAAATAGTGCGATCCATTTAGGTCCCATGTCACATGGGAAAACGCGACAACCGACAATTGCTGGAAACTACAGTAAATTATGTTTAATTGTGACCGGTCACTAAGAATCGTCTGTAAAATTTGATAAATCACAGCAAATTGAGGTAAATCTTACAAAATTGTTTCAAATTTTGTTCAAACGGCAAAAATCGCCAAAAATCACCAAAAAATCTGCTAAGCTTAAATTTTACAAATTGGAGATAACTTAGCAGAGATTCTGCAAATCAAAGATATTGTGCGATGTACCGCGTTTTCCCATGTGATATGGGGCCTCCGTTTAGATGTAGAAGAAGAAGTGGAAGGCGAAGAAGACAAGGAAAATGACGGTTATGAAGGACAACAAGAATAAGAAGAACACGAACAAAACATTACACTCTTAAACGATCTACTCATTTATGAATAGAAACTTGTCAAATTTGACAAGTGAGACTCTTCAGATTGAGAAAACAGATTTCTCTTTAAAATGACTTATCAAAATGACATTGTGAAGTTTATTCACAGAGCTAAGGTCATTCACCAAACTCATTTGAATCATGGAAGAACGAGATTACAATTACTATTGTGTAGTCCGTCTTGTTTTGGTACACGGATTATAGAATGAATAGATTCAGTTGTCCAAATTATCTTTTGAGTAAATTATCTTCTAACATGTGGACAAAACAGAAACGTGTCAAAAGAAAATGTGTAATCTTGTCAAATAATGAATGGGAGATATTTGAATAGTTGTTAAAATAAACGGAAACTATTCATTTTGATAAGATTGTCGGTTCAAAGTTTTAATGTACCTAATCATAGGCCTAGATCCGGGGGGATGGGGGGGGGGGTAAACAATCTTCCCCCCAATGTGCACCGTGCAGTGGCGAAACGATTACCACGAATTTGCCACGGCTAAATCATGACGAACTACTACTTTGTCACAGCTACTGGATTATCATGCAGCACCGGTCTCGTTTCAAAGCCTATTGAACTTGAATACTTCAACACGGCAACGTCCGGGGGTTACGGTGTTGGTTTTTCTGGATGCATTGCAGCATTACTAATCAATGTAAATAATGTACCCACCTAAGAACTCAGCGGCAGTACGACAATACGAACGGATTTTTCATTCACTTGTTTAACAATGCTTAAAAAGATGGCAAGATCTTATTTTAAGCAATAATGATTTGATTAAGTTTATTCATATAAAGAATAGACTCATTTTCCCCAGTCATTTTCACAGTATAATGTTAAATCCTGCGATACCGTTTTCTCCTCAGGTTGGCCGACAGGTTTCGCATTAAAGCGATGGAGTTGTCGGCAAGTCGGAATAGCCGGAGCTCTCATCTTCTTCGCTGGCACATTGCTGAGCGTCTTTGCAACATCAATTGAACATCTGTTTGCTACTTTTGCGGTACTGATAGGTTTGTAGGGGGATTCTGACGATAAATATCTGAAAATGATTACTAGTATGTGAGAAGAGAGTAAATGTCTTATTGTTTAAATCACGTTCCTCAGCTCAACGTCTGTGCACCTCACGACTAATATGTGACCTGCTACCACGAAATGAGCGTAAAGTTACAAAACAACAACAACATAAACAACGTCCTGGCTACTACGTTGGTGGCCTTTGTTCCCTTCATGAATAGACTAGTGTGCCCCTCCTTCACAAAGGACATACAGACATACTTCAACTCAATCAGCCAGAATGTCTCAAAACTTTATACTCATTTCGTTGTAGCAGGTCACATATTAGCAATTATTGGGCAATTAGAAATATCGGGCAAGACAGGGACATTATCTGTTTTTAAATTGTCACCATTTATTTCACTCAGTATGACAAACTAAATATTTACTCTCTTATTCTTCAGGGATAGGAAGTGGAATGGCATGGGTGTCACTTGTGACTGTGGTCGAAAGTCACTTTAAGGACAATTTTGCACTCACGTATTCCTTCATATGTACTGGTCTAGCTATGGGAAAATTCGTTCTACCACTGCTTGTTCAAGTTTTTATCGATATTGATGGATGGCGTGGAGGTCTCTTGCTGGAATCTGCTTTGATCTTTCATATGGTAGCCTTTGCTTGTTTATTTAGATCAAATCATTCGCGAACTACTTCTACCACCGAAAGGAAGACGAACAAGGCGGATCACGCGGGTGAAACAAGAAATGCATATAATAATTTGCAATTGAAAACATTAGAAGACAAAGCCTCAGCCTGTCAAGCGGCAGGAGAATGCGACGATAGTGCGCAAACGTTTGAAGAGAACGCAGCAAGTGCCCAATACACTGAATCACCGGCAAATCTAACATTAAAGTCAGTTTCTATGATACGATCGTGCCCAAATGTTATACCCACTTTACCTGTATGGATAATAACGTTTGTATACGTTCTTCAAAGTTTTTCATTTACAGCGGTATCTATTCATTTCGTAGCCAAAATGAAAGATACGGGAGCATCCGACACCAAAGCAAGTGTCGCGTTGTCATTAATAGGTCTTGGCGGTGTGCCAGGGCGGATAATAAACGGCATAGTTATACATCGTAGATGGTTATCACCTATTAAAATCGAAATAACAATAACATGTTTGACTTGCGTGGTGGCGTTTATTGCCAGTGCAGTTGATGGCTACGCTATGTTGATGATTTATGCGACATGCTTAGGGTTCTTTGTCACTGGATTCTTGTTTACAAACATTTTTATTCTAATACAAGAAGTCGATTCAAGTTCAAGGTTCTCCGTCAACATCGGCTTTGTGATGATGTTATCTGCAATTGGGGACGTATGTGCAGGATATTTGTCAGGTAAGCAACTATTTAAATGATCAGCGCGGCATTAAAGAGCAACTAACATGACTAATGGCCAGTGTATCTGATGTTTTGCATCGCGTTTTTCCATGGGGGCTCCGGTGATTGTATGGACTGTTTAATGTACAACTCCATCCTACCTACATTCTACATGCAACACAGGGATGTAGGATGCACTATATCAGGCCCTTGAAACTCCTATACGTATACATCAGCTCAGTGGTAGAACGCTCGCCCGACAAGCGAGAGGCCTGGGGTTCAAGTCCCTGCACAGGCAGGTATGTCCGGAGTTTTTATTCTGGTATGTCTGCCTGTGCATGTTGTGTTTCCATTTGTAAATTCTTCTTTCCCTGTATTGATATAATAAGAATAACGATTAAGCATCATTAATTTGTGCGCTAGTTTGTGATGTTTGAATGTTTCCACGTTCCCGTGTATGATGCGTAAGCCTCTTTCTCTGTTCGTATAATTATATTAGGCTGGCGGGTAAGCATCATTAATTGATCTCGTACACTGGTATGTAATGTGTTGTTTGTACTGTTTACCATTGACTGTTCATATCCATAAGTACCAGACTTTATAAGGGACTGTGTAGCTCAGTGGTAGAGCGCCCGCCCGACATGTTTAAATATGCTAGTGTGCGATGCGTAATTCTTCTTTCCCCTGTATATTGATATATTAAATAATGATTAAGCATCAGTAATTTGATCTCGTGCTCTAGTTATGTGATGTTTGAATGTTTCCATGTGTTCCATTTACAACTCTGCATAATTTGCAATGATGCAATATCAATTCAAACGAGTAGTTAACCAGGATCTACCCATGCACCGTGCTCTCACCCCTTTTCCATATTTTACAGGATTGATACGTGACATTACTGGCAGCTATGAAATAGCATTCTACATGGCGGGAGGTGCTTTACTGTTGGCTCTTTTGTTGACAATCAGCCTTTACTTTTTGGAAATAAGACGAAGGAGTCCAGTGGTCGATTCTTCAAGTGCTTCAGACTCAGAAGCTGACGTGTGAAGAACTATCATTCAAAATAGTGCGATCCATTTAGGCCCCATGTCACATGGGAAAACGCGATAAATCACCCCAGCCGACAATTGCTGGATATTACAGTAAATTATGCTAAATTGTGACCGGTCACTAAGAATCGTCTGTAAAATTTGATAAATCACCGCAAATTGAGGTAAATCTTACAAAATTGTTTCAAATTTTGTTCAAACGGCAAAAATCGCCAAAAATCACCAAAAAATCTGCTAAGCTTAAATTTTACAAATTGGAGATAACTTAGCAGAGATTCTGCAAATCAAAGATATTGTGCGATGTAGGCCTACCGCGTTTTCCCATGCGACATGGGGCCTCCGTTTAGATGTAGAAGAAGAAGAAGTGGAAGGCGAAGAAGACAAGGAAAATGACGGTTATGAAGGACAACAAGAATAAGAAGAACATGAACAAAACATTACACTCTGAAACGATCTACTCATTTATGAATAGAAACTTGTCAAATTTGACAAGTGAGACTCTTCAGATTGAGAAAACAGATTTCTCTTTAAAATGACTTATCAAAATGACATGTCGAAGTTTATTCACAGAGGTCATTCACCAAACTCATTTGAATCATGGAAGAATGAGATTACAATTACTATTGTGTAGTCCGTCTTGTTTTGGTACACGGATTATAGAATGAATAGATTCAGTTGTCCAAATTTATCTTTTGAGTAAATTATCTTCTAACATGTGGACAAAACAGAAACGTGTCAAAAGAAAATGTGTAATCTTGTCAAATAATGAATGGGAGATATTTGAATAGTTGTTAAAATAAACGGAAACTATTCATTTTGATAAGATTGTCGGTTCAAAGTTTTAATGTACCTAATCATAGGCCTAGATCCGGGGGGATGGGGGGGGGGGTAAACAATCATCCCCCCAATGTAGATGCCTATATTTGAGTTTCTGGTCAAATTAACTTCAAATTTGGCCATTTTAGCCCCCAAAGCCCTTTTTTCACGCTACCCGCAAATTTATTCCACTTTTGCACAATATTTCATCAGTTTAGCTTCAAAATGGCACAATCTTTCGGGCGCTTCGCGCGCATTTGTACCATTAACTTATTTAGTGGCCAAAAGGTGCCAGATTCACCATATTTTAAGAAATATTTTTCAACTCCACCAACCCCCCCAATGTCAAAAAGAAATCTACGACATCAAAATGAACAGTATATCTCATCAAAACGAATAGGCCTTGCTATAGGATCAAAAATAAATAAAGCGCGCGAAAATTTCGCTCAAATGGGCCTGAAACATGGCCTGAAACCGCAGGGGCAAATGAAGATTCACATTGGTCAACTTCGAGCCAGAGGGGCCCCTTACCCCCTACCTCCGGTCGGAACGCCTCTGGCGAGTAACTAAATATTAATTATTTTTCATAGACCTAAATACTACTCGTATAGACGAATCCAATTTCACGCATTCCTACACCTCAATGGCAGCTGTAGCTGGGTCCCCCTTAGGTCTATCCCATCTAAAACGTGAAATGATGTGGCCTTGGCGGGGATATTAAACTGCATTCCATCACCCGTGTTATATATCGACAAAAGAATGATGAAAGTTTACAACACAATACAATTCAACATCGATTTTTAAGCGGATTTAATCCACCCAATTGGGCAGTAAAACACCAGTTTGGTGCAGACGGGACCCAGTAATGGCCGACTAAGACCCGCTCTGAGGCAGGGCCAAGAAAAGCCGCTTTAAGTCTGGCCTAACAGGCTTGCGTAGACTACGGCTACAGAAGACTGATTTCGAGAAATACAAATTTTACCGAAGCCTGGGGCTAATCCTACAAGCCTGGCCCACAGGCTAACAAAGCCTCGATGCTATGGTAGCCGTGCTTCGGGGAACGTGTTTTCAGTTAAGCCTGGCCTTACGACGTCACCTCTTAAGCCTTGCGGCTAGACTAGCCAACTGCTAAGCCACCCGTCGAGAAATTCGCCCTTAGTGACTAGTCTTTTATATTTGAGGACGAGATAGAAACTTTTGCACAGTATTATTTCTAGGGCATGAGAACACAAACATATCGAATTGTATTCTAAATACCAGGGATGTCCTTCTGATATCAAATAATTTTGTGAAATTTGTAATATAATACAAATTTTATGGCAAATAATTCCACCAAAGACCTTACAATTTCAAAACCATGGATATCAACTTTGAGCCCAAGATTAGCATATTCTCATATTTGTCAAGTTTTCTCTAATGGGCATCAACAATATTTACTTCAAAGGGTATGGCTAACTTAATATTTGAAAGTCCAAAGTTCAAAAGTGCGTGACACTGATTCTTTGCAAAGAATATGATAAAATACCAATTATATAATCAATATTAATATTATCATATATCTACGCAGCGATGCCGATGACTGTGAGGTGACTATTGAAAAATGCACAAAGCGCAAATGTGCCGATATGTGTTGCCATTGACCACATTTGGAAGCTTTTTTTTGTTATCCGCGTCCTTCTTCAATGGCAGTCTGTTTTTGCCGATATTTCAACAGGAATTCAACGTTGGTGCAGCAATAACGGGATGGCTGGGAAGTTCAACAATAGCAATACTTGGTGTTATAGGTAAGCGTTACAGCAGTTCTCGCCATACGCCAGAGTTTCTAGAATGCTGCTAAAATAAGTAAGAAAATTTTAATGCTAATTTATTGCACATTCTAGGGAAGCGTGGTTACCTTTTTAAATTCGCCGAGTCGAGTGGGAGGTTTTTTTGAATGAAATTGTTTTTGTGTTAAAACTTAAGCATTCCATGTATAAAAGAATATACGAATATTAACTGCACATCATATATTACGATTCGTGATACCCAATCGTGCTAAAATATATGTGGTTTAGGAGGCAGAGAATTTTATTTCAATTTTATATACGCCAAAATATTTTCTGAATTTAGTCAAAATTAACACTCAATTGCCCGGAGGGGGTTCTCCCTGTTTGAAGGTATACGGGGATGTGCCACGGTTTTGGGGTACCTTTTCTGCAATTTTGGTATATCAATGGGTGGGTTTTCAGTGGAGACCAATGCGCCCAATTGGGCGCATTTGGGCAAAAGTGCCCCTACAAGCGTCCAATTAGGGCAAATTTGGGTGCTTTTTGGATGTTTTTTGTTAAAAATTGGTATACTGATGGGTGGCAAAAATAGCAAAAAGTAGGTATAGAGAAAGTCAGCATCCGAAAGTCTGCGTGGCACATCCCCGTAATTTTTTTTTCGAAGAACCCCCCCTCCCCGGGCTCAATTGATGGTGAAAATTTTATGTACATTTTACATAGGTAGGTATGTTCATAAAATTTTGAAGTTCAATATTTTTAGCTGAAAGTTCTTTCATTTGAAAGAGAATCAAATTACCTAAACAATAAGGGGTCAATCATGTTTCTAGTGCATATACTTTTGAAGTTACAGACAAAAATAGTGTCACCAAATTGACCAAAATGTTTTGTGTGAAATTGTGACAGCAGGCACATGTACAATGTACACTACTGTATGTGACCCCAGATGACCTCATATTCTTTACTGTAAGAAAGCTGTTTTGGATGGTCTTGATTTACACACAAATTGCTTTTGAGCTAAATCGAGTGTCAACTTGGTGGAACATGGATTGCACGTGATAGTTTATGAATCCAGTATCATGCCAGTACCAACATAAGTCAGCATCACTTAGGTTTTGGTTGTCAAAATTAATTTTTAGTAATTTTTTCCATTGAGCCCCACAGTAAAGCCATTTTTGGACTGTACAGGCACATTCCACTTCCCTATGGACGAATATCGCCACCTATAGTGTGTGATATGAGCCTGACTAACTTAGGTCCCTACTAAAGAGTACTGTTTTGTCTTTATGGGAATCTAATCTTTTAATACCTGAAAGAAACTTTTGGGACCTACGTGGACTTTTCCTATAAATTGCA
Source organism: Amphiura filiformis (assembly GCF_039555335.1). Classification (NCBI taxonomy): domain Eukaryota; kingdom Metazoa; phylum Echinodermata; class Ophiuroidea; order Amphilepidida; family Amphiuridae; genus Amphiura; species Amphiura filiformis. The sequence continues at coordinate 24,946,016 of NC_092638.1, forward strand.
AAAATTCAGACCGTCTTACAAGAAAAATCATTAATGGTAGGCTGACTGGGCTCCAAACCTCGCAACCGACGCGATGTCCTGCAGAGCACGTGGCCGAAATCAAAATCGATTTATGTATTGTGTATGTATCATAGGACCCTCGTATTAATTGTCTATAATATTATTATTATGTGCTTGAGAATTCAACAATATTAATAATGGAAGCTCTATTATAATACACATTAATGTTTTAAGCAGATAAAACTCCAAAATATGGTACGTTTTCTGTCTTTGCATGTCACGTGGTATGTTGAAGTAATGAAGTTGCGATTATATGTTTCAATTTTCACGATGACACCAACAAGTCCTTGTGGCCGAGCGGTCTTAGGCGCTGGTGATATGTCGATACTGTATACATGATATATAGCGGCGCAGTGCAGCGTGGGTTCGAGCGCCACCTCTGCCGAACTAAATTTCCTTCCTTTTTTAAATTTCATATTATGTTAGGGAAATATGACTGGGAGAATGTATGTATGGCGAAGAGTGGTGTGGGTAAGCGTAAACAAAATCGTCTGAAATGCCATTCACATGACTCCGTTAAGCCCTATCGCGCGCGACGTCCTTCGACTTTTCCCACAATCCTGTTCGGCATTTCCTATGATCCTGTTCGCACAGGGTATCGGGCACCGGGAAGCGAGGCCGTGTGAATAGTTTAGAAGACTGATGGATTTAGTTTAAAAATTTTTTCCTGCGTGGACACAGTAGGCCTACATGAACACATGACGTCATGTCATTCAAGAGTATCGATTGGTTACAAGATTCAAATATTCCATGATATTGGTTAAAAGTTGTACATTTTGTAATCAAACTTTAATTTTCGCTTGCTTTGATATGTATCTCTTCTTAAATGAATTACGCGGTTCACAATTACGGTGGCCCACACATGCAAGTAAAGCCATTTCAATTTATATAATGAGTAATTATTAAAGTTGGAAAAATTGGCGGTCATATTGTATCGTATGCACCGTACAGTAGCGAAACGGTTACCACGAATTTGTCACGGCTACTGTTTTATTATGTAGCACTGACCTCATTAAACCGATTGAACTTGAACACGGGTTTTCGTATCGGATGTATTGCAGCAAACTAATTAATTCAAATAATGTATCCCCACCTACGAACTCAGCGGCAGTACGAACGAATTTTTTTATTTACTTGTTTAATAATGCTTAAAAAGATGGCAAAATCTTATTATTAAGCATTCATAAAAGTAAACTCATTATCACAGCATAATGTTAAATCCTGCAATACCGTATTCTCCCCAGGTTGGCCGACAGGTTTCGCATTAAAGCGATGGAGTTGTCGGCAAGTAGGAGTAGCCGGAGCTCTCATCTTCTTCGCTGGCACATTGCTGAGCGTCTTTGCAACTTCAATTGAGTATCTGTTTGCTACTTTTGCGGTACTGACAGGTTTGTAGAGGGAGTCTGTTGATAAATATCTGAAAATGATTACTAGTATGTGAGGAGAGAGTAAATGTCTTTCCAATTGTTTAAAGCATGTTCCTCAACGTCTGCGTACCTCACGACCCCTCCCCATAGAGACCCCTTTAAAGATTGGCTTTCTAGCCTCTGACAATAATTATGTAAATTAACTAATATGTGACCTGCTACTACAAAACATGATGCAGTCATGTCTACAGTAGAATTCATCTCGACCTTTGCAGGACTTAAACCCCATTAAAAGCTATTAAACCAAGATAACACTCATTGAAGCAGCTCAACTGATTAAATCAGATCTTCTCTGGTTGTGCACAAGTGTCTGTTTTTTCAATGTGCGATATCGCAATAAAGCTGGTATTATAGCTTCAGTTGGGTAACCGATTATAAAGGAAACGAAAGGAAACAAAGGTATGTGTACCTTTGTTCACGAAATGAGACAAAGACCTGCTTTTTGTTAACCAGCATTCTTCAAAATGAGCAACATAATGGTTGTTGACTTAACACGGGTTGGAAATAATTTCTTCATATTTTTGGTGTTATCTGTCGTTTACATATCCTTCCTAAAACACAAAAGTGTGACCCTCTCCAAACATCTAAATTAGCTAAAAATCTAGGACATGTTACAAAACTATATTTTCTAGAACCTATTTAGAATAGTTTAAATGTAGCTTTTACCGTTTTTTGTGGCATCCTTCAGAAGTGAGCGGTCCGATACCAATATTTTCGGTCAAATCTCCATTCAATTAACACGGGGAGTTGGCTAGCTATGCCTTGCCCTCACTCATATTTTACAAAAGTGCGACCATTTCTGAACATCTAACCTAGCTGTAATTTTAGGTCATGTTAGAGAAATATATTTGCTAGAAGTTTTGGAGAATAAATAAAATATTGGCTGGTTATTTTTCACACAGTGATGTTAACTAGGCAAGTGTCCATTCTTCCAACATACATGTACATCATTTGTAGAGGTCACGCGTCAATGGTGAGAGCACTGTGTATTGTGTATAGGAAAACGGACAGTAACTGCAGTATGATCAACGTAAAGTCGCGAGAAACGCCCTGGCTACTGCGTTGATGGCCTTTGTTTCCTTCGTTAATGGCCCACTGTGCTCACATTCACATAGGGCATAAAGACATACTTCTGGCTTGAACAGGTGCGCGGCAAACAAAGAACATCAACTCAATCAGCCAGAGTGTCTCAAAACTATCAACTTGTCACTTTATAGATGAGTTGACTTCTGACGTCAATGCCTGGCAGTATGCGCACGCATCATCAAAATTTCCATTGTTTTTTGCCTAGCAGTATGCGCGCGCATCATATTTTGTTCAGGGCTCGTGTTTTTAAAACTCCCGCCACATCACAATAAGACTATTGAATAGTGTAGTGGTTGCATGGGGTTCGCTAAAGCATAAAGATATACCGGTCCCTTGCCTTTGTTGATCAACATTGAGGTCAACTCATCTATACTCATTTCATTGTAGCAGGTTATAATACATCATTAGCTTTTAGAAATATGTTTTTAATAGCATATATAAAGAATAATACAGAAATATCAGGCAAGACAACAGGGACATTTATTTGTATACCATACCACATTATTTCATTGAGGCAATAAAAACAAATTAGTTCGATCTTTCGATCGACCATCGATGTTTGGTCAATCCTTATTATTTTTGAAATCAATTAGTTGACTATTGTTAATTGTGATAACATGTGGATCTTTGCATGTATTGCTGTTGCCCAATATAAATTAAACATTAGTTCTGATTAATTAGTTGTTAGTTCATTAATAATAATCATCGAAGCAGCATTAACGGTCGATCCAAAGATCCAAAGTTCTAGTGCCTTCAGACAGTATGACAAACTCAATTTTTACACTGTTGTTTTTCAGGGATAGGAAGTGGAATGACATTGGTGTCTCTTGTTACCATGGTCGAAAGCCACTTCAAGGACAATTTTGCTCTCACCTATTCCTTCATAAGTACCGGCGTACCCGTGGGTAAATTCGTTCTACCACCGCTTATCCAAGTTTTTATCAATATTTATGGATGGCGTGGAGGTCTCTTACTGGAATCTGCTTTGATCTTTCATATTGAACCTTTTGCTTGTTTATTCAGATCAAATCATCCGCAAAGTTCTTCTACCACTGAAAGGAAAACGAACATGGCAAATCACGAGGCTGAAACAAGAAGTGACGCATATAATAATTTGCAATTGCAAATATTGGAAGACACAGCCTCATCCTGTCACATGGGAGGAGAATGTGACGATGATGTGCAAGAGTTTGAAGAGAACGCAACAAGTCCCCAATACACTGAATCACCGGAACAGCTACCATCAAAGTCAGTTTCTATGATACGATCGTGTCCAAATTTTATACCCACTTTACCTGTGTGGATAATAACGTTCGTATACGTTCTTCAAAGTTTTTCATTTACAGCGGTATCTGTTCATATCGTAGCCAAAATGACAGATACGGGAGCATCCGGCACCAAAGCAAGTATCGCGTTGTCATTGATAGGTCTTGGAGCCGTGATCGGGCGGATAATAAACGGCATAGTTGTACATCGTAGATGGTTATCGCCTATTAAAATCGAAATAACAATAACATGTTTGACTTGCGTGGTAGCGTTTATTGCCAGTGCAGTTGATGGCTACGTTATGTTGATGGTTTATGCGACATGCTTAGGGTTCTTTGTCCCTGGATTCTTGTTTACTAACATTTATATTCTAATACAAGAAGTCGATTTAAGTTCAAGGTTCTCCGTCAACATCGGCTTCGTGACGATGTTATCTGCAATTGGGGACGTATGTGCAGGATATTTGCCAGGTAAGCCACTCATCGGATGCTATTTGTATGATCAGCGGCATGAAATCACGAATTTAGAGCTATAAAGGGCCAGTGTATCTGATGTTTTGCATCGCTTTTTTGCACAGGTGATCTCCGGTGATTGTATGAACTGTTCAATGTACAACTAAATCCTACATACATTCTACATGCAACACAGGAATGTAGGATGCACTATAATCAGGCCCTTACTCCTGTGTGCAACTGAAAGATGTCTGGATTTTGCAAACAGTAAATGGTCTAGATATATAATGCATTCGTGGGGCCTGCCAAAAATAGCTTAGCCCCCTTCTCGGTCTGCCAAAAAATCTTTTCCCCCTAATTTTACCACCCCCTCATAATTATTGCACAGCCCCTTAACCATTTACAGCTCTGAATAATTTGCAATGATTCAATATCAAAGGAGTAGATAGTCAATAACGCGGTGACTAAAACGTGTCCCTGACGAAAATGCAAAGTTTGTGAAGCGCGTATGCAGGAAATTTTTCCCCTACCCCTTCCAACACCTTGATCCGCCTGTGCACCGTGCTCTCAACGCTTTTCAATTTTTACAGGATTGATACGGGACATTACTGGCAGCTATGAAATAGCATTCTACATTGCGGGAGGAGCTTTCCTGTTGGCTCTTTTGCTGACAATCAGTCTTTACTTTTTGGAAATAAGACGAAGGAGTCCAGTGGTCCATTCTTCAAGTGCTTTAGAGTCAGAAGCTGATGTGTGAAGAACTGTCATTCATAATGACGATCCATAGTGCGATCCATTTAGGCAGATGGGGAAACGCGATAAATCGACCAAAACCGACAATTGCTGAAAATTCCAGTAAATTGCTGAAAATTATGCCAAATTGTGCCCAATCACTAAGAATCGTGTTAAATCTGACCAAATTGTTTCAAATTTTGTTCAAATGGCTAAAATCGCCAAAAAAATCTGCTAAGAAAGCTTTTAAAAAATTATAAAATTGCTTGAACTCAAAGTATATATTGACTAAAATTATGCTAAATTGTGACCGATCACTGCATTGCATAATAGTAATTTTATAAATAATCATTCAAGTAGGAAGTTTTGTTGCTTACATCTACTGTAGATATGCTGATATGTGTATGGATGAAGTAGCAGGCCTAGGCATGTGTTGCATTTATATATGTTATTTTGTCAAATTAATTTATTTCATATTGCAAAATCCTTGAAAAGCATGCTACAACTATGCATTCTAATTATAAATCTTGCATTTTATTTGATTTTGACGTCATTTATAGAACACTTTATTTATTTATTTATTTATTTATTTATTTATTTATTTATTTATTTATTTATTACATTCGGCCGAAGCCAGGCTAAACCCAATAGTGCTCAGAGGCTACTAAATTCAAGGGATGCCTCAAGATATGACGGGACAGGGGTGTGGAAGGAGGTCCGATTTTAGAAGCAGGCGGAAAACCGGAGCACCTGGAGAAAAACCTGCGAGGACAAGCATGGATCGGCAACCAAACTCACATGTGGCACCGCGGGGAATTGAACCCGGGCCATAGTGGTGAGAAGCGAGTGAGAAGACCACTGCACTAACCCGCCCTCCCTAATATAAATATGCCATTATCATGATTATGCCATGCGGTACCAAGCTATGCCAACAGATAATGCCATATGTTAGGTATCAGGCAGCATTTTATGGTATATCATAATAATCATTAATCTACTTAGGAATAATTAATGCACTCATTTAAACACAATCACAGCTAACGGCTGAATTGAAATACAATTTACACGTATAATTAAAACGCATTGTACAATATTAAAATACACACAGAGCACAATTTGACCAATATGGTCCTTCCTGCAACCAATTCTAATAGCAAAACAGAATTTATTACACTTATGACATTCACAAATATCCAAGTGGCATCTCAAACGATTAAGGGTAGACTAGGTATTGTTGTTCGAAGCAACCAAAAAAAAACAACCTTTTTTTCATTATCTAAATCAATATATTATTGAAAAATAACACTTTGATGTTTTGTAAAATTCATTCAACAAATCATATACTTTGAACATTTGCTTGATTGTTGTTAATGAGTTTACGTTTTACAAAAGTGTTGTTGTTTCAGCCCTTTTTACAACATAACTCAAGAACCACATGACCTAGAAAAGTATATGAAATGATCAATGCAATTTTTACCAATGCTCACTACTATTCGCAAGATGATGTGAACTACCAAATCGCAACAGTCTAGAATAGTTGCTAACCTTAATGTACCAATTAATATCTCAGGTTTATTGATTCCATTTGACAGACAACCTTGTGTAATTATTTCAGATACCCCATGCGTAGTTTCTCGTAGTAGGGCATGCAATAGTCGAGGCAATGAAGATCTGCCTTACAAAGATCAGCTGTTGTAGCTTCCTTTGATCTAGACGGTTGACGAAACTCGGAGCTGGTTAACGCGGTTTTCATCTGCTTCAAGAAATCAAAGTGTAACAGTTCCCTTGAAACTTGCCACGTTTGGATAATCTCATATCCAGAATTCCACTGTAACAGATCGTCGGTGTACGGGAGACCCATAGCATTACAATAAGCCTTCAAGAGTGTGTCAGGATTCATCGCTAAATCATCTCCATCTAACACAACAGGATCTGAATCATAGTTGTCTTTGATATGCTGATATAAATCATACATTTCTTTGAAGAAATAACCTGAAGGTACTCTAGAATCTGGCAAAGAACTCAGACTGAACGCATCATATGGACCATCTTTACCGTTCTGATAGATGCATTTCTTCCAAGATGTCAATACTTTAAGAGGATGTCGTATCAAGAAGGAATGCTTGTATCCGTCTGGAATGGCATCATATCTGGTTGTAATCGCGTAGCTGTTTGCCTTCACAATTACCACTTCCTTTTCAAGAAAATCGGCTTCTAATTGGTGTTTATACCACAGATAGTCCGTATATTTAGCCTCATAGCCAACGCCCGCAGGAACATCATACTTGACATCGATGTCCTCTTCAGAACGTGTGTAGCGGGCATCAGACCCGTAACGCATGGCACCGACGAACGGCTCGTACCATATCTGCGAATGAGGCACAAAACTAAGGCATTTTGTCAAAACGGTTGATAAAGATCTTGGCGTAGACCATAGAATTACTTTCACCGGTTTCTTCATGTTGTCGGTTGGATTGGTATATGATCTATTGCTTGGTGAGCTGTTTCTGAAATTGGAATATTTACAACCGATGTTATCGTATTTAATAATATCATTATTTTAATAGAAAACATATTATTCTTTATATCAGTTTTTGAACAGACTGTTACAACGAAACCCTTCACCATCATGACCATATTCAATATCAGCGGATGACTGATTTATTCGAGATTCCAAATCCAAATGGGGTCGTGAGGGAAAATTTGGGGTCTCAAGATTTTAATACTTTTTCTCTTGAAATAATCGACTCACGGCGTAAATGTAATCAATTACAAAATAAATCCGGCAACACATCTGTGAATCGCAGAAAAAACAAGCATTTGTTCCATAGAACCCTCCTTAGCTATACTTTTCTTTAAAGCTTAATCACACCTCTAACTAACACATCCTCCCTTGCACATTTGATATTAATAATCCATGAGTAATTTGGTAAATAATTAAATTTGAAAATAATATCCGTGATAGGCCTAAATGAACAAATATAAATTTATTCTGAACCTGGGATGTGGAATTCACTGGTCCAATACGATCAAGATTTTCTCTACCATATGCCACATACAATACTGACCACAATAACATGCAGCTATACATAACCACTTCCTGATGGTTGATTGGATGCTTTACCTTCTATCCAAAAATCGTATATCCTGAATCAAATATTTCCTACTCTTTGAGAGCTTTCGATATGATCAATGTCTTCTTCTTCTCCTTCACATGCAGTTACCAAAGCATTATCACATTTTTCCTTATGCTGAGATTAGACAAAAACAGATTACTGGAGCTATTCGGAATTCAGCTTAAATTCCAGTCCGGGATACCAGTACATGTAAGCTCGTGTATACATTTGATATATGATTCTGTCGATTATTGAAAAATAATACGATATATATGATCCACCTAAGATCCATCCTCCTTATGACTCGGTCCATGCTAATTAAGCGAAATATGAAAAACAGATTATTGTATGTCGATATACTACTTACGCATCGAAGGTTTGATTAGAAAAACATATTGATTTTTCAAAACTTATATTATCACACATAAATGATACAAAAAAAACCCTGAAATTCTTTCTGAACCTGGGAAGCGGAATTTATTGCTCCGACCATGACTACATGCAGCTAACATTATGCTACCAGTTTTCGGATGTTCACTTAATTCACCTAATGTAAGACCTGATGAGAGTGGTCTTTCACAAGTAGATATCCTGGACAAGGACAGACTCAGTGGATCTGCAGGACGAGAACGGATTCCTGGTAGACATTTTCAACTTGGAATCATAATATATTATGGTCTATATAATCAAAATGAGTTTTTAGTTATTACTGGAAACAGTGTATAATTCCAATATTTCCTTCCTATAGTCTGTATGCCTTCCTCGAGGCAGTAATCCAGACTTTTTTAAATTATATCTCTAAAAGTAATGATGATAAGTATATAAAAGTATAGGCTATATCTTATACACTGTAGATAAAATTATGACATAATATATAAAGCGTGTTTATAGAAAATGTAATGAGTTTTGAGCACATCATTTACGAGTTCTTACATATATACCGTAACTATGTGCAGTTTATAGTGAATCAAATTTACAGCACATAATTCCTACACCTGGATGTCACATAAGAGACTAGGGAATATTGTTGTTTGCCCTACACATGGATACCACGTTAGATGAAGTAGTAGGCCTAGACATATGTAATTGCATTTATATATGTTGTTTTGTCAAATTAATTTATTTCGTATTGAAAAATCCTTGAAAAGCATGCTACAACTATGCATTCTAATTCTATATCTTGCATTTTATTTGATTTTGACGTCATTTATAGAACACAGAATATAAATATGCCCTTATCATGATTATGCCATGCGGTACCAAGCTATGCCAACATAAAATGCCATATGTTAGGTATCAAGCAGCATTTTATGGTATATCATAATAATCATTAATCTACTTATAATAATAATAATTAATGGACTCATTTAAACACAATCACAGCAAAAGGCTGAATCGAAATACAATTTACAAGTATATAATTAAAACGCATTGTTAAATATTAAAATACACACAAAGCACAATTTGACCAATATGGTCCTTCCTGCAACCAATTCTAATAGCAAAAGAGAATGGTGTAAATTACACTTTCCTATTTATGACATTCACAAATATCCACGTGGCATTAATGTACGAATTAATGTCTCAGGTATTCCATTTGACAGACAACCTTATGTAATTGTTTCAGCCCATTTCTTTACACTTTCTTGACTTTCTTAAACGCCCCATGCGTAGTTTCGCGTAGTAAGGCATGCAATAGTCGAGGCAATGAAGATCTGCCTTACAAAGATCAGCTGTGGTAGCTTCCTTTGATCTAGACGGTTTACAAAACTTGGAGCTGGATAACGCGGTTTTCATCTGCTTCAAGAAATCAAAGTGTAAAAGTTCCCTTGAAACTTGCCACTTTTGGATAATCTCATATCCAGGATTCCACTGTAACAGATCGTCGGTGTACGGGATACCCATTGCATTACAATAAGCCTTCAAGACTGTGCCAGGATTCATCGCTAAATCATCTCCATCTAATACAACAGGATCTGAATCATAGTTGTCTTTGATATGCTGATACAAATCATACATTTCTTTGAAGAAATAACCTGAAGGTACTCTAGATTCTGGCAAAGAACTCAGACTGAACGCATCATATGGACCATCTTTATCGTTCTGATAGATGCCTTTCTTCCAAGATGCCAATACTTTAAGAGGATGTCGTATCAAGAAGGAATGCTTGTATCCGTCTGGAATGGCATCATATCTGGTTGTAATAGCGTAGCTATTTGCCTTCACAAAGACCACTTCTTTTTCACGAAAATCAGCTTCTAATTGGTGTTTATACCACAGATAGTCGGTATATTTAGCCTCATAGCCAACGCCTGCAGGAACATCATACTTGACATCGATGTCCTCTTCAGAACGTGTGTAGCGGGCATCACACCCGTAACGCATGGCACCGACGAACGGCTCGTACCATATCAGCGAATGAGGCACAAAACTAAGGCATTTTGTCAAAACGGTTGATAACGATCTTGGTGTAGACCATAGAATTACTTTCACTGGTTCCTCCATGTTGTCGATTGGATTGGTAGTGATTGGTTGGTGAGCTGTTTCTGAAATTGGAATATTTACAACCGATGTTATCTTATTCAATAATGTCATTATTTTGAAAGAAAACGTTCTATTCTTTATATTCTATACCAGTTTTTAAACAGACATTCACAACGAAACTCTTCACTATCATGACCATGTTCAACATCAGCGGATGGCCGATTTATTCGGGAACCCAAATCCAAATGGGATTTGCGAGGTAAAACTTGGGGTCTCTTGAAAAACGTTAATACTTCTTTTTCTTGAAATGGTTTAACCAGCACACAGAGTAAAGCTGGGTTTCAATTACAAAATAAATCTGACAACAAATCTGCGAATCGCAGAAATAACAAGCATTGGTTCCATAGAACCCTCCTTAGCTACTTTTAAATGTTAAAATTATACCCTTAACAAACACCCTCCCATACATGTTTACTACCAATAATGTATACGAGTAATTTATTTGGTACATGTAACCTTAAAAAGGGCATTTCGTGATACACAGCCTCATCCCCCCACTTTTCTCAACAACAACAAAAAGCTGAGATTTTTACACCACTTGATACCCCTGGCTACATAATGTTTATGTACCAAATATGTTTTTGCAGATTAATTCGTTTAGCAAAAATATCGTCAATTTGAATTTCGTTCTGGTATACCAGAACGATATTACAACAGTGGCCTATGAATCAACTGAAATTTTGGGAGTAAGCTTTTTTCGTGGATATCTACTGAAAAATGTCATAAACAGAGGATGCCAGGATCTTCCTTTAAGGGATCGGATTGAACAGTATTTTTTGTTGGACATGAGAGCACACAAGACACATCAAATTGCATTCTGATATCAAATAATTTTGATATTTTGAAATTCGCGATATACAAATTCTATGGCAAATTATTAAGAATGTACATTTTAGACATTTAACAGTCCTCGAAGTAAACTTAAACAAATCCAATGATATTATCCTTAAAGTGTATAGCTGGGTGGAAACGCCGTCCATCATTTTTTAAGGTCTTTTAAGGGACAAACTGTATATCTTCAATATAGATAGACCAAATTTTCCATTGATGGACGCCTTTTCCTCCAGCTACATATAAAAATAATGAATTTTTAGTAATTTGTCATAAAATTTGTAAGAATATCGCAAAGTTCACATAAAATTCAAATTTATTTAGTATCAGAAGGACATACCTCGTATTCAGAATGCAATTTGGCGTGTCTGGTGTGCTCTCGGGTCCCACAAAAAATACTGTGCAAACGTTGCTATGCGATTCTTTAACCGAAAATAATATTAGTAATAAATGAATAACCTGAAATTCACTGTTCCAATACGATCAAGATTTTCTCTACCATATATCGGATTCAATAACCACGATTACATGCGACAATACATACCACTTTCCTCTTGCTTGGTTGTGTTACCTTATATGCCCTGAATTAAATCTTCCCCCTTTGAGAGCTTTCGCTATTATCAATGTCTTCTTCACCCTTCACATGCAGTTACCGAAGCATTCGCATATTTTCCTTATGCTGAGTTAATACACACCTATGACGTCGCGCTATTGTTTTACCGCTCCATTATTTTCCACGAATGGAGCGATGATCATAATAACACGCCATTCGTAAATGCCTTTCTCTTTTCTCTGAAAAGCAAATACTTTTCAGGGAAAAAGTACTGGCATTTACGAATGTAGTGTTAATATCAATTGCACTTTTGAAAAGCAAGTATTTGCGAAAAGTGCGGTATTATTATCATCACTTCATTCATGCAAAACAATGATACGAAAAACAAGAAGAAAATGATTTTCATTAATACAATAAATTGAGGAAGCGGATAGCAACATTTGCACAGTATTGTCATGGGACCTGAGAGCACATCAGACATATTGAATTGCATGCTGAATACGAGGATTGTCCCTATATCTAATAATAATAATAATTTTGATTTTGTGAAATTCGCGATATAATACAAATTATTAAAATTTCATATTTTTATATTTTTCCAAATGTAACAGTCCTCGAAGTAAACTTTATAAATCTAATGATATGTAATTAAACTATAGGCCTATGTAGCTGGGATGAAAAGCCGACTCAATTGAAAATTTGACCTTTCATATAGAACTTAAACATTTGTTTCCAAAAAGACCTACATTTTTTAGTGTTTTGAGGAAAAATCTATATCTTTAATAATGAAGGTCACAATTTTCATATGATTGACGGCTGTTCAACCCAACTTCCTACTATTTACTGCATATCGTTAGATTTATACAATTTACTTTGAGGACTGTTAAATTTCAAAAATATCAATTTTAATAATTTGCCTTAAAATGTGTATTGTATCGCGAATTTAATAAAAATCTAAATTATTTGATATCAGAAGGATGTGTCTGATTTGCTCTTAGGTGCCACAAACAAAATACGTAAAAACGTCGCTATCCGAGCCCTTACAATGCAATCTGTGAAAAGCAAGTCAAGATCAAAACGGGCAGGTTAAATTGTTGGCTAAGTACGTTGTACTTATTATGCAAGATGTGTTTTACCCTCACTTAGGCTTTACTTCGTAGGCCTTTACTTTTATTTATTTGGACCTTTCTTTCTACGCTTACTGTCTTTTATAACATTTTTTTTCCTTCTTTATATTTTTATACGTTTTCAGTGGCTTAGGCCCTACATATAATTTGTCATATTTTGGGCAACATTGCTACATATACATAATACACATTCTGTATCAATGTATTTAGGCCTATGAATCTGTTTATTTTCAAATCGTTCTCTTCGGGCATGTTTAATAATGATAAAAGCCACAGTAGGTCTATTTTCTGTATAATTTTCATTTGTCATTAGTATATTTGATGTTTCATCTGATGGTATTTTGGCATGCTTGAATATTTACTTACATCGATCAGTAGGCCTATCCGATACCGTAAAACGGGTAACTTTGGGCACTTTTCAGAGTTTTTAAAGCACTGCTTCCAAACAAAACCAAATATATTTCTAATTATCTCTTTTTTATGACGTTAGGGTTCCCTTCTACACCTTGAAGTTGAAAAAGATTTTTGAATAATTTTGAAAGGGGTTGAAAATAGCCTGTCCAAAGTTACCCCGCATTTGGGGCAACTTTGGTCAGAGTATTACATTCCATGAAGAAAAGAAAATGAAAAAATTGATCTTCGCTGTATATGGGCAAGGTTTTGTTTTTTGTGACATTTATCCCCATGCAAAATTAAGCAAGCACGCATCCTTGCTCACAAATATCGATTTTTATTTTGTCTGAAAAAAATGTAAAAAAATGCTCATTTTTGGTCAAAAATGCCAATATTTTCGTAACTTTCAAAGAAATTGGACATGAGCGTCTTCTTCCAAATATATTTCTTAACAAATTGAGACCAAATATGACTAAAAACAATATTGCTGTACGGAAATATGACCATTTAAAAAATATATTTGAACGACCAAAGTTACCCCGCTTACCGAAGTTACCCCCATTTTACGGTAATTAAATATTACAATGTTAGGGACGCTCCATTTGATTTCGGAAGGGGGTCTGGAAGTTGAGGTGGCTTTTATTTCGCGTCGAAGGCGGCGAAGTTTGTTTTGTTTTTTGCCGACAAAGTTCAAGGACAATAATAGGCCTAGGTAAAATGTGTTGTAGTACATTTAAAATTTTCGTACCTTTTCGTACCTGATTTTGGTCCTTCTGCTGCGAATCAACGATATATATCCTCGGAATGATTCCATCAAAAATTATCCAAGATAAACAATAGTGTCCATAATTGCATGGTTGTTCCAAAATCGTAAACTCGATTCACAGAGAAGAGTATCATTGCTCAGGTATAGCGATAGGTGTAGTTTTCTTGAGGTTGACAACTGTAATGACCATTTCATATGAGCCTATACATGCTATATGACCTTTTGCCAATTTTCCTTATTATGCAAAATAGAGACCTAAACGCAACATGACGCAACTACTTCAACAGTTAATACATTAGAAGTGGGCATAAAGAACTATTGATGGTCTAATCACTTTAATGATTTTATGAATCTACGTTTATTCAATTTGTGTAACAAACATTTTAAATCTTTATAATTCAAGAAGGTGGTTACGGATGATTTGAACTAAACACCTGGATCGTGATATGATGGGTATTTCTATAGAAATTTTACATAAAGCTGAGTCGGACTGGAAAGAATGGCTTCGCCGCTCCGCGGCTCAGCCATTCTTAAGGCTGGTTCAAAGTGTATATTCGAAGGCGAATATTCGGCTTCGAATACTTCTTGGTCGTCAAAATATATGCGGCTTCGAATATAAAACTATGAACCGGAGAAAGATATATTTCTACAATTCACAACGTTGCCCGACTGTTAACAAGTATTGCCCGTTGACCTAGGTAAGCAAAAATTAGAGAATTTCTTTAACGTAGTCAATACAATAATAAGTAAACTCAATATTGAACTACTGTCATGATTTAATGTCTGTAAAATAAAAATGAATTAATGAATTAATAAGTTAATAAAGAAATAAATAAGTCAATAAACAAGTCAATAAGTGACCATGCGTTTTAAGTGGAGATGTAACATTTTGGGATTCATAATATAGGCCTACCCCGGGGAGGCCTACAGCCTATGTAGTTAAATTTGGTGTCAAACTAAAGCTTGTGATGAGACCAATACAGTAAGCATAATAAATGTTGTAAAAATTATTAACATCAGTGAATAATTGGTATATAATTAGCATAATTTGCGGGGTGGAGGATGATCAGGAGGAGCAAATTGAATATAAGTGACCCCAGTGGTCATATAATGCAAGAGGGCCATTTCTTTTTTCACATTTTGTTTACAATTCACTTTAAACTGCATACTTTAACACCATACAATCATATTCCAGGTAATTTAATTTGCTTTGAGAAGCAATTTTGCATATTTTATTTTCTGTAATTATCAAACACATGGCTAATTGTTATCTAATCAAGTATAACATTATAATTATAGGCCTATAAAAGCTTATAAATAGTAATGCGTTGAGTTTTTAAAAAGTAATATCCGCCTTTTTTTCTTTCTTTTTGAAATGACATACTCGTTACAAAAACAAATCAGCATGGAAAACATTTGTTTCGTCAGAGGCAGATATTTGGTCTATTCAGTGTCATAAAGCTACAAATAGACGATCTTTTAAATTCATTTTTAAATGGCTTTTTCTTTTTCAACCTTATTGTTTGCATTTGTAATGTTCACACAATCTGACAATGTCCCAACTTATACCTAATGTGAATCGAGCCATTTAACATGTGCTTGTAGGACAACGATTTTGAATTAAACATATTAATTGTGATATTTTAATTCCCCTAGAACACCACAGTTAAGCGTCAAGTCCAAAATTGTAAGTGGGTTTTCTTTTATTTTACCTCATTATTTCGTTAAAATTACTCGAAAACCCTCCTAAGAGTTGTTACTGATATACATTTCATAATTTTGGGCAAAGACTAGCCAAATAGTTGACCGAAATCGTATATTTGCACCAATATTTGACTGAAATCGTATATTAGCATTACCGCCCCTTCGTGACTTTATTGTAAGCCAAAATGCTGTGAAACGAGATTACTTGAAATATATATTTCAAGAGTTGAACAAGTTTCAACTCTACGAATATATTTCTGAAATATGTCTATCTGATTGGTTGATGGTCAAGAGGATTACGGCATCCTCAAAGTCTCTTGCTGTAATTCTCTAATCGATATCTATTATAGGACCGATCTTTTGAAATCCATACAACCGTGTCAAATGAAATAGTCTCGGATCATAATTTGTGCACGATACAACGTTGATACTTCAGATTTCGGAATTTTATTTAAAATAGGCATAAATCACCTTGAACAGGTTGAATGCTGGCAAAAGTAGATAAAACTAGAGCGGTTCTCGGCTTTCGCGGTTCTCAGCATTCGCGGTTCTCGGTGGGTTTGTGGTATAGGGTAGGGGAACCTTGTGTGATCCTGGATGGTGTGTTTTATTGATTGGTTTATGTCTTTGTGCTGTTTTGGCCCGTATGTGTCGTTTCTGTTCAGAACCTTGTGTGATCCGAATGTGTATTGTTTTCTTTGTGGTATTTGATGTGTTTTAAATCTATAGGCCTTTTTTGTCTGCCTGTGTGTCATGATCAATCCAATTGATCAATAGCTCCACATATCTAGCGTTTTTAATCGCGCCATTTGTTGCGTGGTCTGTCAGCGTAGCTCAGCGTCCAGCGTGTCTAAGCTTACGTGAGTATAACAAGCGAGACGCGACTGGAATAAATTCTAATTGTTTTGAGTGAAAGAAAAGGAGCATTCTTTGATTCGGGTTTAAGGAGAGCAGTCACGTATTTACAATTTGGGTATTTCTCTTTTAAAACACCGCTGTATAGTTGATATTGAACAAAATTAGACAAATCGGGTATCAAAATGCGCGTAAATAAATCATCCTTCCTTTTATGTTGAAATATTGTGAAAACAATTATTAGTTCTGAAGCTACAGTCGTTTTTATAACAACTGCGTTTCTTTTTGTGCAGACTTTAAGTGTACATGTATATCATCATACACATTTAACATTTTCATGATTTTTTTTGCTGCTAAAGTCATGTCAAGGTCATATGTGGTTAATTGAGCATTTCATGAAATATGGTGGATGTGATCACCATGAAGCGCCAAACATATTCAAGGCCATGTCAAGGTCATCTGAGGTCTGCTGTTGGATTGTTGGACGGTAATGAAACTTGGTGGGTGTTATCATCTTTCAGTGGGGAACATTTTCCAAGTTATCTGAGGTCAATTGAATATTGATTGTCGGATTATCAGGAAACTTGCTTGGATTGATATGCATGGGGATTTTTGTTAGACAATTCTGAATTAGATATGCTTAGCACACATTTTAAGAGTAAATTTGTATTTCCTATATTCTTTGTGGTATTTACCAATAAATACCCATATGTCCCATCCGGAAATTAATTTACACATAAAACAAATTACCAGCATATCATGGACTACCAATGTAAATTATGAAACATGGTCTTCATCAGTGGCATTGTCTTTTTAAAGACATTTCTTGTTTGTCATTATTCAATTAATAAAGACTAATTTACAAACAGTAAATATCTTATGGAGCAAGTTAGCATGCAATAAGTTTTTGTGACAAAATTAAGAAGAATATGAAACCGAACATTTGCCGAATGTTAATCATGTTAATAGAAATGTTTTACTTTAGAGCAAATGGACATTACAATGTCAGTTCAGTGACCAACTGAAGTCAGGTTTATCCCCGTAGAGTCGGCAGTCCTTTATAACTTAGGCCTATTTTAAAAGAACACAACTCTTGGACCAATTATTAATATAAAAACATGTTTCTCGTCCAGGTTTAAAAAAAACAGAAAAAGAAAACAGGATAAGGTTTTTTAAATTTTTGTATCGCAAAATATAGGTGCAAATACCCATAGTTCCTATTAGACCTTGCATTTAGCGTATAAAAATACCTGAAAAAAGCCAAAAAGCTTCTTCTTAAATTCTATTCTTCTGGTAGATATAACTCTTGGTATACCCTCTAATGATCACAGAACCTTCAAGAAATGTTTTCAAAATTTTAAAAAAAATAGAAATTAATAAAGTTATGACTCAATTTAAAAATAATACAAAATAATTAATTAATAAAAAATATCTCAGCTTCCTCGACATCTTTTTTCAAAATTTTAATAAATAGAAATAATGTTATAACTGAATTTTATAAATAAAAATTAATTTGAAGCGGCCTCAAAAAAGGAAGCGGACGGGGACCAGTAACAGTTTTATTTTTTTATTCGGCCTTATCATATCAACTAATGCTATTACAATAACAAACGGTGTGAGTCATATCAAAGTTTGGTCATATTGGATTTAAAAAAAAAAAGGATTTTAATGTTTTATCGAAAAAATAGGTGCAAAAGGACTTTTTTATTGTTTAGGTATTTAAAAAAATTAAATTAATTTGCAGCGGCCTCAAAGAAGAAGCAGTTTTGTATTCTTCTGGTAGGTATTTAAAAAAAAAAGAAATAAATTTGAAGCGGTCTCTAAAAAGGAAGCGGGAGGGATGAGAAACATGTTTTATTTGTTACTCGGCCTTATCATATTTACCGATGCTATTTTAATAGCATCGGTATACACAAACCATTAACATTCATGCACCCTTAAGGGTACTTACACCCCTCGATAAATTTGTGTCTATTTTTGCATTTTCTCAAAACTAATAACACAGTGGTAACAAAAGTTATGTATATTATAGGGCAAGGACTACACTTACTACACTGGAATTTCAGTGACCAAAGACAAGTGGTTTGTAATTTATGATAAGAAATAAGGTACCGCTAGCACGTACCACGTTTCCTATCATATATACTGAACCGCTTGTCTTGAGTCACTGAAATTTCAGTGTAGTAATTGATTCCTTGCCCCAATAATATACATCATTTTATTACCAGTGTGTTATCATTTTTGAGAAAATGCAAAAATAGTCATAATTTACCACAGGGTGTAGTACCTATAACCCAACGCAAACATTATAAACTTTATCAAGTGCTAATTGTGTTTACTTTTAGAGCCAGCACTAGTCTCTTACAAAGCCGCCGTTCCTATTACAAACATGTTTGTTCTGGATAGCCACACACAGTCTGGCCAGAGACTAAGCCATCACAAGGAATGATTGCCTGAACGATAAATAAGCTCTCTCAAACAGGCGTCCAAAATAGCCTAAACCCTTCCAATTTCGATTTGTGAAGCTGTGTTTTGAAAACAAATAATGATGCGTAAAAAAGCCACTCGTGTCATGACTGATGTGCATCTCTTTTTGGCGTTTTTCGCATTAAATTAGGGTCCCGTTTAAATTCAAAAATAAACTGGTGTCTAGATGTAATCACAGTTAACACACCAGGAAAATTATAGAATATAAAACAACCTAGTTACGCCTGTTCAGTGCGAACAAGATGCACCTGGTCGGATCACAAAGATGTGATTTCCTCACGGATCACACCAATAACTATGGGTTGAATTTACATTAATCAGTGTCCTGGGCCAGGATAACATGTAGGACTCCTTCGCACTCTAAAACAATACTTCACCAAATGTCCTTGCTTTCATTTTCTCATTTAATTTATTTTTATTTTTATTAATTTCTTTATTCACTGCCTATGTGGTCAATCCGGTATTGCCAAATATTTCTCGTCCATTACCGGTGTTAATCTATTTATTTATTAAAATGCACCATCTATTAAATTCCTGTAATACAATGTATAGTCCCAGCGTATTTGATAACAAAGTTGTTTTTATTTTTGATTGGAATTTGGGGTTCCATAGATTTACAAGGGGTCAGTTTTTACACGATTTCATATATAAAATATGTTTGGGCATGGCGGAATTAATATATGATTAAAAATAGACATACTCTTAGGCCCCCTTTTTCAATGTTTGTACATTATTAATATTAATATTAATGTACAAAATGCAAACGAATGTATATATATATTTGATTGTTTTGTAAACATTAATTTTGATGTTTACTCATATGTCTGGAAAGTCAAAAAAAAAAAGGGGTATCGATATTTCCTGGGAAAGTGGATCAGATGAGCAGTGAGTAAAAACATTCGCTCTAAATGTTTACTTGATTTTTATTTTTTATGAATTTATTAGGCCTACTGGTAAAGTGCAGAAAAAACTCCAAACGCACTCTAGGATTTTTCATCAGCAGCAGCAGAAATTTCTCTTGCATAGATTTCCGGGTGATCTCGCTTGGATTTAGCAAACAATGAACCGTTCACTTGTACATTAACTAGGTTATGTTTGTAAGCCTAAATATCATATTATTTGCATAAAACATAACTTACCATCACTACAGCATTGGAATGCTATTGCCTGCCAGGCATTTTCCTTTTTCTGGACGTCTTTATATAGTCCCTAACTTTTATGTCATATAAAATGGGTACGCTTGTACCGCACTAATAACGTTCTTTCAGTTCGTTATCAGCCATGGAACTATCCAGGCGTATTTTGCACAACTGTGCAGGTTAATTTTCATTGGGGATTTTTGAAATCATCGTTCGTCGAACTATATTCAGGTGACCTCGAGCCTTTCATATAAATCAATAGTATCTCGCTATCAGTTGCGCGATATTTAATCCGACTCAACTCGGCGTGTCATCATATTTTATTCGTTGCCGTATATATTTTGACGTCACAAAAAGTATTCGACAACGAATATTCGCCTTCGAATATTCACTATGAACCGACCCTTACCCACTCACGTTCTAATCCTTGGCCATTATCCTATACATAACTTTGGCTTATATATTTTCATAAGTAGATTCGTTGGACGAAACAGACTGCTGGAGCTATACGACGATTTCAGTTTTGATTCCAGTACCTGCAAGCTCGTGCATACATTTGATATATGACCCGATTCTGTCGATTATGGAAAAATAATACGATTTATATTATATAATCCATCCGAGAGATATCAATCCTCCTGATGACTCAGTCCATGGTAATTAAGCGAAATATGAAAAATAGATTCTATTAGATTATGCCTCAAAGGGTTTTATTAAAAATATTGATTTTTTAAACCAATATTAACACGCATAAATAAAATGAGACAAAAACACCCGAAATTCTTTCTGAACCCTTAGAATTGGAATCTATTGCTCCGATGCAATTTTCTTTATGCAATAACCATGATTATATGCAGCTAATATACCAATTGTTGGATGATCATTAAAGTCACCAAACGATAGAGCTGATGAGAGTGGCCGTTTATCAGTGGATCTCCTGGACGGGAACAGACTCAGGGGATCTGCTGGACGAGAAGATATTTCTGTATAATTAAAACGAGTCATTTAGTTATCACTGAAAACATAATATATTTCCTTTCTTTAGTCCTTAAGGGCTGGGGTATGAACGTTTGGACAGTATTTATTGTGGGACATTAGAGCACATCAGACATATCGAATTGCATTCTGAATACGAAGAATGTCATTCTGATATCAAATAATTTTGATTTTTTGAAATTCGCAATTTAATACACATTTTATGGCAAATCATTAAAAATTGATATTTTGATATTTAACAGTACTTGAAGTAAACTTTATAAATCTGATGATTTATACTTAAAGTGTATGTAGGTGGGATGAAAAGCCGACGATCAATTGAAAATTTTGACCTTTCGTATTGAAGATATGGATTTTTTCCCCAAAACACCAAAAAAAATTAGGTCTTTTTTATTTGATATCAGAAAGACATGCTTCGTATTCAGAATGCAATTCGATAGGTCTGAGGTGCTCTCATGTCCCACAAAAAATACTGTCGAAACGCAATAAACGCTCATTTTAGATCCCTTAAGCCTTCCTCGAGGCGTAAAATTTAGACATTGTTTTTTTCTTTTTTTAAATCTCTGAAAGTATATAAAAGTAACAATTTCAGAAAGGAAATGGCACACGGAATCCAACTAGCATAACAGATTCCTTCAAAAAATGAGATTGCTTTTGAGAAAATCATCTTGTTATCAAATCAGAGACTTATGCTGTGTGCTCAGCCTCCACCTAGATGTCATGTCATGAATAATGTGCGTTTGCCTGCACCAGTATGTCAAACCAGTGGCGGCGCCAGGAAATTTTTTCGGGGGGCATTAGGGGGCAAAGTGAATTTCAGGGGGGCAAAATCAACAAAGTTTGCGCAAAATTACCGTAAAAAGTGGAAATTTCGTAATTTTGGGTTTTTCTGGGGGGGGCAACAGGGGGGCAAGAGTTCTGACTGGGGTGCATTTGCCCCCCCCATGCCCCCCGTGGCGCCGCCACTGTGTCAAACCCGAGACCATTGTTGTTATTTCTACACCTGGATGTCACATCAGTGACAAATGTTATTTTCCTATCATTTGTTTTCTAATGGTTTTTTTTCTACACCTGAATGTAACATCAAATATTAATGTTGTTGTTTTTTCCTGTACCTGGACATCAAATTAGGACTAATGTTGTTTTCCTTCTATTTTTAAATGTTGTTTCATACACCTGAATATTATATCACATGAAAGACTAATGTTGTTTTCCCTACACCTGAATTTAAAATCAGATACCATTGTTATTTTCCTGCACCAGGATGTCACATCAGAGATTAATGTTGCTTTCCCTACGGCTGGATATCACTACATCTCGCTATCACATCAGTGACAAATGTTGTTTTTCCAATACCTGAATGTAACATCAGATAATAATGTTGTTATTCCTGCACCTGGGTGTCAAATTAGGACTAATGTTTTCCCTATACTTGTGAATGTAACATCGCAGATTAGTTGTTTTTCCTACACCAGGATGACACATAACATCAGTGACAAATGTTGTTTTTCCAATACCTGAATGTACATCAGATATTAATGTTGTTTTTTCTGCACCTGGATGTCAAATTAGGACTAATGTTTTCCCTATACTTGCGAATGTAACATCGCAGATCAATGTTGTTTTTCCTACACCAGGATGACACATAACATCAGTGACAAATGTATTTTTTTCCAATACCTGAATGTAATATCAAATATTAATTTTGTTTTTCCTGTACCTGGAAGTCAAATTAGGACTAATGTTTTCCCTATACTTGTGAATGAAACATCGCAGATTAATGTTGTTTTTTCTGCACCAGGATGACATATAACATCAGTGACAAATGTTGTTTTTCCAATACCTGAATGTACATCAGATATTAATGTTGTTTTTTCTGCACCTGGATGTCAAATCAGGATTAAAGTTTTTCCTATACTTGTGAATGTAACAAAATCTTGAGTATAAGGTAAGAGTTAGCTCATAATTTTAATATTTTTTGTTATTTTTGCTATTAAATTGGTTATGAAAAATATTGGAAAATGTGTTTTCCAAAAATTAGAATGCATAACTTGAAATTAGTCTTTGTTAAGGTCTTTGGGCTTGATTGTCACAGAATATGAAGAAGATTGAAAAACGCCCTAAAAATGCATGTTTTGGCCAAAAATTGACCAAATATTAAAATTACTTTTATTGCTAGTTAGCACTAACTAAAGGATTAGGATTTAGCTATGTTTCATTTGGCAAAACAGGATATTTTCTTATCCAAAAAATTAGTGCTGTATTTTTCTGGAATGGGGTAATGTTGTTTGCCCTACACCTGGACATAACATCAGTGACAAATGTTGTTTTTCCTATATATTAACATTGTTTTTCCTGCGCCTATATACTGGTGAATATATCATCATAGAATGTTATTTTCCTGCACCAGGATGTCAGAAACTAATGTTGTTTTCTCTACATCCGGATATATCATCAGAAACTATAATGTTTATCCTGCACCAGGATATAACATCAGAGAGATGTTACTTTGCTTTTCCTACACCTGAATGTAACATCAAAGATTAATGTTGCTTTTTATGTATCTGGATATCACATCTGCGACTAATGTCACACTCAATACACCTGAATGCAACATCAGATTTAGAGATTAAAGGAAGTCTCCGGCAATCACAACATTATTCCTTATATGTTACAAAAATAATTATCAAGCACGAATCACATGGTTTTATTTAAAACAAACTCATAGTGACCATAAAAACGAATAAAAATATCCGTTTCTCAACACGCGATATTCAAAATTCCCGGGCGCCGAGTGCAATGACGTCCCAGTAATACAATGAAGGCTGACGACAATTGAACACAAATAACCATTACGTCATTGCACTTAGACAATTTCGGCGCGGGAATTTTGAATATCGCGTGTTGAGAGCCGACTGTTTTTGATGGTCAATATGAGTTTGTTTTAAATAAAACAATGTGATTCGTGCTTAATAATTATTGTTCTAACATATAAGGAATAATGTTATGATTGCCGGAGGTCCCCTTTAATGTTAATTTTCCTAAACCTGGATATCAAATCAGGACTAATGTTGTTTTCCCTATACCTGTGAATGTAACATCACAGATTAGTTGTTTTTCCTGCACCAGGATGTCAAATCAGAAACTGTTGCCTTGCCTACACCCGGATATCAGATATTATTTTTTTTTTTCAAATTAACTATGAAGATCCTAGAATTTCCTGCACCTGAATGTCTCTTTAGAGACAAATGTTGTTTTTCCTGCACCAGGATGTCTCATCAAAGACTAATGCTGTGTTTCCCGCACCTGGATCTTGTTTTTCCTGCTGGGAAAGGGAGTCTTAGGAATAGATTTGGAACACTAAACGGTGAGTCTAATGCTGGTTTCATACTTTCCTGCCGCTTGCCGCTTTGAAGATGATTTTACTTAACTCATGATCGTCGCCCAGAAACGCTTAGCGGTGACCGGCGGCAAGACGATATATCGATCACTCCACCGCTTTGCCGTGGCGGCAGCACCGCTGGGAGTTGAATTCAAGTCAACTCAGAGCGGTGCCGCTCTGACGTATGAGAACAAAATTCGATTTTGTGGCGGTGCTGTGCGGCAAGAGTGCCTTTAAAGAGTCATGCCGCTGACGATCAGCGGTGTGCCGCTCCGCTTGCAGACAAGTGCAAGCGGTATGAGGAAGCATCACGCCGCTCAGCGGCAAGCGGCAGAAAGTATGAAACCAGCATAAGGAATTGATTTTGAACACATAACGGGAGTCTTAGGAACTGATTTTGAACACTTAACAGGGAGTCTTAGGAACCAATTTGTAACACTAAACAGGGAGTCTTAGGAACTGATTTAGAATGTTAAACAGGAGGGAGTCTTGGGAACTGATTTGGAATACTAAACAGGGAGTCTGAGGAACTGATTTGGAACATTAAACAGGGAGTGTTTGGAACTGATTTGGAACACTAAAACAGGGAGTTTTAGGAACTGATTTAGAATATTAAACAGGAGGGAGTCTTGGGAACTGATTTGGAATACTAAACAGGGAGTCTGAGGAACTGATTTGGAACATTAAACAGGGAGTCTTAGGAACTGATTTGGAACACTTAAACAGGGAGTCTTAGGAACTGATTTGGAACACTAAAACAGGGAGTCTTAGGAACTGATTTGGAACAGTGGAGGTCTCTGGAACTGATTTGGAATGTTAAAGAGCCAAGGAACTGATTTAGAACACTAAACAGGGAGTCTTTGGATTTGCAAAAAACAAACCCATTTGGATGACATATCCCATGCATGCTGTACACTTTTAAGCCATATTATAACATTTGCTGATGAGGACACACCCAATATTTTTCAAAATTCTGTTTTTACACGATTGTTATAAACTTTAGTAAACTAACATACCCTGCAAAAATCAAGATTTAAGGTGCTGTATTTTTGTCGAAATTCGAGATTTTGAAAAAACCGCAGGAAGTGTTGTTTTATTATTACGATGGAAATATTAGTCGAACACATACACGATGTGCATAACATAGTATGTACATGGCGTGCGGGTTGTGACATATCAAAAGAGCTGACACAGCTCATGTTCGAATCAGTGGCTCGCATTAGCAACATATGGTATTAAATAGCGATTTTCTTTATTTTGCCTCATCTGTTTGGGCCCAAATTAAAAGAGGACATATCAAAAATTCAATTCTATTTCTTTTGTATGTTATAATATGGCTTTAATGTATCCCTGGGGTTTCAAGTGCTGACTCAGCAAACAAAAAAAGCTATTTAAAAAATAATCAGAACTTCACAAGACTACACACACAAAATGGAATCAACAAACATCTGCTTTCAATTCTTATATCTTTTATTGTTGCATTACTTATAAAAATAATAAATATGGAAGGTTAAAATAGGTTCTCTTTTCCTACACAAAATGTTCAGAAAATACAAAAGAGATTTTTACATATCTGAGATGATATAAACATGATAATAATAATATGCTCTTAGTAAAATTATATAAACTGAGCTCAAAAAGAAACTTATAAATTTTACAACTTAGAATCACAAGGTCATATCTTAAAATACTGTCAATCAAAATGAACCAAAATTACACACAGGATTACCTTAATACTCTACTCAAAACACATGTCAGAAACCAAGCAGTTGTCCAACTGACACAACAGCAAAATGCACTGTCATGGGACAGCTTCCTGGACTTCCTTCACTTTCACAGCCCAATATTTGGCACCCAGGACAAAAAATCTGTGAGAATGCACACAAGATCCTTGCACAGATGATAAAACACCTTTTTCATGAAACAGGGCTGGGCTGTGAATGTGGTCCAGGAAGCTGTCCCATGTCAGTGTATTTTGCTGTTGTGTCAGTTGGATAACTGCTTGGTTACTGACATGTGTTAAGAGTAGAGTATTGAAGTAAATCTGTGTGTAATTTTGGTTCAATTTGATGGACAGGATTTCAAGATATGACCTTGTGAAAAATTATAAGTTTCTTTTTGAGCTCAGTTTATGTTACCTGTATCATACTGTCAAGAAAATATGAACAAAAATCTGCCCTCCAGTAATGAGAAATATGGTTGGTTAACCGAGTTGATTTTGTTTCATAATTATAACTTTTGCATTGCATTGCAAAAATATGGTTCCATTTATTGATCTGGAAATTAAACAATCCATTCTTCAATTCAGGATTGTATTTGTTTTTAATATAACAATATATCTTTTACAAAAATACAAAATCTAAAATACAAAATATGCATAATGCAGAAGAAACTTTCAAGTTTTTCAAACAATGGGTGGATTTCACTAATAATATATGATGCTCAGTAACCTTAATCAGTGGCGTGGCGTGGGTCATCATATTGGGGTGGGCACCAACCATGATTGGGCACACAAGCTGATTTTTGGCAATTTTCCAATGGGATTTTCTAAATTTTTTCAATCGATTGGGGGAGGGCACATACCCCTATGCCACTGACCTTGAAATCCTTAAACCCACCGTGAGTCCAAACCGATCATAAGTCCAAACCCTTCACAACTTAAACATGATATCCTATGGAAGAGTTATGATGGGATTAGATTTGTGATGGGTTAAGGTGGGTGGGTCTACCATGTGTTGTAAATGTTAGTGAAATCTATGACCATTTACAGCAAAAGGTACCTTAGGCGACAACAAAAAAAATTATTGGCGGATGGACATTTGATGATATTTTTTTTTTATCTTCAAAAATTATCAATCAAAATGAATACACCATGCTCCCAAACGGCTGATTTTAGCAAAAAGTAAAACAAAATTCTCCCAAAATACAAAATCTGGATCAGCCGGGCCTGTAAAACAGGTTTTTATATGTGGCCTTTGGGGCAATATTTTGGAGATGTAATTTTTGTAGATTTAATGTGGCAGACAATAAAATAAGCTTTAAAATGATACCTTCATGGTTTCCATAGTGATTGCCATTGTGAAGATATGAAAAATTGTTTTTTATATTTTACACATTTTAATCACCAATAACAGTCTCAGAACTTTTTGCTCCAACAGGTCACATTTTTACATATCTATGTGGGTTGCTTATAGTGATGAATACTTGATTACTCTAAACTGCTTCTTTGTATTACATGTATTATTGGATGAATGAGGGCGACCTATCCAAGCGGTTGGTACCATGTAGTAGGCCATTTCTACAATTCCTGCTCAGTGCTTCAGGTTGCAATCAGAAAAGATATCTTACACTTCCCACAATGCATTTCTTTCATTTCAATTTTCTGTACTGATTTGCTATCCAGTACAACATGGGTCAATATGTATAAAAAAGTATCTCAATTAACAGAGTACATCCAGATCTTGTAAAATGTTTATTTCTTGACTATATACCAATGCTTAGCCAATCTATTCTCAACATGAAAACAAAGGGAGCATGTACAAAGTAATAGGAGTCATTTGCTGTAATGAGGTGATGCATCATGTTGCAAAGGATTCTGGGAAGGGTAAGACATCTTCCCTGGGTTGCAATAAGGCATTTCACATGTTACATAGGGATAGGTTATAGTATTAAATATGCCATGTCCTTTAGAGAAAAAAAACTGCCCAAAAAACATTTTATATAATGAAAGATACCATAAATATCTATGTGATGCGATCAAGCAAAATCAGTCAGAACTCGGAAATATTAAGTTTTCAGTTTCATATATAGATTAGTGAAAAGCATTTACAAAAGTGCATTTTGCAGAAAACCCCACTGAAATTGAACAACCAGATCCAAAGAGAGTTCCCAAAACAAAGGAAACAAAAGGAAATATTTCCTTTGTTTGGCTATATCTCAAAATCAATATTTCCGAGTTCCGACTGATTTTGCTTGATCGCATCACATATTATGAGGGTATGAAGAAATTAATATGCTGCAACCAAAAATAAAATACAACAACAACTTTGCATACAATTTGACACTGATAAAAAGATGTCAAAAAACCTATTATATGAAAAATAAAAAAATCCCCATGTGTATTTTGAGTTATAAATAGCACATACACATAATAAAAACACGATATGTGGTCATAGATGTGTTAAAAGTTTGTTGAAAGCATACTAGTTATTATAAGGGTTGTTTTGTTTTGTTTTCATAACTCAAAAGGGTAAAATGAAAACCCTATACTGACCTCACACTGGACAAACCCACATTTGTTGTACAAAACTTTGTAACAAATAGGGGCAAAGATTTGTGAAATTTACCAAGTGTTGATCATGATTAAATTTTCAATGAAATCAAAAATAAAACAAAATTAATGTTGGCAATGGTTAAACCACAGGTAATCGGCACATAACATAAGACAATGCAGCAACAGATTTTTCTTTGTTGAAAGACCCTTGCATATTTGCACTTGCCATGGTGGATGTTTGTCCGGCTATATTTTCATATATTTCCACATCCTTCTACAGTGACAAAGAAAAATACAAGCAATGTCCTGTACATTGCTTGTATAATGTAGGACTTGTGGCGTGAACCCAAGTAATAAGTTGTATTAATTTTAAAGTGGTTCATTTTATTATCTAGACCACATTAACACCAGGTTTCAACAAACTCCATCCCATGTTCCAACATACCCCATAGGTGGAGTAAGTTGCAACAACTGAGATGGACATCTTCAAAATGGATTTTCTGAGTGACCATCAGCAAGTTCAAGAATTTCATGGGCTGCATTTGTTACACACACAAGTACACCCCAACTGACATAGTTATTGTTTCTTAAAAAAACATCGGTTTGCGAAAACTTTTTTTTGGTAAAAATTGTTCCAAATAACGCTGCTTTCCTGTACAAGTATGTAATGTAGCCTACTTAACAACAAACTATTCCATCACATACAGGAAGTGCATAAATTCCAGGATGGGAAGAGGACTCTAGTATATGGGAAGACAAGTGGGAGCTACCTAAGACAAAGGAAGCTATTTGGTGGATGAGCACTATCGTCAATAAATTTGGAGATAAAATGCTACATAAAGAAAAGATAATCCTCCCAATTACATATGATAAAACAAGCTATTATAAGCGAATGTTTGCAGAATTGGAGAAAGATGAGGTCATCACATACCAACATTTTTGCTCATTATGGAATAAAAATCACAGCAAAGTTGAACTTACTCCATATGTCTTATTGTGTCAAAGAACAGGAACAGTGCCATCAGCAGATGGTTACCTGAACTGGAAAGACAACACTGTCAGAAATCAAACATACAATTATATGTTTCAGCAGGTAACCATATATTGCCAAGCTATAATGAACTTGCATTCTGGGCTCTGCCGCAACAATGATGATTTGGTTAGCTCTGCCAGAATCAAACATGCTCCTATTTTTCATGGTAGGAATCATCCGGTCAGTCGTTTAACCACCAGAAGTCCGCACATTTTTGGATTCTGTGCAATCCATTTCTGACAAGGGACATACATTATAAATTTTTTGTAATGTGGTTGCAAATAAGAGGCTGTGCAATAATTACTCATAGTTTAATTAGTTCTCTCTTTCTTCTGTTACAATATTGCAGGCTACGTGACAGTCTTGATACACTGGGATGCTTATCATCAATAAGAGCACCATCGGCACCATATGAGATATTATGCCAGATTAAGGTGTATAAATTCCAGGATGGGAAGAGAACTCTAGTACATGGGAAGACAAATGGGAGCTACCTATGACAAAGGAAGCTATTGGGTGGATGAGCACTATCTTCAGTAGAATTGGGGATAAAATGCCACATTAGGAAAAGATAATCCTCCCAATTACATACGATAAAACAAGCCTATTATAAGCATATGGTTGCAGAATTAGCGAAGGATAAGGTCATCACATACCAACATGGAATAAGAATCACAGCAATGTTGGCTCCATATGTCTTATTGTGTCAAAGAACAGGAACAGTGCCATCAGCAGATGGTTACCTGAACTGGAAAGACAACACTGTCAGAAATCAAATACAATATGTTTCAGCAGGTAACCACATATTGCCATTTTTATTCTCTAAATAGTACATTTGTGTGCAAAATGAGGGTGCTATTTACATATATTTTTAATTTAAATTAGCCAAATAATATGACTTATTCCTTACATTTCATGATAAAAGTTCCTTGCCATTTGTTAATCCATGAATAATTGAATCTTAAATTTTATTATTTGAACACAAATAAATGTTAAAACTTTATGTTTGATTTTGATATTATTATTTTGAATTCACAGATAGATGAAGGTGAAAACAAACTCATGGTGATTGGACTTATGTGCAATGCATCTAATGCGAAACTCAGATTTACTGGCAATTCATTTTGTGCTAGAGTTGCAGACATTAAGGGACACTACAAAGGCCGAATAGACAGGGATAGTGTAGGAAGGCACAATACTACATGAAACACACATTCTTGTTTTACCATCTTCATTCCAGAAACAGAAAGTACTATGACAGGAGATGAAGCAGCCTATGACATAAAAGATGGGAGTCACAAGAATACAATGCAAGATGGAGGTCATCAAGTTAATGCTGTAGTAAAGACGATACAAATGAAAAGTGAGCTAAAGGAAAATATTGAAGAGATAGGACATATTGAAAGGAATGATGTGAGAGAAGAAAATCTAGTAGGAAAAGGGCATAAAGTAATCAAAGGTAGCAATAATACACCATCTGGAAGTGCTACAAAGGATATACCCCAGCAGAGTATAGACAGAAAAGGACAAAAGAATGTGACTGCCAGCAGTAAGAAAACAAAAAGTCACACAATAGTGTGCACAGATTGCTCATATGAGGCAGAAAATGAAAGAGCATTCATCAACCACTACTTCAAACAACATGTTCAAAAAGTAACTCCTGCACCAACACTAACATGGGTTACAATATTTTTTTTTCTACAAAGGATATACCCCAGCAGAGTATAGACAGAAGAAAAGGACAAAAGAACGTGACTGCCAGCAGTAAGAAAACAAAAAGTCACACAATAGTGTGCACAGATTGCTCATATGAGGCAGAAAATGAAAGAGCATTCATCAACCACTACTTCAAACAACATGTTCAAAAAGTAACTCCTGCACCAACACTAACATGGGTTACAATATTTTTTTTTCTACAAAGGATATACCCCAGCAGAGTATAGACAGAAAAGGACAAAAGAACGTGACTGCCAGCAGTAATAGTGTGCATAGATTGCTCATATGAGGCAGAAAATGAAAGAGCATTATCAACCACTACTTCAAACAACATGTTCAAAAAGTAACTCCTGCACCAACACTAACATGGGTTACAATATTTTTTTTCTACAAAGGATATACCCCACCAGAGTATAGACAGAAGAAAAGGACAAAAGAACGTGACTGCCAGCAGTAAGAAAACAAAAAGTCACACAATAGTGTGCACAGATTGCTCATATGAGGCAGAAAATGAAAGAGCATTCATCAACCACTACTTCAAACAACATGTTCAAAAAGTAACTCCTGCACCAACACTAACATGGGTTACAATATTTTTTTTTCTACAAAGGATATACCCCAGCCAGCAGAGTATAGACAGAAAAGGACAAAGAATGTGACTGCCAGCAGTAAGAAAACAAAAAGTCACACAATAGTGTGCACAGATTGCTCATATGAGGCAGAAAATGAAAGAGCATTCATCAACCACTACTTCAAACAACATGTTCAAAAAGTAACTCCTGCACCAACACTAACACTAACATGGGTTACAATATTTTTTTTCTACAAAGGATATACCCCAGCAGAGTATAGACAGAAAAGGACAAAAGAACGTGACTGCCAGCAGTAAGAAAACAAAAAGTCACACAATAGTGTGCACAGATTGCTCATATGAGGCAGAAAATGAAAGAGCATTCATCAACCACTACTTCAAACAACATGTTCAAAAAGTAACTCCTGCACCAACACTAACATGGGTTACAATATTTTTTTTCTACAAAGGATATACCCCAGCAGAGTATAGACAGAAAAAGACAAAAGAATGTGACTGCCAGCAGTAAGAAAACAAAAAGTCACACAATAGTGTGCATAGATTGCTCATCTGAGGCAGAAAATGAAAGAGCATTCATCAACCACTACTTCAAACAACATGTTCAAAAAGTAACTCCTGCACCAACACTAACATGGGTTACAATATTTTTTTTCTACAAAGGATATACCCCAGCAGAGTATAGACAGAAGAAAAGGACAAAGAATGTGACTGCCAGCAGTAAGAAAACAAAAAGTCACACAATAGTGTGCACAGATTGCTCATATGAGGCAGAAAATGAAAGAGCATTCATCAACCACTACTTCAAACAACATGTTCAAAAAGTAACTCCTGCACCAACACTAACATGGGTTACAATATTTTTTCTACAAAGGATATACCCCAGCAGAGTATAGACAGAAGAAAAGGACAAAGAATGTGACTGCCAGCAGTAAGAAAACAAAAAGTCACACAATAGTGTGTACAGATTGCTCATATGAGGCAGAAAATGAAAGAGCATTCATCAACCACTACTTCAAACAACATGTTCAAAAAGTAACTCCTGCACCAACACTAACATGGGTTAAAATATTTTTTTTCTACAAAGGATATACCCCAGCAGAGTATAGACAGAAGAAAAGGACAAAAGAATGTGACTGCCAGCAGTAAGAAAACAAAAAGTCACACAATAGTGTGCACAGATTGCTAATATGAGGCAGAAAATGAAAGAGCATTCATCAGCCACTACTTCAAACAACATGTTCAAAAAGTAACTCCTGCACCAACACTAACATGGGTTACAATATTTTTTTTTCTACAAAGGATATACCCCAGCCAGCAGAGTATAGACAGAAAAGGACAAAAGAATGTGACTGCCAGCAGTAAGAAAACAAAAAGTCACACAATAGTGTGCACAGATTGCTAATATGAGGCAGAAAATGAAAGAGCATTCATCAGCCACTACTTCAAACAACATGTTCAAAAAGTAACTCCTGCACCAACACTAACATGGGTTACAATATTTTTTCTACAAAGGATATACCCCAGCAGAGTATAGACAGAAGAAAAGGACAAAAGAATGTGACTGCCAGCAGTAAGAAAACAAAAAGTCACACAATAGTGTGCACAGATTGCTTATATGAGGCAGAAAATGAAAGAACATTCATCAACCACTACTTCAAACAACATGTTCAAAAAGTAACTCCTGCACCAACACTAACATGGGTTACAATATTTTTTTTCTACAAAGGATATACCCCAGCCAGCAGAGTATAGACAGAAAAGGACAAAAGAATGTGACTGCCAGCAGTAAGAAAACAAAAAGTCACACAATAGTGTGCACAGATTGCTAATATGAGGCAGAAAATGAAAGAGCATTCATCAGCCACTACTTCAAACAACATGTTCAAAAAGTAACTCCTGCACCAACACTAACATGGGTTACAATATTTTTTTCTACAAAGGATATACCCCAGCAGAGTATAGACAGAAGAAAAGGACAAAAGAATGTGACTGCCAGCAGTAAGAAAACAAAAAGTCACACAATAGTGTGCACAGATTGCTTATATGAGGCAGAAAATGAAAGAGCATTCATCAGCCACTACTTCAAACAACATGTTCAAAAAGTAACTCCTGCACCAACACTAACATGGGTTACAATATTTTTTTTCTACAAAGGATATACCCCAGCAGAGTATAGACAGAAGAAAAGGACAAAAGAATGTGACTGCCAGCAGTAAGAAAACAAAAAGTCACACAATAGTGTGCACAGATTGCTCATATGAGGCAGAAAATGAAAGAGCATTCATCAACCACTACTTCAAACAACATGTTCAAAAAGTAACTCCTGCACCAACACTAACATGGGTTATAATATTTTTTTCTACAAAGGATATACACGAATCCGACGGCCCATTCATGTATTTGGCCCTCTATCGACACCGCCATAGCTACGGTGTCCCCGCTGGTATTTAACAATGCCAATCAGCTGATCGCCGTGACACACATAACACAACACATGTAGTACAAGTGACATTTTAGCTCATTTTCAACTTCCAATTTCGTGTATTTTATCTTATTATATTTCATCGATATTTTGTCATGGACACATGGGAAGATGACGTTCGACTATGGCCTAAAATTTCTGATCAGGGTATGTGAATATTTCCGTAAAATAAAGAAAAACTTGCCTTGTTGTCACTGCATGTATTCATGACATCCACGGCATAAAATTCCGATTGCACACGCACGAAGCATACTTTGGTGTTGGAAAGCTTACTTTCCACGACTTAAAATCGCATGTATAAATCCAGGATTTTTGAAGAACAATGATGGAAGCTTTTAATGAAACGTTTGCTAGTAATTCCAAGTGCTAAAAGGCTAAATTGATGTCCAGATTTGGCTCAAAACTTGAGTTGATTTCGGTACCTCTCGCAAATCTACCAGCGTGGAAAAGGACGCATCACGTTTTGGGGATTCCCAACATCCGGGATTGTTAGCCTCATAGTACAATGCGAAGTTTGATATGTCACATCATGGACGGGAATTTAATACGTGCGGTCATCGCTCTATCAGTTTCGGGTGATTGTAGTGTTTTGTTATGATGAACAGCTGATCGCAAAATCAGCTGTTTCAGTGAGGACATAATTTAATAATTTCAAAGGAAGGAAATTAGGCACAGAATATATATTTTTTAAATGGAAAGCTTAAACCATTATTACACCGTAGAAGCCTAGAAATTAATGAAATAAAAATATAAAGACTCAACAAACAAGCAAACAAAATACATTTTTATCAATTTTTATCTTTCAACTTTTTATTTTTACAAAATGTACATTAAAAGTAATTGTTGACTATGCCTCAATAATATTGTCCACTCACACAAAAATATGAACATTAACTATGTAAAACATCATATGTAAAACATCATGATTACAATCAAAATAAACATATGGTTGATCATGTAAATCCTAGTAAAACATAATTTTATTTTCAAACTAAAGTTAACACAACCATTACAAAAAATAACGATGTGAAGTTTGAACAGAACTTCAGTAAACTTTTCATCACAAAATTGCCATTGCACCATCAAATTATGTAGGTGAATTATACTTCCAGATAATTTATCTCACCAAACAAAAATAATAAAAAAGAAAGTGCAAGTATTTCAAGTTCAACTGAGCACTGTACTGTGTACATGCATATCAATGGTGAAAGTCGATAAGCTTACATGTACAGAGCATTGAAAAGCTGCCACGAAAATAATTGGTAGCGCTTTCGACTAGTCTCTTTCCAAAACCGCAATATTTACATTCTTGCCCGCATTTTCTTCCCCGCACGGAACGAAATGCGCTGGAGTCTACCATTCATCAAGCACGCTTTTAATCGGGAGCTATTGATTACTGAACAATTCAATGTTTGTTTACATTATGTTTTGCATCATTTTTGTTGGAATTTTACCAACTTTGACAATCGTAATAAAGTTTTTGGTGAAAATGATAACTTACCACACTATGATCCTTGACAGTGAGTGATTTTAGGTTCAGGTTGATGATCCATTGGCGTTTCTTTGCCGTGTCTTCTGGCTTGCCTGGAAAACGATGTAGTGAGTATGGTCTTTGACATGGGCATTCATCATGAGTAAGCGGGTGATGTTCTGTACACTCGGTTTCCTTCCATTCTTGGATTTTCTTACTATTATTGGAGCAATCTTTTACTGCACAAGTTCTGCCAGAATGTCCCTCTTTTCTTTCTCTTGGGTTTCCATATTTTCGTAAATAACGCAGAAAACGGCTAAATAGACGACAAGATTTCGGATAAGTATTGAGAATACGTGTTGAGCCGTGCGGTGTATCGTAGTGGGGACACCGCAGCAATGGCGGACGGCTGTACTGCCCTCATGCGTTTGCTTTTTCGTCGGATCGGTGTATACCCCAGCAGAGTATAGACAGAAGAAAATGACAAAAGAACGCGACTGCCAGCAGTAAGAAAACAAAAAGTCAGACAATAGTGTGCACAGATTGCTCATATGAGGCAGAAAATGAAAGAGCATTCATCAACCACTACTTCAAACAACATGTTCAAAAAGTAACTCCTGCACCAACACTAACATGGGTTACAATTTTTTTTTCTACAAAGGATATACATTTACCCCAGCAGAGTACAGACAGAAGAAAAGGACAAAAGAATGTGACTGCCAGCAGTAAGAAAAAACAAAAAGTCAGACAATAGTGTGCACAGATTGCTCATATGAGGCAGAAAATGAAAGAGCATTCATCAACCACTACTTCAAACAACATGTTCAAAAAGTAACTCCTGCACCAACACTAACATGGGTTACAATATTTTTTTCTACAAAGGATATACATTTACCCCAGCAGAGTACAGACAGAAGAAAAGGACAAAAGAATGTGACTGCCAGCAGTAAGAAAACAAAAAGTCACACAATAGTGTGCACAGATTGCTCATATGAGGCAGAAAATGAAAGAGCATTCATCAACCACTACTTCAAACAACATGTTCAAAAAGTAACTCCTGCACCAACACTAACATGGGTTACAATATTTTTTTCCTACAAAGGATATACCCCAGCAGAGTATAGACAGAAGAAAAGGACAAAAGAACGTGACTGCCAGCAGTAAGAAAACAAAAAGTCACACAATAGTGTGCACAGATTGCTCATATGAGGCAGAAAATGAAAGAGCATTCATCAACCACTACTTCAATCGACATGTTCAAAAAGTAACTCCTGCACCAACACTAACATGGGTTACAATATTTTTTTTCTACAAAGGATATACCCCAGCCAGCAGAGTATAGACAGAAAAGGACAAAAGAATGTGACTGCCAGCAGTAAGAAAACAAAAAGTCACACAATAGTGTGCACAGATTGCTCATATGAGGCAGAAAATGAAAGAGCATTCATCAACCACTACTTCAAACAACATGTTCAAAAAGTAACTCCTGCACCAACACTAACATGGGTTACAATATTTTTTTTTCTACAAAGGATATACCCCAGCCAGCAGAGTATAGACAGAAAAGGACAAAAGAATGTGACTGCCAGCAGTAAGAAAACAAAAAGTCACACAATAGTGTGCACAGATTGCTTATATGAGGCAGAAAACGAAAGAGCATTCATCAGCCACTACTTCAAACAACATGTTCAAAAAGTAACTCCTGCACCAACACTAACATGGGTTACAATATTTTTTCTACAAAGGATATACATTTACCCCAGCAGAGTACAGACAGAAGAAAAGGACAAAAGAATGTGACTGCCAGCAGTAAGAAAACAAAAAGTCACACAATAGTGTGCACAGATTGCTCATATGAGGCAGAAAATGAAAGAGCATTCATCAACCACTACTTCAAACAACATGTTCAAAAAGTAACTCCTGCACCAACACTAACATGGGTTACAATATTTTTTTCCTACAAAGGATATACCCCAGCCAGCAGAGTATAGACAGAAGAAAAGGACAAAAGAACGTGACTGCCAGCAGTAAGAAAACAAAAAGTCACACAATAGTGTGCACAGATTGCTCATATGAGGCAGAAAATGAAAGAGCATTCATCAACCACTACTTCAATCGACATGTTCAAAAAGTAACTCCTGCACCAACACTAACATGGGTTACAATATTTTTTTTTCTACAAAGGATATACCCCAGCCAGCAGAGTATAGACAGAAAAGGACAAAAGAATGTGACTGCCAGCAGTAAGAAAACAAAAAGTCACACAATAGTGTGCACAGATTGCTTATATGAGGCAGAAAACGAAAGAGCATTCATCAGCCACTACTTCAAACAACATGTTCAAAAAGTAACTCCTGCACCAACACTAACATGGGTTACAATATTTTTTTTTTTACAAAGGATATACCCCAGCCAGCAGAGTATAGACAGAAAAGGACAAAAGAATGTGACTGCCAGCAGTAAGAAAACAAAAAGTCACACAATAGTGTGCACAGATTGCTCATATGAGGCAGAAAATGAAAGAGCATTCATCAACCACTACTTCAAACAACATGTTCAAAAAGTAACTCCTGCACCAACACTAACATGGGTTACAATATTTTTTTTCTACAAAGGATATACCCCAGCAGAGTATAGACAGAAAAGGACAAAAGAATGTGACTGCCAGCAGTAAGAAAACAAAAAGTCACACAATAGTGTGCACAGATTGCTCATATGAGGCAGAAAATGAAAGAGCATTCATCAACCACTACTTCAAACAACATGTTCAAAAAGTAACTCCTGCACCAACACTAACATGGGTTACAATATTTTTTTTCTACAAAGGATATACCCCAGCAGAGTATAGACAGAAAAGGACAAAAGAACATGACTGCCAGCAGTAAGAAAACAAAAAGTCACACAATAGTGTGCATAGATTGCTCATATTAGGCAGAAAATGAAAGAGCATTCATCAACCACTACTTCAAACAACATGTTCAGAAAGTAACTCCTGCACCAACACTAACATGGGTTACAATATTTTTTTTCTACAAAGGATATACCCCAGCAGAGTATAGACAGAAAAGGACAAAAGAACATGACTGCCAGCAGTAAGAAAACAAAAAGTCACACAATAGTGTGCATAGATTGCTCATATGAGGCAGAAAATGAAAGAGCATTCATCAACCACTACTTCAAGCAACATGTTCAAAAAGTAACTCCTGCACCAACAGGTGAGCATGATACTAATGAATCTTCAATCATGGACAAAAATAGTTGGCACACTAGTGTAACGGAATTTTCCTGTGCTAAATCAACCCCTCGCCTAATCATGATAATGCACCGTCTGAAATTGTCATCAACCGGCAGACTGTCATAGCGCCCTCATTTTTGGCTGTGAAATTGCGTGATTTTCTGAGAAATCAGACTCGCTCAGCATTCTTGTGCACCAGTGAAGCGCTGGCCGTGTGTTGTGGTATGCCGCTGAACTTTGCTCCCGGAGGATTGTGCTAAAACGTGACATTTTCTGCTGCACCAGCACAATCAACGGGGAATCAACAACAATCATGGGAGTAACGTAATTTCGGATGATTATTTGACTAATTTGTGCTGATTATGGAGGATGATTTGAAATATGAGCTGCAGCTATGATTACTACAAGAACTGCTACTGCAAATGTGATTCGACGATAATGGAATGCATGGTGATTTACGGAGATTTTTGATTTTTTGTGAGGGCTTCTGAATTGTTTTGACATGCGGCTGTGTGTGACCTTCGATAGATTTTTCGAGATGGCAGGATAAATTCTGGAGGAAGATTTTCCTCGATAAATTGAACATTTTGCGCAGTCATTTAGAGAGATTTGTCGTTCTTCGCTGCATTTATATTGGTCACGAAAGTCATCAATCGCTGGTGTGACCGTCGCCATGGATCTAGACTAGAGTGGATAGATTTTTGCTAACAAGATTCACAGATTTTCTTCGCTAAATGGAACATTTTGCGCAGTCATTGAGAGAGAGTTGTCGTTTTTTAAGCTGCAATTAATTATACTGATCACGAAAGTCATCAATCGCTGTGTGTTGTAGGTTATGTTGGTAAAACGCATATTATAAATAAATACATGAAAGATAGGCCTATCTCCTAGTAAGCATACTGAGGGGAAATTATGAAATATG
Organism: Amphiura filiformis; assembly: GCF_039555335.1. NCBI lineage: Eukaryota > Metazoa > Echinodermata > Ophiuroidea > Amphilepidida > Amphiuridae > Amphiura > Amphiura filiformis. The sequence goes on from NC_092638.1 coordinate 24,986,656, forward strand.
AAACTTGAGTGACAAATTTGTGTCCACTAGATCTAGTGAAAATCAAGGTGCACCTTCGTATAAACAGAAACATAATGAACAAAATGGCCATATAAAACGCATACATACCTGGGTTTACACACATATTTCCATCTGATACGACATTGGTTCCAATATATTGTGTATGTTTATTTTTATATTTTATTATGTGCCCCAAAGGTTTGATTTCCATCTTGGTACAGTAGGTAGGTGGGTGACTTAGGTGGAAGATGAGTAGGTAATACATTGATGATGGCACCTTGTGAGACCAAGAAACAAACTCTGATCTTCTTTTAAGACTTTGTGCAGGATGTTGAAGGTACATTATAACATTTTTGTAATGTGGTTGCAAATACGGGCCAAAGTAATAATTATTCATAGTTTAATTAGTTCTCTCTTCTTCTGTTACAATATTGCAGGCTATGTGACGATCTTGAGACACTGGGATGCTTATCGTCGATAAGAGCACTATCGGCACATGAGAACCCACCATGTGAAGCATATGAAATACTATGCCTGAGTAAGGAGCTGACTGCAATGGATTTATCATTTGCAGACAATGTTGATTTGTCACCTTATGAGACTAACCAGTGGCACAAAGAAACATTAACTCTGAAAGACTACCTACAGGATGTTGCAGAATCCCTTGACAAAACAAGTCAAGGTTTTTGGAACTAGAGATGGAACTTCCTTTATTGAAAAGCATCCATACCTTGTATCAAGGCTTGATTTCCATCTTGGTACAGTAGATACGTGAGTGACTGAGGCAGAAGGAGTGAGTAGCTGCATGTAACACACAGGCAGATATACACATCAATTATTCAAAGTGGCTTCTTACATATTGGGCATCTACTAAGCTTAGACTGATGGGGGTCCTAATCTGAACATTATAATCATAATGATACAGAATCATATCAATGTTGCTTGAAGAGCAGTTACACATAGGATACATTGGGTTTGATGTAGTGTATTTTACTATAAAGAAATACTTTGACTACAACACCTTGGACAAAAAAACGTGTCAGTGTTCTGGACAACTCTTTCTACCACAAGAAAAGGCATACAAACTGGTATTGCCAATTATTGTCTATGTAAGGCATACAAAGAAGAGGCATGGATGATCACATGTCAGCAATGTAGTGAATAGTTACATGGTAATTACATTGGTATTTTAGATGAAGCACTATCACAATCTGACATATATGAAACAACATTTGTGACCCGTACAGCCGCGAATGAGCCGAGTAAATGTCCTCAATTGTATTCTGAGTTACAGTGTAAAATGGGCATGAAGGTCATATTCATAGGTATTTCAATTTGGTGCTACGTGTATCTCATTAAATGAGGTACACGTAGCACCAAATTGAGGTACATATGAATACGACCTTCATGCCCATTTTACACTGTAACTCAGAATACAATTGAGGACATTTACGGCTCATTCGTGCTGTACGGTCACATTTATATGTGGCATAGGGCATAGGGCATTGTAAGGACAGACTCAAAGAGTTTAAACATATACTTCAGCTAACAAGTTGAAGTTTGTGGCATTATTATTGAAGAGCATCCATCTGTATATAATTAGCATATTTATGTTAATTCAGAGTTTTATATTCCTGATACATTTTCTCCTGTGATGATAAATAAAGGATAGCAATAGCCTTTTCTTCTTCTACCCTTTCATCTCAATCAATCAGAGAAATCTTTCAAGGACAACAGCGATTACAGACAACACAGTTGTGTACTCCTATGGTTGAAGTAGCCAGTAATCAGTACTTTATGCATGAGTTTGTGCATGTTGCCAATGGCCAATCAGATGTGATCTTATGTATCATGAAAATTCATTATGTTGGTAAATATGTATATAATTAGCATATTTATATTAGGCCAAATAAAAAAATAAACATGTTTCACGTCCCCTCCCGCTTCCTTTTTTGAGGTTTCTTCAATTATATTTTTATTTTTTGAAATTCAGTTATAACTTTTCAAAATATATGTCTAGGAAGTAGAGATGCTTTCTATAGCCTTGCTAACATACAAGAAACACTTTTGGAAGGTTTTGTGATCATTAGAGGGGTCTACCTCTCAGAACAACAAATAAAAAGAGGCCTCCTCCTTTTTCCAGGCATTATTGTGTATGCTAAAACAGCTCTAATTATGGGTATTTACACGATTTTATGATAAAAATAAAAAAATAAAAGCCCCTCCTCCTCCTTTTTTTCAAAAATCAGGATGTGAAACATGTTTTTTATTTTACTTAGCCTTAATTCAGAGTTTTATTTCTTTTTATTCATTTTCTCCTGTGATGATAAATAAAGGATAGCAATTGAACTCCTCATGTATATCATCAAGGATTCTCTTTAGCAAGTGTATTTAATTCAATATTTCAATATTTAATTTAATATTTATGTAAGTATTATAAACCTATAATAGTTACCAGTTACAATAGTTATACTAGTTATCAGGCATTTTGAGGATTCCAGTGGGACGGAGTTTTTTGTCATCAGCATAAAACAAATACTCAAACAAGTAATGGCGACGCCATCCCTATCCGAATTAATTACAAGATATCCACAACAGCATACAGATAGATTGATGAGGCTCCTTGGCAAATTCAAAAAGGGGAACCAAAAGAAAATGCCTTTTTCCAGCTGACAATATTGTGGGAAAGAGAGTAAAACATGTCTGTCTTTTTTCTTCAGGAACCAGATTGGTAACATACAAGGGAAAGATCCTACATAAGAGTACTGCACCTGACATGAACTTATGCAGGATGGCTATCAGTTTTACACTTTAACTTATGGATCCATGTTGACATCATTTTCACATGTTTTGGGGTACCAGATAATTGTCACAATTTCCCTATCAAATGTGGACAGACTAGTCGACTTATTAATTTGGCATGGCCACCACAAAACAATATGAAAAATCACTTGACATCATACAATCTCACTATATGTGTGTTCACTGTTCATCTTCATATCAATAAGCAAATCATTATCCCAATCTTTTTTCAGTGGGTATTCAAAACGCTGATTATAGGTTGTACAGGCCTATTTATGTTTTCGCCATTGCTAAAACATGCATGGTACCGTACATGTAACACAGTGGAAACTGCAAAATACATAAAAATTAAAGGTTTTAATACTTGTAGGGCTTCTTTTTATGAGATTTAGCTCAAATTGAAAATTGAAATTTTGTTGCCAAGAATTCATTGCCTGTGATGGTCAGATTGTGTCACAATTCAAAATTAATAGCAAAAGTTAAACAGACTCAAAATCTGCATTCTTTGTCAAAGTACACACAAAAAAATTCTTACCGACAGAGCTAAGAAACTGACAAAAAGTATTGAGAAGAACTTTGTGAAAGAAGAAAGAGTGCTAAATCAGAAGGACTTGAAATGACAGTGAACCAAAACAAAAGCATCATATTTCATCAATTCCCAGCGATTCATTTGGATTGCTGTTTTGGGGGGAGCAATTTAAGAAGTTGGGTGTCAAAGATGCAGAAGCAGTGGCACCCAATGCTCATTAAATGAGCACTAAATTTGGGATTAATCTCGGGAAAGGCATATGCAAACCTTAAGAATTCTGGGGCCATAACATTTCCAAATGATACCACTCTCAAGCAGTATGTCCATTGGATAGCTCCCACTTGTGGCTTCACCCATGACAGCCTACTGCAGCTGTGTCGGCAGTGGGACATGGCAACTGTAAGGCTTTCCAAAAAACATGCATGCCTTGTCCTGGATGAAATGAAGATCAAGTCCGATCTTGTTTATAACAAACATACATGAAAGTTTGTGGGATTCACAAATCTGGGTAGTTATCTCAATGAGCTACAAAACTATGTGGAGTGTTTGTCAGGGGAAACTCAACCTGAAAACAGCATTGCCAAATATATCCTGGTGTTGATGGTCAGAGGGATTTTTGTACCCATCACATATCCATTGGCCAATTTCCCGACTATGGTTACGCGGTCATTTGAACTTTTCAGTATGTGTTGGAAGGCCATCGAGATGTTAGAGGTGCCTGGCATACATGTAGTGAAGTGTGTCGGTAATACATGGGAAAATTCTGGAGCTCACCAATGCACTATGGGTGAACGGGAAGGTTACTCTAAGGCAACACTAAAGAAATTACTGTACCTAACTCTTTCTGTTAGTCACTTTTCAGAATAGGTGGAGAAAATGTGTATGAAATGTAAGCTGCCCAGGGCAATTATGGCAAGGACCCAAACAAGCAAATATGGATATTTTTTGACAGAGCATTTGATTTTTTTAATCATCAAAAGGACACAGGAAAATTGGAACAAAAAGACTTGACTCTCCAAGAATGGCCTGCTGATATTGTCTGCATTTCCGATTTGTATGCTTGAAAATTATGACAAATAACTGCAGATTTTTGAAACTATATTCAAAGGAGTTGTTCATGGTAAATGTGATATGCATGATGAATGTTATGTAGTAAAACAAATGGTAGCGTTGACTGACCATGTTCCAGCATGCTCTATTCCAAAGAAATTAACAGATCTGCAACTGTCACATGAAGAACTTGCAGTGGGGACAAACATACTGGTAACATGGCAAATCCTTGATGATGAATTTGTGGAATTGAGGCAGGCATGCATAGCTGAAGTAAAGTAAAGTTGGGCGGGATGAAATGTGTAAGACATTAACTCAAATTCAGGGTCCAGCACTGAAAAGGAATTTGTGTATGCCAAGCTACAAGATAGGGCAAGAAAATATTAATGTAGTACGTCTTGTAATCAATGCCTGTTAGACCCAATTGGAAACAATAACTGGTATGTACAAGGAAACAAAAGCAAAATTAGCAGCTGCGGTGGAAGATAAAGTGGAACTCGGAAAATCAGCAACTGGCAGAATTACACAAACAGTCCTTGCAAACAATTGAAGAACTAGAAGAGCAGCTGTCAGAAATGAAAACATCGAGAAAGAAGGCAAGCGATGGATCGCTATGAGATCAGATCCGATGTATCCTCTGAAGGGGATCTGGGAGGCAGTGAGAAAAAGCTGCAACAGGAAGTACAACTGCCGACAGCAACTGGCCATGGACGCAGGCAATGATTAAGTACAAGGGCTATCGTGCCAAAGTCAGAAAATTCTTCATGCCGACGAAGCCAATAAGCGCTGGCTTCAAGATATACGCCATGGCCGAGTCAGCGACAGGCTTCATGTGCAATTTTGTGTGCCATGAATGGGGGGCTGAAGTGTCAGTCAAGATGGTGGACATCAATCACCCTTGATGTGACAAACACACATACTGGTGTCTTCCATCATGTGTTCACGGACAAGCTCTACTCGTCAATAGAAGTGGCTAAGAGGCTCCTCAGCTTGGACACATACTTCACAGGTACCATCAAGATATCATCCAAAGACTGGCCGGTGGATTTGTCTTCAAATCCCCAGAAGAATCCAAACCACCAGAAGGTTACTGCCATGGCAAAAACACCACCTGGGACCATCTACACCTGGGACCATCTACACCTGTCAGTCCGGGCAGTTGACAGCCGTCTTGTGGAAAGACAGCAAGACGGTGTCTCTGCTGTCCACTGCCCATCAAGGATACAGAGATAAAGATGAGTGATTCTTGATGAGGAAGCATAAAGACGACGGCATGAAGAAGAGAAAGTCCACAAGTCTGAAATACTTCAACTAGAACATCACATTAATGAACTCAGAACTGAATATGAAATGAATCTGAGCAAAAGCAATGCTTGAAATATGCAAATATTGCATTTAAAGGAACAGATGGCGGAACACCAAAAAGGCTAAGGGCTCATAATTTCATTTAATGAGAGTATTTACTTTTTAGCGATGCACGTTACGGAGAATCTCTACATATCTAGGAAGAGTGATAGTGAGGTAACGATATGGCTACCAGTTCTTCAGGATACCTTTGTTAAATTCATTGAGGAGGCAGGACTTTTAAAACACGAAGATGGTACTGCCTGTCGGACAGAGGTCAACTTCAGTCTGTTCTGGGTGAGTTGTGGAATCGGAGGGTATGCAATAAAGCAGGGGGAGCTTTGCTGATATCAATGAAGAAACCCTCTCATTTTGGTGCTACCAAAGGAGACAACTCATAGACTACCATTTGTTTGATGGAACTTGAAAACGGCAAACCATAGGGGTTACACATTTGTCTGTTAATTCGTGAAGAGATATGGTAACAGGCAGGACTTCAATGTGCCGTAGACTAGAATTTTTGTACTGATGTATATACGTAGCTAGCTGTACAAATGACAAGTAGGTGTACTTCCATGTTGGTTTCTATGTTAGCATTTCATGCAGGCTGACCAAGAAACACATAGAAGAAGTGCTGGGATGAGGTGAACGCAGCTGAGACTATATCACAACTTGCTTCTTACCTTGAGCATAAGTAAAAGAGAACTGTTCTGAAGATATTACATATTTGATGGCTAAGGGCTGATCATGATGAACATTGGCACATATATGGAGGCAATCCCTAGACAGTATTCTTAAGAACTACTCCATTTTCATTCAGATAGATATCCAAAGATACGGACACCAGAGTCAGAATAAACGGGATCCAAGCTCAGATGCATCAATCTTTTTGGCCTTATCGTTGGAAGGTGTGTTCTTGGGCACACTGATAATTTAAGAAAAGCACTCCAAAATCCCAATCTTACAGCGCAGAAGGTCAAAATATAGCTAACAGAACTGTCCAGATGCCACAAAAGCTCCGCTCTATGAACGGCTTCGACATGCTTTGGAATAAAGTGATCTGGCATCACAAAGAGATAAACGAGGAATTAACAAAGCACAATTCTAGGACACAGATAAAAGAACCAACTCTCCCTCGGCGTTGTCGGTCCCCAAGCAGACTGGATGACCATCAATAACATCCACAGACAGTAACAGAAAGATATCGTGTTATTTACTTCGAGGTAATTGACATCATTACAACAACAATCAAAGATCGTTTCAACCAATCAAGCTCAAAGGAATATCAAGTGCATGCATGTCTCTCTGTTGTGCACATTTATGCTGATATGCAGACATTCAGTGTGTAGGATAAGGATCCAGTGTGTAGGATATGGTTTTGGAAATTTCACATGCGCAAGGCCCTCATTGGGTATGTACAGGAACAGATACTCTGATGACCTTGCATATTCTACTCTCAGCAATGAGATTGAAGATGCCCTCATAGCAGTCAAGACTATGGTAACAGTAGCTCAAGAACAAACAGACCCTAGTCTCAGGAAACAAAAGACCACCAGGACATGAAGCTTGGGAGACCACTTTTCGTAACAGTGAATAAGCAGGGAAACTGCATTTGGAGTCTGATTTTGAATGTCAAGAACATTGAGGACATAATATGATGGCAAACTATAAGGACAGACACTCTGATGACCTTGCATATTCTACTGTCAGCAATGAGATTGAAGATGCCCTCATAGTAGTCAAGACTATGGTGGTGACGTAGCTCTACAACAATACAGACCGTAGCACAGCAGCGATAAGTTTACATTCGGTCGGTCTCACAAATTGCTGTTATTTAGTAGGGTTAGGCAACTTGAAATTTTGGACAAATTCACCCCCCCCCCCAGAAATTTTTGCTTGTACGTAACTGTCTGCGACTAGCTTTATACTTTGCAAAAATTTGCCTATTGCCAACTTTTGACAAATCTAGAAGGTGTATTGTACTGGATTATTTCAGTGACCTGGAGTGCAGATGCTGCCATGAGATACAATTAACTTGCAATGTAGCCGTAGAGAATGGGGTGGTGTGTGTTACAGTAATTGATAGAATCTTTAATGAAAGAGGCAATGAGTATGTTTTGTTTTTGTTTGTTGTTTCCTTACTCTCTCTTCATTTCACCCTCAACAGTGGCGTTGTCACATGGGTGGGATGGCATTTTGACATTCCCTTATAGATAACCAATATAATAAAAAAATATTGATAAATAACTGCAATTCTTTTTGTTAAGATCATTTGCACAGGACGTATCGATATGCTGCCTACCGACAGTTTGTGCACCTTTTCTGGGGTTACTTGGGCAAAGAGGTCAGAGTCTACATACCAGCCTGTGCCCATTCTGTCATAGACAACATGTACCCTGGTCAAAACCGGTATCAAGACACCATCATCCACCACCTGTCTGATGTTGACAACTCCGTTGAAGACGATCATGATGAAGATTCTTAACTGCTGTGCACTGCCTGGTTATTTTTCTTTGTTTGAAATTGACAGAAACAAATTTATTATTGGAGTGACCATGTTCTACCAGGGAATAGAAATGTTAAGGAGATCAAGTAAGTGCAGGTAAATCTGTTGTGTCAATCACAAAATTAAGTTGGCTGCAAGGACTTGCTGCCAACACTTAACATTGTCAAGTTTGTGGAAGGAATGGGACTGATTTGTTACTTGGACAACTGTTGGGGAAACTGCCTGGTTCAGAAAGATACCTTTGACAAATTCGTTGAGGAGGCACGATTTTCAAAACACGGTAGACGGTTGGGGGAAACTGCCCTCTGGATCCATATGATTTTAAAATAATGCATTGTGGCTGATTGGGGGGGGGGGGTGACCTCTGCTACAGAACTGATATCCTCCATCTAGGTTTTGAGAGTAAATTTGTCATAGAGACATTTACAACACAGATGGTTTGCATGAGGGACCTTACATAATTATTTGTTTCATTTTATGGATTAATTATATGCTTCGAGAATTCTCATAGAATTATGAATTGTAAATTAAATCACTAATTTGAATTTAATTGCCAACATAGTTTTATACATTTTATGGCTACTTAATTACTATATTGTTATTAATTAATTATTATCATATTAATAATCCATTCACAGGCAGTTACGCAGCAATCAGAAAAGCTGCAATGTACGCAGAGAACATGAAGAAGCTAAGAAGAGGGGACCAGACGACCAGGCAGCGCGAACAGAGGGGAGGTACTGATGACAAAACAGTATTTTGCCAAAAATGTAAAGGCTGTTATAAACACACCGGGGCAGCAGCCCACACCAAAAGATGCTCAGATGAGCTGCAAAATGTTACCAAGGTTTACATTGATACACCTGGATCGTAAGATTCAAACTTATTCCTGAGCACAAAATTTCGAGACGATGATGTGGGAAAAATATGCAGACAAGATCGTATCATCAGTCTCTTGGGGGAGCGGGCATTTGTTGACAAGGGTCAGCAACGCATATAAGAGCCTCAAACTATTAAGCTCTTCACTAACCAAATAAAACTCATAATGCCTTCACTCCTAGAAAACTCAGAGCAACTTTCTGATGAACTGACCGCACAGTTCCCAAAACCAGTCACTTTCACAGCACCCAAGAAGGACAAAACATTATCACGTTTCAAGGTGCTATAAATCCTCAACAAAACTCCCAAACCATAAATTACTATTAACACATTCATACCAAAGAGCTCGTCTGCATCCTCAACTATAGGAAAATATTTGATGACAGCTCAACATGCAGGGATATGCTGCGCCCCAGAACCCCCCTAGAAAATGGTCTATCGCCAGCCCTGGCTGATAGCCTAGACTGTAATCTTTTTACAGTCTATGCTGATAGGGGAAAGCACCCAGGGATACTATTACCATTAAGCTAAGCTGTTTCTTTTTTTGTGGCGTTATTAAAATGTTGTTCTTGCTTTATTTTTTTTTCAACACAGTGTTAAGATCCAATTTTAATGGAATACATCACACAACTGAAACAAAGTAGCATGAAACCCCAAAAATCATGACAAGAAACCAGCTGAACAAGTGGCATCAAAACCAGCAACAGCATCCCTAACACTAAGACCAAACTTTTCTCAAACCATTTGATAATATGTGACGTGTCATGTCAAAAGGAGACACTTTTGGGCAGGTTATGAATTTTGAGGTTTTTACATATCTTAAATATAGAGATATTTTGCTCCACAACGCCGTTTTCCAAAATGAATTTGGACATTCCTAAGCAAAGATATTGAGTTCGGAAGTTATGGTATTATAAAATTGGAAATTGAGATATCGGCCTTTAAAAATATTATTGACAATGTTGAGAGTGGGAATTAACTTGAAAAATGTCTCAAAAAATACAAGATGCCAGTTATATTCGGTCTGAAACTATCAGACAATATTTTTAACATCAATAACATCACAAATTAGCAACAAACCCAAATTGTGAAAAAAATCACCCACCAGCAGATTTTTGGCTATTTCTCCATTTACAATCCTGCCCAAAAGTGTCTCCTTTTGACATGACACGTCACATATGCTTCTGAATTTTATGCATTTTATGGCTTCTTAATTACTTAATTTTTATTGTTCAATTATTATCATATTAATATTTCATTTACAATTACAAAACAACTACACACAATTTTGAAAATCATTCAACACCAATGAAAATCACCACATCCACCTCATAAGGAATCATATGAACTAATAATCAGAAGCTTAGTAGGTGACCAGCCGACACTGCAGCGCGAACAGAGGGGAGGTACTGATGACAAAACAGTATTTTGCCAAAAATGTAAAGGCTGTTATAAACACACCGGGGCAGCAGCCCACGCCAAAAGATGCTCAGCTGAGCTGGAAAAGGTTACAAAGGTCTACACTGATACACCTGGATCGTTAGATCCAAACTAATTCCTGAGCACAAAATTCAGAGACGATGATGTGGGAAAAATATGCAGACAAGATCACATCATCCGTGTCTTGGGGGAGCGGGCATTTGTTGACAAGGGTCAGCAACGCATATAAGAGCCTCAAACTATTAAGCTCTTCACTAACCAAATAAAACTCATAATGCCTTCACTCCTAGAAAACTCAGAGCAACTTTCTGATGAACTGACCGCACAGTTCCCAAAACCAGTCACTTTCACAGCACCCAAGAAGGACAAAACATTATCACGCTTCAAGGTGCTATAAATCCTCAACAAAACTCCCAAACCTTTATATAAGCAGCCACTAAACATAAATAATATTACTATTAACACATTCATACCAAAGAGCTCGTCCGCATCCTCAACTATAGGAAAATATTTGATGACAGCTCAACATGCAGGGATATGCTGCGGCCCCAGAACCCCCCCCTAGAAAATGGTCTATCGCCAGCCCTGGCTGATAGCCTAGACTGTAATCTTTTTATTTTTTTTCAACACAGTGTTAAGATCCAATTTTAATGGAATACATCACACAACTGAAACAAAGTAGCATGAAACCAAAAAAATCATGACAAGAAACCAGCTGAACAAGTGGCATCAAAACCAGCAACAGCATCCCTAACACCAAGACCAAACTTTTCTCAAACCATTTGATAATATGCTTCTGAATTTTATGCATTTTATGACTTCTTAATTACTTAATTTTTATTGTTCAATTATTATCATATTAATATTTCATTTACAATTACAAAACAACTACACACAATTTTGAAAATCATTCAACACCAATGAAAATCACCACATCCACCTCATAAGGAATCATATGAACTAATCAGAAGCTTAGTAGAGGTGACCAGCCGACACAGCAGCGCGAACAGAGGGGAGGTACTGATGACAAAACAGTATTTTGCCAAAAATGTAAAGGCTGTTATAAACACACCGGGGCAGCAGCCCACGCCAAAAGATGCTCAGCTGAGGTGGAAAAGGTTACAAAGGTCTACACTGATACACCTGGATCGTTAGATCCAAACTAATTCCTGAGCACAAAATTCCGAGACGATGATGTGGGAAAAATATGCAGACAAGATCGTATCATCAGTCTCTTGGGGGAGCGGGCATTTGTTGACGAGGGTCAGCAACGCATATAAGAGCCTCAAACTATTAAGCTCTTCACTAACCAAATAAAACTCATAATGCCTTCACTCCCAGAAAACTCCGAGCAACTTTCTGATGAACTGACCGCACAGTTCCCAAAACCAGTCACTTTCACAGTTTCACCCAAGAAGGACAAAACATTATCGCGCCTCAAGGTGCTATAAATCCTCAACAAAACTCCCAAACCTTTATATATAAGCAGCCACTAAACACAAATTACTATTAACACATTCATACCAAAATGTTGTTCTTGCTTTATTCTCTTTCCAACAGTGTAAAGATCCAATTTTCCAGAAGTACATCACAGAACTGAATGAAGCTAGCAAGAAACCCCAAAAATCATGACAAGAAACCAGCTGAACAAGTGGCATCAAAACCAGCAACAGCATCCCTAACACCAAGACCAAACTTTTCTCAAACCATTTGATAATATGCTTCTGAATTTGAAAGATGCATTTCCAGATGGCAGCCTTACAGATGTCAAGGTAGTTCCCTGTTGCGTTGCAAGTGCAAATGGGCATACACATGAGTGTCCCTACAATCTTGCCAATCCATTAGGATCAGTCAGAACTATTGAGGGGTTCAGGGATGCAGCAGAAAGGGCTTACGACGAAAAGATGAGGGTTAAGGGAGTCACTCGATCCTCTTATCATGTTTTCTATACCTTACAGATGTTGTTAGGGGAACTGCCAAGAAGGCAAAACTGAAGGAGGAGCTTGCCAAAATTGAAGATGTAGCACTAACCACAGACTGCAGAACATGCTGTCCTCTGGCAGAGTACTGTAGCCACTCATACTGCACCAGAGCTGGCTCTCACAGATGATGGCAATATACAGCCAGCTTGCTAAGGTACCTGATGACTGGGCCATTGCTGAGAAGATATACCTAATAATGTACATGATAAACTGGAAAGGCTGCAGGAAGAGGGGAACAGCTTTGAAGATGCTGCGGCCTTGAAGATGCTGCGACAGGATTGTGTACCCCCAGGGTACAAATATCACACCTGGAGGGTTCATGTGCCAGAAAATCATACCGAGCAAATGAAGTTGATTGTAGCGACATACAAATACAGGAAAACATTCATCAACATCAAATCTGAACATGGGGTTGACTTTACCAAACATGTACACATACCAGCAATCAGTGTTGTAGGTCTCGAGACCAGGTCTCGGTCTCGAGACCATCTCGAGACCTGATTTTGCAGGTCTCGGTCTCGGATGTCAAGGTCTCGGTCTCGGTCTGGTCTCGGTCTCGGTCTCGGACATCAAAAGTCTCGGTCTCGGATGATTTTAAGTTCGAGACCTGTCGAGACCTGAAGAAAAATATAATTTTCTGTTGTTCTTTATAACTTATTTTGTACCAAAATTTCATTGAATGTTGAAAATAATCATTGTATTGAAATACACTCAACTTGAATATGTAGGCCCTACTGTTCATGTTCATAGGCCTACTGCCAATTTTTAAATTTTTGACTGCATATTAAATACAAATAGTTTAAATTATGAGAGAGTAATCATAAATAAAATTGGCAAAAACATGTTTGCCCTAAAATAATAATATGATCATTTCCTGTTTTTTAAATTAATCATCATGAGGCCTCACCGTGCCCGCCTCTCTGCTAGCATGCTTCAGATTCTCATGTTTCTAAAAATGAGAATATAAACCTTTTCAAGTAAAACAATAACTGTGCAGAACTGCATTATACAGTATCATATATAGGCCCTATGGTTAAATTTACCAGTTTAAGTTATCAGTGATATTTTAATGCAATCAAAGCAATAGCCAGAGAGGGGTGTCTTTAGGGTGTCCAAAATGGTCAAAAATACCTTGTTCTACAAAATCAGGGTGGCCACTTCCTATTCACTCCATTATGAAAATCAAAATTTTAGGGTGTCCAAATTGAAAACAGCGCGTCCAAATGACACCTGGACACTGACAGTGGACACCCCTCTGGCTAATGCCTTGAATGCAAAACAGTTTGTCACTTTCGTTGTTGCTTTTAGTGATTTAAAATAAAATCTACTATAGGTTCAACTTCAGATTGAATCAGAGAATGTCTGGGGCTGATGCAACAGCAGAATTCTTACGTGGAAGTTGAATTTCATAAAGAGTAAACATAATTGTTAAGAATAAAGATACAGAAATCATACTCTCTAAATGTGAAAGAGTGAAAAATCACTCAAAAGAGTGAAATCTCACTCTTTCAAAGAGCCATCTGAGTGACAACTCTTTTAGAGTGAAGCTCACTCTCAAGAAAGAGTGAAAAAATTCACTCCGGAAAAGAGTGAATCAGAAAAGAGCATTTATTTATTTATTTATTTATTCATTTAAGCCTATTTTATATACAAGAATATCACAGTAGTTCATAACAGCTACTATGTGCTTTAAATTGTTGCGAGGCTAGGCCCCAGGTTAGGGTAGGGCCCGGTCTAGGAATATTGAACTGGTCTAAAGCTTAAGCACATACACAATGTGTCGAACTTCAGTGTGGGATGAATGATGAAAAACTATGGATTTAGTGAAGCTAATAGTCAAACTGTTCAATGGTGAGTACACTTAGGTGTAGGACATAACACTTGGCAAATACCATGTTTACGGTCACAGTCTGGAGAAGTCTGGGCGTAACCTATACATAAGCTTACATATGCGTACATGTAAACCGGCACTGGGCCGGTAACAAACTGCTCAAATATGACTTAAGCTTACTGCCGACGTTGTCTCCAGACCAAGTGTATACTTGCTACGAGTTATGACCTACACATAAATGTAATCACTATTGAGTATGCTGTCTATTTCTTCATCAAATCCGCTTTCTTTTCGCCATTCATTCACACACTGTTCGCCATTTTGTTACACAAGTTCAACAAACATCGGCCGATTTTCGGCGCTTCTGATTGGCTGACAGTTCACTCCAAGAAAGAGAGAGATTTTGCGCCCCTTTTGAGCGAGCGAGGTTCACTCGAAATCGCGAGTGAAATTATGTGTACTGTTTTCACTCTTTTAGAGCTAAAACCCACTCTTTTAGAGCTAACTTAAATTCACTCTGAAATTCAGAGTGGTTTTTCACTCTTTTACATTTAGAGAGTATGATAATAACATATATACGGTGTGTCATAAGTCTGTTCCTCCCCCCATAAGAAAACCAATTTAAGATGCTTTAAATTAAACTTACACAATTAATTTGATATTAATTTGTTACTGGTTATTGTTTTAGATTAATTAAAATGTCGCTTAGCAATTTATTTAAAGTTGTTGTCTCTATATGGTCAATAACCTCCGAAGGTATGCAAACCTCAGTCAGTATTGTTTTTCCATTGAAATCTGAGGTTTGCAGATCTTTGAATCCGTCAACACATACAAAATTAGCTCTAAAAATGTAGAACACCCACGCAGAAATTTTTATGTCAAATATATATCAAAAGTATATCAAAAATATGTTAAATGGCATGTTGATACAAATTTGATATATCAAAACTATGTCAAATAGATTTTGACATATATTTGATTGTATCAAATATGTGTCAAAAAATTGAAGTATGTCAAAACTATGTCAAATTTAACTTAGATTCTCAAATGAAAAGTATGAGGGTCAAATTTGTGTCAAAATTGTGTCAAATCTGTGTCAAATTTGACTTAAAATTTATTTTTGTATGTCAAATTTGTGTCAAAATTTACTTAGTCATTTTCCTGATAATTTCAGTGTGTCAAAATTATGTCAAATCCAACTCAGAAAAATTTTTTGTATGTCAAATTGGTGTCAAATTTTACTTAGTCATTTTCATGATAATTTCATTGTGTCAAATTTGTGTCAAATTTTACTTAGCCATTTTGTTGATAATTTCATTGTGTCAAAATTGTGTCAAATCCAACTTATACATTTTACTGACCAAATGCATGTACATTGTAAAATGAAACATTGTTTTATCTTTTTTAGCATCATTGAATTTTTAGAATCAAACATCATGATCAGTAGAGAATATGAATTTAATGACCGCATAGAATATTTACTGTTTATCATGGTTTATTGAAACTACATATCAAGACATAAGATCAAGATCTGACATGATATAAGGCTTTGTATAATGTGAAAAGAAAATAAAAAAAAAGGTGTTGTTCAACAATGTTTTAATATAAAATAATTCACTGACGTTTTGTACGAAACGTCAGTGAATTATTTTATATTAAAACATCGTTCTTTTCACTTTTTACCATGCGATGTAACGTGGGACTCTTAATGTTTTTTTGTATAAATTGAATTATGTGACCCAGTGTGTGCCCAATGCTTCTGGTGTGTCCAGGCCGGGGGCACTCAACTTTAGAAGTGATAGTATGTGCCTGTCAATAGGCCCCTCTTTTGAAGTTGACTATACCCGATGACTCCTTTTTTCAAAAAGTCATACCCCTCTTTTTAGGTGCGGCTACCCAATGACCCCTTTTTTAGTTGCGACTACCCAATGACCCCCTTTTTCTAGAATGGTATCACTAAAATGCCACAACATAATGCAGCAACTTTCAAATTCTCTTATTTCAGCAAATTTGCATTGAAATTTGGAAAATTTTGAACAAGAAATAGGATTTTGCTCCATTTTTGAGGCAGCCAGATCAAAGTAATTACGATTTTTGGTCATTGCAATTTTGTCCCAGTATTTCGAGCCAGATGGAGCAAACTTGTTCCCCTTCCTCCTGTCCCCGGTCAGTATGCTTCTGGTGTGTCCAGGCCGGGGCACTCAACTTTAGAAGTGACAGTATTATGTGCCTGTCAATTGGCCCCTCTTTTGAAGTCTACTATACCCGATGACCCCTTTTTTGAAAAAGTCATACCCGATGACCCCTCTTTTTTTGACTACCCAATGACCCCCTTTTTCTAGAATGGTATCACCAAAATGCCACAAAATAATGCAGCAACTTTCAAATTCTCTTATTTCAGCAAATTTGTATTGAAATTTGGAAAATTTTGAACAATGAAATAGAATTTTGCTCAATTTTTTCAACATTTTTTTAGCCAATAACCCCTTATTTGATATCTATACCCAATGACCCCTGCCCCCAATATTTTGTACCGATAGGCCCCTACTTCGTGATGCCAGTAGGCACATACCTTCACTAATAAAGTTCCCCCCGTCAGGCAGGGACCGTGTAGGGACCAGCTCCAGGAAGTCTCATGAATTAAGTTGCTTTGAGGCATCATCGGAAGAGCTGGCCGGGCCTACTCATTATGATTTGCATAATTTTTAAGGATGGCATTACTAGTTTATAGCTATAAGCTCGAGATGAAAAGCGGATCATTCCTAAGAGCCGTCTTGCTGTGATGATGTGCTATCAGAATTTTTACAATCTCGTGGTGAAAATTTATATGACCCCCCCCCCAGACTCAATCCATTGTTTGAACTAAGGGGTGAAGCGTGCAAAAACATTTATAGGCCTAGTAAGTGTCAGTAAAGGGAGCGGAACATGGACAAAATTTTGCGCTCTTCATGATAAATATTTTAATTAACTCCTATTTTTGGTGTAAATAAATTATGACCCCCTCCCATTTTGGCATAAACATTATGACCCCCAGTATTTTCACGACCCCACCCCCATTCGGGAAAAAATGACAGCCCCTATTACTAACAGGGCATTAATGCAATGGGCTAATGCAGCTAACCATTAAACCAAGGGAATTTCTTGTTTCGGTGCTCCTACATAAAGGAGGAACTTCCATTCAGAAGAAGAAAAAGAAAATAATGGCAGCTTGTGGTGGTGGATTTGAATTTTAACGGTTCAATTTTCGTTTTAAAAGCTTAAAGCCAGTCTGTCATGCCAACGGAGGAATGCATCAATATCATCTAGTCATGAACATTATATACAATGTGTGATTCGGTGGACAGGCTTGAGCTATTATATAGTAAACGAATCTTATGACTGCACTGCAGTGTGACGTGAATGGTGGGACAATGGAGTAAGATTTTAGTTTTGGCTGTTCATGCTGCTACTGAGTACCAATCAATTTAAGACTAAACTGCATCATCGGATGCTGTATGTACTGGATAAAGCACATGGTAAGTATACAGTCAACATTTTTGAAAATTAAAAAATGTATTTTAAGCTTACCTATACTTCTACTTATACACATGACTACAGTACATCACTACATGTATCACTGTAGTCTGTACCAGTTAGGGTGCATCAAGTGCCCCTCATTTCAACCATATTTTTTGCTCCTAGTGTCAAACTGTACCATTTAACTAGAAACTCATCCCCTCCAAATTTAAATTCAATCGGAGGTCGGGAAGGGGGTCCACGTGAGCTTAAAGTTCGGACAGAGGCAACCGGCAGCTAAAGTCCGGCTGGCAGCTATTGTATTATGTATACAGTTATACACACACATTAATAGCTGCCTTTAGTGAAAGTTTTATAGTACTTCAAATCTCAGACAATACTCAATAAAATGCAAATCCATTCGAACTAATCACAAAGGCAGCTATTTTCAGACATATTTGACGTTATAATAATAGCTGCCATGTGCATGTTTCTCTATTTACAGCCATTTCTGCATGGAAAATGGGTCCATCGCACACTACAAGCTTGAAGTTTGTGCATGGTAGGTGTTTTTAACTTAATGACAAATAAATCAGGCAGCTATTTAGTTTTCATTACATTATACTGCACATCACTGTGGCTGCCTTATGAATAACAATGTAATAAATGTACTTTTACCATTGCTTTTTATTTATCAGTCCATATATGATACAAGTTTGGAAATTAGGTAGTATCATTCAGTTTACGCTTTCTCAGGTTAGGGGTGGTGCAATAATTATGTGTACCGGGGTGAATTCTCAAAATGGTCTGCCAAAAATCGCTTGCCCCTTTGGCCGTGCCAAAAACCTTTGCCCCCCCTTCGACGTGCCAAAAACCTTTGCCCCCCTTTTGGCGTGCCAAAAATCTTTGCCCCCCTTTACAATACACATACAAGATTTTTGGGACCATGAATTTAAAACCTTAAATTGTCTTAACATATAATGCGAGCGCATGGCGTGATGGAAATTTTGCATATTTGAGCGTGTTCTTAATGTTTTCCTCGCCTTTTTAGGCGTAATATAGAAACAGTGCCCAAAATATCTGTGCCAAAATTGCTTCCCCCCTTTCGACCTGCCAAAAATGCTTGCCCCCCCTTTTGGCCTGCCAAAAATCTTTGCCCCCCCTATAATTCATTTATATCAAAATGTCTTGCAAGTGATGGAGCAAGATAGAAAATGGACACCTAATCTGAGAAAGCGTAAACTGAATGACACTATCTAAATTTACCAAACTTGTTTCATACATGTATGGACTGATAAATATTAATTAGCAATGGTAAGATAAGTAGGCCTACATTTATTGCATTGTTATTCATTGAAGTATTACGGTACGGTAACGTACGCATGGTACATATTTATGCAGGTTTCCTTGAAAAATCTTTTCTTTTAATTTTCTATGTATACCCGTGCTGTATGTAAAATTTGTATTGTATTTTTGGACCAATTTGGCTGCATGAGTATAGCAAATGTGTTAACTAAGGTTTGCCTATCATACCTTTAATAGAAATAGTTACGGTACTTGAGAACTAGCATTCGAAAATGTATTTTGGGTCAATCTGGGAGAAAAAAATCCCAGGTAATGGATTCTTCCCTGATGGATTCTAATTTCTAAAAAAGTAATGTGGAAATACCTGCCCAACCATATACTCTTGATGATCCTGAATTTCTTGTTGATGACACCAAATATTTTTTTTCAGTTGTTTCAGAAAACTACCAAATGTGTAAGCTTATTTAATTTGTAACTTTATGTTCAATTTGCTTTCAGATGCTATTGAAAAGGGATCCGAATGCGGCAGGAATAGCAACTCATCAATGGCGACTCATCAAGAAGAAAATGCTGTACATATCAGTTATGCAAAATGAGGAGTTCAGAATTCAGATTTTACGCAAAGAAGAATGTGAAAAAAGAACCTTGCTAATTTTGACTCGGACTGTTAAAGATCATGCAGATCTGGATCATGCACATAAAACTTAACTTTAAAGACCATTTTTCTGATTCATGATTTCAAATGGATCCGTCAAAACTTCGCACTAATTATGTGTCGTACTAATTATTGTTTAGAATACATGAGTGGCAAACTTAAGACTATTTTTCTCACTATTTGGCCCCAAAAAGTCAGATTGCTCTTTCCGACCGATCAACAACTTTATGTGAAATAATCTGTATTAAGGTCACAACAACTTTATGTGAAATAATCTGTATTAAGGTCACATGTGTTTGTTTTTGCATACCGTATTTGAATTTGAATTTGGTATTAAATTACTCGCAAAATATTTTACAGGTCAAGCTACAAGTTTAAAAATATTGGTTGAGAGGTAGTCGGGTAAATAGTATATCAATAAATATTGGGCGTAAAGCATCCAATTCTGTCATTAATATGTTTTCATCAATATTTTCAGTGATTTTTGGTTTTCATTGGGCAAAACTTAAGCTTAATGGAAAATTAAGCCCTCCGTGCCCCTCACCTTTGTGGTGCAGCCATGTGATCACATTCTGGCATACTTTTGACATAACCAAGAACTACATGTCAAATATGTATCAAATTTATTTTGACACAAATTTGACATATCAAAAGTACCGGGGTATGTCAAATATGATCCTGTTTGACACAATTTTGCACAAATCTGAATATTTGGTGGCTTTTTTTTGCTCTCAAGTGGGATTTTCAATAACTTGGCACTGACTGGAAGCTGTGCATGCACCTGGGCAACAGGGTAGAAAAGGATTCCCTGTGCTGGCTCACCTCGACGGCAGCTCCACCACTGCATTCACTTCAGTGTGTCAAATATGATCACGATTTGATACAATTTTAACATAACCAAGTACTATGTCAAATATGTATCAAATATATTTTGACACATATTTGACATATCAAAAGTATGTCAAATATGATCCTGTTTGACATAATTTTGACACAAAATAATATTTGACATGATTTTGACACAAATGTGATTTGACACACTTTTGACATAGAACTATGTCAAAAATATGTCAAATTTTTTTATACAAATTTGACATATGTCAAATTTATGTCAAATTTGTGTCAAATAAATGTCCCAATTCTTATCGTTTTTGTTTGACATAATTTTGACGTCAAAATTGTGTCAAATTTCGGTCAGGGCAACGGCCGACATCTTTTTTTCTTTGAATGCGCCTTTGGATTCATTGCAGCTAGTAGACCAAAGGCAAATAAACAGAGGGAATACTTCCATATCGATGCTACGCTCCATGGGAAGTCGGAATATAGGCGGAACGGACTTTCGACACACGGTATATGATGAGTTAACAATAAATGGACCAATAAAGTGGTCATGTTCAGGATCAGATGCGAGCTTCCGATATCAGTTCATGATTAAACAAAGGTCTCGGTCTCGGTCTCGGAACTTAGAGGTCTCGGTCTCGGAAGGGATGGTCTTGGTCTCGGAAGGTTTGGTCTCGGTCTCGGTCTCGGATGGGCAGGTCTCGGTCTCGGTCTCGGACATAGAGGTCTTGACTACAACACTGCCAGCAATACAGGGAAGATATCCGAAAAAGCAAACTTAAGGAAAAGGCAAACCCAAATAATTGTCTTCATAATGAAAACAAACACCCAGATCACATAGTACTACTGGCTCTGTCGACCCGGCACCTGTTATGGGAGCATGAAAACTGACATAGCGGCTAATGGAGAATATGACGGACCAGTTGAGATGGGTGAGCCTAACCATCCCCCATCGCCAAGGAATGCTAGGGAGGTTTCGAGATTGACATTGATACCAATGTCTCAAGAACACACATCACTTTCCGAGGCTCAGTCTAGGGAACTCGGGAAACTGCAGCTTCTGGCCTCCAGTTCCATATAGGGGAACTTATACTGATGGCTGACAACCTACTCAACATGGCTGATATGGATGGCCTGTGTGACAGGATACGGGCAGAAATCCCACTCACCTGCCCAACACTAGATCGCCTTACACAATCCTATGCCATAGATATGGCTTGTACTCAAACTATAAGTACAAAATATTGATGTGTGTTTGAATTTCCCAAGTACAATACCTGACGTGATATTTCCAGATTTGGTCAATTTGACATTATAGCATACAAATGGATACTGTTACACAAAGAAAACAAACACCCAAATCACACAGTACTGGCGCTGTCAATCCGGCACCTGTTATGGGAGCATGAAAACTGACATAGCGGCAAAATGGAGAATATGATGGACCAGTTGAGATGGGCGAGCATAACCATCCCCCAAACGTGGATAAGGTCATCACTACAAGTTGCCGGTCTAAAATTCAAGGCAGGGCAAAGAGATATGGCACTACTCCCGTCAGTCTACAGGGAGGAACAAGTGGACCTCCTACTTGAAAGTCCACAGGTGTCGGATACACTACCACCATTGAGCTGGTCATGACTTGCATGCAATTGCCTTGCAATTTGGTTCTATTGCCTTAACAAATAAGATGTTTTTAAAACCTGTGCTTCTCCTGATATGCTAATAAATGTGAAGCTCTCAATATATTTCGCCAAGGAATGCTAGGGAGGTGTCGAGATTGACATTGATACCAATGTCTCAAGAACTCACATCACTTTCTGAGGCTCAGT
Source organism: Amphiura filiformis (assembly GCF_039555335.1). Taxonomy (NCBI): domain Eukaryota; kingdom Metazoa; phylum Echinodermata; class Ophiuroidea; order Amphilepidida; family Amphiuridae; genus Amphiura; species Amphiura filiformis. Next base: position 25,009,143 of record NC_092638.1, read on the forward strand.
CTAGGGAACTCGGGAGACTGCAGCCTCTGGCTTCCAGTTCCATAGGGGAACTTATACGGATGGGTGATGACCTTCTCAACATGGATAATATGGATGGCCTGTTCGGCAGGATAAGGGCAGAAATTCCATGCACCTGCCCAACACTAGAGCGCCCTTACACAATCCTATGCCATAGATATGGCTTGTACTCAAACTGTAAGTACAGAACCTTTTGGATGCTCAGTCTAGGGAACTCGGGAGACTGCAGCCTCTGGCTTCCAGTCCCCTAGGAGAACTGGTACTAATGGGTGACTTGCTAGCTGTGGCTGATATGGATGAACTGTTCGGCAGGATAAGGGCAGAAATTCCACGCACCTGCCCAAATACTGGAGAGGCTTACACAATCCTATGCCTTAGATATGGCTTGTACTCAAACTATAAGTACAAAACCTTTCAGAGGCTCAGTCCAGGGAACTCGGGGAGCCTGCAGCCTCTGGTCTCCAGTTCCATAGGGAAACTTACACTGATGACTGACGACCTGCTCAACATGGCTGATATGGATGGCCTGTGCGACAGGATACAGGCAGAAATCCCACTCACCTGCCTAACACTAGAGCACCTTGCACAGTCCAATGCCATAGATATTGGTTGTACTCAAACTATAAGTACAAAACCTTTTAGTAGTGAACCACTATATTTGAGACATACATTTTGCTGTAGCCGATATTTTTACACAAAGAAAACAAACACCCAAATCACACAGTACTGGCGCTGTCAATCCGGCACCTGTTATGGGAGCATGAAAACTGACATAGCGGCTAAAGGAGAATATGACGGACCAGTTGAGATGGGTGAGCATAACCATCCCCCAAACGTGGATAAGGTCACCACTACAAGTTGCCGGTCCAAAATTCAAGACAGGGCAAAGAGAGATATGGCATCACTCCCATCAGTCTACAGGGAGGAACAAGCGGACCGCCTACTTGATAATCCACAGGTGTTGGGTACACTATACCACCATTGAGCTGGTCATGACTTGCATGCAATTGCATTGCAATTTGGTTCTTATGCCTTAACAAATAAGATGTTTTTAAAACCTGTGCTTCTCCTGATATGCTAATAAACGTGAATCTCTCAATATAATTCGCCAAGGAATGATACCAATGTCTCAAGAACTCACAGCACTTTTGGAGGCTCAGTCCAGGGAACTAGGGAGACTGCAGCCTCTGGTCTCCAGTTCCATAGGGGAACTTATACTGATGGCTGACGACCTGCTCAACATGGCTGATATGGATGGCCTGTGCGACAAGATACGGGCAGAAATCCCACTCACCTACCCAACACTAGAGCGCCTTACACAATCCTATGCCATAGATATGGCTTGTACTCAAACTATAAGTACAAAACCTTTTAGTATAAACTTTAACCACTATATCTGAGACATACATTTTGCTGTAGCTGATATTGTTTGAACTAAAGATGTATTGATACATCAAATACGGCATGAGCTATGTGTTAATAAGAAGAACATTGATGTGTGTTTGGACATTATAGCATACAAATGGATACCTTTACACAAAGAAAACAAACACCCAGATCACAAAGTACTGGCGCTGTCGACCGGCACCTGTTATGGGAGCATGAAAACTGACATAGCGACTAATGGAGAATATGATGGACCAGTTGAGATGTGTGAGCATAACCATCCCCCAAACGTGGATAAGGTCACCACTACAAGTTGCCGGTCTAAAATTCAAGGCAGGGCAAAGAGATATGGCACTACTCCCGTCAGTCTACAGGGAGGAACAAGCGGACCTCCTACTTGAAAATCCACAGGTGTCGGGTACACTACCACCATTGAGCTGGTCATGCAATTGCATTGTAATTTGGCTCTATTGCCTTAACAAATAAGATGTTTTTAAAACCTGTGCTTCTCCTGATATGCTAATAAACGTGAATCTCTCAATATAATTCGCCAAGGAATGCTAGGGATGTGTCGAGATTGACATTGATACCAATGTCTCAAGAACTCACAGCACTTTCTGAAGCTCAGTCCAGGGAACTCGGGAGACTGCAGCCTCTGGCTTCCAGTTTCATAGGGGAACTTATACGGATGGGTGATGACCTTCTCAACATGGATAATATGGATGGCCTGTGCGGCAGGATAAGGGCAGAAATTCCATGCACCTGCCCAACACTAGGCGCCCTTACACAATCCTATGCCATAGATATGGCTTGTACTCAAACTGTAAGTACAGAACCTTTTGGATGCTCAGTCTAGGGAACTCGGGAGACTGCAGCCTCTGGCTTCCAGTCCCCTAGGAGAACTGGTACTAATGGGTGACTTGCTAGCTGTGGCTGATATGGATGAACTGTTCGGCAGGATAAGGGCAGAAATTCCACGCACCTGCCCAATACTGGAGAGGCTTACACAATCCTATGCCTTAGATATGGCTTGTACTCAAACTATAAGTACAAAACCTTTCGGAGGCTCAGTCCAGGGAACTTGGGAGCCTGCAGCCTCTGGTCTCCAGTTCCATAGGGGAACTTACACTGATGACTGACGACCTGCTCAACATGGCTGATATGGATGGCCTGTGCGACAGGATACAGGCAGAAATCCCACTCACCTGCCTAACACTAGAGCACCTTGCACAGTCCAATGCCATAGATATTGGTTGTACTCAAACTATAAGTACAAAACCTTTTAGTAGTGAACCACTATATTTGAGACATACATTTTGCTGTAGCCGATATTTTTACACAAAGAAAACAAACACCCAAATCACACAGTACTGGTGCTGTCAATCCGGCACCTGTTATGGGAGCATGAAAACTGACATAGCGGCTAAAGGAGAATATGACGGACCAGTTGAGATGGGTGAGCATAACCATCCCCCAAACGTGGATAAGGTCACCACTAAAAGTTGCCGGTCCAAAATTCACGACAGGGCAAAGAGAGATATGGCATCACTCCCGTCAGTCTACAGGGAGGAACAAGCGGACCGCCTACTTGAAAATCCACAGGTGTCGGGTACACTACCACCATTGAGCTGGTCATGCAATTGCATTGCAATTTGGCTCTATTGCCTTAACAAATAAGATGTTTTTATAACCTGTGCTTCTCCTGATATGCTAATAAACGTGAACCTCTCAATATAATTCGCCAAGGAATGCTAGGGAGGTGTCGAGATTGACATTGATACCAATGTCTCAAGAACTCACATCACTTTCGCAGGCTCAGTCCAGGGAACTCGGGAGACTGCAGCCTCTGGCTTCCAGTTCCATAGGGGAACTTATACTGATGGCTGACGACCTGCTCAACATGTCTGATATGGATGGCCTGTGCGTCAGGATAAGAGCAGAAATCCCACTCACCTGCCTAACACTAGAGCGCCTTACACAATCCTATGCCATAGATATGGCTTGTACTCAAACTATAAGTACAAAACCTTTTAGTATAAACTTTAACCACTATATCTGAGACATACATTTTGCTGTAGCTGATATTGTTTGAACTATATATAGTGATAGATCAAATACGGCATGAGCTATGTGTCAATAAGAAGAACATTGATGTATGTTTTGATTTCGAGTCACTCAACCCAATGGGCATAATTACCATCATGGCCAAGGCCAGTGTTAATGGCAAATGGGCAGAGCTTGGAACAATCCCAAAGCTTAAAATAAGAAAGCGTCACAAAGTAAAATTTGAAAGGCCAATAAAGCGAGGCCATTGAAGATGAAAATTTATCCGGTTTCTTTGACATGTTTGCTGTAGTTTTGGTTAAGAAGGGAGAATGGGCAACTCTTCCCATCATGTATACAATGAAGATCTGCCTGATCTGTTCTAGAGAGAGTAACACTATAAGATAATAGAACTGAATCTCGCCAGGAATCGTATATCAGAAATTATTATGACTCAAGAGTTATCTTACCAAACTCTGGCTTTCTAATAATTCTTCAAGTAGTGTACCTGATGAGTTATTCGCTAAATGCGCTGCGCTTAAACGCGAATAAAACATTTTCATACGCGCTGCCGCTGTTTCCCTAAACATAATAAATACACACAAAAACAACATTCACATGGGATATGACGCCTTGTCGCAGCAGCTCTGGACTTAGTGTTGTGCTGAATTACGTGATACATGCTAAGAGCCTATTAGTATGGTCGTTGAAGGTGAAAAACAGGTACTACCTGGAAAAAATTGGTAAAAAGCTGATTTTTGCACCAGAGAAGCAGAATGCATCATAGAACATCATATCCAAAATCCCAAAAAATCCCCTTGGGGAAATCTTTTTATCAAGATGGCCGCCAAAATGGCCGCCACGACATATAATTTACTGTATCTTAGCTTCTGAAGTTGATATGATGATGATTTTAGTGTCTTTGAATAGCTTTAAGAGGTCAGAGAATTCAAATTTCAACAAATCTAACACACTGATGTCTTCATTCACACTGGAATCCAAGATGGCTGCCAAAATGGCCGCCATCGCATATGATTAGATATATCTCCGCTTCTGAAGCAGATATGATGATCATTTTAGTGACTTTGAATAGGTTTAAGAGGTCAGAGAATTCAAATTTGTAAAAATCTAACACACTGATGTCTTCATTTACAATGAATTCCAAGATGGCCGCCAAAATGACCGCCGCTGCATTATGATTAGCTGTATCTCTGCTTCTGATGAAGCAGATATGATGATGATTTTAGTGTCTTTGAATATATTTCAGAGGTCAAAAAATTCAAATTTGTGCTGATCTAAAACACTGATATCTTCATTCACACAGGAATCCAAGATGGCCACCAAAATGGCCACCACCACATGATATAATTAGGTATATTTTGGCTTCTGAAGCAGATATGACAATGATTTGAGTTTCCTTGAATAGGTTTTAGGTGCCACAGAATCCAATTCCGTATCTATCTAAACTTTCTAAAGCACTAAGTCTTTACTCAAATGGTAATCCTAGATGGCCCTCAATATGGCTAAGATCAAACATGAAATATCTGCTTCTAAAGCCAATAATATGATGATTTTAACCTTTAAATGTAGGTTTTAGGGTCACATAATTGAATGTTGTAATTACTTAAGTGCTCAGTCGCAACAGAGTCCAAAATAGCTGCCACCCCATGTAATTAAAGCAAACTCATCTGCAAGTATAATCGCCTCAGCATTTTGGCAAGTTTCTTCTCTGCAATCTCCACAAGTTGTGACACATTTAAGTCATATTTGCAACTTGAACATCCGTTATTTCCACAAGGATTCCTGGAGGATAGTTTGCATTAATGTATTATACCAACTTCAGCAAGCTTTGTAGTGCTGCATCTAAATCCGTAAGGACCAGTGCTAGTATTGTGTCAGAGAGTTTCCAACCCCATTGCTTTGGATCCAAGTTATTGTTTGCGATGCCAGCGGCACCAATCTGTTCTGCTGTCACCTCAGGATCGCTCATCAAGGATTATACAAATGTAGCTGCTGTAACTTTTCCGATTGCTTTTTCTTCTTCAACAAACTTGTCTTTCCATGTTCAAATGTTGCAAACGAGGAATCACAACCACAAAGTTTGCTTAAGTTTATACGATTCAAATGTAAACTATCCTGCAGGAATCCTTGTGGAAATAATGAATGTTCCTGCCGCAAAAATGGACTTAAAGGAGACAATTGACAGTGGTATCTATTCTTCCAAAAAATCTATTTCCTCATGCTATCTGGCTTTGGCCACATCCTTCCCCACTAAGCTTGAAATGCACCCAAAAGGGAAAATTTTATGGTGTGCTATATAGGCCTACACATGTGCCATACTTTTCCTTCTTGTTTAAAGCGCTTTGTTCATACTTATGCTAAGGCGCTATATAAATTATGTTTATTGTATTGTTTCTTGTTCTTTCCCTCCCACGACTAATGCATTTGTCAGACCCAGAAATTTTTTGTATACAACTGTTACCATATTTTAGCTAATTGTGAGTGGTTCTATTCTGTCTTCTCTACAAACATAAAATTCCTGGCACAGTCTGAACACGAAAATATTGCATCTAAGGACTAAAGGTTCAACGGGAACAAACTTGGATAGTTAAATACATCAAGGTTCTGTATTATTTAACAGGGGTAAAAGAAGAGATCAGCTTTCTTGGTTTTGATCCCCAGCATGTTTTTGCACACTTGCTCTGTACAAAAGTAAAGAATATTGCCAAATTTGAGCTTTGTGCTACCTGTTTTCATGATATTTCATCGGCTTTTTATGTGTGTTGACTTACACCCCTGTTTAAAAACTGTTATGTCAGCCTTCTTAAAATTCTTCTTTAGATAGTAGTCTCATGGCACAGTTTGGACATTTGCCACTGAACTATTGCATAGAGGATAATCAAGGATTTTGATCTGAAGCTGAGGTTTAAAGGGAAGACAAACTTTGACATGTTTATTTCATGGGGCTAATTGGTGGTTCTGTCTTCCCTATAGAGCCATAAATGCTGCCCTAGATAGTCAGGTTTCCCTTACTGAAAAGAAAATGTTCGTATTATGCAAAGCATAGTTATACCAACACTAGTCACTTTTGCCCAGGCAGGGAAGAATTACTGATCCCAACTCTTCTCTGTTTTGTGCCATGGTCCCCCCCCCCAAAAAAAAATCAATGTTTTTGGAAGGAGATAAGTGAAAGCCAAAGAACTGACTACAGGTATATATAAACAAAAAAGCGCAGTGATTAATAGTGCGCTACGCACAGGCACAACGCCTAGACGTTGATCCACAAGCCTCAGCACACTTTACAGGTTGTCGCTGACCACTATGGCCCACATCATTCCATAAACCATTAAACAACAAATCAGGGACTTTGCTGCTTCAAAAGCGCACACCCTAGACATACCACAAATAACCATCGCAACCAGGATCAGCTCCCCGAGTTTCGTACGGGTTACAACGAGACAAATTAGCAGTGAGTTCCTTGTCCAGGGGAATTTCAAGCTAACTCAATTTTTCCACAAGAGCATATTAGACACCACCAGGGTTTGAATCCGCAACCTCTCGCACCATAGTCGAACGCCTTATTGATTGAGCTAACTTGACTGCTTAATTATGGATTATAATTCTTCTCCAAATTACACTTAAGAGCAGTCACTGTCAGGCTACCATGCATAAGTGACCATCTATTTAAATCCCAAAATATCCCCATCTTCATATTTTATAATACATGCTTAGTTATACACTTTTTGTTCTCCAAATTCATTTTATTTTAATCTTCCTTAAATCCCCTGTAAACTTTTCCCCCCTCCTATTTGTTTTCTTTTTCAAAACACAAAATTCTCCTTCTTTGGCAAGTTTGGTAAAGAATAATGGAAGAATAGATACCCCTGCTTGCAGATGAAGATGAAGACAGCCACTTTGAAGCTGAGATATAGATAATCACATGTGGTGACAGCTATTTTGGATTCTAGTGCAACTGGGCACTTCAGTGTTTTAAGTAATTGCAATATTGAGTTCTGTGACCCTTAAAACCTACATTCAGTGATTGAAATCATCATTATATTGGCTTCAGAAGCTGAGATATCCAGCAAATCATGATTAATTTTAGCCATATTGAGGGCCTTTGATTACAGCGTGATTGAAGACTTATTGCTTTTGATAAATACAAAACTAAATTCTGTGTCATCTAAAACCTATTCAAAGACACTAAAATCATTGTTCAGAAGCCAAAATATACTAATTATATCATGTGGCGGTGGCCATTTTGGCAGCCATCTTGGATTCCTGAGTGGATGAAGACATCAGTGTTTTAGATAAGTACAAATTTGAATTCTTTGACCTCTGAAATATATTTAAAGACACTAAAATCATCATCATATCTGCTTCAGAAGCGGAGATATGTCTAATCATATCTTGATGGCGGCCATTTTGGCGGCCATCTTGATTCCAATGTTAATGAAGACATCAGTGTGTTAGATTTTAACAAATTTAAATTCTCTGACCTCTTAAACCTATCCAAAGACACTAAAATCATCATCATATCTGCTTCAGAAGCTGAGATACAGCTAATTATATGTTGTGGCGGCCATTTTGGCGGCCATCTTGGATAAAAAGAATTCCCCAAGGAGGATTTTTGGGGATTTTTGATATGATGTTCTATGATGTATTCTGCTTCTCTGGTGCAAAAATCAGCTTTTTACCAATTTTTTCCAGGTCAAAATGTCCAACGACCATACTATATCCTTAGGCCTGCGTACGGTACCGGACCAAAGATAAAGTTAGGCTAGCTTAACCGACGAACTCGACATTGAGAAAGCGTTCTTAAAAAGCAAAACCGAACCTCGTTCTGTTGGGATCTGGAAAATCTACGGTATGTCCTGGCTGTACTATTTCCGGAAAAACCTACTCTTAAGCCTACTTACCAGACCAAGAGAAAAATTAGATCAATTTACCAACAAACTCCAAATTAGGAAAAAGCATTCTTAAAAAACAAAATCTAACCTTTTTCTCTTGAAATCTTGAAAATTTACAGGTCTGTCCAGGGCGACCGCCAAGCGTAAAGTGAATCAAAAGTGATCGCTTTCATCCTTCAATGAAACGCCTGAATAACCAATCGATCAATGCGATATCATACAATCGCTGAACAACCTTTGTTCAACAGCTAATAGCTCCGTAAGAAAATACATATAGTAGGGATATATTTGATGGAAATCGGATATCAGAACTTGATCTCAAGAATCTTCAAGGACTTTCTTTTTCTGATATTTTCCCGAGTACATTACCAGACGGGATATTTCCAGATTTGGTCAATTTGTTTTATGAAAAGTTCAGTGAGTTTTGTCAAACAATTATCTGACACATTTAGATAGTGACGTATTTAAAGACACAGTCTGCCTATTTCATGTTGATTTCTCAGCAAATAAATTGAAGGAAATTCCAAACATACATCACCAGATATTTCAGTATAGGTAAAAAAGCACATAAAATGTAAGCTGGCCAGGGCAATTACATGGCAAACATCAAAACAATCATATACCAATATGCAGGTCTGTAAACCATCCAGCACCCATTTTCAGACCCTGCAAAGATGGACAATGGATGTTGACTGGGGATCAGCACTGGACAAAATTTAATGAAAGAGCAAATCAGAACTGGCTTTCTAAAAATTCCTGATGTCACCATCACTGAGTACAGACTCTTCATCTGTTGAATTTAAGAGACATGATTGTTCACAATGATGATATTACGTTTTATTGCTCAAAATTACTGAAGCAATCCAGACCTGGAAAGGTGGGAATAAAAGACTGACAGGGCAGCACTTCAGGTTAACAGGGAGACCCTTGCAATTCAAACCTACCTATTAGGCCAAATAAAAAAAATTACATGTATATCGTTTGGACTTTTTCAAAAATTGGTGAGGGAGGTCCTTATTATTTGTTATTATGTTATTTTTTTACCATTCATTTCTGTGTAAAATTGCAATTGCAAAGCGTTTGTCAACACATAAAATTGGGGAGGCCTCCTAATATTTTTGTTATTTACCCCGAGCCCTACCCCTACCTTGAAGAAAGTGTTTGCAATGTATTTATAAATGATAACCAAGAACTTCTGAACATGTCTTTTCATCACTACAATTTTAGAAACAAAGTAAGGAAGCAAATAGGAAAAATAACAAAAATATTTGAAAATCTCCAAAAATCGGTGAGGGCGGGGACGATATACATGTTTTTTATTTTACTTAGCCTTAGAAGTTTTGAAATCATCATCATCATCCATTGTTCCTCTGCAATCCAGCATGAGGTTATTCAGGAGGAGTTTTTCGGGTTGAAAAACAGAAAATTGTTTTAATGAAAGATCAGCTTGAGACTGATAGGGCAGCCCTTCAGGTAAACAGGGAGACCCTTGCAGTTCAGTCCCACATATTAGAAGTTTTGAAATCTTGACAATACCAATTAAAAAGTACAAATTAAGTGAACCACAAATGTAAAACAATTAGTATCATTTTCTGCTTGTTCATTACAAATCTCTTCATGGATTAGCACCGCTAAATTTACAAGAACTTATTCATGAATACAAGCCTACACGCAATCTTCGCTCTACTTGTCAATTTCTTCTTGTAACTCCATCAGTCAACTCAGTCTTATGGTCAGCGTGCATTTACTTCTGCTGCAGCTGAGCTTTGGTACAATCTTCCCGTACAATACTAAAACCGCTAAGACTGTGAATCAATTTAAATTTCCTGTGAAAACTTACTTCTTTAATGTTTAATTAAGTTATTCAATTTCATTTAAGCATGATTATATTGTTGTTCAATTTTTATCATATTTTTATTCAATTCACAGCCAATAGCCAAAATTTGCAAATCATTTATCACAAACTGTGAAAACTTACTTCTTTAATGTTTAATTAAGTTATTTCATTTCATTTAAGCATGGTTATATTATTATTATTGTTCAATTTTTATCATATTATTCTTCAATTTTTATCATATTTTTATTCAATTCACAGCCAAAATTACCAAAATTTGCAAATCATTTATCACAAATGGCAATTATCAGGTCCACCTCATGAGGAACCACATAGACCAACCAGAGGTATGAAGGGTGCCATGGCTAAAACTGATAAAACTCAAAAGGATGCAGTGGCAGCTATCAGAAAAGCTGCCATGTATGAAGAAAACATGAAGAAAATTAGTCAAGGGGACCAGCCGACACGGCAGCGTGAGCAGAGGGGAGGTACTGATGACAAAACAGTATTTTGCCAAAAATGTAAAGTCTGCTATAAACACACTGGGGCAGCAGCCCACACCAAAAGCTGCCCTATCATGTGAGCTGGGGAAGGTGACCAAGGTATTTGTTGATACCCCTGGATCATTCGATCAAACTCATTCCAGAGGCACAACATTCTAAAATTAAAAGCGGATGATGTGGGTAAAATATGCAGACAGGATCACATTATCCATCTTTTTGGGGAGCGGGCCTTTGTAGATGAGGGTCAGCAATGCCAATTTTATGTGAGCAGCCCAATGAGTCTGCTTGGCAGCATTCTCCTCAACTACAGGAATATAACCAATGACAGCTCAGCATGTAGGGATATGTTGCAGCCCCAGATCCCCCCTCCCCCAGATAATGGTCTATCAACAGCCCTGGCTGATCAGCAAGATTTGAACACTGCAGCTGGTCTGCTCATTCAAATTTGACCTCACGGGGTCCTTTAAACAGCTGGTCTGTTCTGTGCAATCCCACCATGATCTCATATTTGTAGCTATTTTTAAATATTTGTACATGTAATGTACAATATATTATTTGATGTTTTCATAATATTTAAATTAAATTAAGTTACTTGTGCGCAATTATTCTTTATGTAATTTGATGTTCTCACCATTTCTAAATGTTTCGTTATTGATGCTTTATATCAGCTAATTTATATTATTAAATTCATGTAATTCAGCTGGTTGGCTGCAATGTGTTTTAATATAAATATACTATACTACTACAACAAAGGGATGGAGTGGCAGCTATTAGAAAAGCTGCAATGTATGCGGAGAATGTGAAGAGGCTGCTACAGTGGAAGAGCCAACAAGGAGCAGAGGGGAAGGATTGCCAAAGGTGTAAAGGCTGTTACATTGCTGCACACAGGGGCAGCAGCCCACACCAAAAGCTGCCCTATCATGTGAAATGGGGAAGGTGACCAAGGTATTTATTTGCTGATACCCCTGGATCATTAGATCCCAACTCGTTCCAAAAGCACATTCTCCTTAAATTCAGAGACGATGATGTGGGAAGAGTATGCAGACAAGATCATATCATCCACCTCTTGGGGGAGCGGGCATTTATTGATGAGGATCAACAACACCACTATATGGGTAGAGTGTGTAGACAAGATCATATCATCCTCTGCAATCTACACGGTTGTTTGATGTGATCATTTATTAGTTTCTCAAACAAAACATCATGTATAACCCAATGTTTAGGCCTAAACAGCTTAAAGCGGTATTATACTAATGTATACAGATGCTTTTGAGTAATTTTCAACTTTATTTTCCCCTTATTTACAACATTATTCACTTTCACAGCATTTTTAAAGCTTTTTCGGATATAAAATGTATCAATTTATGACAGGATTGGTGGCGCTATTTAGATATGGGAAATTACTCTTTCAGGCTTTTAATAAAAATAATTCCTTTTATTTTTTGATGAAATATGTTTATAACATTTCTTTATTGCTTGTTTCACCTATTCCACCTGTTTAAATGGCAGTATTGATTACCTACCCCTTGCAAATTAAGAAATATGATTTATGATAAATAGCGCCATCTATAGTTTTCATTTTCTTAATAATGAAGCCAATTCTATATAATCAAACAACCGTGTCTAGCATGAGGTTATTCAGGAGGAGTTTTTCCGGGTTGAAAAACAGAAAATTGTTTTAATGAAAGAACAGCTTGAGACTGATAGGGCAGCACTTCAAGTTAACAGGGAGACCATTGCAGTTCAGTCCCACATTTTAGAAGTTTTGAAATCATCATCATCATCCATTGTTCCTCTGCAATCCAGCATGAGGTTATTCAGGAGGAGTTTTTCGGGTTGAAAAACAGAAAATTGTTTTAATGAAAGAACAACTTGAGACCTGATAGGGCAGCACTTCAGGTTAACAGGGAGACCCTTGCAGTTCAGTCCCACATTTTAGAAGTTTTGAAATCTTGGCAATATCAATTAAAAATTAAAAATTAAGTGAACCACAATTTCAAAACAATTAGTCCCATTTTCTGCTTGTTCCTTACAAATCTCTTCATGGACTAGCACCGCTATATTTACAAGAACTTATTCATGAATACAAGCCTATGCGCAATCTTCACTCTACTTCTCAATTTCTTCTTGTAACTCCATCAGTGTCAATTCAGTCTTATGGTCAGTGTTCATTTACCTCTGCAGCTGAACTTTGGAACAATCTTCACGCTAACAGGGAGACCCTTGCAATTCAAACCCACATATTAGAAGTTTTGAAATCATCATCATCATCATCCATTGTTCCTCTGCAATCCAGCATGAGGTTATTCAGGAGGAGTTTTTTCGGGATGAAAAACAGAAAATTGTTTTAATGAAAGAACAGCTTGAGACTGATAGGGCAGCACTTAAGGTTAACAGGGACACCCTTGCAATTCAGTCCCACATATTAGAAGTTTTGAAATCTTGGCAATATCAATTAAAAAGTACAAATTAAGTGAACCACAAATTTGAAACAATTCGTCCCATTTTCTGCTTGTTCCTTACAAATCTCTTCATGGACTAGCACCGTTAAATTTACAAGAACTTATTCATGAATACAAGCCTATGCACAATCTTTGCTCTACTTGTCAATTTCTTCTTGTAACTCCATCAGTATCAACTCAGTCTTATGGTCAGCATTCATTTACCTCTGCTGCAGCTGAACTTTGGAACAATCTTCCTTAAAATTTTAAAACCTCTAAGACTATTAATCAATTCAAATTTCCTGTGAAAACTTACTTCTTTAATGTTTAATTAAGTTATTCAATTTCATTTTTAAAGCATGATTATATTATTATTATTGTTCAATTTTTATCATATTTTTATTCAATTGTATTATTACTACTGTTCAATTTTTATCATATTTTTTATTAAATAGCCAAAATGACCAAAATTTGCAAATCATATATCACAAATGGCAATTATCAGGTCCACCTCATGAGGAACCACATAGACCAACCAGAGGTGAAGGATGCCATGGCTAAAACTGATAAAACTCAAAAGAAGGATGCAGTAGCAGCTATCAGAAAAGCTGCCATGTATGAAGAAAACATGAAAAAAAAAAAAAAATAGTCAAGGGACCAGCCGACAAGGCAGCGCGAGCAGAGGGGAGGTACTGATGACGCCACAGTATTTTACCAACACTGTAAAGGCTGCTACAAACACACCAGGGCAGCAGCCCACACCAAAAGATGCTCAGGTGAGCTGGAGAAGGTAACAAACTAGGTATTTGTTGATACCCCTTGATCATTAGATCCAAACTCATTCCTGAGACACAGCATTTTAAAATTACAAGACAACAATATGGGAAAAATATGCAGACATGATCATATCATCCATCTTTTTGGGGAGCGGGCCTTTGTTGACGAGGGTCAGCAATGCCACTATGTGCCATGCAGGAAGAGGCCAGTTCAGTTTTTTTTAAATCAAATTTCATCCATAGAAATAATTATAATATAAAAAAGCTTTTACAAACACCATATAATATGGTGAAAATGATGAGGATACCACAGGGTGTGTTGTTAAGGCACCCTTCACAAAAGTTAGTATTTTAATATTATTTTATTATTTAAAAATAATATATGATAAACAAAATTGTATTCATGCCAATTCAACCTCCCCTTGAACAAGAGCCATTGTATTTTCCAAGTGACATGTACCATTTTCAATGTTGCATTATCAAATTAATTGGGTAAAATACATGTACATGTCTACTCAGGTACTAATATCTTCCAAATATTTTAATAGGTGATACAGCTACAATGAACAATGAAAGACGCATTTGGTCTCGAGGACCACCAGAAGGTAACCTGTGCACAGACATCGCAGAATTCCTTGATGTCACAGTGGCCCACCACAATCTTTGAAGTTCCTGCCAACCAGAACTAAAAAAATAATGGGTGTGCAGCGGTTTGTATACAACACACACTGTTTTTGTGCGGAGGGCAAACCGCAAATCAGAACAGAATCAAAAAAAAAAAAAAAAAAAAAAAAAAAAAAGGGTAAGCTCTACTTCAGAAAAGCATTGAGACATAATATACATGTATAGTGCATATCAAAATAAAGTAAAATACAAGTACATGTCTACTCAGGCACTAATATCGTCCAAACTCAATCATAATGAAGTCCATTTTCCCCATACTTTTGCAGCTATCATTCATTCAGAGTCAGACCACCCATCATAGGGCCCACTTACCCAATGACATGTGAGCCAGAAACATCAAGTATGATGCCAATGCTGTTCTAGTCAGATGTCCAGGCCTTGCCGATCTGCCACCATCTATGTGGGACCAGCAAACCAGAGGCGTGATAGCCATAGTGGACGCCAAATTGTATGCAACATTGCAGGCAAGGACGCTGGCCGAGTGCCAGAATATATGTGCCATTATATCAAAGGGATTACGGGAGGGGTGGATCAAAAGGGTGGTTGTAATTTTTATGGGTGAGTTTGAACGAAGGGATGCAGTGACAGCTATTAGAAATACTGGAATGTACGCGGAAAATATAAAGAGTGGCTAGAGGGGAGGAGCCGACAATGCACCAAGAGCAGAGGGGAGGGATTGACCAAACGGTATTATGCCAAAGGTGAAAAGGCTGCTACAAGCACACAGGGGCAGCAGCCCACATCAAAAGCTGATCAGGTGAGCTGGGGAAGGTGACCAATGTATTTGTTTTTAATTATTTTTGTTTGTTTCAGAACAGGTCAATTATTTCATTTATTTCACTAATTAGTTAAATATATATTTTAAAACTTTTGATTTTATCACTTTCCTTTATTAAAAAAAAAATTACTGGCAAATGCATTTATTGTTTACTCATACCAAAGCTTAATCCCCCTTTTAAACATGAGAATCTCTTGGCAGTCCTGGTCCATCATGCATGTGATTGACCCAGTTCTCTAGCTTGGTCTGTATGCTGAAGGAAAAAAACATGGCCAGCAGCACAAAGTCAGGCATGAAGTTGTCAACAGCGAAGCTTTGGATCAATGATCTGGATTGATTGATTGATTGATTGATTGATTGATTGATTGATTTATTTATTTATTTATGATCTGGATCCATCCAGGGATTGGCTGCAGATTGAGGCAGTTGGGAATATTTTGGTGAAAATGAAATGCAGCATTTGTACTTCATTTCTTGATAGCATCAAATACTGCAGAAATATGAAACTTAATACACAAATTAAAATTTGCATAGCAATTTTGCTTAAATCCTTAAGGCTGACCCTGAATGTGACCAAGGTATTTGTTGATACCCCTGGATCATTAGATCCCAACTCGTTCCAAAAGCACATCCTTCTAAAATTCAAAGACGATGATGTTGGTAGAGTTTGCAGACAAGACCATATCATCCGCCTCTTGGGGGAGCGGGCATTTATTGATGAGGATCAACAACGCCACTATGTGAGCGGCTCAATGAGACTGCTCGGCCACATCCTCCACAACTACAGGACAATATCCGATGGCAGCTCAGCATGTAGGGATATGTTGCAGCCCCAGAACCCCCCCCCCCCCCCAAAATGGTCTATCGACAGCCCTGGCTGATAGCATAGACTGTAATATTTTACAGCCTATGCTGATAGGGAAAGCACCCAGGGATGTGCCACTCAACCGAGTTATTTTTTCATAATATCTTTTTATCCAGAATATCTGTGCACCTTGAGACGCTTTCAGTTCCTACATTTGGCAGACTGCTAGAGCTTGTGTTGTCAGCATGCAGTAAAGTCGGATGTACCGCTGAGAGGTTGATCAACACATATGATGTGAAAAAATGGATTGCACCATGACTGGCTCCAATACAACATCAAAGCTACCCGCATGTTAAACACTCAGCTACAAAGATTGGCTCTTTTGACAAAATCTAAAACCCTCAGTGATACAACATCAGTAGCTTGAGAGAAGACAATAAGAATGGCGTGCAGGAGAAATCATACCGAATATCTGTGCAATTTTCAGAAAACAGACCCACAGAAGTTCACCAAAGTGATGAAGAAAATACGCAGAGCAACAAGAAAATGGAGGAAAAGATACACTTTAATCGAGTGGTATCCAATCAGCAATAGAAAGTGGATGCAAAAGAAGCATATGAACAAAAGAAGAGGCACCTGGTGGAGAGGACTTCAACCAGTGGTGTAGGTGCTTTGAAGTTGTCATTGTGGCCACAAATGATACGGAGCAAGCAAAGCGCCTACCAACACAGTTAGGGGCCCAGCTTTCACTTTCTGGGATAATAATTCTAATTAATGATTCTAATAATCTTCCAATTTGTCCACAGGAACGAGTTCCTCACATTTATCACGGAAACTGGGAAAGTCATGAAATTACCAATGACAGTCTTTACCAAATAAACAAACAAAAGCCAGCAGCACTCTATGAAGAAGTAAGTCAAGCCATGAGTCAGCCACAGGAATGGGAATTAATAGACCTGTGCTCTTGACAGGAACCAGAAGTTCCTACTTAGTGTAGGTAGTATGATGAGTGCCTATTCATCTCATTCATGTCTGTAATTGTGATTTGCATACGGACAAGTTCCCCGATCCAGAACCTGAGAGGTCCCAGAACTACTACCCTTGTAAATGAAAGTCTTGTTACGTACAACTCCCTACTAGCTACCATCTTGAAAACCCCTCAATTAAATCACGATATCGTCACTTACTACTCGGAGGAATTATGCCAATCGAATTTGGATCAATGAGTTTAATGCTAGACTTTATGATTTATGCACCGCAAAGGACTTACGTTTAATAAACTACAACAATATCGAAAGAGCTCATATCATGGATGATAGCCTGCGCTTGTCAAAATCAGGCAGAACTTGATTTCTTGTGTATCAAATGCTTTTCAACAGGATTTTTACAAGACACCATCTCAGTGGAGGAAGAGTAATGTAAAATTTGGACAAAATTTTGTTTCATTTATCAAATGATTGCTAATTTCAACATACCACAGGAGTGCCAGTGGTACATTCTCACTTAGCAAAGGATTACAAGACTCCAGGTCTCAATTCCCATTGACACTAGCATGGGCAAGCACCATTCACTCTGTTTATGGTCTTACAGTTGATGAGATTGTAGAAAACATGCCAGACATGTTCCAATATGCCCATGCATCTATGTTACCTTCAAATTTGTCAGAAAATTCAATGGCCACAAACCTCATACTAAGTGAAGATGAAATCAAGAGCCTCGGAGAGTTAGTCATTCTTCTCACACCTTTTTGAGACAGCTACAGTAAAGGTGAGCTCCAGCAAGAAACCAGCTGCTGGGCTCATTTTGCCCTTGATAGCGCAATTCAAGAGGCACAACCTGCTGCAAAATGAGAAGACTCTAACATGGTGAAGAAAGCAAAGATGGCAATAAGAACTGATCTAGACAAAAGATAAACCGATGAAGGTCAACAGCGTCTTCTTGGCTTAGCTCTATTCTTGGAACCAAGATATAAGTCGCTCAACTGGCTGTCTGATGATGACAAGGAGCAAGTCATGGCTGATCTTGAAGAGGAGGCCTTGGTGAGGAATCAATGGTACTGGATGAAAATCCAGAGTCCACTTCCACCACAGCCGAGCCAGCCGCCAACGTTTCTGCTCTAGCTCCGAAAAGAAATATTGACACTGGATATATGTACTGTAATGTAATGTAAACTCAATGTTTCAATACCACTAAGAATATATTTTGATTAGAGCAAAGTCTCCATGTATACTATCCATTGCCATGTTTACAGGTCTCAATCTTGTCTGTTTCATAGTGGTAGGCTTACCAACATTATCAGTGACAAAAGCACATTTGAAGCTAAACACTGAAATAGGGCCATCCAAAAATATTGTGCAAGCAGTTGACAAACACAGAGATGTAGATACAGAGCAAGTTAGGATGAATATAATCTAAGATGAAGAGGAGTGAAATAGGAGGTTTAGAAGTAAGCCTCATCATAGCTGAAGGTGCTCAGGTCAAACTGACAACCAACATCAATGTAGCCAATGGCTTATCTAATGGAGCATGAAGAAAGATTTTCCACATACTTGCAAAAGGAGAAGATGTACTCACAATCTGGGTGGTATTTGACAATAATGTGTATTATTTACGCATCTGAAGACCTCACAGGAGCTTTCATAGAGAGCACGGAACCAATATAGCTGTAATATCATTCACCCATTTAGTAAACCAGTAGCTTCTGGGAAATTACTTGTACAGGTGCGCGTCAAATAATGAACATCGACTCAGCAGCAGAGATCAATCAGTATAGTTTTTGTGACCGAAATCTCTTAATTGTTATATTTTGGCATAACTTACTTTTATTGAAGGCTATTTTTTTTTCTTTTTTTTTTCTGATTTCATACAGAAAGAAATCAAAAGATTGCAGAAAGACTTCAGAAACAAATAATAAATACGTCAAAGAAAGTAAAATCCATTGTAGAGCAATTTAACAAAGGCAACAGTATGCCAGTCCCTAAGGACTAAAGCCAGATGCAGTTATCTACCAAAACATCACTTCGTATCAAAGAATTATGATGGTAAGTAAAACATATCAGTGCATATGCCATCTGTATTTTGGGTCCCAGTACAACTGCCAACAACATCTGGTGATACATGAGGCTATGATTAAATATAAGGGCTCCAAAGGCTGGGCAAAATGTTTTTTCATGCCATTTAAACCAATCCGTTGTGGTTTCAAGGTCTATGCCATGGCAGATTCCATGTTGGGATATCTGTGCAATTTCAAGATGACCAGCCGTATTTAGCCATATGGGTAAAAGGTTGCATTGGTAAAAGCTGGGGACATACAGTTTTCATACTGTTAATTAATCTTAACCCAAAAGAGTGATGAGGGAAGTTTTTGCTGAAACATGAAAACCATGAAGTCTTGGAAGATTGAGTAAGAATTGGTAAAACATTTACAATTGATATAGAGCAGCAGACATTGGACCTTCCAATACATCTTTACTCAATTGCTCATGTACATGTACAAGATGAACATAGTAAAAGAGCGATGAGGAAAGTTTTTGCTGAAACATGAAAACCATGAGGTCTTGGAAGATTGATGAAGAATTTGTAAAACATTTACAATTTATATAGAGCAGCAGACATTGGACTTTCCAATACATCTTTACTCAATTGCTCATGTACATGTACAAGATGAACATAGTAAAAGAGCGATGAGGAAAGTTTTTGCTGAAACATGAAAACCATGAGGTCTTGGAAGATTGATGAAGAATTTGTAAAACATTTACAATTTATATAGAGCAGCAGACATTGGACCTTCCAATACAACTTTACTCAATTGCTCATGTACATGTACAAGATGAACATAGTAAAAGAGCGATGAGGAAAGTTTTTGCTGAAACATGAAAACCATGAGGTCTTGGAAGATTGATGAAGAATTTGTAAAACATTTACAATTTATATAGAGCAGCAGACATTGGACTTTCCAATACAACTTTACTCAATTGCTCATGTACATGTACATGTACAAGATTAACATAGTAAAAGAGTGATGAGGAAAGTTTTTGCTGAAACATGAAAACCACGAGGTCTTGGAAGATTGATGAAGAATTTGTAAAACATTTACAATTTATATAGAGCAGCAGAAATTGGACCTTCCAATACAACTTTACTCAATTGCTCATGTACATGTACAAGATGAACATAGTAAAAGAGTGATGAGGAAAGTTTTTGCTGAAACATGAAAACTATGAGGTCTTGGAAGATTGATGAAGAATTTGTAAAATATTTACAATTTATATAGAGCAGCAGACATTGGACCTTCCAATACAACTTTACTCAATTGCTCATGTACATGTACAAGATTTACATAGTAAAAGAGTGATGAGGAAAGTTTTTGCAGAAACATGAAAACCATGAGGTCTTGGAAGATTGATGAAGAATTTGTAAAACATTTACAATTTATATAGAGCAGCAGACATTGGACTTTCCAATACAACTTTACTCAATTGCTCATGTACATGTACATGTACAAGATTAACATAGTAAAAGAGTGATGAGGAAAGTTTTTGCTGAAACATGAAAACCATGAGGTCTTGGAAGATTGATGAAGAATTTGTAAAACATTTACAATTTATATAGAGCAGCAGACATTGGACCTTCCAATACAACTTTACTCAATTGCTCATGTACATGTACAAGATTTACATAGTAAAAGAGTGATGAGGAAAGTTTTGCTGAAACATGAAAACCATGAGGTCTTGGAAGATTGATGAAGAATTTGTAAAACATTTACAATTTATATAGAGCAGCAGACATTGGACCTTCCAATACAACTTTACTCAATTGCTCATGTACATGTACAAGATTTACATAGTAAAAGGGTGATGAGGAAAGTTTTTGCAGAAACATGAAAACCATGAAGTCTTGGAAGATTAAAGACTTACGAAGAAATATTTACGATGATAAAGCATCAGACATCGGTATTGATACATCTTTACACAAAAGCTCATAAGATAAACATTGAAGCACATCAAAGTACTGATAAGGAGAGTTTTTTTAGCAAAGAGACCATGTATTTATCCATAGTCATGTTCACTGGACTCAACCTTGTCTGCTTCATAGTGGAGGACTTAAATACATTTTTACCCAATTGCTCATGTACAACATAACATGGAAGCCAATCGATTGAGTGATGAGGGAAGCGTTTGCAGAAAATCAAAAGAGTGAGCACTTGAAAAGAATTATTGCCACTGGATACTTCAAGACCACATATCTGTGAATGCATTTAATGATTATAGCAAGGTGTAAGTATATAGGCCTACTTATCCAGAGCAATGGGTACTGGTCTCAACCTTGTCTGTTTCATAGTGGTAGGATTATTATCAATACACCTTGCTCAACTGCTCATGAAAAAGTCATCAGTGGCTAGGACAGATACTGCAATTTGCAAATGAAAAAAATACATTCTGTGTCCTAACTGTAAAAAATCAACATTAGTAAACTTAATGCTTTAATGTGTTATACATATGATCATAGCAAAGTATCCGTATATTTATCCATTGCCATGTTTACTGGACTCAACCTTGTCTGTTTCATAGTGGTGGGCTTACCAATACATCTTTACCCAATTGTTTATGTACAGGGTGATTTAAAATGAACTGTACCCAACTTTACCCATTTTTTATATATATTCGCGGAGATTGTACATATCAAAAAACTATCATAGAAAGCAGTGATAAGTGTTCTGTAGTAGAAATTTTGAATTTTGATAATAAGTAGTTTTAGTCAGAAGATATCGCATTTTCAATTTATCATCCCATTTTTAGACCAACACATGGAACTAATGTTATCCGTGTTCTCTACCGCAATAACAAAATTGGTGTGTTTTATAAAAATGTACTTTTCTTCAAAACTATTTGAGGTAAAGACATGATTTTTTCACCAATAATATAGGAAACATACTATCCTGTTACAACTTACAAACACAAATTATTTAAATGTCGGTAAGTATTTTATTTTAATTTTTGAGTTTGGGTACAGTTCATTTTAAATCACCCTGTACAATATAACATAGAATCATATCAAGAGTGTTGTGGGAAGTGTTTGCAGAAAATCAAAAGATTAAGATTATTGGCACTGGATATGTGGATAAACTCAATGTTTCAAGACCACATATCTGTGAATACATTTAATGGTTCTCCCCTCCCTAGAGGTCTTCCTGTAGGTTTAACTACTAGGCCGAGGATGATTGATGCTTTGAGACCATGTGTTATACATATGATTATAACAAAGTGTCCATGTATTTATCCATTGCCATGTTTACTGGACTCAACCTTGTCTGTTTCATAGTGGGCTTACCAATACATCTTTACCCAATTGTTTTTATGTATAATATAACATGGAATAATATCAAGAGTGATGAGGGAAGTGTTTGCAGAAAATCAAAAGATTGAGCACTTTTGACACAGGATGCTTCAAGACCATATCTGTGAATGCATTTAATGATTACACTTATCCATAGCCATGTTTACTGGTCTCAAATGAGTCTGTTGCATAGTGGGACCTAGGATTATTACCAATACACCTTTACCCAACTGATGATATCTTATTGTGTGAGAGAACTGCCTTCTGTTTTATTGTATAGGCGTACAGCCATACTTTAATTTTGTTTTGCAATATTTGTTCGCACGTTTAACGGGTTATCTAGCCACTGTGTAGATTGAAAGTTGCAGGGTATATAGTATGTATGCGAATGAAGAAGTAGATAGATTTTCTATAATAATATGTGTTCAGGAGAGGAGATATTTAACAAAAATTAAAACACCTAAGTCCGTCAAATGCACGACTAAGAAGCTTCCAAGAATAAGTGTAGTATCATAGGCCTATGCACCATTGGGAGCTATTGGGGAATTGCCGCACCTGATTAAGGTTGTTCATTTCAGTAAATGGTCTATGATTTTGTGCGGTCAATAGCGGAAATGGGTGTATTTTTGTTTGCTTTTGTCTTGCTTTTTGGAAACGCTCATGCTCGCTATGTTGTGTTTTGCCTCGTTTATAATGTCTGTCGCATTAAGGTGGTATTTGAGGCATTGTGGAAGTGCTCTAAACATGTTTTAAAAATATAGACTAATTGAGTAGGGCAAAGAACACTGATCAATACGCCTTATGTTTTAAGCTAATCGGACATACTGTTTTTATAATTCACACATTTTAAATTTGTTTGTATTGTATTATTTTTATCAATTATCAATGAACCAATATGACTCGAAAGTGCTCATGAACATTTTTATTTAATAATAGAATACTGGTTTTAAACTTGGTCAAAGTGTTCCTAATGACTTCCAGATAATTAATTAGTTAGTTGCCCTAATTTGAATAGTTAATTATGCAAATTAGCTAATTATTTATGCAAATATGCAAATTAGAGGCTGCTAGACAATATAATACATAAGAACATATTAGAAACACTTTGAAGGCAAAAGTCTGCAAAATAAAAGTAGCATGAACTTTATGAGCATATCACAATAGCTGGCAAATAGAAAATTGCATATTTAATGTCTTTAGGTGTTGAAAAGTTTTTCTATTTAAAAGCTGGCAGGGTAACATTTGCACTTAAACATGTTAAATTGAGAGCATTTCATTAGTTTCCGCTGAATGCCAATAATGCGCATATGCCCCCATAATCATGATAATGTCATAATATTATAGGCCTATATAGGCTCACATAGTGTTTTACATCTCAATGTCGCTCCGGTTATGCGCCAACGAAAATATTTGCACCTATAGGCCAAGATAAAAAAAAAATTCCTTCTTCTTTATCGTTGAATTATGAAAAAACACGAAGAAAAGAAGAAAAAAAAAGAAAAAAAAAAACAAAACAATCTCACTAGAGATGTGACGGCCATACTATGCTTCAAATGTTAAAAAAATGACAGAATAAAATGTTCCGAAAGTCATAACAGAAGAAGATCAAAAGAAGGTTGATTAGTGCGGTGGTTATGCCAATATGGCTCGGCCTAATTGAAAAGAAGGTTCTAAAAGTCATCACAAAAGAAGGTTGATGTTTCAAGTTTTTTTTCATTTGTTTTACGTGTCAATATCGCTCCGGTTCGTTACCAAACATACTGGCACTATAGTGCTATCGGGAGCATATCCAGCTTTCTTAGTCGAGGGGAGGGGATTTCAGGTGTGGGGACCAAAAAATCCCGGTTGCATCATTTTGACCTGGGACATATAAATAGGCCTATACCGTTATTTTTAAAAGAGACTGTCATGACTGAAGGCTGTAGCCTACATGTTAAGTTCGAGCTTTCAAAAAGGGCTTTATTGAGACATTAATTTTTAATGTGGTCCATGATCGGGATGAATTTTGGTAAAAACCGGGCTCTTTGCCCCTTTTCTTTTCCTTTGCCTTCTCGGTTATCTCTTTAATTTTTTGTCAAGGGGCATTTTCCTCTTTAAGTTTTTGTCAAGGAGACACTCCTTCCCCTTTCCCATCCCTCCCGCTGGCTGCGCTTACTTTGTCTGCACTGTATGAAAACATTACTTCTTTAGTTTTCGTTAACTATTTAGAAGCCGACAGGGCAACTATTAAAGTAAGACTACTTAGAACATTTGCACTTGAATGAAAATATTTCTTCATATACCGTAAACGTTCGCCTAATGGCGCTATAGAGTACATGGAAATGAGAGAGCGCCATCCCTGTAAAAGCCGACTATTATCACTGATCATTAAGGGTACGTGTAGTTAAAGGGTGAAACCTATCGACACATACAATTATGAACAAGATCGAACAAACTTGTTCATGATAATGCGGTAATCATTCACCTGATACGTTGTGGCTCAGTGAGCAGAGCATTAGATTATAGTGCAAGGATAAAGAGAACTTGTGGATCTGATCATTAAGGGTACGTGTAGTTAAAGGGTGAAACCTATCGACACATACAATTATGAACAAGATCGAACAAACTTGTTCATGATAATGCGGTAATCATTCACCTGATACGTTGTGGCTCAGTGAGCAGAGCATTAGACTATAGTGCAAGGATAAAGAGAACTTGTGGAGAAGATTGATGGTTCGAATCTCATGCAGTAATTTCTGACAGATTATGATGTCTGTCAATGTTTTTTTTCTGATTTGAGGAAATTTTATTCTCTATTTTCTTGATTTTATTTTATATAACATTGTTTATATAATTTTATTATTTTATCTTGTATGTGTCTTTTTTCATGATTCTTTGTTTTTATCGTTTCATTTTATTGTAACTCAATCCATTCAATCAAATGTTGTAATGAACCTATTTGATTGAATAGGCATTTGTTATGTGTGTGAGACGAGTTGTCGCGTCCGACAAGTCTTTCAATTCGCGCGCGTGTCCTTGCCTATGCATCAGTGGTCATAAGAGGTATATCATTTTATTCGAAAG
This sequence comes from Amphiura filiformis, assembly GCF_039555335.1. Taxonomy (NCBI): domain Eukaryota; kingdom Metazoa; phylum Echinodermata; class Ophiuroidea; order Amphilepidida; family Amphiuridae; genus Amphiura; species Amphiura filiformis. Next base: position 25,034,720 of record NC_092638.1, read on the forward strand.
GGGGGTCCCAAATATACGGGGTCATAAAGTCTTGGAAAGAATAATAGGAGGGGGTCATAAAATGTTTTATGACCAAAATGTATGGAGTCACACGATGACCACAGAAAGTGTGTTATTTTATTCAAAAAGACTGATTTCAATACAATTTTGGGGTTTGGGATCATACAATTTTTGTTGCCGAAATAGGGGGTGCGCAATTTTATTGACGGAGACTTTTTGTAAATTTGGGACCCCCCTTCCGAAAAAAATGATAGCCCTCTAAAAGGATTCAAAAGATAAACTCTGCCCCAATAATCCCTAGCTATTTTGTTTGAAACTGTTCCACGGAGGATGTATCATAATAGGCTCAGTCTTCAAATGATATAAATAAAATTTAAATGAGTAAACGAACAAACTGAATAGAGGCTGTGCATATGACGTATCATCCCGTAAATATGGCGGACTACTCAAATGCATTCAACAAAAGCATGATTGCATCTACCGCGACAGTTCGTCTCACACACATAATAAAATGCACTACGATCAAATAGGTTGATGACAACATTTGATTGAATGGACTGCACTGCGCCATGATTACGGGAAGAAACCGGTTCAAATCCTTTGTTTGGAGCCAATCGATAAATAAGGCCTCTATAGCTATCATTGAATACTGGCTAGGATTCCACAACACAATGAGAACATGTTATAAGGCGCTTTGGAAGGCACACAATACCACAATGGCTTTCCATATTATGTGCAGTCAACAACTATTCAGCATCGAAGCCCGGTATCGAAGTTACGTAATGTGACTATGTCAACGGGATCACGCGCTTAAGTAATGAACCACGATCGAAACAATCAGTACAAAACAAGGCATACCAAAATAGCGTGATCGTAATAATCGCCATACAAACCATCAGAGTCTATGTACAAACCACAAACAGTGCTTGGTTCCGATACAATCACGGAGTTACGTAACTACTTCGTGTCTAATATGATCAATGGTCTGATCTACTTGGGATATCCTTTTAAGAAAAGAAAAAATAGCTGATCATTTATAATGCATAAATGAATAAAGTAATGTAGTTACCCAATTTGAAACATTGAGGCCGTTCTATTTTTCAAAGGTCATTTAACTGTTAAATATAGTGGAATATATCACGCATTGATAGGTAGCAGGTGGAGCAAATTTTGTCAGCGGTTTTTGTTGCCGTTTGTTCGCAGTGCCTATTTATCTAAAAAAAAATAAGAAAATTAAAAATTAAATTAAAAAAAAATAACAATATTCGTTCGCAAAATGGGGACAAAATCCAAAAACATTTCTTGACCCTTCTTCACATAAAAGTGGGGGCAGAAATCAAGATTCGAACAAGTACCATTCACCATTCAAAGGCGCACCTCTACCGACTGAGCTAACGGGTCAGACAATAGAAGGGTGTAATTTTGAACTGAAGAATATTAAAAATATGAAGAAATTGCAATGTTATAAAAAGATTTACCAAAATGAGTTACGATAACGTATGAATCGATTTACAAATTAAGTCCAATAGCACTTTGAGAAAGAATACCTGAAGAAACCCCAAAACATTTGATGCTCTAGCAACTAACCTAGTGACCTAAAGTATTGGGTCATGTCACGATAATTTTTTCTTAGGCATTATGTCCAGGTTGCTCAATTTAACATACACGTTATCCTTAATGCTGTTGAGATTTTACAAGGATGGCGCTCTCACATTTCTAAGAATCCAAAAGCGCCATTAGGCTTAACGTTCTGGTAGGTCTAGTCAAACAAATCAAACTCAAATGATTTATGTTCAAATTACATACCTTTAAAATCTTCTGAAAGTCACAAAGCCATTTACTAATTTCTAGAATATACCTCAAATACCACCTTAAGATCTAAGCATGACGACATCATAAACTTTTTTTTTTTTTTTGTCATTGCATGCTATTTAGCTCTTTTACTGCTAGCAACATTTGGCATTTATTGAACATTGACTTCAACGTACCACACCACCAGGTTCAACTAAGTTAGCAGATAAAGGTATAACCAGTTATTGACTTTTCTCCTCAATAAGCAAACACTTATTCATTGGCTTGAGCAAATAGTCCGCGCGATTTGTATCGCACAGGGCTCAAAACTCATCAATGCTAATTGTATCTGAATATAGCTGAACGAGATTTGAAATTTGCGATAAAAAATGCTGTTATTTTAATCGATAACAAAGGAAATGTGTATGACATTTGTTCAATATTTAATTACCTACTGAATACGCTGAGAATATCTCATCAAACTGAAAAAAAAAAAAAAGTCGGGTCAGATGGGGTATGAAAAGTCGGGTATGAGAAGTAGGTCACAAATTGTACCGACCCACCATCTTGTAGACCTATTAAATATTTCTTTAATGTGCATGCATCGTGCGAAAGTTGGAAGGAAAAGGATGTCGGAAACCAACCATCTTGTAGTCTTAATTCTTTTGGCCAATAGAGCTAAATAGTTACTAAACACCTTCAGAAGACATAGCATGTGTTGCAGTCAGATAGTTAATAAAAAATATTAATGTGCATGAAAAATCAGGAGAAAATTATTTCGAAACCATCTTGTAGGCCTAGGCCTATATAATTTTTTTTTTGATGTGCATGTATCATGCGAAAGTCGGAGAAAAACGAAGTCAGGAACCCGTCTTGTAGGCTTATTCTTTTGCACCAATAGAGCTAAATAGATAACTAAATACCTTCAGAAGCATCTTCATCTAACTGCTACACATGCTATGTCTTCTGGTGGTATTTAGTTAACTATTTAGGTCTGCAAAAGAATAAGCCTGCAAGATGTTCCGACTTTGTTTTCTCACGACTTTCCCATACAGTGGCACGTTAATATTTTGCTTTAAGGTTACACGAAGAAACGTATAAAAACGTATAAAAGACGTATAAAGTTGTTCTCTAAAACCGCGTTTTCTCAGCAATCAAATATCGCAGTGAGTCAAATGTTGGTGCATGGATGTATCTTTACATTATTTTTGTGTGTTTATAAAAAATTTAGAATCCGTTTGAAAATCCTTCGTTTAAATCATTTTTACGCACCATGTTCACAAGATCAAAAACACGTTCCATGCAGTTTTTTTCAAATGTTCGCTCCGTATAAAACCACGCCGAGTGATTGTTTTCTCCTTTTTGTATTGTACTACAAATCGATTAAAGAAATAATGTTGCCATGGGGAAGAACCAAATACAGTACCGATTAAATTTAAAAAGCCCGTTTTTGGGGAACATTTTCGAGAATCTTGTCTGAGAAAAAACTGTTTTGTGAAATTATCGATATCTTGATAACGGGGGCGTTAATTTAGACATCTGAATACCTACATTATTTCTCAACATTCTGCCAATTGCTATCCCATTTGATTTTCACTCCAAATTGAAGCTAGTATTGCAAAAACGAGGTTTTTCCTCCATCACTTCGTTCAAAATTTCAGCGCCGACATGCGTGTTTATTCTAAGAGCCATTGTGCGGACGCGATTGTAATCATTAAGTAATTGCATCAATAGTTACGTACCCGCTTCGAGAACAAGGAATTTCGTAAGCTGATGTATGGTCGAGTGGATAGGGCGTTGGACTGGGAATCTGTTATGAACAATTTTTGTGGGTTCGAGTCCCGTGTGGCTGAATTTTCTTTCCTTTTTTTCTCTTTTCTCATTTTTACTTTCTTTCTTTCCTCTTTTCTTTCACTTTTTCTTTTTTCATTTTTTTTTATTTCTTTCTCTCTTTCTTCCTTTCTTTGTCGTTCTTTTTCTTTCTCTCTCTCTCTCTTTCTTTCTCTTTTCACTATTTCTTTATTCTTTCTTGCTCCTTTCTTTTTAGTTTTATTTGATTGATTCGCTGACTGCAGTGAATCGTGATTGATTGTTTTTCACTTTATATAATTCAGAAATTTGTAGGCCTGCTAAGTCTGTCTTTTTGAATATTCTTCCCAAATTCGATTTGCAAATAATTGCTTTTTGATACTGTTGTTGATGTTATATTTAAAATTTATAAAATCCTTATGAAAATTGCCGAAAACGGCTTGTGCCCCTCCCTCGGCATCCGACCCGGCATGCCGCCCCTCATGACACCCCCGCCCGCCCCGACTCACGAGCTCCGGGCACGAGCTAAGCCAAGTTTCATGTCTTGACCGTGGATCAATATTCTATTGTAAAGTAGGCCTACGTCCCAGTACGCTTGTTCATTTTCTGCATGGCTGTTTCTGTTATGAACTTACGCCCCTCTGAAATCAAGCGCATGAAAAACTCTCGGCTAACCTTAACCATGCATAGACAACTGCTATATAGGCCTACATACCCAGTACAGTCTTCTAATTGACATTAAACTGTTTTATTTTTTTTTGGAAAACATGAACGATGTTAGGCCTACTGCAGAATATGATGCACGGTCAAATTAACTACAATGCATCTAAGGGTCAATATTACTTAACTTATGATCCTATGTCAACTCCCAAGAACATGACCTGTGCATGCTTATTATTACAAACTACTGGAAAAATACTACAGCCAATAGACCAATCACAAAAGCAATGTATCTGGTACTTTGGGATAATGAGTACATCATTCTGCGCTTGTGAAATGCATCCATAAAAGCTGATAAGGTATATGCCTACGCCCGCCTCACTTCGAACATGGAAGAAAGAGATAAGAAGGAACCACAACGAACGCATTCACTTTGTCCACTCCCTTTACCGACATTTAATTGACATTGTTATTCATGAGGATTTACTTTGATCAATACCCGCGTTAAATAGGTGATTGGTATTGTACTCCATGTATTTGCATGTCTTCTGGAGCGTGTCTGAAGGATGATTTGAACTAATGACCTTCCGTGCAAGCACTCTATAGGATTTTCTCTGGTGACGTGATCATCGGTCATTGATGGCCTACATCTTTTTCTTCCATTTCGCCCAATTTTCCCGAACTTTGATGACTTTTTTCTCAGAGTTGGCAGTCTTTGGCACTGAAACGAGTTAGCTAGTTACGATTATACACATATAAACTATTAAATTAAATAGGTTTCATGTACCGGACTCAACCGAACATTGTGCATTATTTAAGAACATTTTGCATCTATTTTTCATCGAAAAGTCACCAAAATCTTACCTTATTTGCTAAAGATGAAACTCAGCAAAAAAACGGCCGATTTTGATGACCTTTTCGATGTGTTGAAGGACGTTTTCTACACAACACGATCAAGAAAACAGTTTGACTGTAGATCCCAAAACAAAGCTACTAAACATGTTCAGAACATCAGTGAAATTCCATAATCTTACTTCTGGGTAGCGTTTGTTTGTTCTTGGATGGGTTTGTTATAGTTTTTTTCCAGTAATGATTTCGCCAAGCATCGATCGCGGTAAATGGATCATACATGAAAGTAAGTACCATTGATAGCTTTTCTTTTCATGCGTCAATATATAAGCGGATTAAAACTTGGCCGATCGAAGTCGTTGTGGTTCCTTCTCATCTCTTTCTTCCATGCTTCAACAAGTACATATAACATTTCCCATAGTCCACCAGTCTAAAATATCCCTAATAAATTTACAAAATAACGCAACAGTAAACCCACAGTTCCGCTTTCTTATTGTTACACAGTATTATTGTATACATCATAGTGTACCCCTACTTGAAGCCTAACCGCGAGATACCAACGTTACAATATAATAAAATAAACCCACTCCACACTCCCCAACCACTATCCTAGCTACGCCTATACAGGGTTCTAAAAAGAAACAAACATCTAAACACAACCACGCAACGCTTTCACCCAATACCATACCATCACCCAAGAACCAAGAACCTTACACACGAACCGCGAATGCCGAAAACCGCGCAACCCGAGAACCGCTCTAGTTCATTTTGTTTCTATCTTTTCATTCAATTCTTTCTATCAGGCAGGTGATCAGACAGCTGTTGTTGAGAGAATTGAGCCAACGCAGGGCGAGGGGATACCACCACTTTATCTGACGGAAAGAATTCTGGATGAATTTGAAGAAGAACCTGTGTTGGTCATCATGCAATACAACTTTGGACATGAAAGGAATGTGGCACTCTTTGTCAACTAGCGCACTGGCAATTTGTGACACTTTTGCCATTGTTAAACTTGACCTAAGGATAACTTACACGATAGCTTTACAAAAGATGCACAAAACAGTGATTCGGCAAGTTGAATATGCTCTAACTCACGGAATGTTCCTTGTCTCGAACACCTGCAATGTGGGAACTTTCACGTCATGGTAATTGCAGAAGCAGGTGCCAAATGTGTTAGAGAACTGCCTTGTGTTTTATTTATTTTGTTTCTTTCTTTTCATTAATTTTTTTCTATCAGGCAGGTAATCGGGCAGAGACAGGCAGCTGTTTCTGCCAGAATAGAGCCTACTACAGAGGGGAGGGCGTTTTGGCATTACAGTTTAAGTACAGCGATGGTACCACAACCACTTGTCGATTCAAATCGGACGAGTCTGTCCTGGTAAGAACATAACATAGCATATCATATTATCACATCATACAGAAACTTATCGTTTAAGTTAAACCTTGTATGGCAATCTCAGCAGCCACATTTACCTTGTGTTTTACTCATTTTGTTTCTTTCTTTTCATTAAATGTTTTCTATCAGGCAGGTAATCAGGCAGAGATATGCAGCTGTTGCTGCCAGAATAGAGCCTACTACAGAGGGGGAGGGCGTTTTGGCATTACGGTTTAAGTACAGCGATGGTACCACAACCACATGTAGATTTAAATCGGACGAGTCTGTCCTGGTAAGAACATAATATAGCATAACATTAACATATTATCACATCATACAGAAACTCCACTGTGAGATCACTTATCGGTTAAGATAAACCTTGTATGGCAATCTCAGCAGCCACATTTATGAGAGGCATACTTCTATTTCCTTTAGTTAACAAATAAGCTGTCATAAGGATTATATGGATAAATGTAAGCAAGTCTGAGGTAATTATTACACAACCACCGACTTCCACAGATACTGTAAAGGAAATAAGCATATTTAGTGTCCTAACTGTAACTTGTAAGAAATCAACTTTAGTTGCCACAGATGATCAGGGAACAACAGTTGAAGCAGTATTTCGTAGTGACTTACCAACTGAAGGAGGCAACAATGTTGGACGAATTTTATCATCAGTGGCAGTGATGGAATTTCTTCACTGGTTGGCAGTGAAGAGCTCTTCCAGTTGGCTAGAAAGAGGATCGACAAAGAGAAGGATTTGAAAATAGAAATTGCTTCTTTGAAGAAATCCCTTGAAGGCAGCACTGCTTCCTTGTTGGACATGGGAAGGAAAGAAAGATGCAAGTCAGTTGTCTCTGCACTGCAGTGTGACATTGAGTTGACAGTGATTTCAGTGCACCAAAAAGATCAAGCATACAAAGGTCTAGCAGGTGAGTTACCACTCACAAAATCACAGAACTGACTGGTCTTGTTCTGAATTCTGAATAAAGAAATGGTAAATAAAGCTTAGCACAATTTTCATATATGTTGTTTTTAAAATAATTTTTATGCCAAACCGGCAGCATCCATTTTCAAAAAGGGCAACCTTTAAATATTATTTCTGTGATCATGATCATGAGTACATGTACTCATGTAGGTAGGGATTGTCCACATGCGTGTCCATAGAGGTGCTGCATACTTTATCGTTCAGTAAACAAATTAAATTTATGTACTGTTGGTGTTTCAGCATTGGGCACTTTAATTTTCTGTATCCAAAAAGTAAAATTATTTTTCCTCTAAACTAACACACACACTATCTACTTCCATACATTACAGACTCTTCAAAGCGAAGAATCAAGCTCAGCGCGCAAATGGACAGAGAGAAGAAACAAGGCGGTTCTCGAACCACGAGTCTCGCCTGCTTTCGCGACCACCTGCTTTTGCGATTACTTTTGGTAGAGGTAAATGAATTTGGCGGTTATCGGCTGGGCACGATTATCTGGCTGATGGTGACTGTACCCACCAAGTTTCATGCCGGTACAACAGTTTGTACTAAATTTGACCTCAGATGACCCCTGGTGACCTTGAAATGACCTTCCAAAAATTTGGCTTTAAATGTTGACTGTACCCACCAAGTTTCAAGCCCGTACAACAGTTTTTACTAATTTGACCTCAGATGACCCCTGGTGACCTCGAAATGACCTTCCAAAAATTTGGCATTAAATGTTGACTGTACCCACCAAGTTTCATGCCCATACGACAGTTTTTACTAATTTGACCTCAGATGACCCCTGGTGACCTCGAAATGACCTTCCAAAAATTTGGCTTTAAATGTTGACTGTACCCACCAAGTTTCATGCCCATACAACAGTTTTTACTAATTTGACCTCAGATGACCCCTGGTGACCTTGAAATGACCTTCCAAAAATTTGGCTTTAAATGTTGACTGTACCAACCAAGTTTCATGCCCATACGACAGTTTTACTCATTTGACCTCAGATGACCCCTACATGACCTCAGTGACCTTGACCCACTAACCAATACAAACCGGTTCTGTCTCGGGTCAAGATGCACCCACCCACCAAGTTTGAGGAACGTGCGACTCCTAGTCTCCGAGAAAATAGGCGGAAGGCAAACTTTAACCAAAACTTTAACCAAATTTGTCACATACACACACATACACCCCTACACACATACATACATACGGAAAAGTGATTATATAGTCTCCTGCCTTATCAGGCGAGACAAAAAATTGGTGTCATGCTTGATAAACTACATCAAGTTCAGATGGTGACCAACAAATCTGCCAGGAAATGTTGCCTTGATGATGTCGTGAAGGGAAATTTTCCATGGCGGTCACAAGGTGAGAAGCTGAAATCCCTGATCTATCTTTAATTTGTATAATGCCTCATGTTTCTGGCATAACTTACAGTGCTGCTGTAGTTGACATCAAAGTTATTTCCTCCATGAGAACAGTTATCATGGCATACATATATTAAGGCTGCACTAATTTGTCCAAAAATACACAAACAAGGTCAACCTCTCCAAGAATACAAGGACCGCCAAATACGCGAGCTGCTGAAAGAAGTCAATTCTCTAAGACTAAACTTCTCTAAAGACTTAGAATGACAACTTGAGGTAGCTGTTAATCAGCCAAGTGTCACAACCTTTTTTTTATTCTCAAAGTAAAAAAAAAGATTGGTGCAACTACTACAAATGGAAATCAACTAGGCACAATGCACTATCTGCATTTTTGGTGCTGTACAATTTCACGCATTGCAAATTACCTACAATTAGAGATTTTTGACATAAAGCTGGAAAAAATATTTATAATGTATAAATTTGTCAAATTTTAGTGTAATTCCAGCACTCTTAGAGAAGAATAGAGTTGTTGAATGGAACCCATCATGTAAAACTGCATTCAAAAATTTATATGTATACTATAGGGCAGATGTCCCTGATTTCTTCAAAATTTTCAGTCAATCTCCATCTTAACAAACCGCCATTTAATCTGATGGCAAGAATTCTTGATGAATTTGAAGAAGATTCTCTGTTGGTCATCCTTACAGCTATAGTTGTAAAAGGAATGTGGCACTCTCTGTCAACCAGCGCATTGGCAATTTGAGACATTTTTGCTCATTATAAACTTGGACTAAGGAGAACTTGTACAAAGAAGTGTTTCGGCAAGTTGAGTATGCCGTTACTCATGGGATGTTTTTGGGGTCAGAAGAGTCCATCTTTGTCATCATGTATGACCTGGAGGAATTGTTGGCAGGGGACGAACAGTTTAACGAAAGGACATTTCTCCTACATGAGTATTGAGACAGCATTACCGGGACACGCCATAATCAGAGGCATCAAAGTTTCTATTAGTCACAAAAATCAACCAAGGATTTGTTTCAAATGCCAGAAACCAAGGCATTTGTCTTAAAAATACGATACCCATTCATATAAGCTGTAAGACACACAAATCAAGACCACTCTTTCTATCACCAGCCAGGATTCAAGTTCCAACCAAAAAATCTCATCATTGATGAGAAGAAAAAACCTGAGATCGACAAAAACATTACAACAGACAATAAGACATACATGTACATCAGACGCCGGATCTACAACATGGCAGGGATCAGAAAGCAATTCATCGAGGGGATCTGGACCCCAGCTCCTGTGAGGCTGAAGATCAGGAAGTGACTCCGGTGACAACTCAAAAAGCCAAAAAAAAAAACCCTTGATAGAATTTAACCCCCTTTGAAGACCAGACTAGGATCCTATGAGCAAACCGCCGATGGTTGTGCAAAAACTGCACTAAGTAGTGTTTAAGCAAGTCGAGTATGCCATGACACATGGCATGTTACTGGGCTCGGAAGAGTCCATCTTCTCATACGTGTATGTGGTTGAGTCTGATCTCAATGAAGATTCACTCAGCTTCACACGCATCATTGGATTGAACGGGAGACCTTTCAGCATTACACATAACCTGCTGGATGTGATGCTGTATATAACAGAGGACCAGACTAGGATTCTGAGAGCAAACCAGACGGTTAAGGGCAGCAGACTGTCATAGACCCAACAGGAATAACTGAGTATAATCGATATCCCATATGATATCACTCCGCTTCAACTTAGACTTCAACTATCCTACAAACGGACATTAGAAATCTTCAGTCTGTTCACCAGAACATCGTCAAGCAGGAAACCACAGCAACCAGACTGCAACTTGTCCTGCAGTATCATTGACGGCTCATTTATATTTCAGGGGACAGGTTGAAACCAGAATCGATGCCCCTGCACGAATGGCTTAAAGCCACGTTTGATGTGCCCTTATGCTATGCGATTTGTAGTTTACTCAACTAATAAAACACAAGAGCAGGTTAGTAAACACTCTCTCGCGCAGATCTTTCACAAGATTGATCATTTCTTGCCCAGGGCACAAAACTTGATATTACTGCAAGTGAAGATGAAGAAGGCGATAAACATCCCCGAGTTGCAAATGTGGATCTCGATATATCTTTTTTGGCATTGACCGGAGCTATGAGGTGTATGATCTTGTGTTTGAAGTTGAAGGTAAATTTGAAGATGCCAAAAAACTGGCGATGTCTGTCAGTGCAGACAAGTACTACTTCATTAACGAATTTCTCTATCTGATAAAACACAAAAGCAGGTTATATTAGTAAACACTTTCTCGTGCAGATCTTTCACAAGATTTATCATTTCTTGCCCAGGGCACAAAACTTGATATTACTGCAAGTGAAGATGAAGTTGTGATTACGTCTGTGAAGTTTAATACAGTTCCAGATGCGCTCCACAGAAAAGAAGCTGCCCTAATCCAACCTGAAGAAGAATTTAAAAGCTGGGCTGGCAATGAATTTCAAACAAGAAAATGATGAAGTAGACAAAGTTGGCGCAACTGTGAAAGCTCACTGTTTGCTAACAATTTCACTTTATCTTTTAGTACGTGGCTCAGTAGAAGAACAAGACAAAAAGGTTGTGCAAAAACTGCACAAAGTAGTGTTTCAGCAAGTAGAATATGCCTTGACTCGATCATGGCATGTTACTGAGCTCGGAAGAGTCCATCTTTGTCATGTGGTTTTCAATGACATCAGTGACACATGGTATCACACATAACCCAATGGATGGGGCAGGAAAAGCCGAGTATAATCAATATCCAATACGATAATATTGGTATCTGGACACGAGGATAGATGATGGTTGTGCAAAACTGCACAAAGTAGTGCTTCAGCAAGTCCAGTATGCCGTTACTCATGGCATGTTACTGGGCTCAGAAGAGTCCATCTTCCGTCATGTGGTTTTCAATGACATCAGTGACACATGGTATCACACGTAACCCAATGGATGGGGCAGGAAAAGCTGAGTATAATCAATATCCAATACGATAATATTGGTATCTGGACACGAGGATAGATGATGGTTGTGCAAAACTGCACAAAGTAGTGCTTCAGCAAGTCGAATATGCCGTTACTCATGGCATGTTACTGGGCTCGGAAGAGTCCATCTTCCGTCATGTGGTTTTCAATGACATCAGTGACACATGGTATCACACATAACCCAATGGATGGGGCAGGAAAAGCTGAGTATAATCAATATCCAATACGATAATATTGGTATCTGGACACAAGAATAGATGATGGTTGTGCAAAACTGCACAAAGTAGTGCTTCAGCAAGTCGAGTATGCTGTTACTCATGGCATGTTACTGGGCTCGGAAGAGTCCATCTTCCGTCATGTGGTTTTCAATGACATCAGTGACACATGGTATCACACATAACCCAATGGATGGGGCAGGAAAAGCTGAGTATAATCAATATCCAATACGATAATATTGGTATCTGGACACGAGGATAGATGATGGTTGTGCAATACTGCACAAAGTAGTGCTTCAGCAAGTCGAGTATGCCGTTACTCATGGCATGTTACTGGGCTCAGAAGAGTCCATCTTCCGTCATGTGGTTTTCAATGACATCAGTGACACATGGTATCACACATAACCCAATGGATGGGGCAGGAAAAGCTGAGTATAATCAATATCCAATACGATAATATTGGCATCTGGACACGAGGATAGATAATGGTTGTGCAAAACTGCACAAAGTAGTGCTTTAGCAAGTCGAGTATGCTGTTACTCATGGCATGTTACTGGGCTCGGAAGAGTCAATCTTCCGTCATGTGGTTTTCAATGACATCAGTGACACATGGTATCACACATAACCCAATGGATGGGGCAGGAAAAGCTGAGTATAATCAATATCCAATACGATAATATTGGTATCTGGACACGAGGATAGATGATGGTTGTGCAAAACTGCACAAAGTAGTGCTTCAGCAAGTAGAGTATGCTGTTACTCATGGCATGTTACTGGGCTCGGAAGAGTCAATCTTCCGTCATGTGGTTTTCAGTGACACATGGTAGCACACATAACCCAATGGATGGGGCAGGAAAAGCTGAGTATAATCAATATCCAATACGATAATATTGGTATCTGGACACCAGGATAGATGATGGTTGTGCAAAACTGCACAACGTAGTGCTTCAGCAAGTCGAGTATGCTGTTACTCATGGCATGTTACTGGGCTCGGAAGAGTCCATCTTCCGTCATGTGGTTTTCAATGACATCAGTGACACATGGTATCACACATAACCCAATGGATGGGGCAGGAAAAGCTGAGTATAATCAATATCCAATACGATAATATTGGTATCTGGACACGAGGATAGATGATGGTTGTGCAAATCTGCACAAAGTAGTGCTTCAGCAAGTCGAGTATGCTGTTACTCATGGCATGTTACTGGGCTCGGAAGAGTCCATCTTCCGTAATGTGGTTTTCAATGACATCAGTGACACATGGTATCACACATAACCCAATGGATGGGGCAGGAAAAGCTGAGTATAATCAATATCCAATACGATAATATTGGTATCTGGACACCAGGATAGATGATGGTTGTGCAAAACTGCACAAAGTAGTGCTTCAGCAAGTCGAGTATGCTGTTACTCATGGCATGTTACTGGGCTCGGAAGAGTCCATCTTCCGTCATGTGGTTTTCAATGACATCAGTGACACATGGTATCACACATAACCCAATGGATGGGGCAGGAAAAGCTGAGTATAATCAATATCCAATACGATAATATTGGTATCTGGACACGAGGATAGATGATGGTTGTGCAAATCTGCACAAAGTAGTGCTTCAGCAAGTCGGTATGCTGTTACTCATGGCATGTTACTGGGCTCGGAAGAGTCCATCTTCCGTAATGTGGTTTTCAATGACATCAGTGACACATGGTATCACACATAACCCAATGGATGGGGCAGGAAAAGCTGAGTATAATCAATATCCAATACGATAATATTGGTATCTGGACACGAGGATAGATGATGGTTGTGCAAAACTGCACAAAGTAGTGCTTCAGCAAGTCGAGTATGCCGTTACTCATGGCATGTTACTGGGCTCTGAAGAGCCATCTGCCGTCATCTGGTTTTCAATGACATCAGTGACACATGGTATCACACATAACCCAATGGATAGTGCAGAAAAGCTGAGTATAATCAATATCCAATACAATAATATTGGTATCCGGTTTCATGATTGGCTAAGATTACAGGGATCCCTTACGTCACTCTTATGTGGGATCAAAAGAGTCCATCTTTATCTTCTTCATGTGGTTTTCAACCTACTGATATCTGCTTCACATGGCATGTGTGCCGAATTAGTCAAAAGAACAAGACAAAAGGAGAAGGGTTGTGCAATAGTGCACAAAGTAGTGTTTCGGCAAGTTGAGTATGCCGTTACTCATGGCATGTTACTGGGCTCGGAAGAGTCCATCTTTGTCATTATGTATGAACTGAAGGAATTATTAAAAGTCCACAGTACATGATGGAAGTAACATCTTTTCATACTAGACAATTTCTAAAAAAATGTAACAATATCTCGGACATTTAGACTTCCATATGGACAGTGGAGATGTATACTATTAGAAGCATTTGTATAACGCATGAACGGCACTAAATCTGCTACCCAGGAAGAAATGTCATTGGGACATGGGTATATTGGATTTGAAGGAATGTCTCAAATCACCACTCACCGGCAATCCAAATACCACCAAGCAGCAGTGAGATGGTTAGACGAGGAGACAAATCACCAGCCAGATAAAACATCCTAGTCCAGTACTATAACAAAACCGAACTCAATAATGAACTACTTCAAACCAGCGGATCATTTAAACTAATTAGGACCCCTGGCACTCAATACTAAACCTTATGGACAGAGGGGTCACAGAAGAATTTAAGAATGATCGTGTTATTCAGCGAAGAACTCCTAATATCTGTGTATAATGTGAAGGTTAAGCAGCACAGAAATTGTGGTATATCAGCACATAACCACTGCAAATCTGATTATCGTGTATGGAAGAGGTTACATCTTCAAGAGTATCTTTGCTTGGATCAAACTATGGTGTGATGCTCATCCAAAATCCACATATATCACATGTAATGCTCCTATTAAAATTGGTAAAGATAAGGTAGAAGGCGACATAAAAAGCATTGAGCCTCCATGCACCGGAACTGCTGCATCAACGGGTAATAACCAGTATACATGTTCAGCTTGTCACAGCCAGCTGAGGGATATGAAAAGTCATTTGAGGAAAAAAAGAATCAGGTTTCACCAACCTGGAGACCGCATAGGAAACCCGAGGATTTCGGAAAGACTACAGATGCAAACTAACTGATTTGGACTGAGGAAGGTCTTCCAGTTATACCCTCAAGTATTGATGGTAGATGGCACATACTGAGTTAACAAGCGAAGAATGCCATTGTACATTTTCAAGGAAGAAGATGGAAACGGCAAAGGATGTGTTGTGGGTTATAGCTTAGTTGGCAACGAAAAGAAGAATACTATGGAAAGCCTCTTTTCATCATTAAACAACATCCACAGCTTGGACCAAGTTAAAACGGTAATCTTGGATAAGGACTCCAGTGAAATTAGTGCAGCACGATGCCGAATGCATCTGTGCAGATTTGCAAGTTCCATGTGACGCAGGCGTGCCAGAGGGAAATAAAGAAGTGTGGAACAGATTAGGCTAAACGCAACACACTCACCACTTCAGTTTCACAGATGGTATTTGCCCGAGCTAAGAAGATATTCACAAAAGCGCAAGACACGTTCCACGACAATGCACCACAGGACCTCATTGAGTATCTAAACAAAAATTGGATCCCAACTTTGGACATGTGGTGTGCGTACAAAACGAACACTCATACCAACCTGGGCAATACAACTAACAATCGCCTGGAGTCCTTCAATCAAAAGGTAAAATTTGTTCTTGACCGATACATGGCTATTGCAGATATTGTCAGGGGTTTGCTGCTAATAGACCGGACACAGGGTTATGAGGTGTCACATATACATCCTTCGTTCAGAAGATGACGGTGCCATATTGTTTGAATAACGATGACCAGGTGGTTGATGGTATTGTGAAGCACCTAACCCCCTTTATGCAGCAGGCCTCGTCAGGAATGAGAACTTTACAATGGGCACGGAAAAAGGCCAAAACGGCTGTGTATGCCAAGAAGACGGGAAATTGCTGCCCTCTGAAAACTGTGATGGGTTTGCCATGTAGGCACCTCATTGCGTCTAGAATGGAAAGTGAAGAGGCCATCTTCAGACAGTCAAAAGGAGAACTGATGGTTGTGCAAAAATTGCACAAAGTAGTGTTTCAGCAAGTAGAATAAGCCTTAACACATGGCATGCTATTGGGCTCCGATGAGTTCATCTTTGTCATCATGTGGTTCTCAACCTACTAATATCTGCGTCACATGGCATGTGTGCTGACTTGGTCAAAAGAACAAGACAATTTAGGAGAACTGATGATTGTGGAAAAATACCATAAATGTCATTGAATGTTCTTAAGAGCCACTGTCTCTTGTGATTCAAGTGCATCACAAATTTTCTTTAAAAAAGTAGGATGATGCCACATTGGTCCAAGAAAATAACCCCAAAGTTTTAGCTTCCTCGCTTATTTCGTTTGTCCGGAAAAAATAATGAAATTTTGGCCACCAAAAAATCGTTAAATGGTTTATCATTTCGCAATAACTACAAAACTGTGCGCCAACATTGGCCAAATAAATAGAAAACAGTTTTTGAATCCTTCTATGGGTGTCATTACAACACCAAAAAATGGTTGGGTTACCATTGGCGCGTCGTAATAAGCAAGTTTAAAATATTAGTGAAAAGCGCCCTCAAGTTGTTTTCTGTGCCTTGAAACTCGTTGCGCCATTAAGAACCCATATAAAAAGCAAGCTGAAATGGATAAACTAATTATTTAGAAGCAAATGCAAATGCAAAATTGATGGGTGCTCGTTGGCGCAAGAAGAAAATTGGGGTCAAAGAACATTAAGTGGTATTCAGTAGTAAAGAAACTATAACTCTAATAAAAGAAACAGAAACAAGCTTGAGTCCTGTTGGTTCACTATTTTTAATGATTTTCTAAATATCATCCTAAAGCCTAGTATAAATAGTAAATAATAGACCAAATAGGGGTTCCATCAATGTTCAAGCATCCACAACAGGATGTGCCAACAGGTACCCATGGTGTTTTTACTTCATTCACCATATTTAAGTACTGTTATTTGCATTCATTAGTTTGGGCTCATATTGGCGCAAGGATATTTTAGGGGTCAAAGGTTAATCCAAAACCATAAAGTGCTGCTTTATGATAGTTCCTGCAACCAATATGCAATCTTCAAGCATCCACTACTAGATGTGCCAAAGAGTACCCATAATGTATTTACTTCAATCAGTTTTTTATCTAAGTGCTGTTAATTGCATTTAATGTAGAAATTAGTATGGGTTCATGTTGTGCATATCATACTACTCAAATGCATTCAACAATAGCATGATTGCAATCTACCGTGACAGTTCGTCTCGCACAAATAACAAATGCACTACGATCAAAAAGGTTGATGGCAACATTCAATTCAATTCAATAGACCGCACTGCGTCAGGCAAGGACACCAGTTCATATATCCTTTGTTTGGAGCCAATAAAAAATTTCACGCACAACCTCTGTTCACGTCCGCACGAGAAACCCTAGTGCTGTAAAGCATGGACAATCGATTTCTTAATAATTAATGACTGAATGTACTGCTTTTTACAGATTTTTGACACAGCGTCATACTTATTTGAGGAAGACCAGCTGTCTTTCTGGGGCGTCAACCACCTCACCACACTTCTTAACCACTATGGGGAGAGGAAAACTAACACAGATGGAAGGGTGTTCGCCTCACTGGTGAATAGACAGCTGTGCATGGGGGAGTTCCTACCGTTCAAACGGGAGGTTTATAACCTCAGATATGATGACTTCGACCATCTCAGTTGATGGAAGCATTGTTTGGTGGGAGGAAGGTGGCCAACAGACAAATATACAGAGGTAAAGTAATAACCATTCAGCAACGATTTAATTGAAATCCTGGGATTGAAATAAATGCAATCTTACACATACACAAGCGCAATTAGCGTATGTCATGTATTGATGTGATGCATGGCACGCGGGACCTGTCACAGGATGATGTAAGCAACGGAAATTGTGAGCTGATTTTTTTTTTATATCAATCTTTATTTTTTTATTTAATCTTATTTAGAGGTTTAATACTGAAAATGATTTTGATGTAGTGCAAACCGGGAGGCAAATGACAAAAATCAATGTATACGCACCTTTTCACCACAACAAAGCCCTTCAATTTTGTTACCAGAACAATGTACGACCCCGGTGGGAAACATTAAAAGTGCTTTGATTTTTGTCATCTGCACGTCAGTCATGTAATTCAACCTCATTCATAAACATCATAAACCATCGTTGTTATTACTTATTTTGTTATTCTGGCATTAAAAAATATCAAAATGAAAGTGAAATAAAAATATATCATTGGTGGCCCAGAATTGCTCATCCGTAATTAAATTGACCAAACCAGCGCGAATGTTAAATCTGCTGCCATTGGTTCGTTGCCTCATGAATACTAATACTGTTTATTGAAACAATTCTTTCTTTCTTTTGCAGAGCTCTTCAAGTTATTCACCTTGTCCCTTTGTGTTCTGGTTGTCAATGCCAAGGCGGAATGAAATTTCTCTGCGCAGAATCGAATCAAGTCAAAGGACAGGGCAAATATGGAACTGCCCACACTGGACAAACTCATCAGGGTATCATATGCCAAAATTCCACTTCATGATTTTGACTTTGGTCCTGCTTTGCGTAAGTTTAAGGAGCAACCTCGTCATCTATAAGCTGACAAGTCAAAGATAATCTGGGATGTACATTTGATCAAAGTTTTATCAAAAATCTTTGTTAAGGAATTTTTTAAGAATTTAAAAATGATACCCAAAGATTGATATATTTGTTAGTTCTAAAGCTATTGGCCGTTATGTTCAATCATCAAGCAAGTCAACAACAAAAAAATGCTTATTATACCATAGATTTTAAATACCTAAAATCTATGATTATACATTCATTTTTTAATTTTAAAGATTTTAAACACCCTCATATTTGTTCATGTTCAGGTTAACCCTGCTTTCTGGGCAAACGAAAGAAAAACAGGAATAGATAAAGAGATAAAAAATAAAGCTTGTTTCCAATCCGAGACCTAAAGCGTGCCAAACTCATCAGGGTCAGTCCATTAACTCACCCAATGGGTTGGCTGGTCACCCTCTCAGATTTTGTTTAAAATCACTTATATCATAGCCATATGTGCCAAATAAACACACTTCAAACGGTAGGTCTCTACTCCTTGTCATTTCCGAGAACCGGCCTATTGAAAATTGGGTCAGACTCCCCCTTTTTGTGTGCGCGCGTTGCGACATTAATTTTCTTCCTAATTTAGACACCCATAACTGCCCCTAGGGATAAGCTACAAGGCTACAAATTGCAATATAGGGTGTCTTTGACCCAAATAACCAGATTCTGGACTGCAAAAAAATGTATCTCACCCCATTTGCTGACATAGACATCTAAAATGCATGTTTGTGCTAATGCACATGACAAATTCCCATTTTTGACCCCCTCCTCTTTATTCTAGATGTCAGGCATCATCTATTTTGCTATTTTAATTTATTGCATTTAATTGCTACTAGAAATGCGCGATTTTAAAAATGATTTTTGTCAATTTTGTGTGGCTACTATAGCCACACAGTGATGCACTTTGTTAGTTAACTTAGGGTAGGGGTTAGGGTAAGTGCTCCAGGAGCACTCTGTGTTGATGATAATTCAATTTTTCATTTTCACATTAGGGTCATTCTATCTCGATTAAATCAACCATAAGTTTCCAGCTCATAATTTCTGTACTAAAAATGTTGTACCTACAGCCATTAGAAAAAAATGATCATGGACTCATGGTTCTACTTTTCTGTGGGAAAAAGCCAAGTTAAGAATTGATTTTAAATTTTAGTTTTATGAACCTTGAAAAGAGCAATGACCTATCTTTTATTCTCTAAATTGATGAATATATTTGTGGTGTTTATCCATAATTTTAGCCTGCAAATTTGAGCGCTTTTTTTTATACATAATGTGTGATATGTCTTTTCAACAGAAACAAAGGGCCAAAAGATGGACAGAGTTGGAGGTAGCATGTTTATGTGAGTTTGTTAAAAGAAACCAAGTGTTGCTGTTTGGCACAAGTGGGTGTGCAGTAGAGGCAAGAAAAAGAAAAGCATGGATGGAGGCTGAGAAGACAGTGAGGGCAGCAGGGGGACCAGAGAGAGGTGGATGGGAGGTGGTCAGAAGAAAGTGGTCTGATTTGGCTTTCAGGGCCAAGAAATATAGAACCAAGAGATTGGCCAAGAATAATTTTAACAGGTAAGTTTTCCGTCTATTTACTGCAGTCTTACCCATGGAATGTTCCTGGGATCAGAAGAGGCCATTTTTGTTGTCATGTATGACATGTAAGTAGTGTTTCAGCAAGTAGAGTATGCCTTGACTCACGGGATGTTACTGGGCTCGGAAGAGTCCATCTTCGTCATCATGTGGTTTTCAACCTATATCTGTGACACCTGGCATGTGTCCCGACTTGGTCAAAAGAACAAGACAAAAGGAGAACTGATGGTTGTGCAAAACTGCCCAAAGTAGTGTTTTGGCAAGTCGAGTATGCCATTACTCATGGCATGTTACTGGGCTCGGAAGAGTCCATCTCTGTCGTTATGCATGAACTAAAGCAAATTATTAAAAGTTCACACTACATAATCATGTTATTAAGATGGAAGAAACACCTTTTCATACAAGGCAATTTCTAAATTTGAACAATATCTGGGACACTTTTGCCAGTTTTAAACTTGGACAAGGGGAACTTATAAGATAGGTATGCAAAAACTGCAGAAAGCAGTGCTTCGACAAGTCGAATATGCTCTTACCCACGGAATGTTCCTGGGGTCGGAAGAGTCCATCTTTGTCATCATGTATAACCTGAAGGAATTGTGAGCTGGTGATATGCATATTTGTATGGCAAAGACAAAAGGAGAACTGATGGTTGTGCAAAACTGCACAAAGTAGTGTTTCGGCAAGTCGAGTATGCCGTTACTCATGGCATGTTACTGGGCTCGGAAGAGTCCATCTTTGGCGTTATGTATGAACTGAAGGAATTATTAAAAGTCCACAGTACATACATAAACATGTTATTAAGATGGAAGAAACACCTTTTCATACAAGGCAATTTAACACAATCATTCATTGAGGACTTTGATTACATGTTCATGCTGCACAACGAAATGGAGAGATTTTTCGAGAAGAACAAGACAAAAGGTGAACTGATGCATAAAGTAGTGTTTCAACAAAATAGAGTATGCCTTAACCATGGCATGTTCCTTGGAAGGAGTCCATCTTCGTGGTTTACAACCTACTGATATTTTTGACACTGGCATGTGTGCCAAATTGGTCAAGAAGAACAAGACAAACGGAGAACTTATAAGATGGTTGTGCAAAAATTTATTGCACAAAAGTAGTGTTTCAGCAGCTTGAGTATTCGGTAACTCACGGGATGTTTATGGGTTTGGCAGAGTCCATCTTGTAGTGATCCTGTATGACCTGGAGATTTATTGCACCTAAGTAGTGTTTCAGCATCCAAGGGCTGGATGAACTGATGATGTTGAATGTTTTTTTTAGCTTGCTACACAGAATGACTGGTGGACTTCATTAGACATCTTAAAGGAATCATAGGGTTTAGCAGGGAAACTATCTTGGGCGTAACTTCAAACATTGAATCACAAGAACTTTGGCGAGTTAGAAATCCAGAGCAGTTAGAAACCCAGAGCATCCAAGCTGGCTGGATCAACTGATGATGTTGAATGTTTTTTTAGCTTGCTACACAGAATGACTGGTGGACTTCATTAGACATCTTAAAGGAATCATAGGGTTTAGCAGGGAAACTATCTTGGGCGTAATTTCAAACATTGAATCACAAGAACTTCGGCGAGTTAGAAATCCAGAGCATCCAAGCTGGCTGGATCAACTGATGATGTTGAATGTTTTTTTTAGCTTGCTACACAGAATGACTGGTGGACTTCATTAGACGTCTTAAAGGAATCACGGGGTTTAGCAGGGAAACTATCTTGGGCGTAACTTCAAACATGGAGTCACAAGAACTTCGGCGAGTTATAGAAACCCAGAGCATTCAAGCTGGCTGGATCAACTGATGATGTTGAATGTTTTTTTACTTCGCTGCACAGAATGACTGGTGGATATCAGGTAACCCAGAAACAATTCAAGTACTACTAGCAGAAACTTATCCTGTAAATTTTTTGTTATACTTGGCATTTGTTTTTAAACAAGTTTTAATGTAATTGGGAAACAAAGATGTGTTACAATATGATCTAGGATATGGTAGAATCTGCAAAATGTTGGTACAGGGAACACATGTTATGTTTCATGTGTGGCCTTTTAGTAGACCTTAAACAGCAGTAATACAAAGCCAGAAAAGATCCAAGAGATGCAATTAGGGGGACTTAGGAGCCTAAAGTTGCATGAAAACCCACTGTATGTTGAATTTGCCTGGAAATGACAGTTATTGTATATTCTTTCCTTTGTTTCTAAAGCTAGAAGACAACAAGATCATGCGTGCCGAGAATAGGGCCGGATGTAAGGGCAAACAGAAAAGAGCGGCCATAGGGGCGACCAACCAGAGCAAGAAGTTTAAGCAGTCTACCGAGGGTGGTTATTCTGGTGGTGAGCTTTTTCGTGGCCAAAACACCCACTACAGAGAGATGGTAGTTACTTGCACACCACATTACATATAAACATGAGCGGGATGCTAACCAGAAATTTCATCTAAGACAAATTTCCAAACCAAATTTCAGTGACACCAGTCCAGCAGCTGATCATTGTATTAATTATATTGAGATTGGCAGTGCCAAATGAGGACATAGCATACAGATTTCTTGTAAGTGAGTGATCTCTTGTGTGATCAATAATGGGATTGACTTAATGTACAGGACATTAGGTGGTCTTATCAGATGGCCAGAAAGAGAGACATTGCGCAAAACAATGCCTACAGCTTTGATGCACTTTTGGTAAAAGAGTGGCTGTCATAATTGATTGTTTTGAGGTGTTTTGCCGTAGACCAACCAGCTTGGAAGCTAGAGCACAAACATGGTCAAATTATAAACAACACAATACGGTCAAATTTTTGATTGGTGTAACACCCACCGGCGTAATTTCATACCTGTCTTCAGCCTGTGGAGGAAGGGGAACTGACAAAACAATAACTTTGAATCGAACTTGTTTTACAAACTGCAACCAGGAGTCGTTGTCTTAGCCGATCGTGGCTTCAACATAAAAGACGATGTTGGTTTCTATGGGTGCGATGTTGAAATCCCAGCATTAACAAGAGGAAAACCACAATTAAGTGCTCTTGATGTGGAGAAAACAAGGAAAAATCGCACATCTGCGCATTCACGTTGAACAGCTAATTGAATGTGTGAGGCAAAAATAAACTATTTTGGACAAAACTTTACCCATAGAGTATCTAGTTACTTCAAAAATTGATAAAATTGCACAAATTTGCTGTGGATTTGCAAACCTCTCTGAGTCACTCGTTTCATCTTCATGAATCTTTAACCACTACAGAACTGGAACCTATTTTTCATGCTGATGTGGCAGTGACATCAACATGTTGAAGCAGATGATTCGCTCACGCTTCTATGCGGCGTCTTTAAACGTGTGTACATTCAGTGGTTTGAGCAAACTCTATACTATGATCAGCTCTTAATAGGCAGGAATTATTCGGTTTTGGTGCACCCGATTCCCAGAGAGAGTGGGGCTTCAGCCCCCAAAGCCACCCCCTGTACATGCTACTGACAGTCCACAGAAACCAGGATCAGCTCCCAGGGTTTTGTACGGGTTACAAGGAGACAATTAGCAGTAAGTTCTTTGTCCAGGGGAATTTCAAGCTAACTCAATTTTTCCACGAGAGCATACTACATGTAGACACCGCCAGGGTCCGAACCCGCAACCTTTTGCACCATAGTCGAACACCTTATCGATTGAGATCCTTTGTTATTTATTGACCTTTATGTGGGGGCCACCTTAATTAATTACGAACCGAGTAATTCTTGTTATTCACCTGTTCTTGGGCCTGGTGGAAGGGTAAAAGAACATATTGAGCTAACTTGACTGAAGTGCATACAATGGTTAAGGGGGTACTACACCCCTCAATAAATTTGTGTCTATTTTTGCATTTTTCTCAAAAACTAATAACACAGTGGTAACAAAAGTTATGTATATTATAGGGGCAAGGAATCCAATTACTACACTGGAATTTCAGTGACCCAAGACAAGCGGTTTGTTATTTATGATCAGAAATAAGGTACCGCTAGAATGTACCTCGTTTCCTATCATATATACTGAACCACTTGTCTTGAGTCACTGAAATTTCAGTGTAGTAATTGGATTCCTTGCCCCAATAATATACATAACTTTTGTTACCAGTGTGTAATTATTTTTTGAGAAAAATGCAAAAATAGTCATAAATTTACCACATGGGTGTAGTACCCCCTTAACTTGACTGCAGTGCATACTATGGTCTGATTAAACTCATCTTTTCATCTCCAGTTTTATCCATCAGAATGGATATTTTGATTAGGGATGACCAATGAACCATCAACTTGATTAGAACACTCCCATAGACATGCAGGGAGCTCAACTGTGCACTGCTTGCACATACATTTCTAAATTGATCTTATTCTTTTATTTTTCAATATTTTTCTGTAAAATTTGGGGAAGTTACTGCCAATTATATTTTGTAACTATCTTGCAAATTACAGCAACATAACTAATTTTGTTTTTCTGTAAGTGCGAGTCAAAATTGGTCCATCGCCACAGTGCGCTTAATTGCCAGTGGCTGAGTTTAGCACTGCTCAAGAATGGCACAAAATATTCAAATCAGTAAGATCAGGTGAAAAACGTGGCCTACTGAGCTGTAATTTGGCAGAGTTGCCAGTAATACCTCTATCATACCCTCTGTAAAAAGGTTAAAAATTGAACAAGTAGATCTCGAGTTACAAATTAAATCACCAGCTTCCCTTTGGAATTTTTATATTCCTTTCAAATCATGTTAAGAAGACACCTTTCTGAACATAAATGTGAAGTTTCGTGCTCATTCGATGTATTGTTCACCTGATCTTAACCCTAAACGTTTTCTTATATTTAGGCCTATAACATCTACAACTTGCTGCTGGCTATACCTTGTTTAGGACTTTCAAAAGAAGTACCTGAATGTGCAACCATAACTGTTTCAAAATAGCCCGCGATAGTCATGCAGGTAACTCCGAGGTCAAGCATTGAATTGGTTTGAACAAAGATACTCATAATAATGTATTGAGTGCTACTTTGGTTTGAACATGGTTTGAATGAGGAATACTACAGGAATACACATGAGTATGATGAGGATAATCTCTATTGTTGTGAATGAGTCAATGACCTTCAAAACTTAAGATTTTCTTTACATACACCTACTAATTGGTCATATTAAACCCAATAACATTGAAATTCTTGGTTGTGAAAAAAAAGTTCACCTACTTAGTGCAATTTGATTTTGTGCCATATCGGCTATCTTGGATGATTTTTGGCAAATGTCCTCTAAATGCATGATTTCAATGCCTTGGTTTGAAAAAATAAGTTATGCCAGTGACTAGTTAAGTGCCATTTCATAAGAAATCCCTTTGATACTTTCACAATATGCTTGTTTCATGTTTGCAAATATGTTAAAATAAAGAAATATATAAAGGTAAATATATGCTTATGCCAATTTTGCTCCCAACTGCTATTTTTGGACCTTGTCATTTTATTTCGTTCCAATGACCGGTCAGAATGGGAAACTTTGATAATTCATAATTCGAAAAGTTTTTGACCGATTTTGACCATTTAACCACCAAAATACTTCTGTTGATTAGTTCTACTCAGAAAACAATCTTTTGTAGCAATAGGGTCAACATGAAATTTTGATGGTTATCCCTATTTTGATGTCAATGGATAGAACGTTATTTTCTCACTCCTACATGTACTACCTATTGAATGATACCTTTATTTGGTTTGTGTACAAACCAAATTGCATTTCATACATGAATTGTAGCTTTGTATAAAGTAGGTTTTTAAAATAAAAAGGATATTGGGCCTGAATGTGTGATGCACCATGCTGTATACATGTACATGCGGCTCATAGCAAGTTTGCTTGCAGCCTTGTACGAAACATATACCATGTAATCATGTATTTCATACACTCCTATATATCAAAGCAGCCAAACAGAAAAGCAGTTAGAAAAGTATGCAAGGTACATTGAATTTTGTACAATTTCACTCCCAACAAGTTGAGAAAGCTGCAACTGAGACGGGGCTTGAAAAGAGCGTTGTGAAGGTAAGTAATTTTTTATTGTAATGATAAATATCATAATGGGGAAGTTCTGAAGTTGCGGATGTACACTCAGAAGACTTTGAGCCTTTGAGGATCCAGAACTTTTGTATTTTGAACTCTTGTATTTGAAGTATCTCTGATAGAAGTGTAAAACATAAAAATTTAATTCCTTTTCCATTCTTAGTTGGCATGACAGGTCACAAAAACATCTCCGTTGCGGACGTATTCACAGAAAGTGAACTTTTTGTGTTCCCGGTACTTGCGTTTTAGTTACAACTGCTCTGTAGTGTTCAGATCAGATCTTTGATGGAAACATACAGTTTTGTTTACAAGAGGGACAAAGCTAAAGAAAACCAACAAAGAAAAAAAATCAGAGTGTTTATCTTTTGGTCAAAATTTCTCAATGTTTGGCCGTTGTACATTTTTTTCATTGCAGAATGCGGATGTACAAATTGAAATAATTTGTTTGTCCGCAACGATGAAATTTAATGACATAATTTCTTAATAGGGTCACTCCATATCAAATCAAGGAGGTGCCCCACCTGACCCCCCTCAGATTTGCTTTATATTTTAGTCATATGTTGTACCTGTAAAAATATTAAAACCTGCAAATTTGAGGTCTGTAGCTCTTACGGATTTTCTGTGGCAGGCATTTAAAGTTGGAGTAGGGAGGTCTAAATTTGGACCCAAAAGTTACCCCTTAAATAAATTTCATCTTTGGGAGTCTGTGCCTTCTTTATAAAAAGAAAGAAAGGTCTGAAACTTTGCATACACACTAACTGCATGCCCAATTTGTCAAAAAATAAAAAATAAAAAATTCTGTAATTGCGCGTTGTGTCACGGGGTCATTAAATATGCAAGAAAAAATGTAATGTTTTGTAAACTGGCAAGTTTAGCCCCCTAAATTCACATTTTTGTCAGATTAATTATTTTTGTTGTCACCGATGCTATATATAGGATAAATACAATGCATACCCAAAAATTGGGGTCACAACTCATTTACATTTCGAACAGCGCCCTCACGAAGATGAAATTTATTGCAAATTCAACATTTTCAGGGGGCCCAAAGTCGATGTGGTCCACCTTCAAAATTTATAAAACATCACTTTTATATAACTACTAGTCTTAAATTACAACTTTGCTAAGTCCCAGTAATTGTATAGGTTGACTTCATATAAAATGACAAGCCCAAAGTTGACCATTTTCTTATGATTGCATGTAGTGCAAATGTGCCGAATTCGGAAGGCTTGAAAGTCAAATTGGCCACAATATTAAAAATAAATGATTAGATGAGTAGTTATTGGCCCTGTTTACTTGTATTTCCATTTCGTTTTCAATATATACAGATTTTCTATGGTAGCCATTTAAAGTTGGAGTGCAGCGCCCTCACGAAGATGTTTGTAAACTGGCAAGTTTAGCTCCCTATATTCACATTTTTTGTCAGATTAATTATTTTTTGTTGTCACCGATGCTATATATAGGATAAATACAATGCATGCATACCCAAAAATTGGGGTCACAACTCATTTACATTTGAACAAGCGCCCTCACGAAGATGAAATTTATTGCAAATTCAACATTTTCATGGGGCCCAAAGTCGATGTGGTCAACCTTCAAAATTTATAAAACATCACTTTTATATGACTACTAGTCTTAAATTGCAACTTTGCTCAATCCCATTAATTTTATAGATTGACTTCATATAAAGCGACAAGCCTAAAGTTGACCGCTTTCTTATGATTGCATATACTGCAAATGTGCGAATTGGAAGGTTTAAAAGTCAAAATGGCCACAATATTGAAAATAAATGACTAGATGCATAGTTATTGGCCCTATTTACTTTTATTTCCATTTTATTTTCAATATTGGGATCAATTTGACTTTCAACCTTCCGAATTCTGCACATTTGCACCCTTTTTTGCACTACATGCAATCATAAGAAAATGGTTAACTTTGGGCTTGTCATTTTATATGAAGTCAACCTATACAATTACTGGGACTTAGCAAAGTTGTAATTTAAGATTTGTAGTTATATTAAAAGTGATGTTTTATAAACTTTGAAGGTGGACCACATCGACTTTGGGCCCCCTGAAAATGTTGAATTTGCAATAAATTTCATCTTCGTGAGGGCGCTGTTCGAAATGTAAATGAGTTGTGACCCCAATTTTTTGGGTATGCATTGTATTTATCCTATATATAGCATCGGTGACAACAAAAAATAATTAATCTGACAAAAAATGTGAATTTAGGGGGGCTAAACTTGCCAGTTTACAAAACATGACATTTTTTCTTGCATATTTAATGACCCCGTGACACAACGCCAAGCAATTACAGAATTTTTTATTTTTATTTTTTGACAAATTGGGCATGCAGTTAGTGTGTATGCAAAGTTTCAGACCTCTCTTTCTTTTTATAAAGAAGGCACAAACGCCCAAAGATGAAATTTATTTAAAGGGCAACTTTTGGGTCCAAATTTAGACCCCCCTACTCCAACTTTAAATGGCTGCCACAAAAAATCCGTAAGAGCTACAGACCTCAAATTTGCAGGTTTTAATATTTTTACAGGTACAACATATGACTAAAATATAAAGCAAATCTGAGGGGGTCAGGTGGGCGCCTCCTTGATTTGATATGGAGTGACCCAATACTGAACAGGGATACAAAATCAAGACAAAATACACTAAGTTTATTTGTTTGAAACCAAAAGAAGACTTTAAAGGAGGTGGTTATGGCAGTTTTGGGAGTGAACGGTCGCAACAAGAGGTCAATTTTCACATTTGTACAGGGTAAAAAATAAAGTTGCTCTGATTTTCTTGAAATTGGCAGCAAATTGTTCATCTGGTAGTGGGGATTCAGAAAAAAAAAGTTTGTACTACATGCATCTGCAATGTCAAATTACTGAGTCTTTTTTGAAACCTGTTTTTATTTTATCTTTATTATAAGATAAAATAAAATTTTTGACCGTTTGTATGAACTGCCCAATGGTATAGAGGCCTACAAGACAATGCACTATTTACTAGCATGTGAGCCAATTGGCAAAACCTAGGAGAAAAAAACCAAAATGTTAAAGAAATGCAAATTGAAACTTATTGTAACTACAATATTGGCTAAGTTCAAAATTCTTCCACATCTTTTCTACAAATGAGTAGTTTATACTTTTTGTTACCAAAATACATTCATTGATAACCTCATTAATACACGCTAAGCCTGTGATTTAATAAAAGGAAATTGATTGCCTGACCATGCACTTATTGCGCGGTCATTAATAACTCACAATGACTCCTGAACACACCAATGGCTTCTAAGAGCACTAGCGTTATGGCAATGCACACAGCACGCCCAATAAAATGCCATTGTGATTTATTCTAAATATTAGATACTACGGTAATGATTTTGTTTTGGGCCTCGGTAATTTTCCTTGGGAGCTACCACTCCCTCAGAAAAATACCTACGCCTAAAAGAAAACCCTCCGATTTTACACATGATCTCAAAATAGATGTGCACAGTTATTATTGTCTAACTAATATGCCAATGAGACATGACTTGGGGAAGTCTCATACATTTTGTACAGTATCTTTTAACAAGAGCAATAAACAATAAAATGCATTTTGTTATTATTGGACTAGACCAGGTGAAAAATTATGAACAAAAATGAAATACAGAACATGTGTATCTATAGACATCAATCCAGCTAAGATCACAT
Source organism: Amphiura filiformis (assembly GCF_039555335.1). Taxonomy (NCBI): domain Eukaryota; kingdom Metazoa; phylum Echinodermata; class Ophiuroidea; order Amphilepidida; family Amphiuridae; genus Amphiura; species Amphiura filiformis. Next base: position 25,064,787 of record NC_092638.1, read on the forward strand.
CAGAAAACATTGAAAAGTCCCATTCAGTGATTTTATATATAAATTGCTTAAAAGTGAAGGATAAGTCATTAAACTTGTCATTTGGTATTTTTGAAATGAAAAATTGTGCAAAAAGCAAAGAAAACAGCAGTAGGCCTATTGATGAAGTTGGAGCCCAATCAAATACATGTAGCAAATTTATATACTGACTCAGTAATATAAACTACAGATTCATGTAAAACGCTATGTTATAACATATCTATTACACTGACAGACCTGTACCAAAATTTGAATTTTTATGATTTTTACAATCGTTCGGATGAGCAAATCACTGAGTGGGCCTTTAAATATATTGACAAGACAAAATCATCTCCAATCCAAGTGACAAGTTGATGTAGGGAAAGCTTATTCATTTATTCATATATTTTTCAATAACAAACTTTTGTTTATTTTATCATGCAGAACTGGATCAAAAATGCCAATAAACGAAGCGAGACAAAAAGCTGGACTATGGACAAGAAAGAAACCAGTTTCCTTACATCCAAGGAAAATGTCAGCACATAAGGTGTTTGTAGCAGATTTCTTCAAAAATTCTGGTGGGTATTGTCACAAACACCCTGTAACAACATAGATCATAACAACATGGACGGTCAACTGTCTATTATAATTCTATAAATGTCTCATTATGCTGAAGCTATGTGGTGTACCGGTATATAAAATGATGTCATATACTTATCAGAAATACTGTCTGTTCAATTAGCTTAGATTACTGTTTTTTCAAGATATTGAACTTTGGAATTTGAAAAGTATAAATCATGTTGGGTTTATGGGAGTTCTACACCCCTGCCCAATTTTGTGCTTATTTTTGCATTTTTCTCAAAAAATATAGTGAATTGGTGACAAGTAAGATATGTATATTATAGGGGCAAGGACTACAACTACTGCACTGGAAATTGTATTTCAACACAGACAACAGTTGTGGAGTTACATTCAAAAATGAGGAAAACCAATATTTGATCAATAAATCAATAACTACTTGGCTTGAGTTGCTGAATTTTGCAGTGCAGTAGTCCTTGCCCCTATAATATACATATCGTACTTGTCATCAATGCGCTATAATTTTTGAGAACGATGCAAAAATAGGCACAACATTGGCCAGGGGTATAGTACCCCCTTAAGGCTGTGCAAATACTTTTCTTTGATGACTTTGACCACAGTTTTTTATTTTTTCAAATATCTTAAAAATACAATAATAACTTGAGAAGAGAAAAGACCAGTATGTAACAGTGCAGAATGTTGATGCGGGAGTCTTACTTTTTTATAAGATATTCTTGTTTGGAAAAGTCACAAATTGCCGACTCATCCCGATCAATTTTTAGTATCAAAGGAATTTGTTTATGAATAGGGAAGACTACTATAAAACCCAGGTGTGGGATAAATCTTTCTCTCTCTCTCTCACTCACGCTCTAGACGAACTAGTGCTGTAATCGATAAGCTTTCTGGGTATCGATATGTCGGGAGGCAAACATCCGACATGTCGATACTATTATCGATACTCACGCAGTTTGAAACACGGATTTGAGTTTACCAATTTTATTATCAGTAAGTTCCAGAAACAAGTTAACAACAAGTGTATTGAAGCCTAACAGCTAAAACTACATGGATCATGCATCAAACAAACGAAAGTGGTATTGCAAATCCGCAATTTGAGATAATCTAAGCATGTGTGCCATGTCGTTTGTGTATCGATACTGACATTGAGTGTTTCGACATGTCGGAAGTCTATGTATTTTCCGACTATCGATACTTACGACAATCGATTACAGCACTAAGACGAACCAACACACAACGAGTTCGCTCTTACACTTTTATGATTTCACATGACTTTGTATTTTGATGTTGTGGAGATGAAGAAATAAATTCACCACCAAACCAATTCCTGTTGTTGCCAGAACTTTTATTTAAACCAGTGGCCTACCGCATCTTTATTTATACACCAAACAACATCGTTATAAATGGTGGCAGCGGAACAGAACCCGAATAGCGCCATGATATGATATGATAGACTGTACCGTAATCAGCCATGTTTACAATGGTGGCAATGCAGTGGTTTCGTTCTCCACAACAAGATGGCCGATGTAGCTGAGATTATATCTGGCGGTATCCCATAAGTTTTACTTTGCATGTTAACGCCGCAAATCCTTATGGCAACATGGGCACTCTATATTCGACAAAATTATACCAGTCTAGGCGAATTTGCTGCTTCATATAGAGTTTGCAAGAGGTTGGTTTGATGTTCAGATGTGATGTGATGTTTTCAGATGGCTTTGTGACTGTGATGTCAGATGAACGGAAATTTCGTGTTTTATATTCACTCGCTGAGCTGAACTGAGCGGAATTGACGGACAACTGAAGAAACTGAAGCAAGTATTTGTGAGGGCATCCAATGCAGTTTAGCCAGGAGAAATATCAACCCACAGCATAGTACATGTCAATGTCCTTCCAATTTAGTTGTTTGATACATTTTCATGGAATATTTTAATAACCAAGTACCACTGAATTTGAATTACAGATATGTCAACTCCAGCTATGCGGAAAGAAACCATGGGAAAAGCGTCATCAGCTTGGAAGGAAGTTAAAAGCAGCAAACCTGATCAGTTGGCTCAGCTACAAGAAGCAAATGAGATGGATAGGAAAAAAAATGACAATGAGTGCTTATCCTCTTCATCCCAAAGGAAGGCATTAGCCAGACAAACAACTCAGAAAATTGAGGGAATGGTAAGTTAGATGTCAAATCTTGGGTTACAAATTATGATATCTTAATTTTTAAAGCTGGTATTCTAATCATGCATTTACTTTAATTATGGCTCTTGGTGCATTTATGTACAAATGTACATGCTTCGACAAGTAGAATATGCTCTTACCCACGGAATGTTCCTGGGGTCGGAAGAGTCCATCTTTGTCATCATGTATGACCTGAAGGAATTGTTAGCTCTCGATATGCATATTTGTATGGCAAAGACAAAAGGAGAACTGGTGAATGTGCAAAACTGCACAAAGTAGTGTTTTGACAAGTCGAGTATGCTGTTACTCATGGCATCCCATCTTTGTCGTAATGTATGAACTGAAGGAATTATTAAAAGTTCACAGTACATAATCATGTTACTAAGATGGAAGAAACACTTTTTCATACAAAGCAATTCCTAAATTTGAACAATATCTGGGACACTTTTGGCAGTTTTAAACTTAGACAAGGGGAACTTATAAGATAGGTATGCAAAAACTGTAAAAAGTAGTGCTTTGACAAGTAGAATATGCTCTTACCCATGGAATGTTCCTGGGCTCAGAAGAGGCTATCTTCATTGTCATGTATGACTTGGTGTTTCAGCAAGTACAATATACTTTAACACAATGTAGTGTTTTGACTTCGCTGTAAACGATCTCACACATGCCGACTTCCAGGCTGTGGAAAAGATCATCCTGTCTTCCAACACAACACCCAGAGTCCCACCAATTCCACCAACACATTTGGTACAAAAAATGCCATTCCCCAGTAATTTCTAATCAGGCCGTTAATGCTTTTTTCGTTTACTGTTTGGACTGTCATTACGTTTTCTTTTAGTCACCTCTTCAGTTCAAATTTGGGAAGAGGTTGTGTGAGGGATCAGGATGCTCTTTTTCTACTTAATGAGATTCGGCATGGGTTTAGCATCAAATTGAAATACCTATGAATATGACCTTCATGCCCATTTTACACTGTAACTCAGAATACAATTGAGGACATTTACGGCTCATTCGCATTACGGTCACATATGAGCCGACGAAATTTAGCATCAACAGCCATGATGCTAAACCCATGCCGAATCCCATTAAGTAGAAAAAGAGCATCCTGATCCCACACAACTCCTCTTCCCAAATTTGAACTGGAAGAGGTGACGAAAAAGAAAACGAATGACAGTCCGAAACAGTAAACGAAAAAGCAAAAAAAATATGCATAATTATACATCAGCAACTTGTGCTGACATGCGGCCAAAAGTTGAAGCACAAATTTTGTCTGAAATGGTAATTATGTTGTCTGCGATACTCCACCCTCAATAATTAGTGTTCTTGGAGCTATTCCTAAACCCAATGGAACTGATGTACGCTTAATTCATAATTCATGATTGTAGCAGACCATATGGGTCTGCTTTAAATGATTTCGCTTCAATTGCTAAGTTTGCTTTTCAAACACTCAAGACGCTGTGGACTATAATTCTGAACACTCATTTATGGCTAAAGTAGATCTTAAGAGCGCATATCGATCAATTCCTATACACTCGGACAATTACTCTGCTACCGGTCTACAGTGGACTTTTTTGGGTCATCATTCTCCGTCATATTTGTGATACCTGTCTGCCTTTTGGGGCTAGAGCATCTCCAGGAATTTTTCATCGTATTACACAATCTGTGAAACGCATGATGAACAAAAGAGGTTTTGATAACTTCATTGTTTACTTGGATGATTTTCTCATTATTGAATCATCTTATGATAAATGCCAGGCGGCATTAACTGAACTTCTGTGTCTTCTGCGCCGACTGGGTTTCTTAATTAGCTGGTCGAAGGTGGAGGGCCCTGTTACTAATTTGACATTTCTCGGAATCGATATTGACACAGTGTCTATGTGTTTGACACTGCCGGCAGATAAACTACTGACTTTTCAACTCTTCTGCGAGCTTTTCATGACCGTACCTGGGCTTCTCGTCATCAACTGCAGCAGTTAGCGGGTAAACTGGGCTTCACAAGTTATCCGCGGGGTAGAACTTTCCTCCGGCGTATTCTGGACTTGATTACGCCGTTACGTAAGCCTAGCCAGGTCATTCTCACTTCTGAGTTTCACAAAGACATTAATTAGTGGTGGCTACAATTCATTCACCACTTTAATGGAAAATCGATCATGCCATGCACTTCAGTTGAGGCACCTGTATTTATCGACGCATGTAACTCGGCGTTAGGTGTGTTTTTTATGCGGCGATTGGAGATACTCCGCTTTGACTGTGACTGGCCCCAAGTGGCCCATTTGCACATAAACTATAAGGAAGTTTTATCAGCGGTTGTGGCCGCTGAGACGGTGGGGATATTTATGGCAAGGCCAAAGTGTCGTGTTCTTCACTGATAGCACTACAGCACGAGCAATTATCAACAAAGGAATATGCCGTAATGCCATTGTTATGAAGTATCTATGTGAACTATTTTGGATATCTTCCACTTATAACTTCTCTATCAAAGCGATTCATCTACCGGGAAAGTCAAATTTATTTGCAGATGCTGAATATGCTATTACCCACGGAGTGTTCCTGGGCTCAGAAGAGGCCATTTTCGTAGTCATGTATGACCTGTAAGTAGAATATGCCTTGACTCATGGCATGTTCCTGGGGTCGGAAGTGTCTATCTTCGTCATCAATCATCATGAGGTTTGCAACCTGCTGATATCAGTGACACATATGGCATGTGTGCCAAATTGGTCAAGAAGAACAAGACAAAATGAGAACTGATAGTACCATAGTGCAAAAACATGCATTTGTATAAGAATTGATGAAGCTGGTTTTCGGGAATAGGCAACTATCCACGCATGAATGGCACTAAACCTGCTACGCGATAATGTCATTGGGACAAGGGTATAATATTGGATTTGAAGGAATGTCTCAAATCACCACTCACCGGCAATCCAAATACCACCAAGCAGCAGTGAGATGGTTAGAAGAGGAGACAAATCACCAGCCAGATAAAACATCCTAGTCCAGTACTAGAACACAGCCGAACACAATAATGGACTACTTCAAAAGTCTTTGTTGCAGCTATACTGGACACAAAAGCACGACATTGGTCAGGACATCGCCAACACCTTTGCAGACAAGCTGCATTTCTATACTCATGCTGAGTCTGCTGACCATCTACATACAATCAGTTTCAGAATCTGCACACCATAGTCAAGATTACTGCCACTTTCCTCGTTACGAGTGCCGAACGTGAAAGAACATTTAGTGCGCTTCGACACCAAAAACGGACTTCCGTTCTACAATGGGAGGGGAGTGGCTGAATGGACTTTCATTACTTAACACATTTACAGAAACATTGACATTACACCCTCAAAAGTAGCACATACATTTTCTACAAGAGCACCAAGGCCTTTACAGTTTGGAAACTTTTTGGGTAGCACATAAATTACAAACTCAAGAATATCTTTGTTGCGGTTTCGCAAACACCACAATACGGTCAAATTTTTGTTTGGTGTAACACCCACCGGGGTAATTTCATACCTGTCTGCAGCCTGTGGAGGAAGGGGAACTGACAGAACAAAAACTTTGAATCGAACTTTTTACAAACTGCAACCAGGAGACGTTGTCTTAGCCGATCATGGCTTCAACATAAAAAGACGATGCTGGTTTCTATGGGTGCGATGTTGAAATCCTAGCATTAACAAGAGGAAAGCCACAATTAAATGCTCTTGATGTGGAGAAAACAAGGAGAAATCGCACATCTGCGCATTCATGTTGAACGGCTAATTGGATGTGTGAGGCAAAAATAAACTATTTTGGACAAAACTGTACCTATAGAGTATCTAGTTACTTCAAAAGAACAGCCACTGACAAAAATTGATTCAAAACTAAGAAGGGGATTTGCCTCAGTGTTACATTTAAAATGACTAAAGTTACTTTTCTGACTAATTAAATATGCAAATTAGGTAATTAATATGCATAAACTATATATATACCTTAACCATGTTTAAACTCTTGGTGACCTTCCAAGTATGTTATGTTCAACATCTTTAACACATCTGAGACTTGAAGCTCCCCCCCCCCCCTCCGTTGCATAAAGCTGGTTTCATGCTACCCTGCCGCTTGCCGCTGAAGCGGCATGGTGCACACGCATTGCAGACAAACAGACACAATCAAGGCTTGAAATTGGTGTAAACGCCCTGCCGCAGGAAAGTATGCTGGCGGCTTAATTTCTGCTTTTGAGAAGTACAGAACAGTATATTTCACACTGAGATGACAGAAAAGATAACTCTGTTCTACGGCCAGACAGACTTGCCACATAGGGTTGGTCAGTTGGGATTCTTTATTCATTTATTTTTCTGGAAGAGGTTAAATGACTCAAAACAAAATCACAGAAAATGTAAAAATTCTGAGAACAAAGTTTTACAAATATATTTTGAAAAATTTTTCACAAATATTTCAGTCAAACTCATTCCAATCAATCCACTTTAGCTACAAAATGGCTGTTTTTGCATATAGCTCAAAAAACCAGAATTCTCAAAATGCAAAATCTGTGCAGTTTGGCCTGTAGAACAGGGTTTTTTCCATCACCTTAGATCTAAAAAAAATGTTTGATTGGCGTAACATGGCCGACCCTAAAAATAGGCCCAACCCTAGACCTTTTTCCTTATTTTTTTGCCATAAAAATTTAAAAATTAACAAAAATTAAAAAAAAAAAAAGTTCCAAGGCCTTTCTCATATCCAATTTACAGCCTGTGTGTGTAAAAAAAAGCAGACTGAAAGATCCTATTTTTTTTTATGTTACCGCAATCAAACAATATTTTTCAGGCCTAATAGCAAATTCTTGAGAATAACATGATATGAACATGGAATGCATCACATAGGTGGGAATCAAAAATATAGCACCATTGATAGAATACATAATTACAGTGGCATTGTAAAAAAAAATTAATGTGCACATGTGCACAACTTGTGCACTCTTCACAGGTCACCTTGACTACTTATACTCAGTGCCAGAGTGGGTAATAGCAATAGTTACCCTGTGTACATTTGGCAATTTACACACAGTATTGTACTAATCTACACATGGCAGCTATTGCACTTACCCACTTTTGGCACTGAGCAGTCCATTTGTCTAACACACCATCTTTAATAATTAAATGGTAAGCCCTTAAGTTTGAATTATGAAAATGAACCCGCTCTTCATAAATACAACATGATTATATATTAAAACATATAAAATGCAAAATACTAACAAATTTTTTGGCACTGATTGCTATGATAATTTCTTATTATGTGACACAATCTTTTCCACTTAGACTAATTTCAGTGATTTTGAGTTGGAAAATATTGGCACAAATACAATAGCAAACAGGTAATGGGCATTATTAAATACACAATATATTATATTATGTCAAAGATGTGAGGTTTACAGCATTGCATGGCTTACTTATTGGTATGGGCATGATATTGCAATATCATGTTTTTTCTAAATTGACACCATAGAGATTGTGTCACATATAATACTACAAGTACATGACAAAATAATGTAAAAATTCAGCTGCAAGTATTCATGGTGTTAGCCTCCATTAACTCAGGGTTGCCACAATTTTTTGCAGCCCAAAGGTGCAGCAAGCACCATGTCAAAGTGGATGGCGAGTGGTGTTCAAGTAGCTCAATTCATCCATGGAAATTGGCTGATATAGAACACCCAAATAGACAGATTTTGACCTATGGGGACTTGCACTCTCTGCACCCTCCCTGCTTTAAATTGGTTAGTGCAATTTGCAGTCAAATAAAAGAGCATTTACAAAACATTTAGCAGGGTTTGATGACATATATCAGAGGTGTGACATGCCATTTGATAGTAGCCCAATTGGGCTGGGTGAGGCATATTATGGCAACCCTGGCAACACTACCTGTACTGGTGCTATTCATGGTTGATATGTCGCAGTACAAACTCCTTCACTTGGGTGATGTGTTGTCCTTGCTGAAAAAGAAAGATAAGATATTATGAATTTTATATCTGGTTTGAAGCATGCTATTGTGGACTTTCCAATCTCAAAAAGTAGTTCCTGACAAAATTAGCATAAATGACATTATGTTGGTTTACCAAGGTGATTCAAATTTGGTGAGAATCAATTCTCGCAATGACTTTGTTAAATTTGGATTGGATGAATCAAAATGGATTCTGAAATTTGGTTTGGGAGAATCAAACTGAATTCTGTCATATTTACCACCACTCTCCCCAAAGCAAGTTATCACGTACAGCTACTTTTGCTTGCTTCCAGCAAGATTAGTTTGTGAGAATCAATTTGGAATCCTTCAAAATGCAACTAAATTGAGCTCTAATGAAACTTACCACAATAGCTTCTCCCAGACTTCTGATCCCGATAGTTCCATCCTTAACAGTATCCTCATGCACAAATATGGTAAAGAGTACCCCCATAGCATCAGCTCTAAAAGTAGTAGAAATTACAAAACGTTCATTTTTGTTACTAAAACATTGAATATACAAGTCACAGATTCAAGTTTTTAAAGCTAAGGTATAGGTGGCCTGAAAACCAAAAAATGTGAAATTGCTTTTTTTTAATGCAGAAATGATAAGTGACCACATCATTTGCATGGCATTTATAATGTATTTCAATTTTTAATGAAAAAAGTGTTATTGTGCATTGCCACCATGAACAATTATTTGACATATGAAGAATTCATGTGTAAAAGCTGATAAACTCCATATTTGAGTTTTATGTGTGAGCTCAGGGAGGTTGGGTGGTACCACTTCAGGGGGGGGGTGCAAAGCTGCACTTTTACCATAGGTAGTTAACATCATGGGCTACAAAAATATGCCTGACAACAATTGAACTGAAGTAGCTTTTGGCGGGATAAGGTCATTGAACTTTATACATGGTCAAATTAAAAACTTGCTCAAATTGGGTTAAAAACCATTCCATTGTATTCCTCTAGTCATAAGGATTCAGAAAATGTAGTTTGACTTACCTATGATGTATCGTTCGTCAAAATGTTCGTTTTGATAAAACAATTCAAATAAGGACAGAATTGGATAATCTAGGATGTTTTGTTACCTAGGTAACACAGCAAAATAGGTCAAGTACCATTGAGGCCTATTGACATTGACCTATGAAAATTAAACCATTGAGAAAATATACCACCAAAAGTTGTTTGTAATTTCAATTTGTTTCAATTCACCATGAAGTTGTAACCTTTTCTCTCAGTAAGCTTACCTCCTATACATTTGTTGCAGTGTTAAGGTCCTATCCATTTCAATAACATTCATGTTGGATTTCCTGAACTCCCCCTGTAAGTACTGACTTATCTGTATTGAAAGGAAAAGATAATAAACAAAAATAACATTAAATTTATCTAAACGTTCTGTGAAAATAATTGAAACCTTTCTTGTAGATGACATAAGGAAGCCAGTCATGTTTTGGCAGTTTTTGAAGATTTTTTCTTTCAATATTCTTATTTTAGTGATTCTAAGGAATTCAAATACGCAGACCTGACACAGGGTCTTTATTTAAAAAAAAAAGGAAAAAAGCTGAAAATGCTAAAAAAAAAAAGGTGTAAAATCGGGGTAAAATGGCTCAAACCCACCTTCAGGAAATCACATCAATCATAAAACAGTTCAATTGACAAAACATATTGAACTTCAAAATTGGGTAGTTTATAATAGGTCTCGAGTTTAAAAGGGAATTTGGGAATGATTTTTTAAAATTGCTGCAGTGGCACATTTTGAGCAGCTGCAATATATATTCTTTATGTGTTGAGAAAAGTAAGGCAAGAAGAGTGTATTCACACTCTTACAGATACCATACATTCATAGAGTCTTAATGATGATACACAGTGAGCGTGTTTATAGTGAGCCAGATTATCCGGTATTTAGCGTATAAGTACATCTTATACGGTATTGGTCGCCACTATAAACAGACCAATAGCGATATTTGCCGCACATATTATACGGAACTGATATCCTTCGATATCGATGGATATTGCAGTATATTTATTCCGTATACGGCCACTATAAACAGACAGGGATTAACGATACCGTTATTCAAGGAAGTGGAGCAGGGGTATATAACTCTCCGAGCTCAAATTTGTCACTGTAATTACATATCACCTATAAAATATGGTACGGTACTGTGGCAAAAATGTTAAAAAATAGGCCGGTATCGGTTCGACGGCAAACTGTTTGAAATTGGCACCATATCCGTGTCTCCCACATTGCATTGCGGTGACCTCGAACACGCTGAGTTCAACCACCTCGGATTCAGAATAGCGCTATTGGTTGCCACTATAAACAGCCGAGATAACGGATAAGTCACATTCCATCCTAATCCCATATGCGTATAAGGATACCGTATAAATACCGTACACCACTATAAACACGCTCATTGGTCCACATCTAACTTCCTCATTGATTGCAGTTCATATCAGTATACAATCATAGAGTCTATAACAATACACATTAGTCCACATCTAGGTACCTCATTGATTGCAGTTCATATCAGTATACAATCATAGAGTCTATAACAATACACATTAGTCCACATCTAGGTACCTCATTGATTGCAGTTCATATCAGTATACAATCATAGAGTCTATAACAATACACATTAGTCCACATCTAGGTACCTCATTGATTGCAGTTCATATCAGTATACAATCATAGAGTCTATAACAATACACATTAGTCCACATCTAGGTACCTCATTGATTGCAGTTCATATCAGTATACAATCATAGAGTCTATAACAATACACATTAGTCCACATCTAGGTACCTCATTGATTGCAGTTCATATCAGTATACAATCATAGAGTCTATAACAATACACATTAGTCCACATCTAGGTACCTCATTGATTGCAGTTCATATCAGTATACAATCATAGAGTCTATAACAATACACATTAGTCCACATCTAGGTACCTCATTGATTGCAGTTCATATCAGTATACAATCATAGAGTCTATAACAATACACATTAGTCCACATCTAGGTACCTCATTGATTGCAGTTCATATCAGTATACAATCATAGAGTCTATAACAATACACATTAGTCCACATCTAGGTACCTCATTGATTGCAGTTCATATCAGTATACAATCATAGAGTCTATAACAATACACATTAGTCCACATCTAGGTACCTCATTGATTGCAGTTCATATCAGTATACAATCATAGAGTCTATAACAATACACATTAGTCCACATCTAGGTACCTCATTGATTGCAGTTCATATCAGTATACAATCATAGAGTCTATAACAATACACATTAGTCCACATCTAGGTACCTCATTGATTGCAGTTCATATCAGTATACAATCATAGAGTCTATAACAATACACATTAGTCCACATCTAGGTACCTCATTGATTGCAGTTCATATCAGTATACAATCATAGAGTCTATAACAATACACATTAGTCCACATCTAGGTACCTCATTGATTGCAGTTCATATCAGTATACAATCATAGAGTCTATAACAATACACATTAGTCCACATCTAGGTACCTCATTGATTGCAGTTCATATCAGTATACAATCATAGAGTCTATAACAATACACATTAGTCCACATCTAGGTACATCATTGATTGCAGTTCATATCAGTATACAATCATAGAGTCTATAACAATACACATTAGTCCACATCTAGGTACCTCATTGATTGCAGTTCATATCAGTATACAATCATAGAGTCTATAACAATACACATTAGTCCACATCTAGGTACCTCATTGATTGCAGTTCATATCAGTATACAATCATAGAGTCTATAACAATACACATTGGTCCACATCTAGGTACCTCATTGATTGCAGTTCATATCAGTATACAATCATAGAGTCTATAACAATACACATTGGTCCACATCTAGGTACCTCATTGATTGCAGTTCATATCAATATAACAACCATTTCAATCTAAATTAAAATTTTACTTGCCTCCTGTAAGGCCCTGGCAGCGGAACCCTTTATCACTATGGCAACCTTGATTGGTGCTAACTTGCTATGGAAAGTCATCACCTGTATAATGTGAAATGTCATAAATAAAAACTTAACATAAAATCTATATATGGGGCCGGTGACAGTCTAGATGTTTGATTAACAACTTGCAAAGAATTATGCCTTTCACTTCTAGTTTTGTACACCAAGGAAACCCAAAATGATTTGAGCATTTCAATTAAAATCATGTGCTTGGCTGAGAAGCAATGTTCAGGGTTGTTGATTTTTTTAATTTTCTTTAAAAAAATCAGATTTTTTTTTACTTAAATCGGATTTCTTTTACTTAAATCAGATTTTTTAAAATTTAAATTGATTTTTTTTAATTCCAAGAACTGCTATACCCCATATTTAAGTCAAAAGAGTACCACTGGAATGCTAGTCATATGCACAATCCTACCAGGTATTTACAAAAAAATCAAAACATGTTTCTAATTCTACATGTGAAAATTTCAAAGAAAAAATTTGGTAAAATCTTGAATTTTTAGCAAAAGATAAAGTGACATCATAGAGGTATTTTAATTATATCCAAAAGTTGTAGAAACATTAGGAATGAAGTAAAACAGTCAATTTAAGAAAGAAATTAACTTACATTTATCATAAATGGTAAAAAAATGAAAAAGTTGATTTAAATCAGTGATTTAAAAACAAAAATCAAGTCATTTAAATCACGATTTAAATCAGTGATTTTTAAATCAACATGATTTAAATCAAACAACCCTGATTTTAATGGAGATGTAAAAGCTTCTTCATGCAGTTTCTTTGCCACTTCACCGTGCTACATAAATGTTATCTTTAAAAAGATTTCCACTCCTCCCTAAAATTTCCATGATCATTATCAAACCTTAGTAATTTTTCCATAAATTTTTGAATTTCCATAACCAAATTAAATTTCCATGACTTTTCCGGACTCTGTGTGAGCTATGTACAGCACCCACAATCAACAGAAAATACTTTGCAAAAAGGCATATAAATTTCTCCAAAAAAAATCTCACCTGAAGAGGTCCTTTTGGTGGGCTTTTTTGTGTAGATTGTGCCACATCTTGTTTCTCACTGAATCCATCCAGTAGATATGCCAGCATACCAGACTCAACACAGGTCGTCATCTCTATCGTGTGTGGAAGAGTTTGCTTACGTCCATGACGAGCCTGCAGGTGACAAAATACACAGGTTCAGCATAAATGTACGAAAATGTATACATACACAAGTTAGTAAGCGTGTGCATATTGCACCTTACGTTGATATTGTGATATAATTTTCAATATCAGGATGCAAAATTTTGTATGCATTCAAGGATGGGCCCATGATGTAAAGCAATTTCCATATTCCTGAAATTGACTCCCAGTAATGCACTGTGTGAGTCCCATAATGCACTGCCAACCACTTACAGTGATAGATTCAACATGGTGACTTATATACATACTACATACATGAAATTATTTGACTGTGCAATATACAGTGTATATCCAAGTAAATTTGTTATAATCTTTAATGCACAACTGTAATTTTATTGCGAGTCTCTAAATTGAGAGACTTTTAAAGGTCAAATTTTGTGTGCTCAGGTGGTTTCAAAGCTTAAGAAAGCTTTAAAAAACATTGCGATACAGCCGATATTGTGATGTTTTTTTTGGCTTAAATCGCAATATGGAAAACATATGAAAAAACTTTGACATTGTGATACAAGCATGGGTAAATTGAATTATATTTTGTTCAAAAGTGATGCGATCAAACACAGTGAGTATGGTGTCAACTCAAAGCAAATTCCACATTGTCTAATTATTAGGAATACAATAGCTTCATTCACTCAAAATCTCACGTTTTTATCACCTTTACACCACAACACAAAGGGATTACATACGAAATACTGACACATTTATTTCTCTCAATCTCTGCTAAATTCAGTCACTCCCATGTCCGAAATTGCTGAATTGATCATTGAGTCCTTCACACGCGGATGCAAAAATATCGCACCACGCTGACAAACAAGGATCTCTGTGTGCATACTATGTTACACGCAACGCAAAAGATACACACAACCGCGCAGATCAATACAAATCCATGTGTACTCTATTGTGTCATATATAACACACATACGGGCAAGAACCAGTGAAAGGACAAATGACAACTGTTTAAGAATAGGCAATGTTTCTTAAGCATAAAGGATCACTTTCTATTATAGGATTTATAGTCGGATTAACAAGGTGTGGCTGTTGCAAACAAAAAGATGCATATATCGAGGCTGACATAGCGTCATTGGGCAGGAAAAACCTCATTATATGTAAACTCAACGGTCAAATGCAAAACCTCATATGTAAACGGTGGGTCCCAGTACTAAAACCTCATACATGTATGTGTTATTTGCGGTCACCTCAATTTCAAGCAGAAATCACATCAAATCAAACAGTAGTTTAGTTCAAAAAGATTTCGCCTCTGCATAACTAAACTACAAAAATTTTTGCTATTTGTGCGAAATAAAGTGAACTGTTTTTAACCAATTGTTCATTTTTTGTGTCTATTGTAAATTTCAACATGAATTTGCTACAAATGAGGTTTTGTCATTGGCCCTTTTTTGCTACACATGAGTTTTTGATTTTAGAGGTCAAACGCACATATGAGGTTTTTCCTGCCCAGCGACGATAGGCACTTTCCATTCTAACATGTCACATGTGAAGAAATTGTTACAAAATGGTTATACCTTTAACATATCAACCAAGTCCTTCTTGCCACCATCCTTAGCACTGCCCTGATCAATTCCTGCAGCATCAACTCTCCTTTTGCAATCAACCTCTCCTTCATTCATCCATCTCAATAACTCATCCATAGGTAGTTGACCTCTGTTGTATATCCTCTCTATGGTGTCCGGTCCCCAGGGGAATTTGTACTGAATGTCCAGGGTCTGTACTTGATCTTTTGTTTGGATGTCGGTTGCAGTGAAATTGGATGGATTCTCTGCAAACTATGATAAAAAAAAATCAAAATAGGTAAAGAGCTACTCATCACAGGGCATAGGCAGGGTAGAGCCAGCAGGCTTCCCGTTAGTGTGCGTCATTGCGTCCAGACGCGTATTTTACAAATTTGGACGCAAGTTCACATGGCTAATCAAGTATTTTATGTCCATATCACATGCATGTGGACGCAGACAAAACTTCGAAATTTAATCATTATTTGATGATCAAAATAAGACATTTTTATTCTTTTATATTTTTAAGATAATTAAAGCCCCAAAATTTTGACCCACCTGCTTAAGAATTGTAGTAAATTCTGCAATATTTGTAAATGCAACGTCAGGAAATCGTGCACTTTTTGCACAAACCGTTCAAACCCAAGGGAACGTCCTTTATTATTATAATACTAGTTCTTTGTTATTATTCTGTTATTGTTTACCTAATCCTCTTACGCCGTCTTGGCAATGGATGCCTGGATGTTTATGATGGGTTTTGATCGATTGGCTGTCAGTCACTCAATTAATATTTAGTTATAATATATTTAGTTATAGGCCTAATTGTTTACAGTAATTTTATAATTTTCAGTGGAGAAATAAGTTTGATAATATTATTAAAAATAACACGATATAAATGAATGGGATGAATGGTTGTTTTTTTTATGTTTTTTTGTAATCAATATTATTTTTAAATATTACATTACTACTATTTATTATTATTTATTATTTATTTATATTATCTACTATTGTTATTTTTATTTATATTATTAAATTATTATTATAAATATTAATCATTATTTTATTATTATTTATTATTATTACTAGACCTAATATTATTATTACTATTTATTATTCACTATCTTATTTTTAAATTTGTAAAAATACAATTAAAAAGTAGGCCTACACTGAATTCATTTCAGATTTTTCCCCGGATTTTTTCTTTATCTTTTTCTTTTTATAGGCCTTTTTGTTTATTTGTACAGCTAAGTATAATATATTATTTGTTTATGTTATTATTTTTGTTACTTTCTTCAGGTAACTTTCATTTATTTATCATTCATGAATTAATTTAAATTTATTTAGATGGTACTGTAGGCTAGCATAGTAGCATGATTTTAATTTTATAAGTTTGTCATGATTTATTAAAATGACGACTTTGTTTATTATTTTACAAGATAAATCTCTAGTACTAATAATTCCTGTATTTTTTATTTATTTTTAAATCATAATATCATGATTCATTTTCATTTATAATAAATGTATTTTTATTTATTTTTAAATCTGCTAAAATAATGTCAGCTGACCGTGGGTGATGGTACTCAAGTACTTGTGGCTTTTGATACCACGGAATAATCGAAGTCAAGTGGTGACTTCCATATAAGGCTCATATATAATGGACGTTCCCTTGGGTTTGAACGGTTTGTCTTTTTGCAAGCTTTCCGTACGATTGCTGTTTGATGGGAAAGTCCCCATTGATGCTTTGTTTACAAAGCTTGCTGGACTGATGACGTGCGGCTACCGTGCAGTTGCTGTTTATTTAATTATTTATCACAAGCTGACAATATTCAGTTTTTAATGTTTTAAGTTTATTTTCTCATAAATAATCTACGTTTCCTTTATTAGTATTATTGTTACGATGCATAAAAGTAATTTTAAAGACAAAATCCAAATGATAACCTTTTTTTGTATTATTTGTGGCAGCGCTTGTTTAAGCTTTTATAGCATCAACAACACGTTTTAAAATTAAAGAAACCCGGAAGTAAAAGTACGAAAATTTGCGCATGTTTTTGCAGCTGTTTCTGACCACGTTTCCGACCAAAACTGACACAGAAATGAGAAAAATTATCATAGCGACTGGAGATGGAATATCACGGCAAAATGCACTTTTATTTTATTTTAACGATCAACATTTGATGAAGTGTAGACCCGGGGTACGGGTACGTGTGTTAGCAACAAGGGGCTGCCGTTCTGATCATGAAATTCCGCGGCGTTTCCCGGTATGATTGATCGTGAATTTCAGATGGAGGCACAAAAATCTGTCTGGACGCAAGTTTTTTCAACCTTGTCAGCAAACTTGCGTCACACATGACGCACATTTTTAAATCCTTAACGGGAACCCTGAGAGCCAGGAATCCTCACACTTATATTTGGCTCAAAATAAGCTAAGGTGTCATAAAAGTGTAACACACAATTATTTTTCCAGCTCTTTTCTTTTGGTCTCCAACCAGGTTTAAATTATAGTATGCACATATATCGTTCATAATATAATAAAAGAAAGATAAGTTATAGACCATTTACTTCACAAATTTAATTTTCTAGCCCTTGCGTGACGTTATATTTGACAGACACAATTTTGATGATTTTCTGCAATCAAATAAAAATTTATAAAGTATTACATAAGGTATTTTGTGGTTATTTAGGTGTAGGACCTACAGCAACTGATTGTGGAAAAAAATGTGTCCAAATATTACAATAAGGAGGATAAATTGTTATAAATAAAATATGTGTGTCTGTCAAGCCATAACATGCGCAAGATGTCTGTCAAATGTAACATACAGAATAATAATTTGGCAAAAACAGTAGTTCAAGATGGGAAATTGAATAAAGATCACATGCAGTTTATAAATCACATGTTTTAAAACACTTTTATAAACTCTAAACTATCATCATAATGTGAACATCAAGTGATTTTTAATTTTTTAAACGTGTTATGAGTATGTTACGCTTGACAGACACATACAAATCTTATGCATACAAACTTGCATGTACAAATGTTTGACAGACAACACTTAACAATGGATTGTGTCATCAAAAAGCTTCTCCTCACAAAGTGATAGTGCCACAAAGCTAGGTGGAGCTAAATGCTATGTCATGTAGCATAATTAGCTGTATCACCCTAGTTTAGCAGGAATTACAGCACCGCTTTAAGTATGTTACTATTTGACAGACATTTCAAGAAAAATTTTAAAATTGTTATATGTTCAAAAAAGATGGCAGCCACTTACAAATTGATTATAATATGGAGAAATGAAGTTATTTACAATAGATTTACCCTTTAGTTTATGCTTCAAGTCTTTGTTTATAAAAAACTGAGGGACTTCAAAATCAATCAAAAGTTTGACAGACAATAGTAACATACGCAAGGCAAACTTTTAAATCCTTTTTTTTTGATCTGTTAACTTATAATTCATAATGCCTCTTTCTGTTTTTTTGATTGGTTTACTGCACCATTTTGGGAAACAGGTCACATGAATTTCTATAAGGATCCATAAAAAAAATTAAAAGCTGTTGAAAAAAGGCGTCTCATGGCATGTTACAAATACAAGGCGGTTCTCGAACCACGAGTCTCGCCTGCTTTCGTGACCACCTGCTTTTGCGATTACTTTTGGTAGAGGTAAATGAATTTGGTGACTATCGGCTGGGCACAATTATCTGGTTGATGGTGACCGTACCCATCAAGTTTCATGCCCACCAAGATTCATGCCCGACCAACAGTTTTTACTAATTTGACCTCAGATGACCCTTGGTGACCTCGAAATGACCTTCCAAAAATTGGCTTTAAATGTTGACTGTACCCACCAAGTTTCATGCCCGTACAACAGTTTTTACTTAATTTGACCTCAGATGACCCCTAGTGACCTTGAAATGACCTTCCAAAAATTTGGCTTCAAATGTTGACTGTACCCACCAAGTTTCATGCCCGCACAACAGTTTTTACTAATTTGACCTCAGATGACCCCTGGTGACCTTGAAATGACCTTCCAAAATTTGGCTTTAAATGTTGACTGTACCAACAAAGTTTCATGCCCGTACCAATTTATAAGCATTGAGCCTCAGGAGACCCCTAGTGACCTCAAAATGACCTTCCAAAAATTTGGCTTTAAATGTTGACTGCACCCACCAAGTTTCATGCCCATACGACAGTTTTTACTAATTTGACCTCAGATGACCCCTACAGACCTTGAAATGACCTTCCAAAAATTCGGCTTTAAATGTTGACTGTATCAACCAAGTTTCATGCCCATACGACAGTTTTTACTAATTTGACCTCAGATGACGCCTGGTGAACTTGAAATGACCTTCCTAACATATGGCTTTAAATGTTGACTGTACCAACCAAGTTTCATGCCCATACGACAGTTTTTACTAATTTGACCTCAGATGACCCCTACATGACCTCAGTGACCTTGACGCACTAACCAATACAAACCGGTTCTGTCTCGGGTCAAGATGCACCCACCCACCAAGTTTGAGGAACGTGTGACTCATAGTCTCCGAGAAAATAGGCGGAAGGCAAACTTTAACCAAAACTTTAACCAAATTTGTCACATACACACACACATACACACCCCTACTCGTATCCACCGCCAAACGAGGACACCTAACTATTAACAGTAAAACCGAGGACCTTATACATTTGAATTTTCACATTCTAACCGTGGACTTTTGTGTGAAAACATGACAATTAATCGACTAACCGAGGACCTCGACATATTACCGGCATTGGGGACCTACCCCCTATGCAATTTTGAGCTGTATAGCGCCCTCTGCAGCGTTAAAAAACGAGGGCGCCTCGCTTTTGTGTGTGTCTGCAGTTTTTAAGTGAAATGTCAAGTGGGTGTCCTCGTTCGTAGGTGAAAACGCACGCACCTACACACATACACACATCTGCACGGAAAAGTGATTATATAGTCTCCTGCCTTATCAGGCGAGACAAAAAGTGTAAAAATAGGCATTTTTACAGCTATTTTTTATTATTTTTATTATTTAGAGTGAAAGGATTTTACTTAAATTGTGTATGCTATGTCTTTACTACCTAAACTTGCCACTAATCTAGCAAATATTCCATTTCTTTAATTATTATTTTAAAAAAAAGATGTCAAAATATATGGCTATAATATGACACCTTAGCATATTTTGAGCCATTTATTAGTCCATGCCTGAAGTAGGCGCAAGGATTCCTTGCATGTGGCTGCCTTTGTGCAAACATCAATGAAATAGATTATAATCGCCGTAGATTTAATCCATACTATGAACAAAATAAATCTTAACACACAAAGGAGTGTATGGGTCAGATCAGAATCTCATGAGCGAGCGCCATTCATACATTACTTAACACAGAACTAGCGGAAGTGTTGCACCCAACTGCATGCACACCATCATTGCAGATGGGGCCTTCCTGCCCTAACAATTCAATATCAATCGTCAGTTCAACTTACTTTTCTCCACCAGTCCAGCCTCTGTCTCTGCCATGAGTCCAGTTGCTGTGCAGCTGTATTAGGAAAGCAGTAGTACTGTACTGACAGCTGTGTGAATTCTTGAGTGCTAAACAAAACACAAGGCAAAAAAACATAACTATAATAAGTCTTGTCTCAAGTTGAGAGTGACTCCATGGTAGATTAGAATCGGTGTGTTTATTTGGTTACATCAGCAAGAAGACCAGTAATGAAAATGCATTTTAACTTTAATAAACAATTGTGCAAGCAAACCAGGGTTGATGATTTTTTTATTTAAAAAAAATTCAGATTTTTTATTTAAATCAGATTTTTTTATTTAAATCGATTTTGTTGATTGTTTTAATTCAAAGAACTGCTATATATCCCATGATAAATTCAAAAGCAACCAGTGGAATGCTAGATATATGCGCAATCCTATCAGGTATTTACAAAAATTCAAAACATGTTTTTACGTGTGAAAATTTCATAGAAAAAAGTTGGCAAAAATCATGGGAAAAAAAACCTGTTGAATTCTGCACCTTGAAGATGAATTTATAGCAATAGATAAAATATCATCATAGAGGTACTGAATTGTATCCAATAGTTGTAGAAGCATTAGAAATGAAGTAAAACAGTCAATTTAAGAAAGAAATTAACTTGATCAAAAATGGTAAAAAAATGAAAAAGTTGATTTAAATCAATGATTTAAAAAAAATCATGTGATTTAAATCACGATTAAAGGGGCATTTTGTGATCCACAGCCTCATCCCCCCACTTTTCTCAAAAAAAGTTGAGATTTTTATATCACTGGAAACCTCTGGCTACATATTAAAAATGTTTATGTACAAAATATTTCTTGCAGATTAATTCGCTTTTGCAAAGATATCGTGAAATTTGAATTTCGCTCTGGTGCACCAGAACGAAATTACAACGCATTGTCTATGGAGCAGTGTAATACACATAATCATGCATAACTCGCAAACGCAAAATCGGAATCAACTGAAATTTTGGGAATAGGCTTTTTTCGTGGATATGTACTGAAAAATGTCATCAAAAGAGGATGCTAGGATCACGAAACACTCCTTTAAAATCATGTGATTTAATTCACGATCAAACAACCCTGAAGCAAACAATTATGCAAGCATCCAATTTTTATTGTTGTCCGGTGGTCCTTCACATCGTATTGTGAATCACAAGAATTCATATACTTACTCAAATATAAATCTGTCTGCACCCTGTTCTCTTCTGTGTCTAAAACATGTCCCTTTCTGTGCTGTACCAAATGGAAGCTGCTTATTGGCTAGATCTTTAATATGAAGGTACTGGAGCAAAGTTCCTGTATTGACAGATAAGAGAAAGAAATCAACGTTAAGGGTGTGAGTGAGTCCCGGGAATTGAGTCCCGCCCGACAATCTATTACCCGGCAGGAAATTCCCTGCCCGGTACCCAAAAAAAAAAAAAAAAAAAATTAATTTTTTTTTTCAAAGTTTTTTTTCGGTTTTGTAGTGTCTCTGGACCTAGACCTTAATGCTAGGATCATGGTTGACCTAAAAAAATATAAAAAAATTTTAATATGAAAATTGATACATAGTTTTCATGTCATACTCTATCAATGATATCAAAATGCATTCAAATTCAATACATTTTGCAATTTCGGTACCAGTTACCCGCCGAAAAATGCGCCGGTACCGGGCACAAAATTACCCGAAAAATCACACCCCTAATCAACGTTCAAGTTCATAGTCCAAGCCCATGTTATCCAGTCATGTGGGGACTGAGCAATGGATAGTTCAGTGAAAGTAAATATGTGCAATTATGCATTGATTGTTTTAAGCATTAGAATTGGGTTTATCCCTGCACAAAAATGCATGGAATTAGCCCAACACAGAAATCTTCTATCATTGAAGATTATACAGGTTTATTCCGTAAGCTGCTTAATTTCTCAATGGAGTCTTAACACCAAGGATACACCTTAAATTGGAACAGCAAGAACATTCTGAATGGAGTTATTTTAAACACTAAATTTCATGTAATCAAGTGCTGCAGATAACAATTTAACGATAAAGTTTTGTTGAATTAGTAAATAATTGCAATGAATGATTACCTTGATACAGTGATGTACGGAAAACAGAGGAAGGTACTGAATACAGGTGGTCATCCTCTTCTTGTCTGCAACTTTCATTTCTGGATGGGAAAATAATTGTATGAAACAGGATTATCTGTAAAATGCAATCATTACACTGTAGTATGAAAAGGAGTATATAAATGAATTAAAGTGGTGTTCGAAATGTATTTCTTTAAAAGTGGTGTTATAGTCTATATATCTACCTCCACCTCCAGTCAGCGGCACTAGCTTTGAAGTTTAGCATGTTCTGCGTTAACTTAGCGTTATTTGGTGAGTGTACATACTTTTGCATGTGTTATCAAAGTGGCACATATGTACATATGCAAGAAACAATGCCAAGTCAACTCAGCACACGCTCAACTTCAAAGCTTGTGCTGCTGACTGGAGGAAAATATAGACTACAAAATATTGCTAAGTATTTCTATTATAAGATGTTGAAGCAATCACGGATTGAAGTAGATAAGGCCTACAAAAAAAATTGTTTGATTGGTGTAATATAAAAAAACATTTAGGGTCGGTCGGTCGGCTTTTTTTTCTTTTCTTTTTTTACACACATTTTAAGCTGTAAATTGCTTTTTTTCTTTCTTTTTTTAAAATTTTGTAAGTTTTTAAAATTTTTATGCAAAAAAAAATGAAAAAAAAGTCTAGGGTCGGGCCCAATTGGTCGGGTTACGCCAATCAAACAATTCTTTTTTTAGGCCTAGCTGACACTGACCCATTTCTTGAAAATCAACCTGGCCCTTAACACATCTGGATTTAAAAAAAAATTATGACTCTAAAAATCAACAAAATCTATAAAAACTTTGTTTCCCTCACTTCGCTCAATTTTTTTTAAATTTCAGTCATAATATATCTACATTTTGCACAAAACAGCATACTGCAATTCCTGATAAACTCAATCCAGCAAAAAAATAGCCGATTTTACATGCATACAGCATATTAAGGGATGGGGTATGAACGTTTGGACAGTATTTATTGTGGGACATTAGAGCACATCAGACATATCGAATTGCATTCTGAATACGAAGAATGTCATTCTGATATCAAATAATTTAGTTTTTTGAAATTAGCAATTTAATACACATTTTATGGCAAATCATTAAAATTGATATTTTTGATATTTAACAGTACTTGAAGTAAACTTTATATATCTGATGATTTATACTTAAAGTGTATGTAGGTGGGATGAAAAGCCGACGATCAATTGAAAATTTTGACCTTTCGTATTGAAGATATGGATTTTTTTCCCAAAACACCCAACAAAATTAGGTCTTTTTGGGCAACAAATCCATATCTTCAATATGAAAGGTCAAAATTTTCAATTGACCTCGACATTTCTTCCCTGCTACATACACTTTAAGAATATGTCATAAGATTTATATAATTTACTTCGAAGACTGTTATATATCAAAATTTGAAAAATATCAAATTTTTATAATTTGTCATAAAATTTGTATTATATTGTGATTTTCAAAAATGAAAATTATTTGATATCAGAAAGACATGCTTCAGATTCAGAATGCAATTCGATAGGTCTGAGGTGCTCTCATGTCCCACAAAAATACTGTCAAACGCAATAAATGCTCATTTTAGATCCCTTAAAAAAATCCCCAAAACAGAAAATCTGGGTCGGTTGGGCCAGTAGAACAGGGTTTTTGCTTTTGTCGTCTAATCCACCAATGAACTGTCTAGAATCTATGTATTTTTGTATAGTTTCTACATGAACTTACTCATGTTCTGTGTTGGCATCATTGGTTGCATTCCCTGTAGTTTTTGTGAAATGTCTATGCTGTAATTCACGATTAATTGATGGGCACTCCACTCCATACACATTGCCCTGGCTTGTTACCATACTATACCACCTAGATATAAACACAGGGAAAGGAAGACAGAAAAACATCTCCATTTATTGGACAAGAAAATATAAAACATTTAGTAGGTACATCCATGTTATTCAGTTTTGCATAGTGTTGAATTGTTCACGTCATATGAGAAACTGATAAATATACTACATAGTACATCACCTGTATGAATTTGTCCTGTATCACCTGTATGAACTTCATCCTCCTTTTAGTTTTCACACTACAAAACATAAAATATATTCAAGTTACAGGAGTGTTTTGTGATTTTAGCATCCACTTTTTATGGTATGGTTCAATCCACATCACAAGTGTAATTTCCAAAATTTCAGTTGACACTGCAGTTTGCCGTCGGTGCAGTGGGTTACTTTGCAGACTGATGATGGTACACTCAATGGTAGTATCGATACACACATGATATGGCACATTATGGATAGATTATCCCTAATTACTGTCTCCCAATTCCAAGCTGAGCCATCATATCATCTCAAACCCCTCTAGCAGATCCCCCGAAAGAGTGTGAAGTTGCTTTGCATGGTTGTTTTGTTATGTTGGAGGCCTATATCAATAAACATTGAAGAAACGTAAGTTCCATCTTGAAAATGTGTCATAATATCGATACTGTGTCGATATGTTGTATAATTTGCTTTTAATATATCGACTTCAAAAAACTGTATCGATAACAGGCTAGACAACATGTATGTACATGTATTACAGTGCCCCATAGGCCACTGTCGTGTAATTTCAAGCTGTCGGCAGACCGAAAATAAAATTAGGACGATACCTTTATCAAATGATTAAATCTGCAAGAAAGCTTATAATGCACATGTTAGTCCTAGGTTTCTGATGGTACAAAAATCTCAACTCGCAAGTTTTGGGGGATAAGGCTGTGAATCACAATTGTGCCCCTTAAAGGAGGATTTCGTGATCCTAGCATCCTCTTTTTATGTAATATTTCAGTAGATATCCACAAAAAAAGCTATATTCCCAAAATTTCAGTTGATTGCGATTTTGCGAGTTATGCATGATTATGTGTATTACACTGCTCCAAAGGCCACTGTTATTTATTATTCTGGTACATATTTTTATACACCAGATCGAAATTCAAATTTGACAATATTTTTGCAAAACAAATTAATCTGCTAGAAATTTTTTGTACGTGTGCACATTATGTAGCCAGAGGTTTCCAGTGGTATAAAAATCACATTTTTTTTGGAGAAAACTGGGGGGATGAGGCTGTGGATCATGAAATGCCCTATAAATATAGTACAACTTAAAATGCAATACATTTCATTCACTAATTAGATCTTACGGCATTGCTAAACACGTAGAGTGCAATTTAATGTACTACAACACAGGAGAATTGGATAAGACAGGACAGGTATAATGGAAGACGTCTTACTTTAGAAACAGAGCCAAGGAAAACAGGAATACGGTACTAAAAAAACATGCAACTTGTTCGACAGTCACGGTTTGGCAACTGTCACTTACAGACAAGGCCTAAGTGGTGATCGCCAAGCACTTTGACTACTACACCAACCCGATCCGTCCACCCAAAATACATAGTACAAGTTTGAAGATCAAGAAGGATGCAGTATGATCACATACCGTAACCACCCGGGTATAAGCCCACCTTCGGCTATAAGCCCACCCCCTATTTTTCAAAACATTCTGGGAACAAGGGTGCACTCAGGTATAAGCCCAGTACTAAATTTTGGCCAAGTCAATGCTTTGCTCTCATATTTAAGAACAAATTAAAAACATATCAGTTGATAATTAACATTCCACACTTACAATTTTAAGAAATTGACATAAAAGATAGACATTACTGGTACATTGGGCATATACAGATGAGGGATAATTGTTCTTATTTTAAAATTCCAGCACTAGCCCTTCCCCGGTTATAAGCCCACCCCCATTTTTGAAGTGAAATCTGCCATCTAGGGGGGTGGGCTTATACCCGAGTGGTTACGGTAATTACAATATAATGTACCTACCATTCAGTACAGATATTATGTTTGAGTTCCATTCCGAGAGGTCCCAGCTCGTAAAGTCCAGAGGCACATCTTTGTTGCGCTTTGAATATGTAACTATGACGACTACATAATGAGATGACCTTCTGGAAGATGGTGTTTTCTGCAGCCATTCTGCAAGAAACATACACCGGTATAATTAAATTTACACTAAAGAATGGAAAATAAATACAATAGAATACCTGAGTGGAAGAAGGGCCCAACTCCATGAAAACTCCATGTGCGGGGAGCGATGCGGTGAGCATTTGCGTTTGATTTGGAGGAAGAGCTGCGCGAGGGGGAAGGAGGAAAATAATAAGAAAGGAAGAAAAGAGGAGAGAGGATGGAGAGAGGAATAAAAGGACTCTAACTAGTCTAAGAATTATGGTAAAACTTCGCCTGATGGTGTGATAATTGTGTGATTTCATAGTTTTACTAAGAAGATAAAGCCGCAGCTGAACGTAACATGGTGGCAGCGATATTAATAGGGTTTCCAGCGATTATGTAACGCGCGTTGTCTTGAGGGAGCGACGCGGTGAGCATTTGCGTTTGATTTGGAGGAAGAGCTGCGCGAGGGGGGAAGGAGGAAAATAATAAGAAAGGAAGAAAAGAGGAGAGAGAGGATGGAGAGAGGAATAAAAGACTTCTAACTAGTCTAAGAATTATGGTAAAACTTCGCCTGATGGTGTGATAATTGTGTGATTTCATAGTTTTACTAAGAAGATAAAGCCGGCAGCGAACGTAACACATACATTGAAAGTTTATTGTAGTGAAAAGCAGATTTCATGGATGAACAAAATTCCTCTTTATCCCAATATTTGTGGAAGAAGGGCATAACTCCATGGAGTTGGGCCTTTCTTCCATGAAAACCCATGATTAAGTGCATGTGGAAAACTATTTAGAGTGTGGATTTTGGCTCATCTTTCACACACAAGGAAGAACAGTCTGCTGGCAATAAAATGCTGGGTCTAACTCATTTTTGTACAAAATTGGCCCTTCTTCCACTCAGGTATTCAATTTTGTGAAATTTTCAACTAGGGGTATGACTTCACACCGATTCACACAGGTAATTACGTGCCCACCCCAAATGCCTGGGCAGTGGGCACGCTATGTAATTTACGGCCAGGTAAACGAGGTGATGAATCAAGTCAAAGTTAAATAAGGCCTTAAAACATTGTTTGATAATGATTGTTTAAAGGATGGATGGAATAATACACAACTTCAGAAGATAGCTTTTATTGCCTTGATTTCTGAATAAAATCACACATTCTTTGGTGCTGTATATCATCTTGACAGCCTATTTTTATTATACGAGAACTGCTTTATATTGCAATTGAATTGATTGAGGGACATTGGTCTAGCATTTGAGAGAAGGTAGTGTACATGTACATCAGGAGATGTGCCTGCTGTAAACATTTATGGTTTTGTGTATATCCTTTTTTTATCAGTCTTCAGTGCAGTGATCCCTTTGCAGCTAGATCAGGCTTTCTCAAATAGATTTGTTGAAGCGCCACATGAAATAAAAGAAAACTGCAAAGCGCCACTCAATGGCTGCGAAGTCGCCAGGGGGAGTCAGAGGGGGTATCCCCACTCGGAAGCTATTGAATTTTTGAAATTTGAGGTGCAAATGATGCCATTTGGTGCAACATTTTGTACTATTTTAGCCTGTCTTTACAAGGATAACATGGGAATCGCATTAAAATATAGAATATTGGTGATATTCCTGCAAAGTTTGATCAAAGGGTTTGATTTTTTTTAAATTAATTTTTTTAAAATCTAAACGGCGCCATGGCATACTGGAGCCCAAGGCGCGCCACATGTGGCCAAGCAGCCACGCTATTTGCGGACCCCTGAGCTAGATGAAGGTGCAGCGCCAGAGCCATAAAGGTGCAGATGAAGAATAAGGTGAAGAACTAAGCAAAATTGACATATCAAGACGAAACCGAGGGTGCGTTAAAAAGCCTGGTATGGTGACTACAGCAGACTGGAACCCACAGGTACCCGTATCCAACTGTTTCATTGAGTATGGAAATTTCCATTACCAGTGTATTGAAAAGCACAAGTGCATCAAGCACAAATAAAATTTTAAGGACTTGATACAGACTATGAGGTTTACATGTACATGCTGTACGTAAAGGCCTATGCTAATGGCGGCAAGTATGATCAGAATTAACACAACATTTTACAGCCACAAAAGACATTGGTGAGTAGGTCACTTGTTGTACAAAAAACTGCCGCACATGGACTGCATGATTTCCTAGTTTTCATGTGGCTTGCTGGCTTGTGATACCATTTTCCACAGACCTATAGCCGAAGGTGAGCTTATACCCGTGTGGTGACGGTAATGTAAAAATCAAGATCATACAGTCGATACGGCACCAGACTTCAAAGCGAGAGGTGCTCAGATCCAGAGTTCAAAAGCAGGTGTGGTTGGAAATGTTCTCGTCAAAATAATTGTGCATTTATGCAAATTAGCTCATTAATTATGCAATTATGTAAATTAGAGGGCGGCTTCACTATATAATACATTAGAACATACTAAAAGCACAAGTTTCAAGGCAAAAATATGCAAAATAAAAGTACCATAAATATTTATGCATGGATTTTTAGCAAAATATTGGCAAAAAAGTACATAATATTAATGAGCCTTTTACAGTCGTTTTAGCTCACTAACTAAATTGATTATTGATAAGATAATAGAGGAAGCCCCATCTGAACAGTTTTTCTAGGGTCAACCAAACCTGCCTGGTTATCAAATTAATAAGTGACAAGGTTTATCTGAATTTGACAGGTGCTAATTGATGTAATAATATTATATTACATAGCACCTGTTAAATTCAGAGATAACCTTGTCACTAATTAATTCGATGACCAGGCGGATTTGGTTAACACCAGAAGAACTGCTCTGGCGGGACTTCCTCTTTAAAGTAAATGTAAACTGATGTACCGGTATTATGAAAACCTTCAAAATAATTAAACATAGTACAAATTACTGGGTGAGAGTTGCCCTGACAGTTTTAATTCAGCCATGTTGCTTCAGGCACTCAGTGTGCAAATTGAGTGCAAAGGGGGCCAAATGCCAGAAACCGGCCAAAACAAGACCAAGACAGCAAGACTAGATACAAGAAAGTACTTCTAAGTTCTACAGCCAAAGAGTGGTGGAAAAATTGGAATCAATTGCCTGAAAGTGCTATCGCTTACACTGGATCTGGAACATTATCCTCTGAACACTGAATAAACATCAGAGTTGGTACAAACTATACCATGGTGCGAATTCGGCTGTATCGCATAGCAAAATGCTCCACATTTTTAAGTGACTGCTACACAATTTTTGGCTTGGACATGTATAGCATTTTTTACAATGCTTTGATATATGTAAAAGCGTCCCATGTATGATAAATTAACCAGAACTGCTATACAAAATTTTCAAATGAAATCGCACCCTGCCAATGACCTAAGACTGGATTTGGCAAAATTTAATTCAGGTAGTCCCTAGTGGCAGTCTTGAAGTTTCCGTAGTCTGGTATGCATGTCTAATACCGTATTGTTTGTAATAAACGCTCCCCCTCTAATAAATGCCCCCCTCCAATTTTTCTGTGAAAAATTGACAAAAATGCAAACATTTCCATGACATATCATGTAGGTAAGCTTAAAACTTGCATCAGTCGTGTCAGTCATGATCGCTAAATTGAATGGACAAAACCTTTTATGGCTCAACTCCCATCCATTTCATTGCCTAATTATGGTAGAATTTCACCAATTCCATGCACTTGCAGGTGTAATTTTGTTGTTCCCCACGAAAATATCATTTTCCGTGGGCGGCGCCGCCATCATGTATAGTCGTAAATCCCTCCTTTTAATAGGAGCACCATCGGGTAATTGAACACGATTTTTAAGCTTTTTTCACTGACAATTCACTTCCAATAAACGCCCCCCTTTTGGAAAAATGCAACGCCCCCGGGGCATTTATTACAAACAATACGGTATGTCGTGGGGTAGTCCGTTCCACTGTGGAATTGTCCAAGGTAAAAACCTATTTTTGCGAGGTTACTTACAATGCATTGTCTATGGAGCAGTGTAATACATGTATACACATAATCATGCATAACTCACCAACAAAAAATCGGAATCAACTGACATTTTGGGGAAAAGTTGATTCCGATTTTGCATTTGAACTTTGTAGGTTATGCATGATTTATGTACAAGTATGTATTACACTGCTCCATAGATAATGCGTTGTAATTTTGTTCTGGTTACAGAACAAAATTCAAATTTCATGATGATATCTTTGCTAAACAAATTGATTTAATCTGCAAGAAATTTTTGTAGCCAGAGGTTTCCAGTGATATAAAAATCCTAACTTTTTTTGAGAAAAGTGGGGGGATGATGCTGTGGATCACGAAATGCCCTTTAAAATGAGCAAAATAAAAAAGCCCTCAAACCCTGCCACACTATCATCATCTCAGTCTCAGAAGAAGGTGAAGGTGTGTCTAAGGTAAGGCATGTCAATACCATTGCCCAGAGTCTTAGCCAGAAATCAGAAACCACCCGTCCAAGCAGATACCAAAATTTGACCCTCAAATTTAAAACAACTTGTCTATACCCATGGAAGGGTCACTGGGGTCAAATTTGTCCTGATTTGGCCTTTACATGTCACTCTGAATTAGTCTCAAGTTCATATAACCTTAAAATCATCTGTTTTAGAGCTATCACATCTGTAAAATCCATTAAATCCACCCGTCTAAAATTAGATTAACCCGTTTTAAAGACGGGTGGACGCATGGCTGGCTAAGACCTTGCCATTGCCCATGCCCCCCAGTTGCACCCCCCAGTAAAAACCAAAATTACGAAAATTTCCACTTTTTAAATTTTTTAGTTTTTGAGGCAATTTTGATATAAAATTGGATCGATTGAGCCCATATTTATTGAATGAAGCTACGAGTTCTAAAATATTGGGCGAGATGTAGTCGAGTCCAATATTTTAAAACTCGTAGCGAGACCAATTTGCATTGGGCGTATTAAAAGAGCATCAATATATCATTATTATTTTTTGGATGCAATATTTTTACACACTTGGATTCAACAAAACATAACAAACAGAGCATTATTATGTTTTTGATGAATCCAAGTGTGTGAAAATATTGGATCCAAAACATAATTATGACAAAATTGGATGCTTTACGCCCAATATTTATTGGTCTCGCTATTCATGCTATTGCAGTATTGGACTCGACTTCGTCTCATCATTCCAATATCTTTAATAAAACTCACATGACAGCTCAATCGATCCAATTTTATATCAAGACAAAATTGGTTGATTCTAGTCGGGATTATGCACTTTCAGTTTCTCACGCGTTTGAACGGGAATTGGATTGCGTACTTTTTCGATGTCTAGTGAGCAAATTTCTTCAATATTTTGAGAAAATGATGTCAAATTTTCTATTCTATATTGTTTGGCAATAATGTCTTTTGCCAATAGTATGTTTAAAGTTGTAATGTTGTGTGTTTGATCGCAAAGATCGGATATTTTCGTTCCCGATTCAATTCTGAACCCTTCGCAAGGGTGCCGATTTCGACAGAACTTTGACGATAATTTTGCCTTTTGGACACTAAAATGCATTCGATCCTTAATTTTGTTTCAACCGAGTCTTAAATTAGCAAGCACAATAAGGTTGGTACCACTTTTATATACATTGATAAAATTTTAAAGTAGTGATAGGCTGTATGAGGGTGTAGTTGCAAACAGCTTAGGGTACCAGCTTATTTGATGCAGCTTGGTGTTCTGAGTAATTTGATACCAATTTCATTGAAATCGGCCAAAAATTGAGACAGTGCCGGCCAAATAACGACACACAGGGGGGGGGGCAGATTTGTCCCTTATTTTCTAGTTTTAAGGGAATTTTATCACATTAAGGATTATGTAATGTATTTTTGGTATCTACTTAGGGACGCACCATTAGATTCTCAGGGGGGGGGGGGCAGGGGGGTGGGGGTCAGGCAGAATTTTTTTTTTTTACCAAGGCGGCGGAATTTTTTTTGCCTCCAAGAGCACCAAATTTTTTTTTTTACGCCCTTCGGTAACGAATTACTTTTTTTCAATTTGAATGTACATTTTATACAAAGTTGGGTGGGTGAAATTTTTTTTTTACTCATCAGTGAGGCAAAGTTTTTTTTTTTTTTCTCACTAGTGGGCAAAGTTTTTTTTTTTTTTTTCCTAGTGGGCAAAGTTTTTTTTCTTCAAAAAACTCCCATGCCCCCCCCTGGAAATCTAATGGTGCGCCCCTTACATAGTTTTAGGTCCAGTAAGGTCATTTATGCACTTTGTGTCAAACGAAACTTTTTAGTGTCCTTAAAATTAATGTTTTTTTGCAAAATTAGGCCGTGAGGGCGCTTTACCTTTTAGCGACCCATTTCGCAACCATTTTTTATTTTTAAGTTGATCATACTAGAGATAATCATCAATCATCCATATTCTGAAATTTTCAGCCATTTATCACATTTGGTGTGGCTGTGGCACTAATTTTTAATACAGGGGTAACCTGCCCATAGCAATATACAGGGGTCAACGAACTTTGTACCACATGTAAGTCAATGGAAGCGTCTCTACACATTTTCAAATGGGTACCACGCACAAGTGAAATAAGGTTGAGAGTTCAAATTTGGACAGAAGATGTTATTTATCAGTAACTTTGATTTGATAATAAGAAATGATAAAATTTTAGTAGGGGGATGCATAACAGCTATTAGGCTGAACAGCGCCCTCACATCCTAAATTGGCTCTTAAACTTGCACCAAAACATACAATTTGTGTAAAAATTGCATAAATATATCCAGGGGACCCAACATCATGTAAATAATCATTAGAATCCAACAAACAGCAAAGAAAATGCCCATAATTGTCAAAATAGTGAAAAATAGGGGGGGTCCCAAGAAATCCCCCTTATGCGTCGTTTTTTGGCCGGCACTGTCTCATTTTTCAACCGATTTTTTTTTAATTAAGCTGTCAAAATGCTCAGGAGGATTAGCTGCTTCAATTCAGCTGGTACCCTAAGCTTTTTGAAACATCACCCTTTTTTTTGGGCTGTACAGCCTATCACTATTTAAAGATTTTTTGTCAAGTTTCTAACCGGCGCAAAGCAATAAGTGTGTATTTCCCATTGACATCCAAAATGGGAAATACGAGTCTGATGGACATAGGAACGGCGTCCATGAGACTCAGCGAGTCTAGTTGATTCTCCCTCCCCTGAAAAAAAAAATTCCTGGCGCCGCCACTGCACTGGAAAGTGCTACACGTCACGGCTGAGCGGTTTTGGCATCTTGTTCAGCCATTTGCAGCACAAAACCAAAACATGAAAAAAATTAGCTGCAGGTCAAGGTCAACGGAACCCATGCTTTGCTGTTGAAGTTGCCGGCTTTGAAGTGCAATGATGTATGATCATGTGATGTTAGTCCGAATAATCAGACCCAGAACAAAATATTAATTTCTGACATGATGCATGATCTCTGACCATGCCGACTGATCGACTTTTGCTTACTCAGACATTTGTCAGACAGTACTTGATCGATGAAATTAATCGGTGTTCTTGACGAAATGCATGCTAGTCCATGATGCCTGTCGAATTGTAGGGTATTTCATGCTGCTTATCGTGCACTATATGTAACGTAAAAAAAGTTAAAATTTCAAACAAATAGTGATTAAATCGCTGCAAGTTAGATCAGTCATTGTCAATGTCTCATTAATTTCCCCCGTAATTTCCGCATTTCTTTCTTTCCAATTTTGTACTACAGGCTGTATCTAACATAATTGATTGGTGTGAGGGCGCCCTAAAAACAAAAAAAAACAAAAAAACAGGCACCTGAAAATTGGGGAATAGCCCCATCTGGCCCCACCTCAAACATAATGCTTAGGAACCGGGGGGAGGGGCTTGAGGGTCAGCCCCCTCAATAATTTTGGTGCGGGGGCTGGAATACCTTTCAGCCCCCCTAGGTGAAGTTAAAAAATTGTGATAAAATCAGAGAGGGGAAAATTGCCCGGTGGGGTCACTCCCTGGCAGGGACGCATAGGACCGTTACCACAAGCACAAATTACCCCCTTTTGCAGTCGATTTCAAGGACAAATCATGAATATTTACCCTTTTTTTACTCCAAAACAAGGACAAAATGGTACTCTGAAACACCCCTATTTTTAGATTCCGAGGACACATTTGCAATTTTGACCCTATTTCAACATTTCAAGGAAGGGATTTTTAGGCCTATGAATGTTTTTTTTTTCAGTAATTAACAAGGGCATCACAGAATTCAAGTAGTACCCCTTGCATATCAGAACCGAGAACAATATTGATCACATGATGAGTACAAAAGTAGGAAACCAAATTTATTCCTGTGATTTTTCTATCTGGCCACAGGATCAGGAGAAAATAGAACCCCTTTTTCAATTTCGCAGACATTTGTTCAATAAAACACCCCTATTTTTCCAATTTCACGGACAAGTTTTGTCCGCGGACATGCCCTAAAAATGACCCCTTTTTCCTTGATTTTGGTAACGATCGTGCGGTCAGTATTGCAAGTTGAGTGACCCCACCGGGGAAAATTGGTCTTTTAAAAATATGAGATATATTTTGCCCGGATATTTTGCAATTATGGAAGTGGATGAATACTTTTTATAAATGGGAGGAAAAGTTACATTATTAATAATGGATTTCTTAGTAGTCCTTTAAACATGTCGCGCAGAATTTTTCAGGGCTGCCCAATATCCCCGTTTTTGTTTCTTTTTGCAATTGAAATTTTTGCCATCGCAATTCGCAGAAATGATGATATCAAAGGAATCAAGGTGGGCAACATGGAAAATAAGATCAATTTGCTGGCAGATGATACCACATGCTTTTTACAGGGAGATTTGGGTTCTTTTCAGGCACTTTTTAACACCCTTGATAAATTTGCCTCCTTTTCTGGCTTTAAAATTAATGTTTCTAAATCCACATAAAGGGAACCAATCTTTTTCATTGCAGGATGATGGCCTTAGGTGGAATTCAAACACTTTTAAAACATTGGGCGTTAATTTTTCTCTAATGTCAGCTAGCTCCCTTTATGAACTCAATTTTATCCCAAAACTTAATCAGATTGAGCAAACCCTTAACTGTTGGAGGCATATGAATTTCATCCCTTTTATTGGGAAAGTTACTGTTATTCCCTTTTGCTGCCCCAACTTCTTTATTTGTTTTCAGTTCTTTGCATTAACATCCCCAAAACCTTTTTAAAAAGTTGAATCACTTGTTTTACAAATTCATTTGGAATGGGGGTAACTTTCTGTACGGAAAATTGTCATTCTGACTGGACAGTCCTGTTTAGGTCTGATGCCCCTGATTGTGTTTTGAATACTTTATCTAACTGCCAGCTTGTGGAAAGTATTACACTTTGGTATGCCCTATTTATATAGGAACAAAATCAAGGAAAACTTAGACTTGTCTGACTCAGGACCGTGGTGGAATAAAAATGTTCGGTTGAAAACAAAAAGTTTTTCTATTACCCTGTGTGGGATGAAAAGGGTATATTCATCATATTTCAGATCTTTATTATGGTAACAATTTGGTTAAAACATCGTTAGAAGATTTAGTTGTTGAATTTGATATTCCTATTAAGAATAGGAGAAATAATTATCTTATGAATGGGACTTATTTGAACTGGGTTCACAATTCCAAGTATATTCAGGAAGATGTTTTTACTAAAAATCTCTGCTGGTCTTGTGGGTGGGTGAGGCCAAAAACATGTTTACTCTATGAGGAAATGTGCTGCAGTGGTGGTTGAAAATAAATGGGTCGACTTTTTGGATATTTTGGATGAAGTGGAATGGAATGATATTCATGGTGCTAATTTTAATTGCACTATTGAAACTCAGTTAAGGTCCTTAAGTTATTTTAAATTATTTCACAGGGCAATCTGTACTAACAAATTTCTTCATAGAATCGGTAGAGCTGATTCACCAAACTGTTATTTTTGCAACAAATGCCTGAAAAACCATTGGGTTGATCTGTGTCTGTCATTTCCCAGCTCTTTGGCTGCCCGTGCTTCTTGCCTTGTGCATTCTCTTTCTACTGGACACAGATCATCTCCATGTATGTAAAAAAAAATTCCATGATGTGTGATTTGATAATGAACAGTAGGCCTACCGTAAAATGGGGTAACTTCGGTCAGCGGGGTAACTTTGGTTGGTCAAATATATATATTTTAAATGGTCATTGTTTCGTACGGCAATATTGTTTTTAGTCATATTTGGTGTCAATTTGTTAAGAAATATATTTGGAAGAAATAATAGTCGCTCATGTCCAATTTCCTCGAAATTTACGAAAAAAATCAGGATATTTGACCAAAAATGAGCATTTTTTTTACTTTTTTTTTCAGAAAAAATGAAAATCGATATTTGTGAGCAAAGTTAAGATGTGTGCCTGACAGTGTTGGAGGACTCGGGACTCGGACTCGGACTCGAGTCCTTTTTTCAAGGACTCGGACTCGGACTTGGACTCGGAAGCTAAAGACTCGGACTCGGACTCGGACTCGGACCCCAAGGACTCGGGGACTCGGCTTCGAGTCCTCCTCGAGTCCGGCAAAATAGGGTCTTTTTAGGTCTTTTATTTTCGTTCATTGAAAACTTCTTCTTATGCTTGATCAATGATCACATCACATGATTAATTTAAGTAATCTTACATGCAAATAAATTCAGTTTGTAAATAAAAGTACAACCAAAAAGCAAGATTGCTTTCAGTTATATCTTTAATTGGTTAAATGGATTTTAATCATATTCGTTTGTTTTGACATGACTGCTTTGTTATAGACGAACTTTGGGAACTATAAGAACTGATTTGGGGGCAAAATAGGGGCTTGATGAACTGAAATTTCAACATTTTTGTGGAGGTCTGTGAACTAAAATTGGGCCAAATTATAGGCTTTGGAGCTAACGAATTCAAAATGTTTCCAAATTTGAGCTAGTTAAAGAGCTACAATTTTCAGAGTGTTAGGCTCCATGAACTGGAGCATGATGTAAATATGTTAAGGAACTGCCGTAGAGCCTGAAAAAGGGACCCTTAACCGCCGCACATACCCATACCACATTTACATGTGACTGAACCCCCCCCACCTCAGGAATAATACTGCATAGGCCTACAGCCAGATCCAACACCTCTTCGTTTGAGGTTTGGTAGTGACGTCATATTTTGATTGTAATATTGTATCTTTTGCCTCTCTAAAGCACAAGCCTAATAAGTTACTGTGAGTCTGTGATGTGATTATACTCTGTTTCCAAGGTATTCTACCTAAGGGGCTGAGCAAAAATTATGAGCATTGGGGGAAGGTAAAATTGGGGGTAAAACTTTTCTGACCTATCGAAAGGGAGGGTGGAAGCAATTTTTGGCAAGCCGAGAGGGGGGAACAAGCAATTTTTGGCACATGGGGCACCTTTCAATTAAAACGCTTTAAAAAGGCTTAGAAAACAGTACGGAAACGCTTACATATATTCCCTACTCGCTGCGCTCGCAACATATATCTAAACCATTTAAAGTTTGTAAATTGGGATCCCAAAAAAATGGCATGTGCAAAGCAGGTGCAAAGATTTTTGGCAGGGGGGGGGGGTGGTAAACGATTTTTGGCAGGCCGAGAGGGGATGAGCTTTTTTTGTCATTTCACCCCTCCCCGGGCTCCGCATAATTATTGCACAGCCCCAAAACAATAGGCCTACTAGGCATGCTAGGTGGGACTAGCAAATTATGTATTTATAAGAAAAAAATATAGAACTAAATTTCCGGTTAAGTATAATAGGCTTACGTTGATAAAATATTGGTAAAAACCCCGGGGCTTGAATTTGATACATAAGGACTCGGACTCGGACTCGAACATTGGGGACTCGGACTCGGACTCGGACTCGGACATCAGAAATTGGCAGGGACTCGGACTCGGACTTGGACTCGGACACCAAGGACTCGGACTCGGACTCGGATGACGAGGACTCGACTACAACACTGGTGCCTGATTAATTTTGCAAGGGGTCAAATGTCACAAAAAACCATAACTTGCCCATACAGCGAAGATCAATTCTTTTGATTTTTTTTTCATGACCAACTTGAGTTGCCCCAAATGCAAAGTAACTTTGGTCGGGCTATTTTTAACCCTAGGGCACCCTTGAAAATTATTAAAAAATCTATTTCAACTTCAAGGTGTAGAACATGTAGAAGGGAACCCTATTAAATGTCATAAAAAAGATCTAGAATAGAAATATAATTGGTTTTGTTTGGAAGCAGTGGTTTAAAGCGGAAAAGTGCCCAAAGTTACCCCCATTTTACGGTAGGCCTATTATCGCCTATAGTTGATTTTAGGGGGCAGGGGACTGGTGGTTATTAGCTTTGTACCAGATATGTAAGTTTTCGGGAAGTCTCCTGGGTTTGTTTTAGCTTGTTTTGGCTTGGTTCTTTCTCGGCATTTTCATGCTTTTCACATGAGTTTTTTCCCACTCAGTAGGCCTACAGGGGAAACTCACATCACGTCTAGCACCACTGCGAATTATTAAAAATTAGAGGGCGCTATCACGAGTAAACAAAAAAAAATCAGAAAAAATAAATTATCGGAATAAATTTTTCTCAGGCAAAACCTTGCCGGTCATCATTCTGTTGCACTGAAATTACTCGGAATTCTTGTAATTTGACCTGAAAAATTGGAATATTTTGCTTTCCAATCGATTACTGCAGAAAAGGTAAGGTACTAATGTTGATAATATCTTTCAGAACCAAAAATACATGGGCGTAAACACCTGACCTAATAATAATCAAGGTTTTATCATGACGAATTCTGCTACCATGCATGCACACTGTGCATGCATTACACTTCCTTCCTTCATTCATTCCTTCCATATACGTGCTTACCGCAACAGATTGAGTATCAACGCACGGGCTTTGCGTGCAGTTTTTTTTTTTAACTATGCACTATCCTGGAACCTACAATGTACTAAGATAGCTAGATGAGTGTATTTTTGAAGTACCGGTAAACACTACTCAGTCGACAGTACTTTTATACATGTAGACCCCGGAATGACGTCACTTCAACACTTGTACATTGTAAGCCGTTGACCTCCGTTGACAACAAATCCGATTCAGAAGTCAAATTTGTAGTTTTCTGTGGTTTGTCCCTTTTCAAATAGGCCAAAATACTACCATAAACTTCTCGAAATGGGGCCTCCAGCCAACAAATAAACTCTCCTCTAGGCTTAGCTCTGCTCTACATATTATCCATGTCGACCATGTGTTCAGCTTCACATAAAATGCAATTTGTGCCAAGTATTTAAGCTTTATTTTACCCGAAATCGGCCCAGAAATTGGCTCGATTCGCGGTCAAAACAATATGTAAACAAACCGAGTCAGCTCTGCTACAAGTACAAGTCTTCAAGTTCAACTTGTCGCTCTGCTCCACGATCTATTGTGGGTTGAAAAGCGTAAGTGTAGCCGCTGCAGCGTCATGTAAAATAAGAACCCGGATGGCCGGGGTCACCTGTACTTGATCGAGAAATCTATCTACTATAATTAAAGACAGAGATAAAAACAATTTATCGTGTCTGATGTCACTGTCAATTACGATCCCTGATTGGTTTACACAGGTCAATCAGCGCGTAAAAGGAAGACCGATCTATCTGGTGCTGATCGGAGAAAAGGAATAGCAGCAAATGGCGAAAAATTACGTACTTTTACAAGGCAAAAAGCAGCTTTTCTAGGCATTGTCCCGGGGGGGGGGGGGGCACTTCCATGACAGATATGCATCATGTGCTTCGTCTTTTTCAAACCGGCCTGTACCCAATGTCATGACCCCCTTTTTTGTGTTATGGTCCTACCTATTACCCAATGCCCCCCTTGCAAAAAATTCATGTACTCAATGACCCCCTTTTTCTATTTCCTGCTATACCCAATGACTCCCCTTTTAATTCCCAAATTTAGGTGGTATTTGTGTTCTCCTCCAGAAAGAATGAGATTTTTCACATTTCCAAGGTGGCCAAGTTGTTTTTACGCAGTTTGGCACTTATTTATGTGTACTTAATGATACTCTTTTGGCAATCCTGTACTCAATGACTCCCATTTTACTTTTTGTTACCCCAATGACCATCCTTTTTTCAAAGTTTCATATCGAATGACCCCATTTTTATTCAGGTTGTGTACTGAATGACCCCATATTTTTGTAATTGTACATGTGACCTGAATGCCCCCTACTTTTAACATGGCTGAGGCACATCCCTGCCATTTCAGATAGGGAGTGCCTCCCCAGGGCATTGTCGACATGGTGCCTTCACCAAAGAAAGTTTCCTACTCTAAAGACCTAACTTTTGAGATGGTTTGCATGTCGAAAGGTGCAAAATTAACAATAAGGCGCCCGGTTATAAATCCGTGTTCAGCAAGTCATCATCACGACACTTGTAAACAGACCATGCTCGAGTTTGATTGACAGGTGACGTCAGACGCGATAAATTGTCTTTATCTTTGTCTTTCATTATATCCACGACGACGCGATATAGTTGTTGTGTTTTTTACGTTGAATGCTTACTTGCTTGCTTAAGATGAGTGGTGTCCTCGAACTACAACAGCACGCCAAACCCTTCTGTCCTGCATGGCCGTTCCCAAATCCATAACATCCAGTCCAGTGTCCTGTTTCAATACATCCACGTTATGTTAGAGGGGTCTGCCAGGTTTTCTGTTTCCATGTTTTGGTGTCCAATGGATCAGCTTGGCTACAGGCTCATTTTTGCTTCTGTATGCATGCCCAGCTAAACGTGTCCTCCTCTCTCTGATCTTCTGTGAAAGTTTTGGTAGGTCCCCATACAGCTCTTTGTTTGTGATGTGCTGCTTCCAATTGATGTTGTAAACTGCTCTAAGCATTCTTGTGTAGCAACCATCAAGTTCTTTACATAATTTGGGAGACATGGTCCATGCTTCACATCCATAGGTTAGTACAGATTCGACGGTAGCAGAAAATAAACGAGTCTTGAATTTCCTTGGGAGAGTTGACCTCCAGATTTTGTTGAGGCTGTTACATGCTCTCCATGCAGCTGCTTTGCGTGTTTTTACGTCTTTTTCCGTGCTAGCCATCCATGCACCCAGATACTTGAAGTCGCTCACCTCATCTAGTTTGGTGCCATTGTTTGTCTGCATAGATATCTCTTGACTATGGTTGAAAGACATGAACTTTGTTTTTGAAGCATTCATTTTGAGGCCAACTTTTCCAACAGATGATTCAACCCTTTGCAGTAGCTCTTGTGCTTGGTGGATTTCCTCTGAAAGTAGGGCTATGTCGTCTGCAAAGTCTAAATCTGTTAGCACTTCAGGTCCTATTCGTCTGCTTCTTCTCTTTTCCAGCTGGAATCCAAGCTGCTCTTCTCTGCCTTCGACTGCCTCCCTCAATGCGTAGTCCAAAACCACCACAAAGAGGTATGGGGCAAGGGTGTCTCCTTGCAGTACACCAGCAAGTATATCAAACAGATCAGTTTCTCCATCTGGAGAAACTACTTTTGTTGAATAGAGCAATAAAACCATGAATTTTAGATCAACATAAAGCTCATGAGCTTGCGCTTGTTCAACAGAATTGAAATGTTAAGGGGTACTACACCCTTGCCCAATTCTGTGCCTATTTTTGCATTTTTCTCAAAAATTATGGTGCATTGGTGACAAGTAAGATATGTATATTATAGGGGCAAGGACTACCCCCAGAGTTATTGTCTTAAGTCCCTGCGGATCAATATCCTGGAAGCCGGTGATTCTAAATATAGCATTAGACCCTCACTGCTATTGGTGGCAGTAGATTCCCTCCACCTTCAGAGGTAGAGTCTCCACCTTCAGCAGAGACCATTTTTCTGGCACATTGGACTCTTTTATCTCTCACTGCCTTCAGGCTTAGAAAAATTCGACTTGTAAACGCATTTCACTATCTGATAAGTAAAGGAAATTACAGGACAACAAAATTAGGCCTAAAAAATTGTTTGATTGGCGTAACCCGACCAAAAATGTTTTACAAAAAAGTTAAACAAATTTAAAAAAAAGTTAAAATCTAAAAAAAAAAAAAGAAAAAAAAAAGTAACATGTTTATAATTTTTGTGTTTGCTGGGTTTAGTTTACATGTAAGCATACACCCAACATTTTGTTCAGTGCAGGCATGCAGCATGAGACCTGTATATTGTGAGGTTTCAAAATTGTGGTGGTATAATATAATAATGATAATTAATGATGTTGGTTCCAAATCTCTTGTCTTTATCATGGACGTTACTTTGCATTCATGAGTCAACATACATACTCTCATCTTGTGTTTAAAACCCTTTCAAATTTTTTCTTGTAGGGATCAGGAACTTTTCAGACTAGGATTCTAGGACCAGTAATATGGCAGGAGTTACTTCAGATGACCCAGCAGCTTCTCAGGCTGTGTCTATGATACTGATGGGTTTACTTACATTCCTGGCTATAATACTCAGCTACAGATGGTTTCAGTCCAATCAAGGAGGCCAAAGAAAAAACACAAAGACAACCGAAGATCAAAAGGTAAGAAAGGATGCATCAGGGCTAGAAATACACAGCGGCTAATAAGGGATATTCAGTCACCTCCAATAATCTCAATATATAATTGTCATATACTCCCCATTCCAGAAAAATACAGCACACTTTTTTTTAAAAATATTATCCTGTTTTGCCAAATGAAATATAGCTAAATTCTAATGCTTTAATTAGTCCTAACTGGCAATAAAAGTGAGATTTTAATATTTTTGCAATTTGAGGGAAATGGTCCAAAAACATGCAATTGTACACGTTGTCATACAACTGTAGTCACAA
Organism: Amphiura filiformis; assembly: GCF_039555335.1. Taxonomy (NCBI): domain Eukaryota; kingdom Metazoa; phylum Echinodermata; class Ophiuroidea; order Amphilepidida; family Amphiuridae; genus Amphiura; species Amphiura filiformis. Next base: position 25,108,544 of record NC_092638.1, read on the forward strand.
AATGGTAAGACTTGGCACAAGTCTAAGCATTCAAAATCTTAAGGTAAGAGGTAAGAGTTAGCTCATAATTTTAATACAATATGTTATTTTTTCTATTTGGTTATATTGTGAAAAAGATTGGAAAATATGTTTTCCAAATAAGAATGCAAACTTGAAATTAGTCTTTGTTTGAAGTCTTTGGGCTTGATTGTCACAGAATACGAAAAAGGTCGAAAAACGCCCTAAAAATGCATGTTTTTGATCCTTATTTCCAAAAATTGACCAAATGTTAAAATCTTACTTTCATTGCCAGTTAGGACTAATTAAAGGATTAGGATTTAGCTATGTTTCATTTGGCAAAACAAAACCCAAAAAATTTAGTTCTGTATTTTTCTGGAATGGGGAGTAGGGACGAAAATCTAGTTTAATTACTATAATATCTGGGGGAAATTTAATGAATTAGATAAAAGGAATTTCCCACAAAAAATATTTTATATAACTATACCAATGTTCAATAGGAATTTGATTCCTTGCATAATGCTATACTGTCTGCATATTTCCTAAAATTTCTACTTCTAGCCAGTGGCGGCGCCAGGAATTTTTTTTGGGAGGGGGCATTGGGGGGAAAAAGTGAATTTCAGGGGGAGCAAAATTACAGCAGAAAGTGGAAATCGTTCATAATTTTGGGTTTTTTGGGCCAACAAGGGCAGGCCGCGACAAATTTTATTTTTTAGCTTGCCCGATCGGGCAGGCAATATCCAAAAATTGGTTGCCCGAAATTGCCCGAAATTAACCCATATTCCCGGCAACAATTGTCGACAAAGTCACATACATGTACCGTACTCATCATGCAGTGCAGTGCATAGTACCGTAAGTGTGCCGAATTTGGCAGTTTCATTCTTACGGAAATCCAATACTTTTCTCAGTTAAGTTGATAAATAAATGAGTATTCATGAAATACATAAAAATGAACATTTCATTCAATTATTTCACTGTTTGTTTCTTACATGTGGAAAATAATGTGTATTTTATGTGAAATTTTAAAGTCAAGTCACGGCGATTTACGTATTTCGCCAACCACTAGTACATCTCAATCTCAATCATATGCAAATACATGGCCAGCTGACGTCATTGACGTCATGATATTTGCACAAAACAGGTTCTATAATTAGCCAAACTTCCAATACGTAACATGTTCATTAGCATATATACATGTATATGTCTGCAAGTCTGGTGTGGGATACGAGTGCCTAGCGAAGTTTGAGTTCCATTTCAAGAAGTTTTCTACTTTGTTTTGACGTTTTTTTACTTCTGTGAACACGCCAAGTTGGACAGAAATACTCCATTTTAAATCATCAAGCTTTAATTGGTTTAAATTTAGACTTGCCCGATCGGGCACAGCTCTTCAGAGTTTTAATTGCCCGACAAAAAATGTGATTGCCCCGGGCTATCGGACAGGCGATTTGTCGCAGCCTGAACAAGGGGGCAATAGTTCTGACTGGGGGGCATTTGCCCCCCCCCCATGCCCCCTGGCACCGCCACTGCTTCTAGCATTGCATGTAAACCAAACCCTACATGATTAAATCATAGATATAATCTATGATTAAATACAGTGCTCAAGGTGTTGATAGATTCAGACAAAATAATATGTCCATTAAAATCATGCAGAGCTAAAATTGTCCAAATTATGCAGTTCGAGTATGCTGGATGTGAAGCTATATTGCTGTGATGAAATTGTTTGACAGGTCAATGCCAAGTCTTGATGTCTGTCAAGGGCAAGATTTAATGAGTGTACAGGTTTCTAATAAGATTTCATTTATCTGCTTGTAGCTAAGAATTCATCATTTGTACAAAAACCATCATTGATCAAAGCAAGTCTACTTGACATGGAGGAGATGAAAAGTAGTTTGTTGAGTAGATTATTAGGTGTGTTGATTTTAAAATGTTTCCATTTTGAGTAAAAATCTATTGTTTTGTCTAGCAAAATGGAAATATTTTTGATGAAAAGTACGGTACATGATGTAGGATGTTATTCTGTGTCAAAGCAAAGCTTAAAGTACATGCAGGTGGATTCTTCAGAATCGGATTGTGGGTGGATTTGCATTCATAAGGTCTATAAAAATGGTATTGCCCTTAGAGCTCCAAAGTCGGGGGCGGTCGGTTGGTTTACTGTTTTTTCAATTGATTTTTTTGCCACAGTATACAATATTTGAAATGCAAGTTCACAACAAAATAGGGTTTCTTAGGCTTGTTTTTTAAATATATCAGAGAAATTACAATCAGGCAAAACATTTTTGTGTATATACCAAATTTAAAAATTCAATATGAAATATGAAAGAAAAATCACTATGCTACCCTATTTTTACAAATTTTAGGGTCAGTTGAAATTTTGACATTGTTTTTTTATAAACAACAAATACCGGTTACTTAAATGTTGCATAATCTAAAAACCAATCAATGATTGCTGTTCCATCTACCCTATGCAATAAGTTTTATTTTTTGCAAACTTGAAACTTCTGTTCAGTTTTGAGAAGAGAAACAGGTGGGTCATTATTTCTCAAATCACCCAAAAAAAATATGATTTTACACCTCACCCCCTTCAAATTTGTTCAAAATTGGTATACAGGGTGATTTTGGCTGGCAAAGCTCAAATTTCAAATTTTAGCTTAATCGGACGTACGGTTTTTGCGCTATGCTCCGCCCATTTTTCGCTATTTCTTTGAAAAATGGCGCGCCCATCAATATTTTCGCGACCATATCTCAGTAACCGTAGGTCCTACTGAGCTGAAATTGGTGTCATTTTTTAGCTAATCTCTCAAAGAATCCAAATCTACTATCATTTAGTGTGTAGGAGGAAGAAAATTTGTGACCTTTTTTCTGTACTTTGACCTTGAATTTGACCTTGTTGCTTACGTGACCCATGAGGCGAATTTGCGTTAAATTACATTTCCATATGTTGTCTACATAATATCAAAAAATTGGAGGGGTAATATTTTTTGTTTTCTTGCTAGGCTTTCATAAAGCAAGCATGTGGTTGAAAAACTGTATTTTTGTATGTAGGCTCAGTATATTGTACACGTGATACTATTATAATATAGGCCAATTGTATATAGGCCTATTATGTACATGCATTAAATACATATGTTTTCACCTGCATGCTTGCTTTGTAGAAAGCCTAGCAAAAAACAAAAAATATTACCCTCCAATTTTTGATATTTTGTAGATAACATATGGGGTATAATTCCAACGCAAATTCGGCCATGGGTCACGTAAGCAACAAGGTCAAATTCAAGGTCAAGTACAGAAAAAAAGGTCACAAATTTTCTCTTACTCCTACATACTAAATGATAGCAGATTTGGATTCTTTGAGAGATTAGCTAAATAATGACACCAATTTCAGCTCAGTAGGACCTACAGTTACGGAGATATGGTCGCGACAATATTGATATGCTACCATTTTTCAAAATCGCAAAAAATGGTGGGGGCATAGCTTAAAAAACCAGACGTCCGATTAAGCTAAAATTTGAAATTTGAGCTTTACAGCCAAAATCACCCTGTATACCAATTTTGAACAAATTTGAAGGGGGTGAAGTGTTTCCCATTGGGTGAATTGAGAAATAATGACCCAGGTCTCTGCGCATTGACTTGTTCTTCATTTTAAGGAGGGTTGAACTTGTAAGAGGGATTTATGTTTTCAATCAAGGTTACCTACCCCTGACACCAGGATGTTTTATTTTTCCTTCCTTGTACAAAATTACAGGAGATTTCAGGGTTCTAGGTTTTGAGTACTTATTTCTGTTTTTTCGGTTGACACATAAAAACAAATCTGGCTATCTTCTGAAGATAGCAAAGTACATTGTTACTTATATTGTACCACTCATGTTTAATGAAATTAAAGCTCAATCTTGAAAGATTGTGTATTCTCTCAATAGTACAGCATGTAAACTTGGCTTTAGGCAGCATCGATTGAGCTATATTGTACAAACTATATTGATCTTATAATCTTTGCACTGAAAATCCACTTGGTGTGTTATGCTGGAATTGTTACGTACATAGGCTGCTTTGAAATCAATGGAGAGATACAACATAAATGCACGAGACAATTGTCAGTAATAAATCATAAATAAGTTGAAAGTACTTATATAGCCAATATCTAATTTCTTTTAATGTACAATATTGTTATTAAAATAATATCAGTTTGTGCTCTCAGAGTAAAATTTTCTATACAAAATCCATGGTAATGTTCAATTCATAATAACTGAAGTTAAAATAAATGATGTGCCAGTTGCAGAGAACCAAACAATCTGACAAGATGCCCAAAAAGATGAGGTCACATTGTCCATTGGACACTCTCCATTTTTCCATTCAAACAATACCTGTCGTAGTTTTGTAAATTTGGACAAATTTAATTGAAGACATAGTCAGATTTATCACATTGCAATATGCATAAAGTGTGGTTAATCTGGTTATGTGTTATTACTTATAGTGGCTAAATAGTTTTGTCACCAAGGGTAGACCAAATTGACAATTTTGTCACCAAAGGTAGACCAAATTGACAACAAAGAAGAATCTTCAAGTTGTATACCTACGCAATGAGCTCTGATTTGCTGATCACACAAATGTGACCCGCTCTGACAAAACCAGGAACAAGTCACATTTTTGACATTTCATGATTTGAATAAAAATGTAAGCACATTTTTTTTTATGGGAATGTCATCTTTAAAGGCCCATAACCCAAAAACATGAGTTGGAGCTGGTCACATAGATGTATTTCTATGCCAATTCAGTCATATGGTCCATCATCAAGTACCGTACAGTACAAGACTCAAATGTTTAGAAATGTTTCAAAAATAGTAATTTAGTAAGCATAGGAAATAGCATTTATTGTGTCATTTGAGCCCAATGAAACTGACTTTTGAATGTTTGAAAATGATCAAGGCAATCATTTCTTATGACTTTTTCTCACAGGTCAGTACACTATAAAAAATCTGATTAGATGGTTCTGCAGGCATATCATTGAATGTGGGGACATGTTGTATGTGATGAACGTGACATTAAAATTAAGAAATCTGTTGTCTTTGTGGGGGGAGGAGGTTCTGCATTTTACTTACGGGTGTACATGCTTTAAAATAGCCTATTTTATGTGCCTGCAGCTAGAGCATTCTGTTTAGTTCCCTGGAACAATAAGGAAATCATCGAGCAAATCAAATGCAAGATGGTTGTAAATTTATAATGCCTTCATCATTCACTCTGAAGTGTTCTCATCAGTCTGGTATAAATTTGAAGATTATGTGTAGAACGTGACTTAAAATTTCAACATATTTATGATTTCCCGATTGAGTTCTGCAGCTAGTTGACTGAAATAATTAAAGACTTGATAATTATTTATACATAGTATGGAAGGCATAATGTTGTGATTGCCAGACACTTCCTTTAAAAGAAAATTAGGTATCTTGCCAAGAAACCAATTCATCATTTATTTTAAAGAAAATAAACAAACATCATCAACTTGGTCATCATTTTCTTGCAGTGACGACCTAACATAGCTTGTGAGGAAAACAAGTCAAATTTGCCAATTGTATCAGGTGGAAATAAAATGATTTATTTATTGCTAATTACAATTTTACAAGCATGTGAAGGTAATCTGTATTTGAGTGTTTGAGATGCAGTGATTGCATAATTTATAGATGCGGTGGAGGGATCCTAATGTGCTATTCCAGTTGAAATCCCTACACCCCCTATGGAAGACATGACCTTAATCTCCCACACATGTAGTGTGAATTTCAAATGGGTTATATGATTGGGTTACCCAGTTTGAAATCTGTACCTCCTCTGTGTGAGGTTAAGGTCATGTCTTCCATAGGTATGGTTGTGGATTTCAACAGAAATAGCCCACAGTGGATTTCAAGAGCAATTGAAAACAGGATTATGATATGGTTACATCGAACTGTATTTAAAAAGTCTTCAGAAGTATGGGTTTTGTTCTTGATTATAGACAAGTCACTTCCTGATGAATTAATTTGAATTGCTAATGTCTAGCTCTTAGTGTGGAACACTAGAATAGGTATGTGACAAGATGTTTGATAAAATAATGTTTAAATAGTTTACTTATCCAGATTAGATACATGACAATTGTAGTATTCAAAGTTTTGAGATCACTATTCTCAATAGTTTGCTATCTACTGAAGAAAGCACATGAGCAGTGGCAGAGTACAATTTAAGGGAGAGTTCCTAGAATTACAAATGTAGGCAGTCCTGTAAAAAATTGCTAGTAAACTCTTGAGTTGCAGACATTATAATCATATAAAAATGTGCATTTTTTGCAATTATAGATGTAGCACATGAGGAATATTACATTTTTGCTATCTCATGAAGATAGCTTTTGAGCAGATTCCATTTGTATACTTCTCTCTCTACCGAAAGAGGAGAGCTATATGTTTTGAGATCAAGGACTTGTCACTTGTTCTAGCATGCAGGGTGGATTGGTATTCACCTGTAACCGTGGACGTTGACCAGGATGCACTGCATATAATGCGGACAAATTCCATCCAAAAAGATGTCCTCAGTTGCCGGAAGCCGCCATGATAAAAGCAGAGTGGATCACATAAGTCCTTGTTTGCGGGTGAAATACGAACACCATCCTCCAGTTGCAGCAAAGGTCTGCAGTGGATCGCAATTGCATGCCAAATGCATTTTTGAGATGTCTGTTATATCGGACTAGTGTATCATTCACATGAAAAATCCACCATTTTGGTCCTTAGTTTGTCAAATAAACATTGATTTAAATGTCCTCAGTTTGACAGCAATATACAATGTGTATGGTTGGCAGCAGGTGTAGGTAGGGTGTGTATGAGTGTGCAGGAGACCGTTGTGGGGGTACTTTCAAGTATGAGTCTACATTGTGGGCGTATTTCGACATCGTGGGGGTACCCCCACAATGAAGACATCTGCAAATGGCATTTTATGGCCTCTTGAGGGGGTAGGAGTATAGGCCTACCACCAGAGTGACACACTGTACATGGCACAATCACCCACTATGGGAGTTTCAACACACAGTTTCATACCCCCACAATGTTTGTTCATACCTATTTATACCCCCACAATGTCATGTTGTACCAATAAACATACAACATACACAAACACTATGGGGGTACCCCCACAATGTAGCTCTTCCAGGTAGGGGTATGTGTTGTTGTATTGTAATGTACTATACATCATATTAGTAACACATGTGACAGATCAAATCTATTTTGTTTCTAAATTTCTTTGACTTGTGTTTTTCTGTCAATTTCAGTCAAAAGCCAAAGGTGATGCATCAAACACAAAATCAAAATCGGGTTCAAAGATGGAAGACGACGACGATTCATCAACAATCGATGACGTTCTGGTGAAGGCTTCAGACATCAAACCTGTGGATGCGGCGACACTACAACAGATGAGTGGAGGGGATAACCCTATGCAAGACACAATAGAGGATGTACACAAACAACATCATAAGGCTAAAGAACTGGAGGAGGAAGTAGCAAAAACATTATCTCAAGAGCAGTTGGAAGAAGAAGCAAAGTTTGTACTATTTATTTATTTATTTATTTATTTATTTAGGCCTTACATTTGTAATGTATTTCAGGGACTGCCTTTTTGAGGAGAGCGATAGTGATTTACTGCTCTCCTTAAATCTGATTTAGGAGAGTGATTTTTAGTTCTCCTTAGTTGATCATTCTCTCCTTACATTCTATTGTAAATGCTCTAAACAGCTCTCCTTGAAGGCTCCAGAAAAGCTATTTAATACTCTCATGCAAATTCTAAAAGACACTCCCTGGTATTTTCCCAGCAAACACAAAACATGTTTTGGTTTTGGTCAAAATGTTTTTAAAACATTTAAATGTTGGGTTATTTAAAGGTCATGAAAAACTACAACATTTTATAAATGTTGTCAAAATAAAAATTGCAAGATGTGTTTAGGCAAACATTTTGGCAAAATATTTTGTCAACACTGAATAACATTATGTAAGAATGTTTTCAAAAATATTTTTGATGTGAAAACATTTCAAAAATATTTTCGATGTAAAAACATTACATACCCTTTATACTACTTGACTTTTAAACATTGTTTGTAATTAATTGAAAACACATTTTGTGTTTGCAGGGTTATTTATGCCAATTTATTTTATAAATTTATTTATTTGTTTATTAATTTAATTATTAATTTATTATTTTTTCATTTATTTGTATGTTTTTTTTGTTTGTTCATTCGTATGAATGTATGGAAAACATCAATCCAAGTCTACAAAGGTAAATTTAGTTGAAGTTCATTGGCAATTATTAACAACTTAAGGGTAGATGCGGTATTGTCTAAATCAATATATTATTGAAAAATAACACTTTGATGTTTTGCAAAAGTTCATTCTACAAATTAAGTACTTTGAAAACTTGCTTAATTTATTGTTGTTAATGAGTTATGTACATTTTACAAAAGTGTTGTTGTTTCAGCCCTCTTTACAACATAACTCAAGAACCGCATGACCTACAAAAATGTTTCTGTGATATTTGAATTCTTCTACACGCCGCAAGGAAATGAGCAATACAATTTTTGCCAAAGCTCACTACCATTCGCAAGATGTTGTGAACTACCAAATCGCAACACTTTAAAATAGCGTATTACCTTAACTGTGGCAATACCTTTCTTTAATCTTCAAGATGCCCGGAATGCCTCAAGTTGTTTTCATTGTCACAACATCTAAGCTTCATGACTTAACCATGCTTACCTCGTATCAACATATCACACAGATTCTAATGCAAGTGCTATTAACCCTAACCGTACTAAACACCAAAAAACCTCAATTCAGAAAGCGTAGGTACAAGCAGGTATCCCTCGTGATGCTATTGCGTCATCATACGAACAGTCATATGGGCACGGAAAGCTTGGCCGGGCAAGCTACTCCCCCGTGGCAAGGTAGGCCGGTGCACGGGCGTGGCACCCGCAGGGTCTGGGGTTCGAAACCGCACCCGAGAAAAAAAGTTTTCTTCTTCTTCTTTCTTTCCTCCTTCTTTCCTTCCCCTAGCCAAAAAAGCAGCGAGGCGTAAGGGTTAAAGGAAGTATATACTGTACAGCAGAAATATTTGATATGATCAAGTAAAATGTTTTGTTACTGCATTTGGCTTTGAGATGTGACATATGGATCAGTCCTCAAATTTCTTTGGTTAATATTCCTGGGGACAATAATTGTTCTTTTTCCCTTTCCCAAAAAATTAAAGAATGATGTTGATTTTGTTTTGGTTGTTTAAGCTAGAATGTCTACTTTTCTTGGAGTGAAGCAAAAGAAAAAATACACAGTGGTTTATAATGGTGTATTACTCACATGCTTATTATTACACCCACAAGCCTCAGCCTGGAAAAAATGGGGAATTCAGGAACCTCATTCCCGGGAAATTTGGTAATCTGGAAGGAAATTATGAGTTTTGGGGATAAAGAAATACATAAGAAATGGTGGGAAATCCTGATATGTTGGAAGGAAATTTGTTTACATTCCTGGGAATGAATTTTTTTTTCCAGGCCTGCCTTTAGGTAGGTCTGCTTTTGATGGGACTACAATCACTACAAAGTACCTGTATGAGCAGTTTTAAGGCTTTTCAATGGAAAAGATTGGAAATTGAAAGCATACTTTTGTTTGACAAATGACTCATTTGGCTTGTAACAAATTAGAGCTGAAACCGGGTAAACAGCACTCTCAAACTGACCTTCACATTTACAGTTGTCATGACGTCATGCGATTATATAATTCTATCAGTACATCGAAATCAATAAAATCTTTGAACTGAGTACAAATTATATATTGCATACTGAAAACCCTCAGCTTAACACAGGAGAATGATCATTTGAGAGCAAAATGTGCACACCAGTTTTTGAAAATTGATTTGCATTTTTTTTTTCCAAAAATGTTTGATTTTTCTCCCCCAAAAGTTTGAATTTGAAATATTCAAAACATTTTTACTTTTTTTTCTGCTTTATTTTTTTGCAGTTTTTGTGACAGTCTATTTTATATAAAACATGGATTGTCTTGCAGATCATTTAAAATGGATTCTTTGATTTTAGTGAAGACCTCAGGTTTTTGGAAAATGAGAACTTGAAAAGTGATTATTTTGGGAAAATCTTAAGTACTTTTAAATTGATTCAGACCTAACTTATTGGCTGGGAATTGATGAAAGAAACATTTTGGCGTTTAAATAATCTTAATCGGACGTTTCATTTCAGAGATATGGCCTTTTGAGTGTCACGGTTTTATATAGGGCTGCTAGAACATGTTAAAAGTTAAAGTCCAAAAGGAATACTAACTGAAAGTGCAATTTTAAGGTACTTTTTCTTAATGTATTTATTAACTAGCGTTATCTGGAACATTATATTTGCTTATAACAACATGAAAATAAGATTATCCTGAAAATTAAATCGATTTTGTTGACAATACAAAAAAAAAGATAAGACCTCAAAACCCATAGTTTGTTTGGTGAAACCGCAAGCATGATCATAGATGGCCGCCATGGAAAATATGTCCATAGAGGAGATGAACAATAAGTGCATTATTTCAAATGAATAGCGGTAGTCTTAAACATTGTTCAATCTTTTAAGGTCAGCACATTTTATCTTCAAAAATTATTATATTTCATCATGGCATAAGTTTGGTAACATTAATCACTACCAATTTTGAGAAATTTGCTCCAACTCAAAGGTTATCTTTACTACATTGAGCAATACACTGTGTGTGCATGGAAGCCATGATGGATAGCATATGAAATGGACATGGTAGTGAGAAGTGTATGATTTGAGATGGGCATGTAGGCTTAAACATTCTTAAATTTCTTAACATCCTGTACATTTTGTCTTCAAAAATAGTTACATTTTATGACTATGTAAGTTTGCTTGTCTGATTCACTCCAAATTCGGAGATAATTATGCGTTTGAACACCTGATGCACGGAATGGTGTCACTTCAACCTGTTGTAGTTCTCATCTCATTAAATTTTTCATTAAACAAGTTGATCTCTTCATGAAGGAAGGTCCTCTCTATTTGCTGACCAATCAGGAAAAAGTTTGGTTAATGTTTTCTGGTGGAATCAGGAATTTCTTGAAACACCCTGATATAGGCCTACATTTGGATCAAAACAAGTATGTACGCCATTTTACAGGCCTGGGATTTCTTGTATCGATCAGTTTCTCCATAGACAATACGTGTGTGAGTGCACGCACACAGTAAATGAAAAATCGTTCTAGTGGAAACTGTATTGACAGTGGGCATCCCTACTATAATGCGCGATTATACCTAAAATGCACAAATTTCAGCATTTTTCGCGTATCACACATTCTCCCTGTGCTTACTCTCAGCAATGTATTTTCAATTTGCTCAGTTAGAAATCATATTCTACAAAGGTCTATTCTGGAATTTAATTAAGGGTCTCCTTTTCCGCAGGGTTTGTATGCTATGGTATTTTGGAATACAATTTCACTAGGTCAAACATTGATACTGATAGTGTTTCAGTTTCTTGTGTCGATTCCATTTTAAAGCAAGGAACAGACACATCAATCACAAATTCACAATTCATATGAATGTCCCGTATTTGAGGCTACTTAGCGCTCTGGGTACTTATGTGACTGTCAGTTTTGGGGAACATGTCATAAAAAAAATTATTGAATGAAAGATGGGAATTTTTACACGCATATCAGTGTCCCTGAAGTCAAAATCCAGGGACTGTCTTTTGGAATTTGCAGGAGAGCATTAAATAGCTGTTCTGGAACCTTCAAGGAGAGCTGTTTAGAGCATTTACAATAGAATGTAAGGAGAGAATAGTCAACTAACTATTAAGGAGAGCTATAAATCACTCTCCTATAAGGAGAACAGTAGAGAGAGATTGCTCTCGATCTCCTTAAATTGCAGTCCCTGAAAATCTGAGACAAAAATATTTTTGTCTCAGCTGAAAATCATCATCCTAAACTTAGTGATGTGGTCGACATGCCTTATGTCGACATAATGTCGACGTCGGCACGTATGCCGACATGTCGACATCAAAAAATCATGTCGACAACATTTTTTTTTTTTTTTTTTTAGTTTTCAAAAAATATTTTTGGCCAGAACAGCAAGTTATAGGCCCAAACTGACTTGTTATTCAAGGTTGGAAACCAGAGAAATACTGCTACTAAAAAAAAAAAAATGCCAATTTTTTTTACAAAGTTGGATGAACTTGTACATTTTGATTACTTTTGCTTCTATTTAACAGTCAGGGACACATTGAATTAGTATGCATTGCTAGCTGTTCAATAGAAACAAAAGTAATTAAAATGTACAACTTTTTCCAACTTTGTAAAAAAAATTGGCATTTTTTTTTTTTTTGAGTAGCAGTATTTCTCTGGTTTCCAACCTTGAATAACAAGTCAGTTTGGGCCTATAACTTGCTTTTCTGGCCAAAAATATTTTTGAAAACTAAAAAAAAAAAAAAAATTTTGTCGACATGATTTTTTTGATGTCGACATGTCGGCATACGTGCCGACGTCGACATTATGTCGACATAAGGCATGTCGACCACATCACTAAGTTTAGGATGATGATTTTCAGCTGAGACAAAAATATTTTTGTCTCAGATTTTCAGGGACTGCATTTTAAGGAGATCGAGAGCAATCTCTCTCTACTGTTCTCCTTATAGGAGAGTGATTTTAGCTCTCCTTAATAGTTAGTTGACTATTCTCTCCTTACATTCTATTGTAAATGCTCTAAACAGCTCTCCTTGAAGTTTGGGCCTATAACTTGATTTTCTGGCCAAAAATATTTTTGAAAATTAAAAATTTTTTTTTTTTTTTTTTTTTTTTTTTAGAATTTTTTTTATGTCGACACACTGTCGACGTCGGTATACGAATTATATCGACATGTCGACAATAAAAAACGGTGCCGACCACATCACTACCTAAACTGGAAGGTTAAGAGGGTTATTTACCGGACATTTGATGGAATTTAGTTGTACTTGTACACTGAGATGATAAAAATTCCTTTAAAAGGAATAGGGCGGGCAAATGAAAAATTGTCAAGAGAAATGAAAGAATGAGTAAGTCTTCACAATTAAAAACAGGGAAAATATGACACAACATCGATTTCCAATGGGGGAATAACACAAAACGTATAAACAAAGTTAAAAGAGTTTTTAACTGTATACGTTTATACGCTTGTTATTCCCCATTGGAGGTTGTGTCATATTTTCCTGATTTTAATCTTATCTATTGCTTATCCTTTGTTCTCTGCTGGTCAGTTGGAACAGATTTTCCCTGTTTTTATATTAACCCTTCACATCATAACAGAAGACGCTTTTATGTTAACATTTTATATAAAACATTGTTATAAAACTTTTGTAGATAACAGTTATTTAAAACATTTTCATAATCATACCTAGAGTTTTTTTTATCATCAGATAGAAAGACTTCTGCTCATCTTCTCTGGTGAGACAACAGGGCTGGGGTATCTTTCCATATCAAAGTTTAAAACTTATGAGGGGAAAAGTTTGATTTTACAATATTTCGATATTATTTTTTAACTTTGTAACTTTATTATGATTAAAGCCTTAATGTACGATCTTTTTAAATTTTTAGATTTTTCTTTTTTTCTTCTAAAATGATAATATGCAATCATTATGAAAGTTCCCAATACATTTGGACGCTTGAAAAACATTGGGAATTTGCAAAGAAACAACATCATAAACTTCACCTCTATCACTCGAAACATCTCGCACTATTTGGATTAGGACAGCGAGTGCGGCCTCAGAGTTAGTCTCCCTGCGTTAAGTTTGAGTTACGCTCCCTCCACATGTGGAGGGCGTAACTGCTTAGTTTTGTACTGAGACTACGGTTTATGCGATCGTGGCCGACATAAAGTCATAATCTAAAAAATTATGACTTTATGTCGGACCAACAGAAAATCATCCCGTTTTACTACAAATAGGACAAATTTGACAGTTTGCTCATAGATTTAAGTTAGAACATATGTAAGTATTACAAATATGCCAACAAATCGATTTAAAAAAAATAAAGGTAAATTCTGAAAAAAGATCGTACATTATGACTTTAACATAACTGTATTTCAAAGCGTCAAACTATATAATTATTTTGTCCCAACAAAAATAATCCAGGGAATAAAATATTCATTCACATGTTTATTTATTTTATTCAACCTGGGCCTACTGGTGCACATGCATTCTAATAATTTGTCTATAATACCTTATACAAGCATCAGCAAGCACTATTTGTCACAAGATTTGAAAAGTACATAGCCTATGTACACACTGAACACAATGCACATACAAGCTGTATTTAAGTACATGCCGAAGCTGTCAGTACAGTATAAAATGATATAATGACCTTCACGATGCTATTAATTTAGCCCAAAGATTAGGAAAACTAGCAAAACTGGTGAACTGGTACTGTTCAAATAAAAACATCTGCAAATCTTGCTGCAATTTCCAAATAGTATTTCTATAATAATTATTTTTGTTATTTCTTTTAATACAAACACATTACTGCCTATGACAACTTTATCGTATTACTTACACATCAAAATCAAGTAATAATTACAAAAATTCCGTCTCAGGTTGTACATGTGCTTTGAAAAGGGGGTGCTTACTCTGCTTATCATCACTCAACAAGGGCTTATTAGGGAAGGGACGCTAATTTGGTTGAATACGGTACTTGAGAAGTGAGATACATGTATATCGTAGACGTATTGAAACTTGGAATGTTGCCACCAGAGTTGCAGAGATTCCATTTATATACACTGCAGGGTTTGAGTTTGATGACACATCAAATTTGTGATGTGACTGATCAAGCCCAATACATTTATAAACAAATTGTAAGCAAAAAAGTGTCTACATACTTGTATCAGATAAGTATGATGTTTGTGTAACAGCAATATGTGCCTGGCATTTCTGTCCCCGTGCGACGGAAATTGGGTTTTATACAACATAGTCAACATTAATGTTATTGGCATTTCAGTAAAAGCTTGCCATAATATTCAGTGCAAAAATCAGCACATTTCCTCTTTGTTAGACTTTCTATCGACACATTTTGCCTGGATGTAGAATAATGGCCGGTGTGACGTTATTGAACCGCTTGAAAATGTTAAGGAATGGAAATGTGATCAATTTGCTTCATTGTTTTGAGATTTATTACTTTTGTTGAGCTTAGTTAAGCTGAGCGACGATAAAAGAAGGCTGTTTTACGGGCGGATAGACTTTTCAAGTAGGATTGAAAATAAAAAATTATATCACAAAAAGCTTGAAAATCTGGCGAAAAATTTGATGATTTTTTTACAAACATATTTTTAAAATGTTTTGACTTTTGTCTTGCCTTGCTGAACCAATTTAATGTTCCCCAGTATTGGTCTGTCTCGTCTCTCCATCGCTTGCATTCATCCCATTTTCATTTCATTTTATTTAGCACTCAATATACATCTGTTGTCCATCTGTCGTCATATCAACCTATAATTATGTAGATTTCAATGACTTTATAAAGCTTGAGCAAACTGACATAAATTGAGAGATCAGAAAAAATCAGGACTCATCAGGTTTGAACCCTGTACCTCATGATTACTGATTGAGAGTTATATCACTGACCTGATGAGTTCAAAGTTGATACACAGGTAATCTCACCCTGTCCTGATTACATACTCTACACTGTGTCTTAGTGGCCAATGATATTTTTAAATTATGAAGAAATGAGGCAGCCTATAATTATGCTTGGCAGAAGGGTGTTTGGATGAAGACTGAATTCTTATCTATATTTTTTCCATGGTTTAATGAATCTGATATATGCAGTGCTCTAAATAGTGTTTTTGCATTATTTCCGTCAACCTGCACCTATCGGCAGATCATGGGCATTCCATGTTTAGGTGTGTGTCTACGGTCAGTCAAGATTAATAGGTACATTTTCACGGGAAAATTGTCTGGACATGTGACCAATGTGTATCAATGTGAGTGTAACCTCGAGCCTGATCCCTGACCCCAGGGGCTATTTTAACATGTCTCACTGTCACGTTCGTGCCGAGATAAAATATTCGTGCAGTGACAATTAACAATCCGTGTAGATATGCTTTAATAGTAGACAATGGTAGAGCCTTTCTTACGGTCACATTCAGGTAAAAATGTCAATTTTTAATTTTTGAAACGCACTCTACTTCATCAACACTTTTATCTCATTGCACGAACGTGACAGTGAGACACATTAAAATAGCCCCTGCCTGACCCCCAGCGGTGACCTCGCTATTCAAGTCTTAGTTATTTTGAATTGGAATAGTATTTTTGGCCGCAGTTTCGATAGAAATTCGTGCATTGCAAAATTATTAAAAATTATGCAATCTTATTTTCTTCACATTAGATCACTTGGCCTGGTTGAAGTTTTGTCAGTGTTTTGCCTCAATTTCACGTGTTAATGCCTAGAAATCTTTAAAAACATGAAAAAAAGAAGAAAAAGGACATGTGTAAATGAAAGATGCATTCATCACACTGTCCATGGCCAAGTAGAACACAAGGGTGGGTGAACTTACGTAGTTATATGCATACAGTTTTCCCTCTGTTAGTTGATACTTTTAACTAGTTTTTCAAAGCTTTTGGCGTATGTGTCTTCATTGTCTAGAAATTGGAAAATAATGAATCAGTCTGAAGCAACCTTGGCTCACAAACATGATCGATGTTCAAGACGTCATGTTGACGTGTATCTTAAATCAAATTGCATTGAAGTAAAAATAAGATGCTACATTGTGGATAATGGATTTGTGACTAATCATTTGGGGTAAGCAAGCAAATTGATGTACTTTTGCAATTGATTTTGTGTAGTGCACACACTGAGATACAAAAATGTATGTACCAATGTATGGGAGAAACGCATGGAAACCGTAGGCAGCGGATATAGAAATGCATGGAAACCGTAGGCAGCGGAAGTAAGGGGATCGAGACATGTGTGTCTTCCTTTTTAGCCTGAAAAACACTGTGTTTTGTACCAAAAATATAGGGTAAAATTGCAACAACAAAAAAAATGAATAAATGAAAAAAAAAGTGTATATATGTGCATTGACCCATCAAATACCAAAAATCAACTTTATTTTGGGCTAAAATAGTGTGATGTTTTTTGTGAGTTCACAATTTACCACAAGTGATTGCATTGGAGCGATTGGCTCTAGGTCATGGGAAGGGCCTCTCCAAATCCCAGAAAAATTAAAATTAAAAAAAAACCACCAACAACAAAACATAATTGCGTTTATTTGCGTATCTCAGCAGCCCTACATGTACCCTAGCCTGTCACTCAACTCATAATGAATCCTGAACAGTGCCCAATTTGGACCTTATATGGATTCACACACATCATAATAATATCTAATTTTCTCAACTGTAGCCATACATTTCTGTCATGTGGTTTTCATATGCAGGCTTCACACATTATATTATGTATACAATGTATCAACTTTCACTTGTATGCTTTACAAAGTACTATGAATTGTACACTTGTGCTTCTGCAGATTTCAGAGCTATAAGGGTTTGGTAATTTGATTGGAACTCAGGTTTAACAATTGAATATTGATTTTGGAGGTGCCTACTATGATATTAAATGTTCATTATGTGCATAGTGACATGTCCTGTATTTGAACTTGAAGTCAGATCCTGATAGCGATTATTAAAAATGATAAAGTGGTAAATAAAACAAGAAAGCAAAAGCCAATAGATTTTTTTTTTGGTAACTGTAAAATGAAGATCAACACGTCTCGGAAATACACAGCATTTTTTCCAAAATATTGAAGTCTTGCTCTTTCCTTCTTAGTGAATCACAGCTCAGGTATGTACCAAAATGAAACTTTCTTTTTAAAATATTGCCTATAACACTGTGCTATAACTGGATTTCAACAACTCTTCCTATACCTTTGTACAGGAGCCAACCGTTGTTAATTCGTGATGAATCCACACTTTCACTGTAGCGTATACGCGAACGCGAGCGAGACTACGCGTTACGCGAGAGCGCGTAAAATTCGTCATGCCTGGAACCTTTGTGCGTATACAAGCTTACAAGTTGAATTCAGTATTTTCAGATAGTGGCTAAATTTTGCCGCTTTATTCTGTAGTTTTATTGATGATATTAACAGAGAAATCATCGAAGTTTTTGTAAGGCTTAGTGACAATGATTAACTGACATTTCCTCGTGAAATAATCGTGAATTATACGATCTTTAGCTTCTTTTTGTTGTTGAAAGGGATTCAATCATGTTTCACCGTTGTTCATCACCGTTTAACAACTCGCGGCCGGCGCGTCTGGGTGGTTTACTCCGCTCGGGCAGCTAATGCTGCCCTCGCGAAGTAAACCACGCAGACGACGCGGCCGCATCATTGTTAAACGGTGATGAACAACGGTGAAACATGATTGAATCCCTAATTGAAAATTTTACATACCAACAAACACTGAGCTGTAAGCTATTAACTTTTAGGCAAATGTGCATAACAAATTGATTGAGGTATGAGTGATGAGATAAGGAAAATACTTGTAAAACATTTTTATATGAAGATACATTTTCGATGGGGATAAAAATAGATAGTCTTTCAAAGGAGATGCATATCTAATGAGGACTATACATTGTTTTTATGTTATTTGACATGAAGTTCTATATGTATCATGTGCCTGTATTGGGTTATTCCAGTTAAAATCCATTCACCCCCTAATGAAGATACAGCTTTAAGCTTTCACATCTAGGGAGTGTGAGTTTCAAATGGAGTTACCTGAATGGGTGATTCCATTTAAAATCTACACTCCCTGTTTGGGAGATTGAGGTCTTGTCTTGTCTTGTCTTGTAGAGTACTGTCCCACGCCCCAAAAGTCGGAGCTAATCGGAGAGGATTGGTGGGTGCGCAATGTGATTGATGGAGTTACTTGAGGTAGTGCTTTGTAGTTGCTTCTTTGTATGACTTGGTACTGGTTATGTTGGTGATCTCTTCTGGTAATGAGTTCCAATCTCTGGTATTGAGAGGAATGAATGAGTTCTTGTAGCAGTCTTTGCTAGTTTGGATTGGGATATAGCAGTCATGTCTTCCATAATGGGCATGGATTTCAACTAGAACAGCCCATTATGAAGCCCTTCATTGTTTTTCATTATGAAGCCCTTCATTGCGAACCAGGAATATTGCCTCATTAGGAGTTTGGTAGGATATCCAAAATATATTGCAGTTTGTTAAATTATAACAGCACTGTGTTCTTTCTAATTAACGGCCTGGGGGCATTGCGTTGTCCAAAAGAGAGGCATTTATTAAAGGCAAATTTTCAAAGAAAAAACTTTAAATATTGGAGCATAAATAACTCACTTCCCGGTTTGCTTCTGGGTTCAAATTCAATATGGCGACCCACATAAACAGCATCTTTATCACTCAGAGTCAGTAATGTAAAACGGGACGCTATCCCTACAAAATAGCAGATTTGCAAAGCATTTCCAAGCAAAAAATTGATTTATTTAGTTCTAAAAATGATATTTTGACTGTAATTTGGCCAAAAAAAAAAAAAACCGGGATGGAAATTAAAGTACGAATCTATAGGTGTTATCCATGCAATTTAGTGATGATGTCGACAGCAAATGCAAATTTTAAGCTTACCTAGGATATATCGGCATTTCCATGAAAAATATATGTTGGGGATGGCATTTATTAGAGGGGGCATATTCAGCATGAAACATATCAGGTTTATGATATGTGTTTCCTTTCATTATCTTATGGCCATTTTGTGATCCACAGTCTCATCCCCCACTTTTCTCAAAAAAAAGTTGAGATTTTTAAACCACTGAAAACCTCTGGATACATAATGTTATGTACAAAAAAATTTCTTGCAGATAACTTTTTGCAAAAATTGCAACACATAGTGTAATACACATAATCATGCATAACTCATAAAATCAGAATCAACTGAATGAAATCTTGGGAATAATTTTTTTTTGGGGGGGGGATATATCTACTGAAAAATGTCATAAAAAGCGGATGCTGTGATCACAAAACACTCCTTTGATGAAGGTGATAATTGTCAGGGCTGTCAACTTTTTGGAATTGCTTGGCGTGAGACAGAGGCGTACCGGGATTTGCCAACTCCAATGTTCATTTTGTACCGATGATTATTTGAGTCACAGCGCTCGGGAATGTGAAAAGCGGAGCAACAAATTATTCATGACGATGCATGAGATTTTACTCATTTTCCAGCTTTTTGCGTGGGATTTACTACCTAGGCGTGAGATTATACTACCTTGGCGTGAGACCGTGAGAAAGTGACCCAATGCGTGAGACTCACAGCCAATGCGTGAGAGTTGACAGCCCTGTAATTGTCATTTTTATTGTCATCATAAAACTTAATAACTTTGGGGTATGATGTATATCTATACTGTAATTATTGCAAAAACAGACATCACTTAGTCCGTTGCTTAATAGTTGCATTGAAGGTACTCAGTGATGAGAAAGTGTCCAGACATAGTGATCTTTTAATAATTCGGCTATTCCATGTAATCCATGCACCCCCTATGGAAGGCATAACCCTAGTCGACCATACAGGGGGGTTTAGATTTTAAATGAAGTCACCCATTCAGTTAACCCCATTTAAAATTCACACTCCCTGTGTGGAAGATTAAGGTCAAGTCTTCCAGAGGGTGTATGGATTTCAAATAGAATAGTCCAATGCATCATTTGTGCTGTGCAGAATTTATACTTACTCAATCATCCATCTTCGCTATCATTTAAATGCATTGTGTTGCTATGGAAACAAAAAGGCTGTGTTGGTAAAGTAATATGGTCATATTAGATTTATTTGCAGATCATTTCAATACATGTATGTCTGTCTCAATGAATTATGCAGTATGCTTGTACTACATGTGATATTCAGAACATGGAAATTTGATACTCACTGACTGATTTTATAGAGATATTATTTTAAAGGTGGTTCCTAATTGTTCTCAAAGCCAAAGGGGAAATTGATATTACTAAGGAGTTTTTGACTTTATGTATAGAGTATACATCTCATCTTCAGAACTGTGCAGGCATGCTTTGGGGGCGATGCACCCCAGCCCCCCCCCCCACCTGCTTTGTCTGTAAAAAAAAAGTAAAATTGGGCCAAAAATGTCAACAATTTTGATAAATATACCCCAAATCATCAAACTTTCTGAGAAATTTGTTACAAAATAAGATCCAAAATCAATAGCAGAGGGGATAAAGGGCTACTTTTGGCCAGAATGAAGATTTCTGTGGAAAAGGTCTGGATTTGGAAAATCCACACTCTGGCTGCTAGGAATGGTGTTGTGGACATGTATGCAATTACAAGTATTAAATGGCCAATGATGTGATAATGAACAGATTTATACATTAACACATGCATCAGTGAAAAGATTTAGTATCATTGAAAAATGAGACAAAATTTTTTTTTTGGACTTCCATAGTTACTGATCTCTGATACCCACTGTGTTCCAAATGTTCCATTATTATTTCTATATTTTTGCAAGGGCTGGCTTGAAGCCCTAGTTTAGTTGCCGTATTGTTTGCAATAAACGCCCCCTCTAATAAACGCCCCCCTCCAATGTTTCTGTGAAAAATTGACAAAAATGCAAACATTTCCATGACATATCGTGTAGGTAAGCTTAAAACTTGCATCAGTCATGTCAGTCACGATTAAGGCTGGCATTTTCGGTAAAACGGTAAACGGGTACCGCCGAGATTACATTACGCTGGCAGGAAATACCCAACCCGGTACCAAATTAAAAAAAAAGTTTTTATTTTTTTCGGTTTTGTAGTGTCCCCGGACCTAGACCTAAATGCTAGGATCATTCATGGTTAACCTAAAAAATAATTTTTTTTAGGTCAACCATGAATGATCCTAGCATTTAGGTCTAGGTCCACCGACACTACAAAACCAAAAAAAAACCTAACTTTTTTGTTGTTGCAATTTCGCAAAATTTTGCAAAAATGCAACGCCCCCGGCGTTTATTACAAACAATACGGTATATGTAAAGTACAGAGTGTATCTTTTGATGTCTCTCATGATGCTCTGTTTCTTCTATCTCTATGCAGGGTACGCCAAAACCAATTAGCAGCCATTTTCAAATTGATGGAGGAGAACAAAGATCGCTTTGGTGTGGACTCGATGACCGATGTTCAAGAACAGTATAAATTGTATGTTTGACACAGTATCAACATGTAGATGTGTAAATATGTATAATATTTATATTTTTTGTTGTGTTTAGTTGTGATTGATTGTATTATGAATCTGTAAATCAACTCATTGTGATTTTGACTAAACATTGTATGTGATGCGATCAAGCTAAATTAGCCATTTGTTGTGCAATCTCAATTTTATTTTTTATTAGTTTCAAGCTAAAATCCCACAAAAGAGGAAGCCCCACCAGAGCAGTTCTTCTGGGGTGAACCAAACCTGCTTGGTTATCAAATTAATCAGTGACAAGGTTATATCTGAATTTGACAGGTGCTAATTGATCAATAACATTAAAACATCAATTAGCACTTGTTACATGTAAATACAGAGAAAACCTTGTCACTGATTAAATTGATAACCGGGCAAGTTTGGTTCACCCTAGTAGAACTGCTCTGGCAGGGCTATACCTCTTTAAATTGGTCCAAATGGTGCATGAATATTTTCATGTTGTTGAGGACAATAAAATACCAAAGATCTACTCCTCGTATCTCAAAATGGGCTGTTCCATTTGAAATCCATACACCCCCATTGGAAGATGTGATCTTAATCTTCTACACAGGGAGTGTGAATTTCAAACTGATTGAGTGACTCCATTTGGAATAGCCCAACCCAGCACTTTCAACTGGCTTATTTTGCTTGATTGAATCGCATACACATGTATATAACGTCATTGGGCAGGAAAAACCTCCTGTGCTTGTGGCCCTGAACATGTTTAAAACAAAACTGCCAACAGGTTACATAGGAGGTTTTGCTTTAAACATGTTTAGGGGCCAATGACACATATGAGGGTTTTCCTGCGCAACAAAATTGAGTAAGGCTTGATTGTTTGAGCTTTGCTTAGTATTATATGTGGCACTGACCAAATTTTCATGACAATATTCATGACTGTGTCCACTCTTTAATAAAAATGATGCAATTTTGGCCAACATTTGGCTATTGCAGTTCAAATCCATACACCCCCTAGTGGAAGATATGACCTTAATCTCCCACCAGGGAATGTGAATTTCAAATAGGGTTACCTGAATGGGTGACTCCATTTGATATCTCCCTGTGTGGGAGATTAAGGTCTTATTTTCATATATGTCAAAATCATGGTTGCCAACTTGCCGAATTTTGCGAAAAGTCTTGTGGAAGATTTCTTCACTGCCTAAAGAAAGTAAGAACAGTATTTTGTGAAATTGATGTCTTGGGGCTATAAAAGGAAAGAAAGACAAGGAATATGCCTTTGTAAAATATTGTGGTATAAAGAATGCAGCCGATAGAGGTAAATTAGGTAATTCTTGGCCAAGCTCGATTGCTCTGAATGCTAGTGGATACGTGATATACACACATGCACATAGCGCGGTACAGAAGAAAGCATACATGTGCCTTACATTGCGCATACGCTTTAGCTCACTTCATGGAGGCAACAACAGATACGTTCAAACTTGGCCAAGAATTACTTAATTTACCTGTAGTATACCATTGAGTTGTTTACTTGGAAATAAATGCACTTGACTCTTTTTTAACAATGTTTAGTACATGTATACAATACAGGTGCTTGCTATCCATTTAGAAACAAGATGGATATGATACATGTAGCAGTACTTCGGCACAGCCAGTATTTACCCAGTATAACTTTTCATTTTAGAGGTATTGCCTCTTCAACTATTTGTCAGGTTATTTGAATTATCTTTCTCAAAGGTCACAAATATAACTGTTCTTGAAAACAAAACCAGAAAAGAACTCAAACATTAACAAACAACTCAAAAAGAACAAAACCAACTCAACCGAAACAGTAAAAGTGTAAAAAAAAGTATACTTCAAATTAGGCTGGATTGCATCACCATGTGCATCCCAACATTTGCCTGTTGTTGTATAACTTGAGGTGCAAAATTGCAATACAACTTTATTTAACAATAAGCATTCTATTGCACACCATACTCCTAATTGTTAAACAACAGTGCACTTCACCTTCAAAAACTAGGGTGGGATTTTTAGCGATATAAGTTATTTTTAGGCCTGTCTGTATGGTGCATGCATATGTTTTGATTGTGATGGAATTCATTGTGATAATAAGCCAGTGTAAGAATCACACTAAACAACATAATGGGCTGTTCCAGTTGAAATCCATGTACATGAAGTGTAGTTTTCAAATGGAGTCGGCCAATCAGGTAACCCCATTTGAAATTCACACTCTCTGTATGGGAGATTAAGATCATGTCTTCCATAGGGGGTGTATGGATTTCAACTGGAATAGCCCAGAATGAGATAGCAAACATGTTTCTGTGTAAACCTGAAATGTTTCTGAGAAATGACTGTTTCAGTAAATCCCATAAGCCTTTGCGAGTACACCTGAGAATGCGTCGTTTGACATCACACCGATCTGCGCCGACATCGTTTATCTAACATAGTTTATCGAACATCGTTACTGCACATTGCAAGTCGGCTTGACATCAAATGACAAGTTCTCAGGTGTACTCGCAAGGATTTACCGAAAATGTGCATTCATTTTGATTCATGAAATCTGCTCTCTTTGCTACTCTCTCTGAATGTGTAGCCTTGCATTGTCTACATCATTGTGAGAAAGACATTGCAAATTTAAGAAAGAAAAAGGGTTGAAACATCAGTGTTACCTAGTTACATTGAAATATTCACTGTGGCCCGTAAATGTTTCTCATACTGTCAATACACATGCATGCAAGTGGAAATTTGTCTTCATCTTTGCATGCACAGTCAGTAAATTATACTAGCTGCACTATTTGCCACAAAGTCCTTGAAACAGTATTCGGCCTGCAGCAAATACAATATATTCATATAAGCAAAGGGCAAGTAGAAATTGAGCATTTCTGGAACCCTCTGGGTATGAGGCTTTCTGAATGACATAGGAGGCCTTTTTTAACAACTTTTCTAGATTTTATAACATGATGTTGTAAGAAGTTTGACAAATGTGATGCGATCAATCGAAATGAGTCGTTTGTTAATTGAAATCAAAAGTTAGTTTTCAATTTCATTATATGTGCAATTTTCAGAGGTTTATTTTGCTGAAAACTCCATCACAATTGGACTTATGTTTCTAGAAATGTAAATTACAAAAGAAGTTTTAACTTCTTTTGTAAAAATACTATTATTGGCTATATCTAAAAATTAATATTAGCGACAAACAGGCTCGCTCTCCCATGTACATCAAAGATGCTGGGGATTGATGGACACTCAGGTCAGAGCTGTGATTTCATTGATGTGGCCATTACAATATCAATCAATCAATGTCAATTTAGCACTGGCGTACATTCCACAATATGGGATGAAGCATTTGTCTAGCAAACTTGAATTTACTTTCCCAAAATGAATGAATTTAACTAGAATTCAATATACTGATGAATATAAGAAAAAGTGAAAAGTGTTCCAGATACTAGATGAATTTGAATTACATGTATATATTGAAGCTATACGACAATGTATGCTTGTACGCATGTATGTATCATCCTGGGAGGGGGATGGGGGACATATCCCCCTCCCCATTTATGGGTAATGAATCAATTTTTGCTTTTATCTGCTACTTCATATGACAATTCAGGCAAAATGTCCCTCACTTTTCAAGATGGATTCTTGTTTTTTAAATATATGAAAATAAATAACAAATTTAAATCAGATACTTGCAAATTCGCTGCAGTTCCAACTTTTTACCCAAGGTTTTTATCTCTATAAATAAATTGCATCATCTTTTTCAGTGTATTGTTAACATACATTGTGCTATGCACGTTTTGATACACGGGTACTATGATAATGTTAGTTAATGGATTTAAGTGAAGAACACATATTTCTGACATTATTTGCATGTAACACATACAGGGTGTCCCTGAAAGAACTGTATCGTCCAAAACTTAATTGTTTGGGTATATTAACACCACAACTAAACATAACTAAATAACTTGTGTGGTTAAGCAATAAATCGGCTATACTTTTTGAATTTTGACAACTGACCACACCGTTCTTGAAATATAAGAATTTTACGAAACTCCTTGATTTTCAAACCTTTCCACGGATTCAAATATCAATCGATGATCTGTATTTGGAGTGCTAATCACTGCGCATCATCAGGGCATGAGGCGTCTATTGTCATTGATAGATAGTTGACTCCGCGGAACAGATCGCAAATAAGGTACTTTCGTAAAATTCTTTTATTTGAAAAATGGAGCGGTCAATTGTCAAAAAGTACGTGGTAGCTGATATGTGACGTGTCATGTCAAAAGGAGACACTTTTGGGCAGGTTATCAATTTTGAGATTTTTACATATCTTAAATATAGAGATATTTTGCTCCACAACGCCGTTTTCCCCAATGAAATCGGACATTTCTAAGCGAAGATATTGAGTTTGTAAGTTATGGTATTATAAAATTGGAAATTGAGATATCGGCCTTTAAAAATATTATTGACAATGTTGAGAGTAGGAATTACCTTGAAAAATGTTTCAAAAAATACAAGATGCCAGTTATATTCCGGTCTGAAACTATCAGACAATATTTTTAACATTAATACGCTCGTAACATCACAAATTCGCAACAAACCCAAATTGTGAAAAAATTACCACTGGGTAGATTTTTGGCTATTTCTCCATTTACGATCCTGCCCAAAAGTGTCTCCTTTTGACATGACACGTCACATATATATTCCTCAACCACATCAGTTATTTAGTTATGTTTGGTTTATGCGTTAAAATACCCAAAAAGTTTCTGACGATACAGTTCTTTCAGGGACACCCTGTATATTGAGCCTCCTGTTTCTTATTTGTTTTGTTTTTCAGTTATAAATGTATACAACTTGCCTGTGCTAATTTTCCATCTTTTACCTAAAAGACGGACTCTTTAAGTACGACATTATATCCACTCGAAACACTTGATTGAAACAGTAGCTTTGTGTCATAATAAATCTGAGCAAGGGCTCTTGTCATCGAGCGTATCCAATTTTGCATTTGGAAGTGGAAGTCTTGATAACATGCAATTTGTTGATTATATGATTGGGTACATATTATCTGGATATGTTCTTAAATCACAGGCATTCTGTATGCAATTACAATGTACCACCTTTAATATGCTTTTGCAGAAAGATGCCTAAGGCATGCAGTTTTGTATGCTGTTTATCCCACAGAAATAGAAATCATGGAATCCAGACTGGCTATCATCCTTATTCAGTCACGTGTGAAACTCAGGGGTAACATTTGCAAATTACTTACATTGAAACACTTATGGTGCAATGCACTGATTGCATTAAAAGACCGACACAGGCAAATCTATCATGAGATTTGCTTTTGTTTCTGTGTGCTGTCAGCAAGGACTTGAATACCCCCAAATATATATTTGTTCAGGGATGGCGAAAAGCGGGATTCTCTGTTCTCTATGTCTGTGATGTCCTTAGTATGTATTATGCATGCAGCTGTAAACATTGCTTCAACTTATTGTATTGATGTAGGTGTGTATTATGCTGGATGAAATATCAAATCACATGCATCGAGTTAATTGAGCAAAGCATACACGCACACATACAAGAGCGGTTTGTTGGCACACTTGCAGTACAACTGTGAAAATGTTTGGGGTTGAATCATAGCATGAGAAGTCATTCTTTTTTAATAGCTGATATGTGCATGATTAAGCAAAATGAGTCGTGTGTAGCACAATATTTTATTTAAACTTTACTGTTTTTGCTCACTTAACACGTTACACTACATAATTATGCTTGAAACTTCAGCAAATTTGCAATCTAAATGTGGTGTTTCCTATATAATCCTAAGATCTGAATAATCAGCATGTGAAAGGCGAGACTCATGATATTGATAATAGAAATACGTTCATGCAGCTGGGAGTATTGCATGATTGATGTGTGCTTTGTGAATTTATGTGGGTGTAAGTTTGGACTTTCTTGATGCATGCATGCAGTAACATAAACTGAATAATTCTCGCCTATTACAAGCTGATCATAGTATAGCTTCTTTTGTTTGCTTCAGTCCCATGCCAAGTGAAGACCCACTTATTTGTCACAAATGAGGTCAATTAAGATGGGGAATTCAGGAAAAAACATATACTTTTGCAAACAGACAATAATTACATGGAAACCCCTATTGATAAGCAAGGCTTGTTTTGCAGTAAATAGGAGTAAATGAGGCTGATTCGGTTAAAGTTGTCTTATAAAAAGAAAATAACATTTATAAACTGTGTCACTGGGACTCAATTTTGGTAAATTTTGCAATAACATTATATTTATAACTTTATTATCAATTCAATGAGACCACAGCATACTTTACATCAATGTATAGAGAAGTATTGGAAGGTGTAAATAGAGAGATTGTATGTGTAGGCTATATCAGTCGGAGGGCCATCATGCGCGTTTTCCGTTAAAGGTCAAATTATTAACAAACGCGACCTTGGCAAAAATGACCGTCGCACTCTTGGGTATGCTTTTTACTTTTCCCATGAAAATTTCGATTTGAAATGTATCGTATTATGTGTAGCCAATCATCTTGGGCAATTAACAAATAAGTTTTATCAGAAAATATCTTCACAATTCTCTACTTGATTTCCATTTTGTCTACTTTTGTCGTTAGAATTAAGTGATTTTTATGCTTGCTTTACCTTCAAATTTATTTTCGTTGCTAAGGACATATAACCCGGATATTTTCTGTCTTAACGCTTTAATCATTCTAATTTTTAGCCAGACAAGTAATTTCAACCTTTATCTATCGATTAGTCTTTGTCCCAAATTTTGAACTTAAAATTCTAAATTGTTATAATAGTTTAAATTGGTTACCCAGATTAGGCCCATCGACGAAAATTAAGTAAACAACTTCATAACAATACCGCGTGACTTGACACCATGAACGAGTACACGCAGCGTGACTTTGTTGCGCCTAAGCGCCGCCATTCATCTGCGTCAGTGAAATACACTGCTCGCATGAACCTTCTCAATGCTGTTGTCGCATGGCCTACTGTTTACTGGTATTTTTCCTTCTTGTAAAATACCCTTTTCATCCCGGCAGGTTTTTGTCTTAACCAACCAAAAATCTTGATTTTTTAATATGAGGATAATAAGCCATGTTTCTAATCATATGCAAATTCCTGATTTATGAACTCGCACCATTTTTAAAATAACACAGTTTTTCTTACTCTTTTATCTCAATTCATGACAAAAATTTGTGTTTATGTGCCCATATCATATTCCTTGCAAAGTTACGGTATTTTTTGTGAACATATATGGAATGTTGAAAGCCTTTCTTGTAGTTATATATAAAATATATAGCTATTAGGAGTTGTAGAGAGAAATTTGGAAGCTTTTAAAACTGCAACCCAAACCAAGCAAATTTAAATTTTCGTTGTGTGCGTATTCATAGCGTACAGTTTAATAATAGCGTGTCAAAGTTGAATGGCCCTCCAACTGTATACTCCAACGCAATCTCTGAATTATTATATAGTCCGCTTCAAACAAGTGCCTCACTTACTTGTGTTGGGTCACTCACAATCAGGAAATAAATTATTTTAAATAATCACTATGTGTACAAACACGTCTAGTTTTTTGAAGGGAAAATTATTTAGCTAATTAATTGTCATAAACTTGGTTATAAATACAGTACATGGTAATTGAAATACCATTGATGAACTGTTTGATTATTGTTTCAACATATATGCTGGTATGTACTGATATACATACCTAAGGCTAAATTTTATATATTATAATATGTATGTTACCTTTTAGTTGTGATACTATGATAAGGAATTTTTAGAGCGAGTTGTAACTTCACGTCACATTGTTATACCATTTTTCACCCTGATGTGGCAGTGACGTCAGTGCGTTTTTCATTTTGTGCAGCTTCAAATTGCTAGCGTTCGCACAAAGCCCTGGCATATACATGTACACACACTCTTAAAGAGTCACAGCACTGCCACATTGGGATGAAAAATAAATGATATAGTGACAAAAATTTTATTTACTTTTAGAATTTGTAGAAATAAATCTCTAAACCTGTTTGATGTTCCCAAATTGAGACAATAATAGGGTTTAGTATTTAGATGGATAAGGTGTGCTATATTGGGCTCATTGCAAAAGTCACTGCACAGTCCAACTCTTGACTAAACCTTGTTAATTAATAAATGTGAGAAATCTATTTTATGTTTAAAATCATAGTATTTATTTTGTTAGGTCATAATGTAAAAAAAAAACCAGAATGTTATCTAAAATGATACCAGTATTTATGTGTTAACTACTTGCACAATTTGTTGGTGCTATTATTTAATTTGTCTCTTATTTATTTGTTATTTTTTTCATGTAGATACAATTGATGGTAGTCATGGGAACGCAACAAAGTTACAGATGAAAACAATTGGGTAAAAAAGTTGAAGATGGTTCTATGTATAAGTGTCCAATACCAGCACACCCCAACAAGAATCAAAGACAAAAATTTTGTGCAATATTATTTATCTACGTGTACTGTGCGTTTCCATATAAATGCTAGATTGGGCCATTCCAGTTGAAATCCTCACACTCCTATGAAAGACATGACCATAATCACCTACACAGGGGGTGAGGATTTCAAATGGAGTCACCCATTCTGGTAACCCCATTTGAAATTCACACTCCCTATGTAAAAGATAATATGGTCATGTCTTCAATAGGGGGTGTATGGATTTCAACTGTAATAGTCCAATGAGTAGAGATGCATTATCAGCTTTTGATGAAAGAGAAAAGTCCAATAGAAGCAACTCTCCTCCAGCATTTTGTTTACTCACTTATATTACTGAATTTCTTAGGGGATGCTTTTATTTGGTACACTATACATCAGGGGCTCAAGTTCCCAACCTGGGGGTTCTCGCCCCCATTTTGGATCACAGACTCAAGTTTGTCTTTTCAAATGAGGTCTAATTGATTTCAAAAACCAGATTGGAACCCCTACCCTATGTGCTGTGCATGATTGTATATCACTATAAATATAAGATTGTTGGAAGGAAGCAGGGTTTGGCAAAAAGTACAGGAGATTATTTTACAAATATTGTCCAAAAAGTTTTTACTCGCAATGAAAAAACTTTCAAATATTTGTAATCATATTTCCTGTATTCATTTGCAAGAACATACAGTAAATTTTTTATTACTTCTGTGGTCCGGGTAGGTGCTGGTGATCGGTAATCGCATAGAAGTGGTGAGGTCTCCCACCCTTCTATGGACTAACGACCAATGAGTCAACTGTCTTGTTGTCAACTTCAAGACCGTTGATCATCCAATCAGCGTGATTGTTGACCACTTCAGTGTGTACACTCGGCACATAACACAGACCATGGAAGTAATAAAAAAATAACTTCTTCTTTAAAAACAAGTAATTTTGGTCAGTAAATAGAATTTTTCTTGTGTATTGTATTGTTAAATTTGTTAAATACTTGTTTTCCATTTTTATAAAGAAACATGATTATATTGATTATATTGATTGTCAAGTTGATGAACATGGTTATGTATTTTCACTGAATCAACAATAAATCACAGTGTTTTAAAATTTTCAAGATAGAGTATGAATGTTTTGATTGTTGTTTAAACCCAACATCCTATTGCACTCAGTTTTCAATGTCCCCATATAATTATTAAGGGCTCTGGTATGAACGTTTGGACAGGAGTTTTTGTGGGACATGAGAGCACATCAGACATATCGAATCGAATTCTGAATACGAGAAATGTCCTTCAGATATCAAATAATTTTGATTTTTTTTAAATTCGCGATTTAATACAAATTTTATGACAAATTATTAAAATTTCACATTTTTAAATTTTTTAAAATTTTTTTGGTGTTTTTGGAAAAAAATCCATATCTTCAATACGAAAGGTAAAATTTTCATTTGATCATCAGCTTTTCATCCAAGTTACATACGCTTAAAGTACATATCATTAGATTGATAAAGTTTACTTCGAGGACTGTTAATCAAAAATATCAATTTTTAGTCATTTGCCACAAAATATGTATTATATCGCCAAGTTCAAAAATCTAAATTATTTGATATCAGAAGGACATTCTTCGTATTCAGAATGCAATTCGATATGTCTGATGTGCTCTCATGTCCCACAAAAAATACTGTCCAAACGTTCATACCCCATCCCTTAAGTCAGTAAGTTAATAACCACAGGCATGAACTACATGTATTTACAGCACATACACATACGCTGGGGTATTCCAGTTAAAATCCATGCACCCCCTGTGGAAGACTAAACCTTGATCTTTTTACACAGGTATTGTGAATTTCAAATGGGAGTAGTGAATGGGTGGCTCCATTTGAAATCTACACCCCCTGTGTGGGAGATTAACGTTATGTCATCCGTTAGGGTTTGTATGGATTTTAACTGGAATAGCCTTTAAACAATTATATGTAGAGGATTGCCCAATTACACATTTTGTATTCTTCGTATTAAGCACCTGAAAACTAGCTTCCCCATTCCTTTTTCAAAAACAATGTAATGAGGAGTGAATATACATGTAGGGCAGTTTGTTGTTTGTTATCAGTTTGTTTACAACTTTATCATTTGTTTATAAATCACTTGATTGCTATGCAGGCAACTTCAAATTTTCTGCATTTACTTTGGTCATGTGCGTGTGCAAGTTCAGCATTATTGTTTGGCGAGAGTTCACAACAACAGAGGTAAATCAGGGTTAGCGGAGGGAGCACAATGCTATTATAGCCTTCCATAGTGCCTGCCATGCAGTATATCTGCAAAATATTATGCATAATCAGCCTATTTCAGCTCATTTTAGTCTTGGCCTTGTAGTGTAATATTTAATCTTATTTCAAACCCATGCTCCATTCCTATTCTCTCCATAAAACTGTCATAGTTGCACTATAAAGTAGTTCTCTCAAAACATCCATTCTATTATATTTATTTCTTACAAGTCATTCTGTGCACAATTTGTTTATAGCATGTTTAATGAATGCAAAGACATACTGAGTTTGACACATTAAATTACACGAGCCCCAAGAAAGTGCATGCATGGTATTTACTGTAGCATACAGTCAAACCATATCATGGTGATGATATGTCAGTTGCAAACAGATTTGCTACAAAAATCATTTGTAAATTAATATTGAGCTCAATTTTGAATTCAAGTTAGTGATAAAAAAATGTGTGTATTAGTATCCTTGGTTATATTCTGCTATAGACGAATCCAACGAGCTAAGTCATGGTCAGGATTTGGTCGGCCATTATTGGGTCCCAGCATGCACCAAACAGGTGCTGTGAGTGCCCAATTGGGTGGATTAAACCCGCTTAAAATTCGATGTTAGATTCTGTTGTGTTGTAAACTGTCATCACTCTTTCATGTTTTGTCTACGTGTAACACGGGTGATAGAATGCAGTTTAAAATACCCTCCAAGGCCGTATCATTTCACATTTTAGGTGAGATAGAGCGAACGGGGACCCAGCTAATGGCTGCCATTGAGGTGTAGGAATGTGTGAAATTGGATTAGTCTATAAAGGTTCAATATTATCAAAAATAAGGTTCTTTATGTTAAATATGAAGTTAAGCTTGCTATGTCAAATCTGACCCTATTACCCTTACCCTAATTCTAATCCTAACCCTAGCCCTAATAACCATAACCCTAATCTTATATCACATTTGACATAGCGAAATACAAGGAGCTTTTAACATATCAAGACATAGTGGAAATAAAGAATCATGCACAAAATTATTCAAAATTTTAATTTTGTTATTATTTACCCAAAATGCTGAAATAATATTAGTAATACATGTAACTGCCGGAAAGGGTTTGTGTCCATTTTAAGCTTTTAACAAGGTAAAGTGAAAGAAACCCCACTGTTTATTTCGGTTGTTTAATATGGAGTTATATGGCGGCCATAAGGTCATAATTATAACTTTATGTCAAAATTGCTCTGTTGACCTACAAAAACAACAAATTTGGGCGATTCCATTCAAGTGTAAGTTGGGACATGTGTCATTACAAATTAACCAAAAATCTGGTTTGAACAAAACTAAGAATTTTATATTAAAAGATTGTACATTATTAATGACTACCATTTAAAAGGGCATTTCGTGATCCACAGCCTCATCCCCTCATTCTCTCTGGCTACATAATGTTTATGTACAAAACATTTTTTGCAGATTAATTCGTTAAGCAAAAATATTACAACAGTGGCCTTATAGAGCAATGTAATACACATGCATAACTCGCTAACACAAAATTGGAATCAACTGATGAAGTTTTGGGAATAAGCTTTTCTCTTTGATATCTACTGAGAAATGTCCGGGGAAATGTCAAAAAAAAAGAGGATGCTAGGATCACAAAATATTCCTTTAATAAGCCAACAAACTAAAACAATTATTCTTGGCTCTTCTGTAGTATCACAAACCAAAAGCAAGCAGTGTGATCACACGTACTTTGATGCCATTTTTAGTCATCTAAATAATTTGTTTCCATTCAACTAACACATATCCGGGATAATTTGCTTCAATTCAATTCAGTTATCACCTGGATATGTGTGGGATTTACAGCTAATGATGTTGACAAATTGAAGATGGCCCAGATGGGGACTGTGATGAATAAAATTGAATTGAATTAATTGAATTGACTGAAAATCATGTCGTATGTGATATAACAGAGAGTAGTTTCTGAGAAGAGAACTAAAAGGGCAAGGTATAGAACCACTTGTAAAGGCAAACAACATCAATTGAACATCTTGACCTCAAGAACTATATTGGTACGGTTGTTAAAAAACATGCAATTGATTGAAATTCGGTATTTTACAACATATAAGAGCATGTCAAGATGTTTGCACGTCATTTCACTCTCTGTGGAAGATGGGTTGGTCAATCAATTCAAGGGTCAAAAGGGCCCTCATAAATTTGAATTCAATAGATTTTCACATGCACATTTCAATTAATTAATTCATTCATTCATTCATTCATTCATTTCCACAGTTCACATAAAAATAACAAAATATGCACTACAATATCAGTGCATCAAAATACCATCAAATAAATTGGGCTATTAATAAATTGGGCTATTCCATTTAAAATCCATACTACCCCCGTGGAAGATTTTGGAAATACCTTCCACAGAGGGAGTATGAATATCAAATAGAATGAACACATTAGACAGTTCCATTCAACCCGACTCTTCCACAGAGGGAGGGTGAGTTTCAAATAGAGTTGGTTAATGTGCTAATTCCATTTTAAATTCATACTCCCCCTGTGGAAGATATTTCCAAAATCTTCCACAGGGGTAGTGTGGATTTTAAATGGAATTGCCCATTAGAGGAGATGCCCATAAGACCTGAGGAAGTCATCCAAACAGAAAACAAAAAAAGAAACTAACAGCAAAAAAAAAAAAAGCACTGTGTGGCAATTAATAATATTTTGAAATTTTAATTTCAAAATACTTTTTACGCAATTACGTGGCCTACGTGCAAAAAATAACCAATTACCACTCAAATCAATTAGCAATTGAGAAATTCAAATTGCCAATAATTCATGACCTAGTGACCAAGAGTAAACCACAGCTTTATCTATTTACTCTCTTGCATACTTCAATGACACTTAACGCAAAGAATATGTAAGGACAAGTTTGGATCGAAGCACACAGGCTATAAGATGATTTTATAATGTAACACAAAAGGTGGCATGTCCATAAAGGTTTTGGTTGTGGCCAAAAGAAGCAGTCAAACTCTTTGTATTTTTGTTCACCAATTTAGAAATACTATAGTTGTGTCTCAGGAGCCACAGCTTCAATTATGATGGTTTTTGAACAAATAATGTTGAGAAAAAGTGAAAATTTGTTTATTAATTTTTGCGACAAACTCGTTTTGCTTAAATCGTTACACTATTGCTTATTCTTTTATTTCTGTCTTCAGAAAAGAATGGTGTAGCAACAAAATAAGCTGTTAATTTTTTCAATTAAATATTGTAACATAACGAAAGCATTTACCACCCTGATGTGGCAGTGACGTATAAGCATTGAGGCAGCTGTTTCGTGGACGCATCTATGCGCCGTCTTTAAGCGTGTGTGTGCGTGTACACGTCAGTGCTTTGAGAGAACACTGGTGATTTGTAGCTGCGCCCAATGAAATGCGCACTGACGTCACTGCCACATCAGGATGGAAAATCCTTAAAAATAAGTCAAATCTATGCATTATACATGTATGTAAATGTACGGTACCTGCAGGTGCAGGGGGTACTCAGTATAAATTACCATACAGGGATGTGACGCAAACATGGGTCACATTTTTGGTCTTTTGGTATATCAATGATCCCTTTTTCTAGACCAATTTTGGTATCATGATAAATGTGTCATTTACTCAATATTTTGCCTCACTGTAGCCAATATTGTTTAAAATTTAGGGAAAAGTTATTGAATTAAAAAAGAACTTTTTGCAACATTCCCAGTATATCCACTTTGGAAATCATTTCCTTGCATGGTGGCTTTGTTTACATTATATATAATTGGCACTGAATTCAATCAGTGGCGTGCGCAAAGGTGGGGCCAGGGGGTGCAGGGGGTGGCACGTACGCTTCCCTCTGGCATAGCTATGGGTTGTGGCGCCCAGGGCTAAAGATACATAATGGTGCCCCCCCCCCCAATTCTTGAAATAATAATTGCGCGTGGAGCAAGCAAAATTTGGACAAATAAGGCCTATAATGAAGTTGAATATCGGTCTTAGAATGAGCTTTCAAACGATTTTTGTGCTGAAATGTGCGCAAAGCGCGAGAATTTTGATTTTCATCCATTGGAGGGGCACAGAATCGATGCTGAATTGGTCAATTCGGCACACCCCTAAGAGTGGCACCCAGGGCACGTGTCGTACGTGCCCCCTGTGCTGTAAAGGGGTCTGTGACAAAAAATAATGTATAGATATGTAAATGTAGAAAATGTAGATTTATTGTTTAAGTTAGTAAATTCTCGTTGTTTTCATTTTGTTTTTCCCAAAAAGTAACACGTTTCCCTCATATCCACCAAAAAAATCAAGAACCACAGCACAGAAGACCAAGAACTGCACCATTTAAGACAAAATTAGACATATTAAATATTACTATATCACTCACACATGATTATTGGCTTTCAAGCTATCACTACTGTTTGTATATAAATGTGTTTTATATTGAAATAAAGTTTGAACCAATTGATATTAATCATGTTGATAATTGTGTTTTGTACAGTGTGATAGATAAATGGTTTTAGCCTTGTAAAGAATACATGTAAATTACCCCAAAAAGTACAATTGTATTGCCCTTAGAACTCCAAAGTCAGGGTCATTTGGTGTAACACAAATGTTTGTCCCAGAAGCCTTTCCTGTTATTGGTGCTATCTACTGAAGATAACTCAAAGCAAAATGTCATGGTGAAGGAGGAAATGCAAGTACGTAAAATTTCCGGTTTGATGTGCTTGGATTAATCAAATATCTATAGGCTCTAGTCAAGTGACTATTTTAGGCAAAAAATTACCAATTATTTCAGATCCCGTAACAAAATAAAAGAAACAAAACTCTGTCCACACTTTGTACAGCCACAAATGACTGTCAAATTTGCAAAAGAAAAATAATGAATTTGCTACAAATTGAAAGTGTGCAGCGATTTAAAACACATTTATAATTTGATTCCATCAATATTTTATTTGTCTGCATTGTCATATTGCCTACGTGCAGCCATCATATGCAATTAACTAGCAAATTAATATCAAGAAAATAGCGTAAAAAGGCCCACCTGCAATAGCTGCCAGGTGACATATTTTATTAGATGAATATACAATATAGAATGCAGACATTGTTAAATGTCTTTAGGGCAGCTATTGTTGATATGGCTTTCTTGTACTAATCCCTAGATATGACCATTCCACTGTCAACATTAATTCTCCTCGTAGCCATCATATAAAGGTTAATGGTATTTATGATATTTTTCCTTTCTTTGATTTATTTATAAGCAGAGATGCCACTTTTCCGGTTTTAGCCTGAATTTAGGTTTTTTGTGAGTACAAATTCCGTGTTGTACATTATTTATTTTCAGCCCATTTTTGGTGCTCTTTGGCCTAGCCTGCATTCATGTGCGTTTCAAAGTATTAAGTTTTTCTCGCATAAAGTAAAGCCACGATTTCTCTGTGATACAGGAAAACGGAAAAATTCACGGAATTCGGGGTTTGCCCACGGCAAATTTGAAAATGCCACAAAATAGTAAAAAACTGTAAAATTCTAACTTTTGTGCTGATTTGCAAAATAAAAGTGATTATTTAGCAGTAAAGTGATATTTAGCAGTAATCAACCATTAAACAATCCATTTTAGCATTAATTCTAGGTCTACTAGACTACTACAGTAAAAGGTAATACAAAATACACTTATAAAACATGTTTGCTTTCACTTTTCAGTGCTTTATATTTATTTATATATATATTGGAAAACAGAAAATTTGTAACACACAATTTTAATTTTGTAACACAGAGAAATCGTGGCTTTAGCATAAGGCCTGAAATCATTGGGGAGGCAGTGAAATATGCCATGATTTCCAATCCAGGGTGGGAGTAGGGGAGAACTCATAATTCTTTCCCCCCAGATGGCCTCTCCAGTAAAAACCAAAAATTAAGAAAGTCCACCTTTTGTGTTAATTTTGCAAAATATTTGTTGATAAATTTGTGGCTTAAGGTAGAAGGAGATGAGCTATATGACAAAAGTTTGAAAAAACTATCTTTTCTTGTTTGTCTGTTAGAGATAATTATACCTTGACAGTCAGTGGTTCCTGAGAATTGTCAATCTAGTCTCATCTGGTGAAGGTGACTAGCCTTAACAAACAGGGGTCATGCATCGTCCAGGCTCTCCTGGCCACATTTATACTCGGCAGCCCACTTCTTTACCATGCTGCACGAAGAGACATCCTCAAGTATTGCTTCCATGTCTTTGTGGACCTTGGGTAAAGCCTGTATGTACAAGGTACTAGATGACTGCACTATGTATTTTTCCCCATTTATCAATGTTTTGGGTTTTTAAAAATCAAAAACAAGAAAATTACTTTAAACCTGTGCAATCATTCAATAAGTTGGACTGCACAGAATATTACTCAAGATTATAGCTCATCTCCTTCTAATGGCTGCAAATTATCAAATCAATCACCCTCTTATAATTTATATATACATTGTGAGCACTCAAACACAATAAACAGACTTGCACACAAATTGATTAATTCTATAAATATAAATTTCATTTCATTCAATCAAATTGACAAATATTTCTATTTAAAGGCACAAATTACAAAATACATTTGGGTGATTTCATACAATTTAAAATGTAAACATTTCTATACACCAGAAACCTTTGGGGTTTCCAATATTTTTTTAAAGTTAAACCTCTTGCAACCCATGCCAAAATTCTGAACTCCATGCCCATGTCAGTGGCATAGCCAGAACTTTTTCAATGGGAAGGATGCAAAGCAACTTTCAAGGGGGGAAAATTGGACGAAAAATGTTCCAAAATGGGCTATAGCACTCAACATCAAATACTTATATATCAGGTGTCCAGCATCCCTGTGGGTGGGTGGAGGAGGGGGGGGCACGACTTACAATGGGAGTCAAGACTTCACAGGGTGGGGGGGCTTCCCTCTGCCCTGGCTATGCCACTGCTCAACACCCCAAAAGAGATCAGAACTCACTCACCCCAAAAGAGATCAGAACTCACTGGTTGGAAACCCCCAGCCTGCATGTAATATTTAGCTTTTAATAATGTTCTTTTAAAATAGAGTATGTTATAATTTTACTACTGGATGGACAAAACTGATGGACGGACTTCAAGATTCATGAAAGCACAAATTAAGTGTATGAAAACAAGGTCATATTGACCAGTTTTGTACATAATATAAGGGAATGTATTGAATTTTACATTTTGCACATTGGTTGTCTTCAATGTAAAGTAATATACATTTTCAGAATTTTTAGAAGACAATTGATTCTATTCCTCAAAAGCATACAATTCAAAGTTTTAACATCTTCCAGATTCATGTTAGGCCAATGAAAGTTGATTCCATGGTTCCCGTTTCCTGCTCGCACCAACTGTTCTTTTTTTGTTTTTGCAAAAGCTTTCTTTATTTTAATGACAAATCTATCAAATCTCAAAGGAATAATCAATTATTATCAACTCAAAATGCCAGGCCTTTGCTTCTGATTTTAACAAATTTTCTTAGCAATGTGAGTAGAGTACATGGAAATGTAAGCATTCTCTCAACTTCCTTATGCTCCCTGCACAGCTTGTAATATTCCTAACCAAATTTTCATAATTTTCAAAAAAACATTCAAATGTATGACAAATTGTTACAAGGTGCTCATGAAAATTCAGTAAACAAAGTTTGTTGTGTCTGATCCAGAAATTGCACTTACTTGTGTACATTTAAGCAAATACTGCAGTTGCCTTTGTCAACACTTGATAATGAGTGACCCCTACTGGATGTATCTCCAACAATGTTTGCTGAAATGTACACAAGTAAGTGCAAATTCTGGATCAGATACAACAAACTTTGTTTACTCCACCGATCCTGATGAATTTGTTCAATCATACTTATGAAAATATTGTAATGCAGTAATCCAGGCATCGTAATAATAAAATATGCCAAATAATGAATAATGAAATAGTCCTCCCTCATCCAAATGTATGAAACGGAAACGGAGACAGGAACCAATTAGTCAACTTTAATTAGCCTTATAGAATGTAACATTATACTATAGCTAAGTACTGAAAGACTAAGAAATTATTATTGTTGGCACTTATTTGCACGCATCTGACCAGGCATATGGCTGTAGTGGGAGGTGCCCATGTTAGTCTCATTGGTAACTCAAGCATATATAATATATAATATCACTGTCAATTGCTGATAGTATAAGATTAAACTTTGGTTATGTTTGGTCCTGTTGTAACAAAGCTTCCTCAACAGCCAGTGCTGCACCAGTGCTGACTTCATCATGATCTTTCTGCAAGGAGATTGAAAAAACAAACAAACAAACATGACTAAACAAAATAAGATCTTTACAATGCAGCAGCTACAAGTCTAAAATAAAAGGCATGATTCAGTGATGATTTTGAAGCATGCAAATTCAAATATATACATACACTTATTGTTTTGCAACTGATGAAAGTACTATGTAAAGTGTATGTCATGATAGGTTGACCTGAAATTCCAACATTATTTTGAAGAGGAAACAGGATTTTTTTTCATGTTAGATAATGATTTTGAACACACAAAAATACAGAGAAAATAAAAAACTTGAACACTGTTATTTTAATACTTTAAATACAAAAAATAAACTACCTAGGATTTTAAGGTGTGACTGTATCATTTTATAAGCAAGCAAACAAACAGAAGCATCCAAATACATACCAAGAGTTCTAGAACTAGGAGATCACTGAGCCTCTTCACCTCCCTTGGTTGAGCCATTAGAGCATTCTCTCTCCTGCAGTACAAAAATGGATAATAATGTAATGAACCAACACTCAAATAGAATATGGTACATTAATAATGATAAAAACATATATTTCAAATAGTGTTATCTAGAATATCAAGAATATATTAAGGTAGCACTGTCTACTGAAGATAGTAATTCCAAAGTGTAGTGCTATCTACTGAAGATAGTAATTCTAAAGAGTAGTGCTATCTACTGAAGATAGTAATTCCAAAGAGTAGTGCTATCTACTGAAGATAGCAATTCCAGATAGTGCTATCTACTGAAGATAGTAATTCCATAGAGTAGTGCTATCTACTGAAGATAGTAATTCTAAAGAGTAGTGCTATCTACTGAAGATAGCAATTCCAGATAGTGCTATCTACTGAAGATAGTAATTCCATAGAGTAGTGCTATCTACTGAAGATAGCAATTCCAGATAGTACTATCTACTGAAGAAAGCAATTCCATAGAGTAGTGCTATCTACTGAAGATAGCAATTCCAAAGAGTAGTGCTATCTACTGAAGATAGCAATTCCAAAGAGTAGTGCTATCTACTGAAGATAGCAATTCCAAAGAGTAGTGCTATCTACTGAAGATAGCAATTCCAGATAGTGCTATCTACTGAAGATAGTAATTCCATAGAGTAGTGCTATCTACTGAAGATAGTAATTCTAAAGAGTAGTGCTATCTACTGAAGATAGCAATTCCAGATAGTGCTATCTACTGAAGATAGTAATTCCATAGAGTAGTGCTATCTACTGAAGATAGCAATTCCAGATAGTACTATCTACTGAAGAAAGCAATTCCATAGAGTAGTGCTATCTACTGAAGATAGCAATTCCAAAGAGTAGTGCTATCTACTGAAGATAGCAATTCCATAGAGTAGTGCTATCTACTGAAGATAGCAATTCCAGATAGTGCTATCTACTGAAGATAGTAATTCCATAGAGTAGTGCTATCTACTGAAGATAGTAATTCTAAAGAGTAGTGCTATCTACTGAAGATAGCAATTCCAGATAGTGCTATCTACTGAAGATAGTAATTCCATAGAGTAGTGCTATCTACTGAAGATAGCAATTCCAGATAGTACTATCTACTGAAGAAAGCAATTCCATAGAGTAGTGCTATCTACTGAAGATAGCAATTCTATAATAGTGCTATCTACTGAAGATAGCAATTCCAAAGAGTAGTGCTATCTACTGAAGATAGCAATTCCAAAGAGTAGTGCTATCTACTGAAGATAGCAATTCCAGATAGTGCTATCTACTGAAGATAGCAATTCCATAGAGTAGTGCTATCTACTGAAGATAGCAATTCCAGATAGTGCTATCTACTGAAGATAGCAATTCCATATAGAGTAGTGCTATCTACTGAAGATAGC
Source organism: Amphiura filiformis (assembly GCF_039555335.1). NCBI lineage: Eukaryota > Metazoa > Echinodermata > Ophiuroidea > Amphilepidida > Amphiuridae > Amphiura > Amphiura filiformis. The sequence continues at coordinate 25,151,555 of NC_092638.1, forward strand.
AATTCTGAAAGAGTAGTGCTATCTACTGAAGATAGCAATTCCAAAGAGTAGTGCTATCTACTGAAGATAGCAATTCCAGATAGTGTTATCTACTGAAGATAGTAATTCTAAAGAGTAGTGCTATCTACTGAAGATAGCAATTCCAGATAGTGCTATCTACTGAAGATAGTAATTCCATAGAGTAGTGCTATCTACTGAAGATAGCAATTCCAGATAGTACTATCTACTGAAGAAAGCAATTCCATAGAGTAGTGCTATCTACTGAAGATAGCAATTCCAAAGAGTAGTGCTATCTACTGAAGATAGCAATTCCAAAGAGTAGTGCTATCTACTGAAGATAGCAATTCCAAAGAGTAGTGCTATCTACTGAAGATAGCAATTCCAGATAGTGCTATCTACTGAAGATAGCAATTCCATAGAGTAGTGCTATCTACTGAAGATAGCAATTCCAGATAGTGCTATCTACTGAAGATAGCAATTCCATAGAGTAGTGCTATCTACTGAAGATAGCAATTCCAAAGAGTAGTGCTATCTACTGAAGATAGCAATTCCAAAGAGTAGTGCTATCTACTGAAGATAGCAATTCCAGATAGTGTTATCTACTGAAGATAGTAATTCCATAGAGTAGTGCTATCTACTGAAGATAGTAATTCCAAAGAGTAGTGCTATCTACTGAAGATAGCAATTCCAGATAGTGTTATCTACTGAAGATAGTAATTCCATAGAGTAGTGCTATCTACTGAAGATAGCAATTCCAGATAGTACTATCTACTGAAGATAGCAATTCCAAAGAGTAGTGCTATCTACTGAAGATAGCAATTCCAGATAGTGTTATCTACTGAAGATAGCAATTCCAAAGTGTAGTGCTATCTACTGAAGATAGCAATTCCAAAGAGTAGTGCTATATACTGAAGATAGCAATTCCAGATAGTACTATAGTAATTCCAAAGAGTAGTGCTATCTACTGAAGATAGTAATTCCAAAGAGTAGTGCTATCTACTGAAGATAGCAATTCCAGATAGTGCTATCTACTGAAGATAGTAATTCCAAAGAGTAGTGCTATCTACTGAAGATAGCAATTCCAGATAGTGCTATCTACTGAAGATAGCAATTCCAAAGAGTAGTGCTATCTACTGAAGATAGCAATTCCAGATAGTGCTATCTACTGAAGATAGCAATTCCAAAGAGTAGTGCTATCTACTGAAGATAGCAATTCCAGATAGTGCTATCTACTGAAGATAGTAATTCCAAAGAGTAGTGCTATCTACTGAAGATAGTAATTCCATAGAGTAGTGCTATCTACTGAAGATAGTAATTCCATAGAGTAGTGCTATCTACTGAAGATAGCAATTCCAGATAGTACTATCTACTGAAGATAGCAATTCCAAAGAGTAGTGCTATCTACTGAAGATAACAATTCCAGATAGTGTTATCTACTGAAGATAGTAATTCCAAAGAGTAGTGCTATCTACTGAAGATAGCAATTCCAGATAGTGCTATCTACTGAAGATAGCAATTCCAAAGAGTAGTGCTATCTACTGAAGATAGCAATTCCAGATAGTGTTATCTACTGAAGATAGTAATTCCATAGAGTAGTGCTATCTACTGAAGATAGCAATTCCAGATAGTACTATCTACTGAAGATAGCAATTCCAAAGAGTAGTGCTATCTACTGAAGATAGTAATTCCAAAGAGTAGTGCTATCAACTGAAGATAGTAATTCCAAAGAGTAGTGCTATCTACGGAAGATAGCAATTCCAAAGAGTAGTGCTATCTACTGAAGATAGCAATTCCAGATAGTGTTATCTACTGAAGATAGTAATTCCATAGAGTAGTGCTATCTACTGAAGATAGCAATTCCAAAGAGTAGTGCTATCAACTGAAGATAGTAATTCCAAAGAGTAGTGCTATCTACTGAAGATAGTAATTCCAAAGAGTAGTGCTATCTACTGAAGATAGTAATTCCAAAGTGTAGTGCTATCTACTGAAGATAGCAATTCCAAAGAGTAGTGCTATCTACTGAAGATAGCAATTCCAGATAGTGTTATCTACTGAAGATAGTAATTCCATAGAGTAGTGCTATCTACTGAAGATAGCAATTCCAGAGAGTAGTGCTATCAACTGAAGATAGCAATTCCAGATAGTGTTATCTACTGAAGATAGTAATTCCAAAGAGTAGTGCTATCTACTGAAGATAGCAATTCCAGATAGTGCTATCTACTGAAGATAGCAATTCCAAAGAGTAGTGCTATCTACTGAAGATAGCAATTCCAGATAGTGTTATCTACTGAAGATAGTAATTCCATAGAGTAGTGCTATCTACTGAAGATAGCAATTCCAGAGAGTAGTGCTATCAACTGAAGATAGCAATTCCAGATAGTACTATCTACTGAAGATTGCAATTCCAAAGAGTAGTGCTATCTACTGAAGATAGCAATTCCAGATAGTGTTATCTACTGAAGATAGTAATTCCATAGAGTAGTGCTATCTACTGAAGATAGCAATTCCAAAGAGTAGTGCTATCAACTGAAGATAGTAATTCCAAAGAGTAGTGCTATCTACTGAAGATAGTAATTCTAAAGAGTAGTGCTATCTACTGAAGATAGCAATTCCAGATAGTGCTATCTACTGAAGATAGTAATTCCATAGAGTAGTGCTATCTACTGAAGATAGCAATTCCAGATAGTGCTATCTACTGAAGATAGCAATTCCAAAGAGTAGTGCTATCTACTGAAGATAGCAATTCCAGATAGTGTTATCTACTGAAGATAGTAATTCCATAGAGTAGTGCTATCTACTGAAGATAGCAATTCCAGATAGTACTATCTACTGAAGATAGCAATTCCAAAGAGTAGTGCTATCTACTGAAGATAGTAATTCCAAAGAGTAGTGCTATCTACTGAAGATAGCAATTCCAGATAGTGCTATCTACTGAAGATAGCCTAAAGAGTAGTGCTATCTACTGAAGATAGCAATTATTCCAAATAGTGTTATCTACTGAAGATAGAAATTCCAAGTAGTGCTATATACTGAAGATAGCTATTCCAAATAGTGCTATCTACTGAAGATTGCAATTCCAGATAGTGCTATCTACTGAAAGCACTATTAGCAATTCTAAAATTGCTAAGCTAACAATTCCAAATAGTACTATCTACTGAAGTAGCAAGTCCAAATATGGTTATCTATTGAAGATAGCAATTCCAGATAGTGTTATCTACTGAAGATAGTAATTCCATAGAGTAGTGCTATCTACTGAAGATAGCAATTCCAGATAGTACTATCTACTGAAGATAGTAATTCCATAGAGTAGTGCTATCTACTGAAGATAGCAATTCAAAGAGTAGTGCTATCTACTGAAGATAGCAATTCCAAAGAGTAGTGCTATCTACTGAAGATAGTAATTCCAAAGAGTAGTGCTATCTACTGAAGATAGTAATTCCAAAGAGTAGTGCTATCTACTGAAGATAGTAATTCCAAAGAGTAGTGCTATCTACTGAAGATAGCAATTCCAAAGAGTAGTGCTATCTACTGAAGATAGTAATTCCAAAGAGTAGTGCTATCTACTGAAGATAGTAATTCCAAAGAGTAGTGCTATCTACTGAAGATAGTAATTCCAAAGAGTAGTGCTATCTACTGAAGATAGCAATTCCAAAGAGTAGTGCTATCTACTGAAGATAGCAATTCCAGATAGTGCTATCTACTGAAGATAGTAATTCCATAGAGTAGTGCTATCTACTGAAGATAGCAATTCCAGATAGTGCTATCTACTGAAGATAGCAATTCCAAAGAGTAGTGCTATCTACTGAAGATAGCAATTCCAGATAGTGTTATCTACTGAAGATAGTAATTCCATAGAGTAGTGCTATCTACTGAAGATAGCAATTCCAGATAGTACTATCTACTGAAGATAGCAATTCCAAAGAGTAGTGCTATCTACTGAAGATAGTAATTCCAAAGAGTAGTGCTATCTACTGAAGATAGCAATTCCAGATAGTGCTATCTACTGAAGATAGCAATTCCAAAGAGTAGTGCTATCTACTGAAGATAGCAATTATTCCAAATAGTGTTATCTACTGAAGATAGAAATTCCAAGTAGTGCTATATACTGAAGATAGCTATTCCAAATAGTGCTATCTACTGAAGATTGCAATTCCAGATAGTGCTATCTACTGAAAGCACTATTAGCAATTCTAAAAATTGCTAAGCTAACAATTCCAAATAGTACTATCTACTGAAGTAGCAAGTCCAAATATGGTTATCTATTGAAGATAGCAATTCCAGATAGTGTTATCTACTGAAGATAGTAATTCCATAGAGTAGTGCTATCTACTGAAGATAGCAATTCCAGATAGTACTATCTACTGAAGATAGTAATTCCATAGAGTAGTGCTATCTACTGAAGATAGCAATTCCAAAGAGTAGTGCTATCTACTGAAGATAGCAATTCCAAAGAGTAGTGCTATCTACTGAAGATAGTAATTCCAAAGAGTAGTGCTATCTACTGAAGATAGTAATTCCAAAGAGTAGTGCTATCTACTGAAGATAGTAATTCCAAAGAGTAGTGCTATCTACTGAAGATAGCAATTCCAAAGAGTAGTGCTATCTACTGAAGATAGTAATTCCAAAGAGTAGTGCTATCTACTGAAGATAGTAATTCCAAAGAGTAGTGCTATCTACTGAAGATAGTAATTCCAAAGAGTAGTGCTATCTACTGAAGATAGCAATTCCAAAGAGTAGTGCTATCTACTGAAGATAGTAATTCCAAAGAGTAGTGCTATCTACTGAAGATAGTAATTCCAAAGAGTAGTGCTATCTACTGAAGATAGTAATTCCAAAGAGTAGTGCTATCTACTGAAGATAGTAATTCCAAAGAGTAGTGCTATCTACTGAAGATAGTAATTCCAAAGTGTAGTGCTATCTACTGAAGATAGTAATTCCAAAGAGTAGTGCTATCTACTGAAGATAGCAATTCCAGATAGTGCTATCTACTGAAGATAGTAATTCCAAAGAGTAGTGCTATCTACTGAAGATAGTAATTCCAAAGAGTAGTGCTATCAACTGAAGATAGTAATTCCAAAGAGTAGTGCTATCTACTGAAGATAGTAATTCCAAAGAGTAGTGCTATCTACTGAAGATAGCAATTCCAAAGAGTAGTGCTATCTACTGAAGATAGTAATTCCAAAGAGTAGTGCTATCTACTGAAGATAGTAATTCCAAAGAGTAGTGCTATCTACTGAAGATAGTAATTCCAAAGAGTAGTGCTATCTACTGAAGATAGCAATTCCAGATAGTACTATCTACTGAAGATAGTAATTCCAAAGAGTAGTGCTATCTACTGAAGATCCAAAGAGTAGTGCTATCTACTGAAGATAGCAATTCCAGATAGTACTATCTACTGAAGATAGTAATTCCATAGAGTAGTGCTATCTACTGAAGATAGCAATTCCAAAGAGTAGTGCTATCTACTGAAGATAGCAATTCCAAAGAGTAGTGCTATCTACTGAAGATAGTAATTCCAAAGAGTAGTGCTATCTACTGAAGATAGCAATTATTCCAAATAGTGTTATCTACTGAAGATAGCAATTCCAGATAGTGCTATCTACTGAAGAAAGCAATTCCAAAGAGTAGTGCTATCTACTGAAGATAGCAATTATTCCAAATAGTGTTATCTACTGAAGATAGAAATTCCAAGTAGTGCTATATACTGAAGATAGCTATTCCAAATAGTGCTATCTACTGAAGATTGCAATTCCAGATAGTGCTATCTACTGAAAGCACTATTAGCAATTCTAAAATTGCTAAGCTAACAATTCCAAATAGTACTATCTACTGAAGTAGCAAGTCCAAATATGGTTATCTATTGAAGATAGCAATTCCAAATAGTGTTATCTACTGAAGATAGCAATTCCAAATAGTGCTATTATCTAGTGAAAGCTCTATTAGCAATTATAAAAATTGCTAAGCTAACAATTCCAAATACAGTAAAACCTCATTATAACGAAATCTGATGCAAGGAAAACCCTGTTTTAAAGAAGTCTTTTTCCAGAACCAAGATACAAAATTCTCTTGTTGTTTATTGTTTTTACAACCCTGATTATAACGAAATTTGGATATAAAGAACTAATTTCTCTGTCCCTGTCAACTTCGTTATAATGAGTTTCCACTGTAGTACTATCTACTGAAATAGCAAGTCCAAATATGGTTATCTATTGAAGATAGCATTTCCAAATAGTGCTATCTACTGAAGATAGCAATTCCAAATAATGCTTTTATCTACTGAAGATAGCAATTCCAGATAGTGCTATCTAGATAGCAATTTCAAAAAATACTAATTTTGACTTTTGGTATGGAGTCCAAATTTTCTTGCAAAATTGGTATAGCCATGGGTCCACTTTTGCTACACCTCCCTATCCAAATCCAAACTTAAGTTACCCTCCCCCATGAATAGTATTAGAATTCTTAGAACAAACCTCATGTGTTCTTTGAGTCGTTGTCTCTGGTTCATCAGGAATTGAGTGTGATCCTTGATGCCTTCCTCATGCATCTCTTTGTAGTTTTCATCTAAGTGTCTCACTGAACTGAAGGTTTCTTGGATGATCTCTCGGTATGTTTTGGCATCCAGCGTATGACAAGTCAAGGAAAGTTACAAAGATCTATAAGGAATTTGTTATAGGTTTTCTGACTTTAATAAAGAACAAAGAACAGTACAAACATCTTTACAAGCTGCAAAAAAGGCAAGTTTGTTTTTGAACTATCAAAACCTGAGGGGAGGGGGAGAATAACACAGGTTTGGAATCCTTACACGTTTATAAAAGGCATTCTTAAACACTTGAGAATGTTCTTGCAATCTTATTGGTTCTTACCCGTGTGATATGACACAATATCACACACCTTAGCACGTGTGTGTTGACGCGATACTCTTACGCGCTATTTGAACCAATTGGAGGCACATAGCAACGACGGGACTGATCGATTCTCAGCCCCATGTAATTCCTTGTAAAATGTAGGATTTAATTTGATTAAAATTTGGTATGCTAATGATTAAAATATTCATTTTAATTGAAGTGTTTAAGAATGAGAATAAAGGTATTATTTTTAGCCGCTGTCGTGCATCTATCGTCTCATATAATACGACATCATTCTTTCTGGCGTAAAACAACTCGGCTTCGCCTCGGTGTTTTACTTAAAATAATGATGTCGCCCGTGTTATATGAGACGATAGATGCACTCCAGCGGCTAAAAACAATACCTTTATTCTCTAATTTTGTGGTGGATGGGTACCAATATCTAAGGCTTTCTATCAAAAATTATATTCAGTAACTGGTCCTGGAAAATTCATACAAACTGTTAAAGTGCAGTGTGAGGACAAGCTGCGCTGGATACAAATGATTACAAGGGGAACAGGGATGGAATCATAGCAAATGCCTGGGAGAAAGAAAGCACAAACGACCATCCACTACATACCCAGTGTTAAGTCGCCAGTGCTTATTCAGAGATATGGACTTATAAAGCATTACAGAAATCAACAGAAAACAAAGGAATTTCAAGAAAAAATCTGTTATAACAAGTGATATATCATTTTAAAGCTTGTTTAATGGAGATTTCAACTATTTAATATAAACTTAAAATGCTCAAAAGTGCAACTTTACACTGGATGCGCTGTGGATGGTCACAAATATTAGCATACACTAGGTAGAGAACCCATGTGAGTTTGTGCCTAAAACTTGACCAATGTTTAGGGATTAGTCAGAAAGAGTGAACAGTTTAACCAACCCAAAGTGTTACAATTAAACATGACAACAAATAAACACAAATCCCGACCGCACACAACCCAACTTGAAAAAAAAAGCAAGGGAATGTGCCGGCATGGGAACATTAGGTTTCACTGCCTGAACAGAATCGATCACAACTTGAATTCCCTTCAGAGGTTAGTGTCTGTCAATGAAGTGACCAGATACCCAGGCTGTCATTATAGCTAGAAAAAGTAGATGACAACAGATGGGTTAGTGCGTTACATAAAATGAACTTGTGTGGTGTTTAGTTCCCAGGAAGTGAGTTTTACCTCAAGCAACTTGTGGTTAAAAGTTGAAAGGTACTACAAGAGTTATTACCATCAATTTGGTTGAAAAGGAGGCGAAACATGATCAATTCTGTTCAGCTAGTGGAACATAATTGAATTGGGCCCATAACTTTGGATTCCTCATGAAAAACTGACCACATGTGTGGCAATTCTCATAGTCCTCATAATTTGAGTCTTCCCTCCCTGAATCCAACATTATCTGAGCAAAGCACAAATGCATAGAACATTTAACATATTAACAAATAACATTTGAATTATCATACTTTCATACTAGTATTTGAATTATCAAAGGATATGGTGGTAGTTTATCAATCTCTGTGCGTTGATAGAACACATCCATACCAGCTGTCTTTTCCAGTCCTTTCTGTGTCAGGAAGTGTTGAACCAGTGGACTTCTGCCGTACGCATTGAAGGCAACTTTGGTGAAATCGGGACCAGAACAGGCCGGATGAGACTGTATAGGAAATATATGGAAATGGTGAGCAGTGGTTAATTATCAGGTAGGTCTATAACGGACAAAAATAGTTAAGAGTTTGATGGAATTAATACTCATATGTGTATGTGCTGGTGGTAGACCAAACCAACTGCAGCAATTTTAAAATTGAGGCACAGGCCAAAATAGGGAGCAAAACAAATGTAAGAAAATTGTCATTACAAAAGCTCATAACTTCCCAGCAAACACGCAATGTTTTTAAAACGTGATTAATGTGTTATAAAGACATTTTGGTTTTTGTCAAAATGTTTTTATAACATTTGAATGTTAGATTATATAAAGGTCAAATATTTTAAAATGTGTTATTAGATACCTCAATTGCAAGATCTGGTATTTTTTGTCACTATCAACTCTTGTTGCACGGAATATCAAATCAGTGCAAGGAGGAAATGCATTGTGGGAAATGCAAGATAACTTCTCTGACATAAACTTTCAATACTAACATTTTGTTCTAAAACTTTCAGAGAAACCCCTCTCTATCGTAATTTTTTATATAACTAGCTTTCCTGGTGATGGAGCTTGCCTTCTCAACAGATGACAGTGATGCTCCACAGGTCAGGATTGGGCTACTCTAGTTGAAATCCATTTACTCCCTGTAGAAGACATGGTCTTAAGCTGTCATACAGGGAGTGTGAATTTCAAATGGGGTTACCTGAACGGGTGACCCCATTTGACATCTACAGTTCTACACCCCTGTATGGGAGATTAGGGTATGGATTTCAACTTGAATAGCCCATTTTATATACCTCATATATAGATTCCTGTCATCTGATTGGTTAAAAGTGCAGTCATTGAATTAGCTATGCCCTCCTTTTAACTATTCCCGGCAATAGTCTTTTAAAAGACTATTCCCGGCATAGTCATTTTCATATCGCGGTGTGGTCCCCGATCAAACTCTACGCTGCATGGCGATGGCGTGTTCAAGCATTACGCACGCACGCGCCAACGCTGCCAGCCAGTTGAGGTAACGCGATCGGTTCATAACGAAAAACTTTCTTTGTAACTTTTGGCCTAATATGAACAATAAAATAGGCCTTTTAACCAATCAGATGACAAAATCTATATTAATTGGTATATAAAACAAATATTGATCTGCTTTATTCGGTCATGGTTAAATTATAGGCCTTGGTGATCTCAAAACCATGCTATGACCCTCGGCTGCGCCTGGGTCATAGCATGGTTTTGAGATCACCTTGGGCCTATAATTTTAACCATGCCCCTCAGAGCAGTCAATATTTGTATAATATATGCTGCTTCTAGGCCATGGTTCGTCCAACGCAAACTGAGCAAAACATATCCGGCAACAGTTTTGTATGCCTAACATGATTTGAGTGATCACTACATTTATCCTTATATTCAACTTACTTCCACCTTCTTTCTTCCATTGACCTTTGACCCTATCAGCGATGAAGACTTAGCTACGCTCATATTCGACACATTTCTAGATTTGATAGTGACACCATTACTATCTTTTTCAGATTTCATCCCAACAGCTTTCCCATCCTTCTTTTGAGTCTTTTCCAACTTTTTTACAGGCAAAGTTTTGGAGTCCTCTGAAGTTGACGACAAATCATTGGCAGTGTATGACGATTCTGACATCACTTCATTAATCGGGTGAAGGTTACTAGCTTTAAGATTACTTGCTTTACCAGCTCCAAGAGGACCTTTTGTTTTTGATGGTGCACCGCTGCTGCCTTGTGCTTGGGCAACTGCTGCTATGGAATTGATATCCGAGTCAAGAGGTGTGATACCCAGGGAAGTGGATGATGCTGAGGCGATGCTGTTTGTTCTTGATTTGTTTTTGGACAAAGGTCCTCCTTTGAGGTTGATTCCTATTTGGGAGGTGGATGTTGAGCCTGGTTCTTGTGTGAAGTCCAAGTTCAAAAGACCCTCTGAAAAGTAGAAAAGTTATAAAGGATAGTTGTCAGCCATATTCAATCAGATCCAAGCTGATTGCAAGCATTGTTTATGCCTGCATTGTTTATGTACGTATCACAATGTATGTTAGTTATTCTTTCAAAGCACCATGAGCACCTCAAAGTGGATACTGGTGCTTAATTTTTGAGTGTCCATCATCATCCTCCTCCTCCTCATCATCATCATAAGGCAAAAAAAGGTTTGTCTCAAAGCTCACGAGTGGTTTGAAAACAAATGCGAAAAGCGTTTTTTTTTTTTAATTCCTGACTTGGTATTTTTATGGTATTTTGAGGTGAAAAATCTGATTTTCGCCCAATTTTTCCGGAATTGTTTTTTTCTGCATTTCTTTTTTTCAAATCGTGCGATTTTACAATGCGCGCGCAAGCTTTGAGACAAACCTTTTTTGGCTTAATCATCATCACCATCATTATCAACATCACTATCGTCATTGTCGTCGTCATCATCATCATCATCATCACCATCATCTTCATCACTATTGTCATTTTCGTCATCATCATCATCATCATTTGAAAAGTCATTCATATACTCGGATTTCTATCAAATGAAGATCCATTTGTCACCTAAAATTCAGAAAGTGTATGATTTCAAAAGAAAACTGCAGCACAGATTTCTGAATTATAAAAATATAAGAGAATTGTTGATATGGGAATAAACAGAAGTACTTACTGTACATGTAAATTAATATGCTACAGAATTCCTTTACTTTAATATTGCTGGAGACTTTTTCTAAACACCCCTTTTTTTTATTGTACTTGTACTTCAACAAGGTCAAAATTGGTGAGAGATAAAATCATTTTGCATGAACATGTCCATGCGAGGGTTGAGAACCAGAAGACTTTAAATTAAGGCTTTCTGGTTCTCAACCCGCAATATGCTTTTACAAATTGCAAAACTTCTTACTTTTCTTTGAATCTTTCTTCATCAAAACCTCTTTCCTCATATCCTTTGGTTCCAGTATTGTCATATTCCAGTTTTCCCATAGATTTGGCATAGGTCTTGTACCCACAATCCACTGGTGGGTCAAAGTGCAAAGGTCAGATTTGAACTTATCATCAAACTGTCGCCATGAGTTAGGGAAAGCAGCACAGAAGGCACAGTATATACTTTGGGCAAGCAGATCTGGGAAACTCTGTAAGAAAGAAAATGTTAGAATGTTAAATTAATCACACACAGATATTTGACAAACTCCTTTGTTTCTGTAATTTTGTCATAAAATGACCTCTTTTTGTAAGACTGATAAAGTGGAACTAGGGTGATTTTTGAAATATTTCAGAGTCAAATGACAGTATCACAGGTTGATAAACACAGTATAGCCTAGAATTCTGTCTACAAGCATATCCCGGGAAGCATATATGCCTCCAAATGAGTGGGTTTTTTTTACCAAAGAGACTAAAGGCAGACACTGTCCACAAAAGCATTACAATACTATAGATTGGTCTTACAAATATAATTTGTACAGCCACCTGTATCAGTAATAGTTGCTCAAACTCAAAATAATGTTGTGGATGGTGTCTGCCTTTTGTCTCATTTGTAAAAAAACACCCAAAAACCACTCATTTTAGAGGCATATATACTTGTAAATGGAATTCTACCGAATATATTTCACTTTTCTACTTGCGACAAATTTATATTTTTAGTTTCCTACAGAAATATTGGTTCTCTGCTGCAACATTCCATTCTTGGCTGTGAATGATAGGTTGCTCAAATGGTTAGCTTTGTTCAATATAATATAAACTTTCAACCATTTTAATTAAAAAAATCAATTACTTAAATGGATGACTGCATCAGGTATGTTTAAATTATGTAATCATAATATAAACTTTCAACCTTTTTAATTAAAAAAGCATTTACCTTCAGGAAGACATCTCTGTATTTTGGATGCTTTGCAAACAACGTCAACTTGACATAATTATGAGCCACACGGTTGAAGATCTTCTCCTGGACAATTTTGCTTGGATGGTATCTCTGAAGAAAGAACCACCAGAAGGTATCCTGCAAAGGAAAAAAACATTCTTGTTCAGTGCGACAGGTCCAACCAATCCCCCCCCCAATATTTTGCCAGGGGGATGGTCCATATAATCACCCCCCCTAATTTTGACGCCTGTATGTGGGGTTTCTGACCAAATTAACCTCATATTTGGCCATTTAACCCCCAAAGCCCAAATTTTTTACACTTTTGCACAATATTTCATCAGTTTAGCTTCAAAATGGCAAAATTGTTCGTGCTTCACACGCATTTGTACCATATACTTATTATGTCGCCTAAAGGTGCCGGATTCACTATATTTCAATAAATTTTTTCCAACCCCATCTCCCCAATGTCAAAAAGAAATCTACGCCACAGAACTGATTATGGCTGAATAAATGTTTGCTAGTTGTCTGCTTAAATCACAGAATCTTACCGCCACTACTGCTTCAGACATCTTGGAAGTAAACAACCTCTTAAACTCTATCTTGTAATGTGTTTTCCTTGACAGACCATCCTGTGCTTCTGTTACTGTTCTGAGTATAACCATTGTGTCTGCCACTGGCAAGGGAGTCAATTTAGCTGCATCGTATCCAGGATATTGATGTAGCTGTGAAAAAAAATGTTTAAGTCTCTTTGAAATGATCAGTGCATTTTGCTGCATAAAGCAAAAAAGAGTTGTTTAATTGTCCTTATCTGACCAACCCTAATCTGGACAATATGGAAAAACATGTTTTTGTTTGTTTTTTTGTTTTACTGTACAAAAGAATACCTACTCTAATTTGAAAGTTCCAGAAAAGTTTTGTTGTTTGTTTGTTTTCAAACTTTTTGACATCCTGAAAAGTTTTTTAAACAGTTTCTGCACACTGTTTACCTAGCTGGGGGGTTTACACCCCCCAGCTAGGTACTGTAATGCTCTCCGATTCTTCTTTCTTTCTTCTTCTTCTGGCAACAAACTTCAAAATGCTTCTCCTCCTACATGTTACACCCTACAATTACGTAACTTGCACATATGTATCGGCTATATCCAGTGCCCATAGGTTGCAAACAGAATTGGGATCAAAGGTCATTAAAGGGGCATTTTTGGTATATAACCAAATACCTTCAAAATGCTTCTTCTGCCACATATTACATAGCACAATGACGTCACTTACACATGTGCATCGGCTTTACCCAGAGCCCATCACTTGCACACGGAATTGGGGTCAAAGGTCATTAAGGGGGTAAAATCTTACAATTGCATTATCTGGACATCTGTAAGGGGTATGGGGCTTAAACTCAGTGACAACAAATCTCATGACCAGGGGAACATTTTGCAGGCATCAGGTCAAAGGTCATGCAGAGGTCAAATTTTAGAAATGCAGTTTCTGGACATCTGTAAGGGGTACGAGGTTCAAACTCGCTGACAACAAACTTAATGACCAAAGGAACATTTTGGAAAACTTTGCCGGGGTCAGGTCAAAGGTTATCTGGGGTCAAACCTTTTAATTTTATTTTCTGGACATCTGTAAGAAGTATGGGGCTCAAACTCAGTGACAACAAATCTCATGACCAGGGGAACATTTTGCAGGGGTCAGGTCAAAGGTCATGCAGAGGTCAAATTTTAGAAATGCATTTTCTGGACATCTGTAGGGGGTACGGGGCTTAATGCCAAGGGGAACATTTTGGAACACTTTGCAGGGGTCAGGTCAAAGGTCACCTGGGGCCAAATCTTAGAATTTCATTATCTGGACATCTGTAAGGAGTACGGGACTCAAACTCGGTGACAACAAACCTCATAACCAGGGGAACATTTTTGGAACATTTTGCAGGGGTCAGATACCTCCACCAACACCAACACGCCCAGCTAGGTTTGTGGTCTATGACCACCATTTGCCACTAGTCTAAACTGTTTTACAATGAATGAAGTGGTATACAGTAGAGAAACATCCCATCTCACATCTATTTGGGCTATTTATTATGCTAATTAGGCCTATGCTTGTTTTTGCTATGGCCTTTAAGCCATATTATGACATTTGCTGAGGAGGATGCCCTCAATAGTTTTCAAAATTCTGTTTTTTACACGATTGTTATATAGATTGTACTTTAGTAAACTAACATACCCTGCAAAAAATCAAGACTTGTAGTTTGTCAAAATCCGAGATTTTGAATAAACCGCAGGAACTGTCTTTTTATTATTACGATAGAAATATTAGTCGAACGTGTACACGATGTGCATCCATTCATCGCGGCTTTGCTGAGTTGAATGGAACAGTTCATTTCACCGAATGGAAATATTCTTTCCATTGAACAAATAAAAACATTCAATATTTATTTTCTATTTCTCAAATTTAAGTTCCTTTCTTCCACTTAATTTTATAAATCACCAGGAAAACAAAATAAATTAAAAAATTAAAAAATATCTAAATGTATATTTATTTTAGAAGCAACACCCACACCTATAATTGGCGAATTGCGGTGGAAACCTAGGGCTATACGCTAGCACGTCTGTCAGCGTTGCTATGGTAGCTTTGCGTCAGTGCAATGGTCCTTATCCAGCTGGCCGGTATAAATAACAGAAATAATCAATAGCAACTGGCCAATCAAATGACAAGAAAATGTTGTATGAGTTATATAATATATACTCACCTCTACTAACTTTGGCTTGGTTGTCGGCTTTTCCTTGGCAGCCTGAAGAAAGAAATAAGACCAAATAAAGTTGGATACATTTTCTATTTTAAAACTTGACAAAGTACATCAAATCCGTTTTTATGCCCATTACATTAATATCAACATATTTGTCTTTATTTAGGATATACAGGTGTGAACATAACTGGTACCTTAATTGTTTGGCTTACTGTAGAGGGGCAGGTGCAAGCCCATATCTGCAATAGCAATTTCTGCATTCTATATTGTACACATCTCATATGACTCCTGGCAGTTATAATGGCAGCTAGATGTAACCTTCTTGCACTAAATTGACAAAGGCATGTCACTTTGGTTCACTTTGTGTGACACTTTGTCACACTCAAAAATCCCCACTAAAATATAAAATAATTCCATCATGGCCAGTAGCAGCTCAAGGGGGGGGGGCAATCCCCTCAGTCAGTACTATTGTCCCCCCCCCCCCAGCAAAAACCCAAAATTACAAACATTTTCACTTTTTACAGTAAGTTTTTGCAAAAATTGTTGATTTTGTGCAAAATGTGTTGATTTTATCTCACCCCCCCAAAAAAAAATCCTGGTGCCGCCACAGATCATGGCAATAATCATCTTATTCTTACCTTTTTCTTGGATTCTGTTGTGGTGAGATGTTTGGTTTTTGTCAAATTGCTATCAGCAAGAAGGGCTGTAAAAGGAATAACATCATTTATTTGTTTCAATCTAACAAGGCTAGGTTTTATAATCAGATATGCTGCCAACAAGCAATAGTTTATTCAGTATAATATTATCGAGGGCTTAGAGCCAGAAATAGCTATGTCCACAATTACATGTTACTCATTATTTTCGGCAACAAATGGATGGTTAATTCTGCCCTCCATAATAAATGCAAGTGACTTTAGTGAATATATGCATGGTCACTTAAACAGTTAGCATGGTTACTTAGACGCAAGTGACCATGTACATACCCCAAAGTCACTTACATTATATTATAGAGCGCAGAATTAACCGTCCATTTGCTGCCGAAATGAGTAACATGTAATTGTGGACATAGCTACTTCTGGCTCTAAGCCCTCATTGTGATCATTCTCTAAAATATTCAGAAGGTGCTAGGCAGCAATGAGCGATGGTACCACTAATTTATGGCCTAATAATTTTGACTATTTTATTTTTAAGGAAACACAATTATTTACATTCCATGTGTCACTATTCAAATTTCCTGTATGCAAATGTTGTCTACCTGTCTCATTCTCTCTGACATTCACTCTCTCTATGCACACATCACAAACGTGGACACACCTGCAACGGCCAGACGTCCATGGTTGCAGACTATAACCAGGACAACGCAAATAATGTAAAAAAACATTTAAAAGTGGTCCACATTGAGGGGGTCTGGACGGGTCACGGTTGGATAGTAAGTTGTCAGATGTGTGTGTCTATGTGGTCCACGGTGTGTAGATTGAAATCAGGTGTGTGTGTCCTCGGTTAGATAGGATTAAATCGTATGCAGAATGAGGTCCTCGTTTGCAGGTATCTACAAACAGGATGTGTTTACAGGTGTGTGTATGCCTGCATGTCTGCGATACTTACAACAGCTCCCATACTTGTCTGATAGTAACTTTTTAATATAAAATCTAGTTATTTACTAGTAAACACACCTCAAATCTGTCTTCAATCTTTCTTACAAGTGGTAAATTTCAAACAACAGTGTAAATTAACATACAGATACATTTTAATATTTTCAAGTTATTACAATATAATAGTGATGGGTGCAAGTGACACATTAATAATTATTAGCCATGGTTAGATTGTGTAGATCTGTACTGTGCTTAGTGCTTATTGCAATAAATGGTTATTAAACATGTTAAAGTTTTTCTTTCTTCCACCTAGGAAATGCTACCACCTAGGATATGCACCTTCAATGTCGTATCACCTATATAACCAATTTTGCACCCCAAATGATGTAACACATAAAAATACCCTAAATGGCATCAACAGGGAAACAATTTTATACCCTCTATTCTTCTTTTAGACAGGCACCAGAGACGAAAATGCACAGAGAAAAATAAGAGAGAGGGAGAGAGAGACTGCAATGCAAATCGCATAAGAATTGTTTACTTAAAAGTCACCACAAAATAATAGGTCTAATAGAGGCCTTGCATGTGACGTATCATCCCGTAGATATGGCGGACTACTCAAATACATTCAACAAAAGCATGATTGCAATCTACCATGACAGTTTGTCTCACACACAACCCTGCACTACGATCAAATAGGTTGATGACAACATTTGATTGAATGGACTGCACTCCGCCATAACTACGGTGAAGGACACCGTTGCAAATCCTTTGTTTGGAGCCAAACAATAAAACATCAGAAGGATTCAAATGGCTGTAATAGACCCTACACAGGGACAGAGCTACCTTCTGAAAAAGTACCACTAAAAAGATGTCGATGAAGCATGGTGAAAATAGACCTCTATTAGACATTTTTCTTGGAAGAGGTGTATATAGCATGACATTTAGTGACACTCCCCGATACAATTTGCTTCTTGAGTTCTGCACATATTGTACACATTAACTGTTCTTAAAATTAAGTGCTTTCAGACATGTTTTTGGACGGGGTACATAGCATGACATATGGTTCAGGTGGTGGCCGCATTGCATTCTCTAAATTCAGTAAATTTTCATTGTCAACCATGTAATTGAATGGGATTATTTTGAAATTTTAAAACGCTTGAAATATCACAAACAAATAGGCCTATGTTGATAAATAATATAAATACAAAACTAACCGAGTATATTGGAAAATGCCATACGGCCGGGCGGTTTCACAAGTTGCTGGCTCGATCATGTCATCCGCCGCCTGATATGGTTATAGTAAGTGACCCCCGGATTAAGGCTTCTTGAGTTTTGCACAAATTGTACACAATCATTGACTGTCCTTAAAATTAAGTGGTTTCATAAATTCTGTACTATTATTGCTTACTAGATTTGACAGCATATATACCAGCAAACTGAGTGCGTTCTTTGGAGTCTTTAGCTGTGGGTGAAAAATTAAACATCAAACACACAAAAGTGAAATTATTGTGAATCAAATTACTGTGCAACCATGGTAAACTTTTAGGTTAACAAGAGTTAAATATTAGCAATATGAAAGAATGGGAGAGAATGGTTACATAATGTTTGATGAGAAGAAATAATATTAGCTAATAATATAAGATTGGAGGGTTCAAAAAGTAAAAGGTTAGTAAAAGTGTAGCATATAAATTTTCTCTTCTGGAACGATACATGATACTTTGAACAGTATAATGCTTGAAATGGAGGGTGCACTTTTTGCTAACAACATTTGTTTAGGGAGAAAAATTGGCATATATTATTCTTGTATGTGCATATTTATATATTCAGGGCCGTAGCAAACGGGGAGGCCGGGGATGCCATGGCCGCCCCACTTTTTGAGAAATTTATTATGTTTTTCT
Source organism: Amphiura filiformis (assembly GCF_039555335.1). NCBI lineage: Eukaryota > Metazoa > Echinodermata > Ophiuroidea > Amphilepidida > Amphiuridae > Amphiura > Amphiura filiformis. Next base: position 25,170,150 of record NC_092638.1, read on the forward strand.
TTATATCTTTATTTCAATTTGGGCCTATATTTGTATTTTGGCCGCCCCGCATTTATCATGGACGCCCCACATTTTACAACCTTGCTACGGCCCTGTATATATTGCTGACAGGGTGAGGAGATGTGTTCCCCCTTTGCATGGATCTGCCATGATCTTGCTACCAAAACGAGGTTATACCTGCAAACACATGTGCAAAAAGTGCATTTGCTATTTTTCAAGTTTTGTACATACCAGAAGCTTTTGCAAAGCTTATGGTAACCAAAGCATACATTATGAAATGTGTAGAACCTAATTTTGAGATGACATTGCCAAGGGTCGATTCTCCGGGGGACACTCGATTTTGGAAGTAACAAGGATGTTCTGATTATCAGAAATTTGTCAAAAATTCTTGAAAAAGGGGGTCTTGGTGACAGAAAAACAAAAAAGGGAGTCATTGAGTGAGGAGTTCAGTAAGACCAAAAAAAGGGGTTGCATTTGATGACAGGGAGTTGAAAAATGAGGGTCAATGTGGCCAAACATATCCCATTCACTCACTTTCAGTTTATTATTTAGTGAGTGCCTCCAATTATTTTGTGGTACTGTGATATTTAGTCATGCATGTATACACAAAAATAGTAAGTGCCTCAGCACAGGGCTATTCCAGTTAATATCCACACTACCCCTGTGGAAGATTTTGGAAATATCTTCCACAGGGGGAGTATGAATTTCGAATGTAATTCATTAGAGTTAATCATTTTAAAACCCATACTCCCCCTGTATTTTGGCTTTACCTATATCTTCCACAACTGGAGTGAGTATTTCAAATGGAAGTTACCTAATTGTCTATTCTATCCAAAATTGATATGCCCTCTGTGACAGATTTTAGCTAAAATATAAAATCTTCCACAGGGGTAGTGTGGATTTTAAATGGAATAGCCCAATGCATGCATGTGCACACAAATGTTAGAAAGGTTCATGACAATGCCAAAATAGGCATTTAGTCACATTGGTGCTCACCAAAAGGCATATCATCTAACCACAGTCCCCTTCTTTCTAGGGTCTGTGATCTGATTCTCACAAATTTGCTTAGCTTACAACACTTAGATTCAAAATAAAAACCCAATAAATGTATGTAGAGGATTCACATCAAAATTATACATTTTAGGTTTGCAGAAGGTTTATATGCCACTGCATTCCAATAAATGTAGTGATTCCTAAATGCTTCTGAGGCCACAGTTAATTGTGATAATTAATAACAATCAAGCATGTTACGTCTGTGTTGGGTGAACACACTTTTGGGTAGTACTCAAAGAGAGCAACTAACTTCAGTTTTGGGCTTAATGGGTGCAAGTCTGGCAACCTGATAAACAAAATAAAATACTAAAACAATTTAAAGGGACATTCAGAGATTTTGAAAGATGGTCAACTTAAAGTTTACGCATTTTATAATTTGATAAGTTTATGAAGCTGATTGTAGCACATGCTCTAGGTTCTAATTTAACAAACAAAACAAAAGAAAGTGGTAAACCTATAATGCGTAAAAGTATAATATTATAAGAACTTTGGTGAAAATGATCAGAACCCAGATAATTTTACTTAGCCCTTCCGTACCTTGCCCCTCATATTTAGTCATTTAATTATTGCTCTGTGACAGAGTTTATGTTAATAGAAAGATTCGAGCCAGGTATACCAACTTGAACTTGGTGTGGGGAACAAGACAAAGACAAGATAAAAACTAATGCAGTATGTAAACCATGAGTTTATGTTGTGCAAGAAATGTACTAGTTTCTCATTTTTGGTCTACACAGACTTGCCAAAATATAAAGTGAACTACCAATTGTGATCACAGCAAGGCATGAAAGGCTTTATAAATATTATGATAGTTTCTCTTGAAAAGGGTTACAACTACTGTATCGCTTTAAAACAATATATTTCTCATGGGTCAAAATCACTGAATGTCCCTTTTAAAGCAATACTATACAATTTCTGACAAATTCAGATTTTTATTTTTTTTTCATAAAATGATAATAAAAGGGGATGTCAGATATATGATTCATGTACTTTTAATCTTGATCTGAACTAATGAGGTCAAATGAGCTATGAAGATGTTATTTCTTTCCTCTGTCTTGATCATGAATAAAATATGTGTCTGTCCATATCAAAATGATGCACTTGTCGGCTGCTACATACATGTGTCTCTTTTTACATAATAGCTAGGAATAAATACAAATAAATAAAATACCAGACTCATCTCAAGTGGAGGTCATTTCAAATCATCCCCAAGTCACATGATTTAGGAATACAGAGAACATTCCATAACATGTAGCAGCCGACAAGTGCATCATTTTGATATGGATGGACACATATGTTTATTAGAATCTGAATGGTTGGTCAATCTTGCAATCCCACAATATTTGAAAAAAAAATTGTATGAAAGTACAAGACCATATTAGGCCTTGCAAAATTTTTATACAAAAAACTGCATGAGGACCTCCTCTTGAGCAAATCTCACAACATTGCTTCAACTTTTTATCATCTTTGACATTCTTGTGAACAAATATAGGTTCTCTTTAGTTAGACTAGTCCCAAGTAAGTCCATGACTGAAGTTAGTCTCCTTTGTTCATATACCCATCATACTCACAGGATGAGGAGAACTTAGTCTCACTCAAGTTTGCAAAGGCATCATTTGGGAACTCAACATCATCATCAGTACTTACAGCTTACAGAAATAGGATAATGAAGTAATGGAATGAATGATGTTTGTTAGTTTGATTCATGGCTGAAAATTTCTAGTGGGCTACATGTATTCCAGTCAAAATCCATACACTGGACACCAGTGGCGGCACCACGTGGGGGGGGGGGCATGTGGGAGATGCCCCAGTCTGAGTCAGAAATCTGCCCCCCTGTTGCCCCCTCAGTAAAAACCCAAAATTGTGAAAATGTGTACATCGATCCATATCAAAACGATGCACTTGTCCGTGCTGTGTCTCATTTCGGATTTCTTTTAGAATACCCTACCACTGTAGATTTTCAATGGGGGTCTTTTATGAACGACCCATACACATACACTGTGAATGTAAAAAATGGTAGGGTATTCTAAAAGATAGCCCTCATTTCACATAATAGCTAAGATTAAATGCCAGACTTACCCCAAGTGGAGGTATCTTCAAATTATTCCCAAGTCACATGGTTAAGGAATGCTTTCTGTATTCGTAAACCATGTGACTTGGGTATGATCTGAAGTGACCTCCACTTGAGATGAGTCTAGTCCCAAACAAAAATGTTTGGTAGACTCATAACCGGTGCGATCTTACCTTTCCGATGTTGATTAAGATACTTCTTGCATCGATCCCGAGATGCGGAAAAAACCAATAGTCATTTTGTCCCACATAAATGAATAAATAACAAAACCCCGATCCCCGAGTGGACTCACCCATTCGGTGACGTCACACACGATAATCACCCCTTATCCGACTTGGGCAGCCCCTACCGCCAAACTTGTAGGGGCGGCCGGGTCCGGGATAATCAATATCGGAAAGGTAAGATCGCGACCGGTTATGAGTCTACCAAACATTTTGTTTGGGACTAGACTCAGTACACCGGTCGATCTTACCGCTTCCGATGTTGATTAAGATACTTCTTGCATCAACATCTGAAAGATCGATCTAGCAAGTAACCGACGGATGGAGGTACAAGATTGGCCAGCATCTGATAAGGATCGGAGAGTGGGTAGCATGGTAATCGCGAGGTCAAACTATTTCCCCTCACGGCCGGAAACAGAAAGACTACGTGAACAGACAAAAACCCCTGAACTGAAAGTTCAGTGGTTAAGAATAGAAACACTGGTTCTTACCATGTTGGAATTCTGATTGTCCGCCAAACACCTGATACCCAACCACCATATTATCTCCGCAGAATAGCCCTGGAGAACTTATCGCCTGGTCGCTGGTTTACGCTTTTGTAGTAAACCGTGGAAAAGGACGACGGGTTCTTCCAAGACACAGCCTGACAAATCTCTTCTATGGGGACCCCCCTATGGTAGGCCCACGAAGATGAGATAGATCTGGTTGAGTGGGCCTTGGGGCGGGCGTCTTTTGCCGCCGCCGAGTCCACCAACACCTGGACCAGCCACCGTGCCAGAGTCTGTTTAGCGGCTGGACCGTGCGGTTCTGGGTGAGTGATAAATAGGCGGTCATGAGCCCCTCTTAAGGTCTGTGTTCGGCCAAGGTAGTGCTGTAGCGCCCTCACCGGGCACCACAACCTGTCTTCGGCTATTGACGAACCCTGCCCAATACTGGGGAGGAAGAGGGCGAGTGTCGGAATGTACTTCGCTCATTTTTTGCAAGGAAATCCGGGCGAAGAAACAGCGTCGCTACGTTGTTAGTAAATACGGAGGCTGACTTCAGAGACTGCGTGCAACTCTGAGCAGCGCCGTCCGGCCAACGCCAGAAGAAAGGCCGCTTAAGAGTGACGTATTTAAGGGTCGCTTTTGACAGGGGCTCAAAAGGGGACCCTTAATATACTCCAAGACTGTGTTGAGGTCCCATGGAGGGACCACCTTCCTTTCCGGGCGGGCGCTCGTTGAACATACCGTCGAGAAGAAGACTTAGGGACCCATCTGAATTGATAGTCGACCCGTCTTGAATCCTCGATGAATCGAGAGAATGGCTGACTTATAGTTGGCTATCGCTGCCTGCTGAAGTCCTGACCTGAACTTTTCTGTCAGAAAATCTGCCACTAGAGGCACAGAGGCTCTAGTGGGAGATGTATTTCTCTCATCGCACCATGCGTAGTAGGGAGCCAAACGCTGACTATACGTGCGGAGGGTAGACTCTCGTCTACCCCGGCGATGAGAGAAGCAGCTTCTGATGAAAAGCCTCCCTCCGCCGCACGCTTCCTGATAAGGGCCATGCAGCTAACTGCAGGTGCTCTAGTGGTAGACTTGGTACCTCTCCTCCGGGCATCCGGAGTAGATTTGGTAACTTCGGGGAGTACTTTCGCGGCTGTGCCGCTAGTAGATCCACCATCGGTCGAAACCACAGGTGTTTCGCCAGAACGGTGCTATCAGAATGACGTTGCAATCCTCCCTCCCGATCTTGGTCACCACCCTTGCGAGTAGCGAGATCGGGGAAAGCGTAAGCAGTCATTCCTCCCCAGTCTCACGGACAGAGCGCCCACGGCGAATGCCTGTGGGTCTGCGACCCTCGAGCAGTACACCGGCAGCTGATGATTGCGATGAGATGCGAACAAATCTATCGAGGGGTGGTACATCACCTCGAAGATCGCCTGGGCGACCTGCGGAGCAAGGGACCATTCTGTAGGTCCCGACACCTTTCCTCGTGACAGATCGTCCGCGAGGATGTTGGTGACTCCCGCTATGTGCATCGCTCTCAACGTAATCTGCCTGGCCTTGCACCACCCTATCAGGCGTAGTGCGTGCAGGCACAACCGTGGTGACCTTGTGCCCCCTTGTCTGTTGAGGTAGGCCACCACGGTTGTGTTGTCCTGGTTGGACAACGATATGAGATCCCACGATCACCTTCTCGAAATGCTGGAGAGTTCTCTCCACTGCCCAAAGTTCGAGAAGGTTGATATGGAACTCCGCCTCCGTGGCCGACCATAGGCCCGAGACTGAGTCCCGTGGATGTGGCCCCCCAGCCCAGTTTTGACGCTCCGGTCGTCACTACGTGGCGACCGCTGGTGCAGGAACCTGACACCTTGAGTCAAATTGGGCTGATGGGTCCACCACCAGAGTTCCTCTCGCGCGATCTCCGACATCGAACCGCGAGGGATATTGGGTGACGACTGGGCCTGTAAAAGGCTAGAAGGTGTAGTTGTATAGGCCTCATGTGAAAGCGGCAGTGCGGCACGAGGTCTACCATACTGGCCATAAGGCCCAAAACCTTCATCCATGCCACAGCGGGTGCTCCTCTGACTCGCCAAGAGTCGGGCACACCTCGCCATGTTCGTCACCCTCTCGGGTGAGGGCGCCGCGATCCTCCTTGAGGTTGATCTGGGCCCCTAAGAATAGTGGTGTCTCCGTCGGGACCACGTTGGATTTCTTGACGTTGATCAGAAATCCCAGGTCCCGCACCGTCCGGACTACTAACTCCACGAGACACTGTGTCCCCAGTGGGGTGCGTCCGTAAATGAACCAATCGTCCAGGTAGCAACACATGTTGACTCCCCTGCGCTTCAGGTACGCTGCCACCGCTTCTGACCAGGAGTGTAAACACTCTGGGGAGGTGGACAAGCGAATGGCAGGCATCGAAACTGGTAAGTTTGACCCTGTACCTTGAAGCGTAGAAACCTCTGATCTTGAGGTGCGATCGAACATGCAGATATGCGTCCGAGAGATCTAGCGATGCCGCCCACATACCCTTGATGGGGCAGGCTAGCACCGGCGAGTCTCCATTCTGAACCTCTTGGGCCTGATGAACTCTGCTCAACGGCTTGAGGTTCAGAATGGGCCTCCAGTCGCCGGTCTTCTTTGGAGCCAGAAAAACGTGCTCCAAAACCCTTGGTGAAAGGGGGTAGACCGGACAATCGCTGCTTCGTGAGAAGCTGAGTGACCTCTGACAGTAGTGCCCGACGCTGGGGGCCGTCTGGCGGCACTACCGTGGACCTCTGAATCGTGCAGGCGCCGAGGGGTGGCTGGTAAATTCCAGCCTGTAACCCCCACTGACCACTGACAATACCCAGGCGCCGGTGAGATGGCATGCCATCTCTGGGCGTAATGCACAGCGGCCGCCCACAGGGGAATCCCTGTGGAAGTCCAAGGCCTGCCGGCATGGACTGTCGACCGCCGTGCCCTCAGGACCGATCTGGTTTGCCACCCTTAGAAGAACGGCTCTTCTTAGGGGGCTTGCCATACTGGTCCAGCACTACTCTTGCGCTTCCCAGTTTTTTGGGAGGTGCTGGAGTAGCCTCGGCTCGGGTGTAGTCTGTGGTGCGGCGTCCTGCTGAAGCCGGAGCTGGCGCTGAAGAACGCTTAGAAGACTTCTTCTTCTTGTGCTTCTTCTTCGCCTTACTGCCCTGCCCCTTGGTCAGGGCAGCCTCCGTCTTCTTCAGGGTGCGCTCATTGGTGGCCTTCTTTGCCCGGTCCTCAACCGTGGCGCAAAAGGCCTGTCCAAAGAGTAGCCCCTGTCCCACCGAGTCTGACTTCTTCATTGCATCAGCAAAGTCGGAGCCGTAAGTTGACTGGAGGGACAGACAGGCATTCTCCGGCGGCGAGATGACATCCTATGGGCTAGGCCCATAGAACTCTCGTTGAGGTTAGCTGTTAGCACCGCTAACAGATTAACCTCGCGGCAGAGGTCCGACGTCGCCCCGTGGTAGGTCGCTACCTTCCTACCGAGGTGCTCGGCAAGCGTGGTAGCGACGCTTAGAGACTCTGATAAGCGGCGTGCTCGCTTATCGATGAGCTTTAGCTCCTCCCACTGGGGGAGAACGACCCGGCGCCTTGGCCGCTAGCGGCAGGCGCGTGGCAACGTCTGGATCCCGGTCAGGGACCCTGGGGTAGGTTTCGTAGTCCTCCGGCGAAACACGCAGTGGAAGCGTGCAAGCACGCGGCGTCGAAGCTCCAGCGAGCCTGACAGCCCTACGAACCCTACCCTTGAGGTCCGCCGGGAATGCAAGTGCGGGCGACCCTTGTGTGGACGCGCTAGCTGGGCATCCTACTGAAAAGATGCCCTGGTCCTCCTGAACGGACTCCTCCTGAGAGAAAGCCAGGCCCAAACCTTGGGCCACACGGCTCATCACCTCAGCGGTGTCCGCAGGCAGACCATTGCTAGCGAGTTCCTCACGGGAAGCGGGGAAGGATACCTGAAGCTAGCTGCACAGTCTCAACAGACTGTGAGTCGCTACTGGTTTCATCTTCCGACTCCTTTCCCTCGCCTTCAGACTCTGACTCACTCTCTGATGAGGAAGAGATCTGACGACGGGCATCTGAAGGTGGACAGGAGGTGTCGCCACCGTGTGGCTAGCCAACTGAACACCAGCAGAAGAGGGAGTACTCCCGCTAGACCCCGAGATGCTAGCTATAGCACCCGGGATCCGCGACGCTCTCGCTGCTGTCGCCTAGCCATAGCAGTGTGCGGCCTACCCTGAGCTGTATCAGGGTTAGCCACTCGCCGCCTGGTTGGGTAACAACTGGTGGTACTGCTTGCCCAACGCTAGGCGGCACTTGCCACGGTGGAAGACCGTGGAAGAAACCACCCTGCGGCGGATACCACGGGCATACCCTGTTGGTAGCTGACCCTGAAAGGATCCGCCACCAGGGAAACCCCATGGAACGGCAGTACCAGTACCGCCTCCCCCTGTTGCCACAGAGACTGTGGTAACCAGGACGAGTACTGCGGTACTTGCGTGGTTGTAGCGTAGGTGCCCGGTAGGGCTCCCCGCCTGCGCACCACTGTACCCATGCCTCACAGCGTTCCCGCTAGAGGATCAAGCCGTGTGTATGGGTACCCGCTATACTGGCTGTCCCTTGGCTAAAAGGAGCTTGCCTAGTATCACGGGTAGCTGAGCGTGTATACCCTCGATCAGTCACCTCGCTACCTGAATAGGCAGTATCAATCAATGGAGCCATGCTCCGCTGAATAGATAGTGATCGATCATAAGAGGGTAATTGACCCATTGACTGTAATGGATCACCCACGCTCTGCTGGCTCTCGAGGACATAAGTGGGTTGTTGATCAGCCAGGCTGTTCAAACTACCTACCCTAACCTCTTGAGCCGCGCCTAAGGTCGCTGTGTGTGGCGGAACCCTCACGGCAGCTATGGGCGCGAGCATCGTTGCTACCACTGCAGTCAAGCCGTAGCTCGCCTCGGTAGCTGCCACTGTTTGCACTTGGGTCGCTGTCCCGTGAGAGACTGCGAGCCCACCCCCGGTATAGCCGCTAGCCAGTCCCGGAGGACAGCCGGCAGCCATTCCAAGGCCCAGGGAATCACTCGGCGGTCCCACCATGGAACGCTGCCGTGTGACAACCCCAGTTGGTTCTGCTAAGACTACACCTGAAGCGTTAGCCCGGTATCGTCTCTGCTAAACCCATGCACGCGTTTTCATTCGACCCTTGCGGGAACGAAGGCGTGCTGCGTGCGTGGATCAACCCAGGCAAGCCCGGGTTCCACTGGCACGCCGCGTTACAGACCGGCGAGGCAAGTCCGCTGCACGCTGTATGCTAGGATTCAACCCAGGCAAGCCCGGGTACCCTTGGCATACTGTCCGTCGCCGGCTACTTCATGGGTGCTAGACCGCTGTTCGCCAGCAATAGACGGGTGTCCACCTGCAAGAAGCTCGCTAGAGATCTCACTGGTAGACTGGTACTCGCCTGTTAGGGCAAGTACCGCCCTGCTGCCTGCTACTAGCTTAGACGTAAAGTCAGTGCTTTTACGCTGGCTGCTAGGCCTTCGGGCTCGCTTAGCAGTCCCCGGAGGGTCCGCCTGCTTGCCCGGGACCGGAGCCCCAGAGGTTACCTTAGCGTGGCCCTTGCCTGCCTCGCTAGTACCTACCATATCAATCTTACCTGTAGGCTTCTGTTTCTTAGTCTTCGCCTTCTGTCTGTGTCAAGACCTAAACGAAGCGCTACTTTCTAAATCCTCAAGTGGATGTCCGATAAGCCTATGCAAAAGGAAGCACACTTATTTGATTTAGAGCAATCCCTGTGGGAGTAGCAGAGTGGATGCGGGTCCCACTCTGGTACAAGGGAAGGGCATGATTGACAAGGCCTGACATTGTAGTAATCGGGGAGCGTACAGCACTACCCCCCCCGAACACAAGCTCAAGCCCAATAAACAGACCCACACGCACAGTGGCTGACGCTGATGTAGTGGTATGATATAAAAATATATATACAAAGGGATGAAAAACTGAAAACCTTTTGGGGAAGATTTGTCAGGCTGGTCCTTCGAAACCCACCGAACTCTTAGCAGTAACTCAAGGCGTCATCAGGCGCGTACTGAAAGATATAACGATAGAGCACACCATAAACATAGCGATAATCACTCACCATACATGTATACACAGTACTGTACAAACATCTATTGTAACTTACTAGTCTGTTATAGTTGTTTTACGTGAGAACAAAAATAAAATGGCGTCCTAAGGGCGGCCATTTTGAAAACGTGTGTCCCGTATATGAACGGAAACACACATACAAGCTAAGTTTTTGGATCGTTTTTGTCACTTTTCTAGCCGAAAAATGTCGTCAAAACTATCTCCCTAGCGACTATACTGGTTGGTTTTTACCTCAGTGTAACAAACAAACTGTATATCTAATCCTTTGGTTCGTAATGATACTTAGCGTTGGTAAAGAAAAATCCACACGTCTATCTCATCTAGAAACCAAGGAGGATAAGGTGATTATCGTGTGTGGCGTCACCGAATGGGTGAGTCCACTCGGGGATCGGGGTTTTTGTTATTTATTCATTTATGTGGGACAAAATGACTATTGGTTTTTCCGCATCTCGGATCGATGCAAGAAGTATCTTAATCAACATCGGAAACGGTAAGATCGACCGGTGTACTGAGTCTGGTATTTATTCCTAGCTATTATGTGAAATGAGACACATGTAGCAGCGACAAGCAACATTTTTGCAGCAAATTTTGCGCAAAATTTGTTGATTTTGACCCCCCCCCCCTTGAAATTCACTTCAAAATTCCTGGTGCAGCCACTGCTAGACCCCCCCTGGATGACATGACCTTAATCTCTCACAGAGGGAGAGTGAATTTCAGTGAGGATTACCTGAATGGGTGACACCATATGCAATATATACCCCAGGGACGGACTTAAGGGGGGGGGGCGCAGCCGGCGTGCGTCCCCTCTATTTTTTGACTAGCAAAGGGCGCCGGCCTAACTTAAAGATACAAAAAATGAACAAATTTGGCCATGAACAGCAAACAATATGGGCTATCCGTTGAGTTTTCGAGGGGTAACCCCTTACCACCACCATTTATCGTCATCAACCAAAAAGCGCCCCGGGCCCTCTATCAAAAATTCCTGGATTCGCCCTGCCCCTGTGTGGGAGATTAAGGTCTTCCATTTGGGTGTATGAATATGAATTTCAACTGAATAGCCCATTTCTACTGAGGACAGAAAAAGAAGCAGTAGTAGCACAAAATCAGGCTTTGGCTTTGAAAACTTGTGTGCAACTACGGAGACAAATAAAATCCTTTTAGGAGAGTGAATACTCTTGCTCTCTTCAAAAGTCAAAGCCTGGCTGAAAATCTAGGATGCAAGAATATTTTGAGATCAAATATTTGATGAACAGGGCTCAAAGTAAATTATTAAAATATATTATTTTGAGCCCTGGTTTGAAATTGAGATATGAAATCTCCAAAAAAGTTTATCAAATGTTACATGGATTCAGAGAAATACTAGTAAAATTCAGAAATATCATTATTTGCAAACCTAAAGATTCATTTTTAACACAAGAAAATCCTCATGTATAAGCATACTCTCTTCCTGAAGATTTAATGATTGATTGATTGGTTAATTGTTTGACTGATTTGCAAAATGACAATTGAAATGAACTCTATTTTTAACTAGGACACAGCACTGCAATCAGTTTTTACTAAACCTTTCTTCCACATATTGTCAAGATTTAAAAAGAGTCATGGGACCAACTTACGATTCACTGTGAAAGAAAATAATAAAATATTTGAAATAATGTTAGATACCGGTACCACAACCACAATGCTGGCAAAAGTGTTATGTGTGAAATTGATGCACAATATAAAGACAAGTTCAGATGCAAACAAGCTTCAAAGTAAGCAGGCACCAAGATGCCATTTACCCAATTTTGGCTCCTGGTCCACACCAAAATCATATGAGCCTGGCTCTACAAATAGAGCCTGGTAGTTATAGTAGGTTTTTTATTTAATGTGCACAATTGAAATTTAAATGACTCTTAGCCATTTAAAATGGCTCCCGGTTCACTAGATAATCACAGGACCAGGAGCTGTTTTTCCCAAATGTGTGGCTCCTGGTCCAGATCTGCTTACTTTGATTGAGCCTTGGATGCAAAAGCTGATAAACACTATTTTTTTTCAGTTAAGGCCACATAACATCTGCCCTATAATACTGGCTTTTATTAAAACTGTAATGTGTGATTTGCTCCACAGCAATGCCCTCAAGTTTTCTTGGATTTCTAATTTGTAATATTTGCCCAAAGGTGTACTAACATCCCATGTCCAAGACTACAGTAAGTCAAAGAATTAAGGTACCAGTTTATATGTTCACTCGCAGAATATCCTAAACAAAGACAGATATATGTCATAATTGGAACCGACAGCGAATAGCTGCATCTTTTAGCTCAAATTTAAGACATCATTTGTTGAAATTGTTCAAGAAATAAAGACACGACAATCCAAAAATCCAAGGAAGATGCCAATTTAAAAGTTGCAGTTTGCTCCATTGCATGTCCTATTGATTTGTACACAAAATCACAAATAATCGTTCATGAAAGAAAACTAGCGTCATGCTTTCATTGATAAGCATGTAAAACTAGCGTCATGCTTTCATTGATTAGAACACAAAAGTGCAACTTTTGATTTTGTTTCCTCATTAGGTTTTAGATCACTGTTTCTTTTTAAATTCTAAACCAATTTCAACAAATAAGGTCTTAATATCAGAGCTAAAGACCAAGAGTACAGGTATTGGCTGCTTGTTTTAATTTTGATATATTTGTCTTTATTTAGGATATACAGGGGACAGGGGTGAACACAGCTGGTACCTTAATTCTTTGGCTTACTGTATAATCTGATTGACAAATCTGATGGACAGATTGATAAAAAAATAGAACTGAGGAAATAGAAATGTTATTATTAGCCCAGTAATAAAGATAGTAGGCTATAATGTAAACTCACCTTTCTGTGGTTGCTGCTGATATTGTGGAGTAAGGTAGGCATACTCATCTTCTATGTTAGAATTGCGACTATCAATAACTAAACTAGTTGAAAAGGAGTCCAATTCTTTGTCAAGATTAGCAATTCTGTCATTTACTCTATCGATGCTACCAACAAGAAAAGCTGAAATTAACTGAGTTAAGGATCATAAACTTGAGGGCTGATGAAGCCTACAATGTATCATAATCCAGTACCAATTTTTGGCAAAGTTTTGATAGTTGAACTTTACCTTGATACATTGGCAAGGCCGATACATTGGCAAGGCCAATACATCAGGATATACACCAGGCACAAAAAGAAACTCATCAGTTATATTCATCCTTGCTGTTCAATAACTTGATAATTTTGGATTATTCTGAAATATACATTTTGTTAATTGGACTTTTCTTTCTCATTTGACACCCTGTTAAGTGAACATTGAGCAAGAATTGACCAAGATATGCGCCTCAAACTCTCAAATCCCAAAATGAAAAGTTGCAATTTTAACGATTCAATTGTGCCTGTTACACTGTGTGCTTTATTGATTGGCCCGTGGTGCTTGTGTGTGTGCAATACAACGATGCGTTCCCATTGAAAATCGTTGAAAATGCAACTTTTGATTTTGGGGTTTGAGGCTTTGGAGGCGCATATCTTGGTCAATTCTTGTTTGTTTTTCACGAACAGGGTGTCAAATGAGAAAGCAAAGTCTAATTAACAAAATGTATATTTCAGAATAATCCAAAATTATCAAGTTATTGAACAGCAAGGATGAATATAACTGACGAGTTTCTTTTTGTGCCTGGTGTAGTGTGCCAATTAAAGGGAAAAAAAACTTGTTCACTTGAGGAATACTTATTATTCATGATCAGTGTTCGAATTTAGGAAAAATAAATGGTTGTCCCACGGACAACCAGATTACAATTTCTGGTTGTCCGTCTAAGTTTTTGGTTGTCCGTAGGCCTACAAATGTGACTTTTGGCTAGATTTATGGTTGTCCGGCGGACAACCGAATCAGTATTTTTGGTTGTCCGGCGACTTTTTTAGTTGTCCCGGGCAACCGGACAACCAAAATTTCGAACGCTGTTCATGATGATCATAATATGAATCATAATCAGATGCAATTACATGTACGGTAGGCCTACCTCAAGGGAGGGACAAATCTTTTTCCTTTTTTTGGTAGAGTTACACAAAATTGGCAGGTCAAGTGCTAATTACAAATTTCCCAAAATTTATGTTAAAATTTTATATGAAAAAATATACCAAATTTATCATGGAAAAAAGGAATAATTGTTATAATATTGTTATATTTATAATATTATTTAGACAGTTAAACATCCACCAGATGTCTGCCCCTTAATTCTGGGGGCAAGGGCTTAGGCAGCCAGTCGTGTAGGCTGTAGGGAGTGTTTTACACACCCAAATTTGTAAATACACACCCCGTTTTTGCCCACATGACCAATACTTTGTACACAAATCTTAAATTTACACACCCAGTTACACCCAAACCTTCAAATCCTGCCTATTAGACACTGTCTGGGGTTCAGTCAGATCAAATAGCTATTGCTATAAATTGCCTTCATTTATTAATTATTTCCAAAATAACAAATTCTCGATCATGAGAGGATGTACCTTCAGCGTCATGCAGCGAAATTTTCATAGAATAACCCGATCGCGCGACCTGCATGACCGCATGTCCTTGACCTTGCCTAGCATCGACCGTGTGATTGGTCAATTCTCAAAAGCGATAAGCACCGGTATTTGCGTAGTATGCTCGACGGCCGATGCAAATAACTGTGCGTACTCAAGTTGGCTCTCATGATCGAGAATTAATTATTTTGGCTATAGTCTGGTCTTGTTTTTTGAGTTCATACTATTATAAGTTCTATCAACTTCATCATTTTTAGAATTTAGCAATATGCCTATTAAACTAAACTTAAAGGCTTAATGTACGATTTCCTTCAAATTTTAAATTTGTCATTATATACTCAAAATGCTGAAATAATACTAGTAATAATGATCGGGAATGGTTTCTGTCCATTTTGAGCTGAAATAACGAGGTAACGTGAAAGAAACACTGCTTGTTATTTTGGCCGTTTAACACGCAGTTCTATGAAGGGACATAAAGTCATAATTTCTTGAATTATGACTTTATATCGAACTTTGCTCTGTTTACCTACAAACACAACAAATTTGGCTGATTCCATTTGGGTGCAAGTTGTGACATGTGTAAACATTACAAATATGCCAAAAAATCAGGTTTGAAAAAAATTAACCAAATTCATATTATAAGATCGTACATTATGACTTTAACTATGCCCATGTGCCACAGTCACAGGCATAAATGATAATGCCGCGGTTTAAATGATAATGCACATGCATACTTAACTTAGCCATCGTCAGAACGAAGAAATATTTCCTCTACAAATGATATGATTACAAATTACACATACATTTCAGTGCAATCATTTTTTGCCACAAAATATGATATGAAAACACATGACATGATACAAGGCCGGGAATGAATCACATGTCGACCCTGGTCAAAAATGAGTTTTACACATGTTTCTATACAAGGTATGATGAATGGTTCTGTGCAGGGCCGTAGCAAAGTTGAAAAAAGTGGGGCGGCCATCATAATGTTGGGCGGCCAAAATTAAAAAATATATGCCCTAATTGAAATATAAAGAAAAACATAACAAATTTCTCAAAAAGTGGGGCGGCCATGGCATCCCCGGCCGCCCTGCTTGCTACGGCCCTGGTTCTGTGACAGTAAATACCAAGTCCAAGCGCTGTCGAACTTGTCGTCGTCCAAATTCTACAACACGTCGTCACGTGTTACACGCGAATTCGAAAAGTCTGACAAACTTTTGGTGTTTTACCGTCGCAGAACCATCCGTCGTGGAAATCGATAACTCCGTAATATTAATATTTTGCGACATATAATAATGAAAACAGTTTACAATGGAGACACCCTTCGAAAGTTGTAGTTACTGCCGATTGAAATATGATTGTTTAACCTGGCAACCGTTTCTACCTACAAATCTAGACCCGTTTTTACTAAGTAAAGGAACGCCATTTTGTAATGAAAATTTGAAGGATACGAGGTTTAGTACTTTGCTCTTTTATTAACCTTTCCCTGGCTTCATCGAGTTCTTCTTTTGTTTCTAAACAGTCTTCTCTGTAGAAGTTCATCGGCGAATTCGTCCTATTGATGTCTGCCATTTCATGATTTTGGTTGAGGGTGCATGCCACTAAATCCGCGTGTGAAGCGGTTTCCGGTAAAAGTTTATCACGACTATAGTCCCAACTTTGCATAAAAATGTGCAAAATCGGTACAATATTAACAATTTTAGTGTTGCAAATCGTGTTTTGCTAGAACTTGTGAATGTGATCTCTACTAATTTGAACAGAAAACGCGAAAATTTGAGTGATGTTTACGATGATGAGCGCATGAACACACGAGGTCAAAACGCGGTTAGCAGTCGGACGTAAACAAGGGAAAATCGGGTCTTTTTATATAGCGCTATTTTTCTCAAAAAGTAGACCTAAAATATGGTGTCATTTTCAGATATGTTATGCAGAATTTTGTTCTGATTAAGATGATATCAAATATATATTTCAAAGTAAGACGTAACTCGACTTATAGCCTAAAACGTGACCCCTACACAGCCGTTTCGCGCATCCAGTTGCCCACCAGATGTCACGACATCCGGTGGGCAACTAGGTGCACCACTAGTTGCCCACCGGTTGCGGCAACATCTAGTGGGCAACTGGATGCAGCTGCACCAGGTGGACATGAGGATGTGGTGACATCTGGTGGCCTACCTGATGTGGACAACAGGTATGCTGACAGATGTTCACACGTAGTTAGAATTCAGATGTAGACATCTGCTAGCATTATGATTGCATACATGCGATTGCACTGCAGATGTAGACATACCGTGCACATCTACATGCAGTCATCAAAAATATTTTTGGCATGATATATATTTTTTAAGTTTTTGGCCGATTTAATTTCCAGATGGCTCCTGTGGTGGTTCCCATTTTCTTTTCTTTTCTAACACTGTGTTGTTTGGATAGTACGTATATGCGTTGGTGGATCTTTTGTTTTCATGGGTTTTGTTATTTTGAATGTTACAAATTATTTTTTAACAAAATCTACTTTTTGATGGTTTCCACTTTCCATTCGTGGTTCGCGGTTTTATTGGCTCCAAGTTGTTTAGCTATTACTAATGCATTGCTTGATCTTTTTTTTCATGGATTTTTGTTATTTTGGATGTTGCAATTTTTTTTAATCAATAATTATACTTTTTGACGGTTTCCACGTTTCAGTAGCGGTTCCCAGTGTTATTGGCTCCGTGTTGTTTAGCTGGTACTATAATGCGTTGCTTCAAGATCTTTTTCATGAATTTTGTTATTTTTGATGTTGCAAATTATTTTTGGAACAAAAAAAATCATCTTTTTGATGGTTTCCACGTTCCAGTGATGGTTCCCGGTGTTACTGGCTCCATGTTGTTTAACTGGTAGGCCTATACTAATGCAATATTGCTAGATCTTTGTTTTAATGGATTTTGTTATTCTCGATGTTGCAAATTATTTTTTTGAACAAATATTAATAATATAGGGGTGGTTCCCAGTGTTGTTGGCTCCATGTTTTTCAGCTGGTACTATTTTTAAATGCATTGATTGATCTTTGTTTTCATGGATTGTTATTTTGGAAATTTTAATAATTTTTGATGTTTTTTGCTCTCCAAGTCTCCAGGGGTGGTTCCCTGTGTTATAAAAGCTATATGTTGTTTAGCTAGTACTAAGGGGCTATCATTTTCTTCGGAAGTGGGTCTCAAATATACAGAGGGGTCATAAATTAAAATAGGGGCGCCATACAATTTTTGATGACGAAAATGTAGGGAGTCACAAGATGACCACAGATAGTTTAGGGGCTGTGCAATAATGTTGAGTAAAATTTCCAAACGGCTTGCCAAAAATCGCTTGCCCCCCTCTCGGCCCGCCAAAAATCGCTTGCCCCCCCCTCTTGGCATGCCAAATAATTCCCCCCTTGAACATGCCAAATCCCAAATCCCCATCCCAAATTGCAAACTTTAAATGATCTAGATGTACGAGGGGCGGTCAAAAAGTTCGTAGAACTCGGTATGCTACTTTGTCGCACGGTATTGAGTTTGGTCTTATTTGAAAGCTTGTTCCTTCAAAACATTACTGCATAGATATTAGATTTTTGCATCACTGTATGTGGACACTCTTCAGAGGAAGCCAACCTCCATGAATTCACAGGTACTACCAGAAGTGAATACAGGGTCATTATGGAAATTTATTCGAACGGCGGCAGTGAAAACTCAAATGAAATTTAACAATGTACAGTTGCTGTAAATGGTAATGAAGTCCTTGATATTCAACAGCAACGAAATGGTTCTTAGAGTTCAAGAATGGAATGAGCGTCCTTGAAGATCATCCAAGGTCCAAAAGACTTGCTGACGTTACCACTAACGATATACGTGCTGGTACAGTGGTATTGTTAATGTATACAGAGCAAAAAAAGAAAGATGAGATAGCCACAAAATATGACAACTTAGTTGAATGTGTTTTCAACATTAATCCATTAACATTGGGTATTCCAGGGTGTCTTCTAGATGGGGTCTCAGAATCTTCATGTACAAATTTGATACCAATTGACATATTGAGGATTTGAGGTCCACACCTTCTATACACTTAGAATGAGGACCGAGGCAAGTTTAATCTATATGTGGCTAAAGGTGATAAAACATACATTAATCACTGGAATTACGAGAGCATTTAGTGGAAGCACCTGGATCTCCCACACCTAAGAAGATCATCACTCGGTCACCATAGTGCAAGGTCTTCATCGCCGTTTCTGAGATCCAGGGAGAGTCTTGATGGCAGATCATTTGCCGAATGAAAGTACAATCATAGGCATATATCATACAATATTGATAGCAAAATTGAGGCAAGCCATCATGTGAAGAAGGTTGATAGTAGGAATGTGACTGTTCTCGGATTGTGTCCTGTACGCTATTCTTAGTTTGTCAAGCTGCCATTCACGACAGAGGGGTCAGTTAATTAAAGTAACCATATTGTGGTTCAGGCATGGCCTCCAGTTAGTGAAACCTATTTTAGAATTTTAAGTCCTAGCTTCATAATATCAGGTTTGCTGGTGATCAATGCTGGTGAGCCTTCACTGAAGAGTGCTCAAGGAGCTATCGGAAGACTTCCATTTTTTTGACATAGAAGGCTTCCAGATAAATTGCGACAGATGCATTAAGGTATGCAGTGATCATGCTCAAGAGTGAGATAGAAATAATTTGGTTAGTACTCTTTCAAGTACCTTGTTCTACGAACTTATTGACCGCCCCTCGTATGTTGCGAGCGCAGCCTCTTCTCTCCTCTGCGATTTGCCGAGAACGGAACGATTTTGCTGACAGATTTGACAAGGGAGGTCTCAGCCCCCACCCCTCCCCCCATCTCCCCTCTTATCTCCCCTCTAGCTGCGGCCATGAGGCCTTTTGTTAAAAAAAAATGATATAGTTTTAGTAAATTAATTATTTCTAATCCTCGAAAAGCTACAGAGTGCCTCTTATTGTAATGCATAGATAAAGGATGTTATGAACAGATATGCCGAATCCTACTGTTGCCACAAAATGAAAATGCTGCTATGTGTGTATCATGTTGAAAATAGGTCAAGAAATGTCACACTTTTAACTAACATTCCACGACAATAACAATGTACACTTTACAGTGTGGTCCAAAAACAACTTTACCCAATTTCATAGGTTGATTTCTCACAGTTTAAAAAATCTGTTTCAATTTTTTTCTGTATTACCTAGGTAACAAAACATCTTCTTAGATGGTGCAATCCTATCCTTATTTGAATTGTTTTATCAAAACGAACAATTTGCTTAATCAGCAAGCTCCCTTTGGCCAGTGGTTAAGGCACAGGTCCCGTAAACCTAAGGTCGTGGGTTCGATCCCGGCCGGTATCACCTTTTCTACCTGGTAAAAAATTATGTTTATATATGAGCATTCTCATGGCTTATTATATTCAGCGGAACGAAACGGAACGGAACGAAACGGAACGAAACGAAACGGAACGGAACGAAATGAAGTTCTCACGGCTATTGGACATTATGCAGATTGTCACAGCTCATCTTGTGATACCAGTTGTTCCTCACTCCCATCACGGGTGCAATGAGTCCGCATTGTTGATTAAGAAACACATTTCTCACGGCTATTTCTGAATGAATTATGAATTGATTTTGATTGCAAATTATGCAGATAGTCACAGCGGATGTTTTGATACCCATTTCAAAGTTGTCATTCATTCCTAGCAGGTGCAGTGAGCCCGTTCCACTGATTATCACTTTTTGCCAAAAGTGATAATCAACGGAACGAAGTTCTCACGGCTACTTCTGAATGAATTATGAATTGATTTTGATTGCAAATTATGCAGATAGTCACAGCGGATGTTTTGATACCCATTTCAAAGTTGTCATTCATTCCTAGCAGGTGCAGTGAGCCCGTTCCGTTGATTATCACTTTTGGCAAAAAGTGATAATCAGTGGAACGGGCTCACTGCACCTGCTAGGAACGAATGACAACTTTGAAATGGGTATCAAAACATCCGCTGTGACTATCTGCATAATTTGCAATCAAAATCAATTCATAATTCATTCAGAAATAGCCGTGAGAAATGTGTTTCTTAATCAACAATGTGGACTCATTGCACCCGTGATGGGAGTGAGGAACAACTGGTATCACAAGATGAGCTGTGACAATCTGCATAATGTCCAATAGCCGTGAGAACTTCCATTTCATTCCGTTCCGTTTCGTTCCGTTTCGTTTCGTTTCGTTTCGTTTCGTTTCGTTTCGTTTCGTTTCGTTCCGTTCCGTTTCGTTCCGCTGAATATAATAAGCCATTTTCATCAAAATGACCAGAAACTCAAGTTTAATATTTGACATGTCAATTAATTGTCAGCTTAAAAAATTAATAGGATTCTTGTCAAAAATGATCCAACTTATCAAATAGGCCTATGACCAAAAAAAAGAAATCAAATTAGAATAATTCTTGCCAGAGGGGACATAACAGAATCTTGTCAAAGTAAAATGGATGATCTTGTCAAGTAATAAGGTCAACATCTTATTAATTTGAATACTTGTTGAAATAAAACGGACATTATAATAAGATTGTTTTTTGTTGTTGTTGGCATCGGTCAGTCTTCGCAGTAGCGTTGTCTGAGGTGGTTGAAAAAGCATCGTCTTGTGTGGCTGAATAGACCAATGGCAGATTTTATTGCAGACCTGACATATGAAGACTGGTGCATCTGGTAGGGTTGGTTTGAATGTGCCTCACTGACTGGCTTTGCGCCTTGCTCGTTTGTCATCATCATCAGCAGCATTCTGGATGAGGTCTTCTCCCCTTTTCAGGCCATCAGAGAGATGTTGCTTCCAAGTTTTTCCGATCCCGACACTACCAATAGATTCCCAGTTGACCCAGTTCATGTCAAGTGCTTATCCTTGAAGCGGAGTAGCGATCGACCTTATCTTCTGTGTCCTGATGACAGTTCCGTAGAGGAGATCCTTGGGAATGCGACCATCTTCCATTCGACTCACATGTCCTAGCCTTTGAAGGCGACGTTGACATAGTAGCAATGATGGGATACCCGCATTGATGGGATACCCGCCTTGGGCATGACTTCATTGTTTGTGACCTTGTGTTTCCAGGAGATTTCAAGAATGCGGCGTAGACATCTCAAGTGAAATACTTGCAGCTTCCGTTCTTCTAGGTCGTCCATGATTCACTACCATAGAGGAGCGTGCTGATTACACATGTCTTGTAGACCTCCATTTTTATTGTATTGGTGAGCTGTTCTCCCATACTTTCTTAGATAACCTGGAGAGAGTAGAGACCTCCTTGCTGATCCTTTTGTTGAGCTCATCATCCAGAGATAGATCATTGTCTGTGGCAGTAGAGCCTATAGGTAGGTGAATTGATGAACTACCTCAAGTTGCTGATCACTGATAATGTGGATTGATGGTGGAGCTATTATCCCATGGCGATATTGGTCCGATGGTGGCCCGATGTATGTTCAATAATGGCCCAATATCATTTGCTCATGGGCCCAAGATTGGGCTTGGACCAAATATTGGGCCTATATTGGACCAACTTAGGCTGCCACTGTGCTGCCAATATAAATAAATAAAATAAAAAATCAGTTACTGTAGCTCAACTTCAGAGTGGGCAGCTATCGCAGCATCATCAGCAAATAGCATGTCTCTAATCAGTACTTCCCTTATTTTGGTCTTGGCCTTCAGACGTGTAATGTTAAAGAGTTTACCGTCAGATCGTGAGTGACGATACACTCCTCTGTGGATGACTTGAAGGCGTGCTTGAGTAGTTGGAAAGAAAATGCCAAACAGTGTTGGTGCGAGTACGCAGCCTTGCTTTACTCCACTTTTGACACCAAATTCTTCAGACATTGAGCCATCAAACTGGACTGTATCATCATCCCATCATGGAAAGAACGAGTTATGCTGACTAGTTTGGGTGGACAGCCAATCTGAGGAAGCATCTTGAATATACCATCCCTGCTAACAAGAACAAACGCCTTGGTCAAATCAATGAATGCCAGGTAAAGGGGTTGTTGCTGCTCTCTGCATTTTTCTTGCAGTTGCCGTAGCGAGACGATCATGTCAATTGTTGATCTCTTGGAGCGGAACCCGCACTGTGATTGTTGGTTCACATCAAAATCACAAATGACCTATTCCAATTGAGGAAATATGATGGAAAGAGCCACCAAATGTCCATTTAGGGAGTGGTAAAATCCAAATTTTTCACCAAATTTGAGCTGTTTTTTGTTTTGTTTTGGGGTTTTTTTTGTCACATACATGCGCATATTTGTGGGGCTTTGGGGGGCGTGAGCAGGGCGGCAAAAAAGGAGGGGCGTTGGAAGAAGGAGCGGTAAAAAAGAATCATTAAACAAAAAATGGGTGTAGAAATTATGAAAAATGTTTTAAAAATGTGAACAATACATACAATTTTGGGCTTTTAGCTAGCGAATGCCTATAACCCCCCCCCTTTTTTTTTTTTGCTCTTCACTTTTTCAAACCACCGATAAAATGGGTCAACCTTTTCGGGATGTTGATGAAGCGGGCGTCAAAGTTTATCTTTTCCGCAGCCCCCCGTTTAGGATCGGCCGCGGAACGCCACTGAAATAGGCCTAGGTCTAAATTTCAGAAAATGCAAACGTATGGATGCCATTAATTTCAGCTGGCCACCCAGTACATTATTTTCCCTAATCGCCCACCCAATAAATTATCCTTATTTACCTCCCTACTTGCCCCCCCTCAACCTGCCAAAATTGTTTGTCCCTTCCCTACCGACCTGCCAAAAATCCCCCCCCATTCCCTGCTAAACTATCTTGGCCCCCACCTATAGTGCACCACCCCGGGGTAGGCCTATGATCGTAAAAATGATCAAAATTCAAATCTTGGTACCTTTGTCATTACCCACAGTCATTGCCATAGATGTACTAACATAGCCTGTTAGTGGTTCAGCCGAAAGCCGTGTAGGCCTACTTTTTAAAAAATATAGCTACATGTATTTGAACGAGGCTTCAATTTCGTCAATCAATACTGGTCCATTACGATGACATTTCGGTTCAGCGGTTCTAAGAACTTGGAAACTTTTCTGATGAGCGTTTTGATCTTGTTCCTCTTTTAGACTTATTTTTTACCAAATCTGTGGATTTTAAACACGTTACCATGGCACAGCGTCATCATCCCTATATCTTCATGTCAAAAATTGCCGTGATAGTACGGCGAATCCTCTCGTTTTTCAATAGCTACGCATGGCGATTTTGTTCGAGATAGGCCGAGCGACTCAGGCTAAACATCATACGACTTATCATATGAGATACCACCAAGTTTCTATTATTACGATTTGCGTACATGCTCTAGTACCACATGTAGTGTTGCTATTACAAGGAAATTCGATTTGTTTTCGGGTAAAACCCAGGTTTTGTTTTTAATACACTAACTTGAAATTAAATACACTAATTAGCGGCTATTGTTGTTGGCTCTGGAAATATTTTTACTGCATTTTATGCGTAACAATTTTTAAATCGCAGGTTGAAATTGTGATATATTTCATTTTGAGAATTACAATTATATAAAGGAACATTTAGCCCATTCACCTAAGATCCAGGTGTTGTATAGAATATATTCAATCACAAGTCTATGTCACAATGCATATGTAAACTTTCTTTATCCATGTCAACATTAGAATATTGATCACCAATGGAGTATGGAGCTGTATGAAAAAAATATTTATAATATAGGGTGTTGACATTGTGCATGGCATCAGAAGGTAGCGAAAATATATGTTTCACTTTTTTTAAAACTATATATGTATAGCTTTTATCAACCTTGCACCTGCAAAGTTTCAGGTTCGAATTCCTAAAAATAATGGAGTTAGACTCATTTTTTACCAAATCTGTGGATTTTAAACACGTTACCATGGCAACAGAAGAGAGCGAAAATATATGTTTCACTTTATTTTACTATATATGGTTAGCTTTTATCAACCTTGACACACCTACAAAGTTTCAGGTTCGAATTTCTAAAAATAACGGAGTTAGACTAATTTTTTACCAACTCTGTGGATTTTAAACACGTTACCATGGCAACAGGAAATCATGAAAACATGTGTTTCACTTTATTCTACTGTTTATGGTTAGATTTTATCAACCTTGACATATTTGCAAAGTTTCAGGTTCGAGTTTCTTAAAATAACGAAGTTATGACACATTTTTACCAAATCTGTGGATTTTAAACACGTTACCATGGCAACAGGAAATCACGAAAACACGTGTTTCACTTTATTCTACTGTTTATGGTTAGATTTTATTAACCTTGACATATTTGCAAAGTTTCAGGTTCGAGGTTCTAAAAATAACGGTGTTAGACTCATTTTTACCAAATCTGTGGATTTTAAACACGTTACCATGGCAACAGAAGATAGCGAAAATATATGTTTCACTTTATTTTACTATATGGTTAGCTTTTATCAACCTTGAAACACCTGCAAAGTTTCAGGTTCGAGTTTCTTAAAATAACGACGTTAGACTCATTTTTTACCAAATCTGTGGATTTTAAACACGTTACCATGGCAACAGAAGATAGCGAAAATATATGTTTCACTATATTTTACTATATATGGTTAGCTTTTATCAAGCTTGCCACACCTGCAAAGTCTCAGGTTCGAGGTTCTAAAAATAACGGAGTTAGACTCATTTTTTACCAAATCTGTGGATTTTAAACATGTTACCATGACAACAGAAGATAGTGAAAATATAAGATTCACTTTATGTTACTTTATATGGTAAGTTTTATCAACCTTGATATATCTGCAAAGTTTCAGATCCAAGATTAAAAAATAACGGAGTTAGACTTATTTAAAACCTTTTTTCCCATGGTTTTTCATCAAAATCACAAAAATCATGTTTTTTTGACGTTTTAGCTAAGATTTTGGTCACGTGACTTGTAAATGAGAATTGGTATGCCCAAATATGGCATCATTGTTGTGTTAGCTTTCCAAATAACCACATCAAGCAGGCCACCTAATGTATGCAAACAGCAGACAACATGATGCACACTTTTGGTGGTCCGCTTGATTTCCAATACTAGCAGTCCACCACATATTGACATCTAGTGTCACACCAGATGTCAACATCTGGTTGTCAACTGGATGTGCCTAAACCGGAGTGACACCGGATGTCACATCCAGTGGACCACCAGTGGGCATCCAGTGGGCATCTGGATGCGCGAAACGCCTGTGTATTTTGCACGTAAAGTCTATGGAAAGCTATTTTGTGGCATGTACCCTTTAAGGAGCAATTCCATGCGTTTTCCGCGCGTCTTTATCTATTTAAAATGCACGCGAAGAAAAGAGGAGGGACATCAACAAGCGCGTTCATGGACGCCGCCAGGTTTTTCGCTGTATGTGCGTTTGCCGCGAATAGGCCTGCTTTTATTTCCAATTTAATAAAAGTTCCGATTTTGGTAGAAGTTTGAAACCTTTTGATATGAATAAAGAAGAGTTTCAAAATATTAAAAGCATTGTTTATTGGTGTTTAAATTAAAAAGAAGTTTGTCAATTTCATTGTTATTTTTTTTTTTTTTTTTTTGTCATTTAAACTCAAGTTTTGGCCTTCAATTTTAATAAAATTACATAAAATATTAGATTTAAGATATTTAAGTTTCTAGTTTGCTTTATTTATACCACTGTGCAGTATTTTAAATTGTTATAACATTCAAAGTTTAATTTATATTAATATTTAATTTCAAATAGCCATTCATTACATTTGCTTTTTGGACAAAACGGGTTAAAAGTGACGCTGAAGGGGGGGTAGGCCTACTTGATTGACATTTCTTGTCTTTTTAAATATTCTGCAGGTACTGAGAATGTTTTAATTTTGAAGTTATGCACTTGTAAAAGATGTTTAAAGAACGTTTACTCTTAACATCAATTAATATCTTCATGAAAATAGCAAATCAGCAACCATTGTGCATTCATGTGCATCAAAATGACGAAAATGGCAATTGTCGGCTATCATGCTTGTGCTTGAAATCGACATCCTGTCTAAAGTATGAAAGAAAATAACCCAAAATTTCTTACAATTAATTCAAAATGTAGTGAAAAAGATAACAAAATCATTTTCAAGGCCTAAAAACGATGTTTTAGCCTCTTCAAGGGTGCATGCCACTAAATCCGCGTGTGAAGCGGTTTCCGGTAAAAGTTTATCACGACTATAGTCCCAACTTTGCATAAAAATGTGCAAAATCGGTACAATATTAACAATTTTAGTGTTGCAAATCGTGTTTTGCTAGAACTTGTGAATGTGATCTCTACTAATTTGAACAGAAAACGCGAAAATTTGAGTGATGTTTACGATGATGAGCGCATGAACACACGAGGTCAAAACGCGGTTAGCAGTCGGACGTAAACAAGGGAAAATCGGTTCTTTTTATATAGCGCTATTTTTCTCAAAAAGTAGACCTAAAATATGGTGTCATTTTCAGATATGTTATGCAGAATTTTGTTCTGATTAAGATGATATCAAATATATATTTCAAAGTAAGACGTAACTCGACTTATAGCCTAAAACGTGACCCCTATTTTGCACGTAAAGTCTATGGAAAGCTATTTTGTGGCATGTACCCTTGAGTGAGTGTTGACATTTCTTGTTTGCATTTGTTTTACGTAGAACAAAATAGTAACCAGTAATTTCGGTTTTATATCATCTACTTTGTAGCTCTACAAAATCCAAGATAAATCAGTATAAAATACTATTATATTCTGTGTTTTGTGTGCATGGTATTAATTTATATCAAAACTTTGTTCTGAGAAAGAAATTGTAAATTACTTCAGCTTACTAAAACGAATGCAAAAGAGTTATTACCGCAGTAAACAAATTTCTGATTTCTGAGCGATCTGGAAAAAATCAGAAGGACTTCGATTTGAAATTAATTTTTTAAGTGTAGGAAGGTGTCAATGATTTAAAACAGGTAATAGGTAAGTTCTTTGTCAATGTTTTTACAGTGTTCTTCAATCAATATCAATATGGTGTGATATTTTATATTCGAGGATTAATGTAAGCTTATAAATTCAGTGCAAAATTCTACAGTCTACTCTTGTCTTGTCTTGTCATTATATCAGTCCGAATGGCGATCCTGACTTTTAGACCACCCGCGCTATATAGGGCTAAAATATTACTATTTTATCAAGGTTTAATATTCTAACAAGCTTAAACTAAAAGTTTCATCTAAGGAGTCAAGCTTTAAACTATTTAGCAAAAATATCCAACAAGCTAAAAACGATTTTTACCCGTTTTTTAACAAGCTAAAACCAATTTTTGAAAAGAAGCTTAAAACGTCAATTTTTTCATCGTAAAAATCATCTAAAAAAATCTTAAAAAATACAGTGACCTACCTAATATTACTAATCTATGTTTCCGATGATATCCAAGAAGCTAAAATATTGTGAAAACGGGCAGGGCTTTGAGTAATGAGGAAATTTCGGGTAAAATGTATCACGCTTTTTCGAGAAATTAAGCCATTTTGAATAAACAATGTCAATGCAGAATTGCGTCACTCAGTAAAACGATGTCAAACGCGCTTGAAAATGCATGATACGCTAGCGTAAATTTTACCGTCAAAAACGAGCGTACATCAAGCGCTTGTGCTACGCTGAAAACTTCGAGCTGGCGTCACCGGTTTTGTTACCAGCTCTTTTACGCCAAAAATAGCTATAAAACGTGAATTTTGGAACAAAATAAAGCTTGTTCGATGGAATAAAAGGTATGTCTGTACAGTTGAGAACATGTTTAACCTTGTTGCAAAAGTTTAATATGATAAATTTGCAATTTGTACCTTATATAGCTCGGGTGGTCTAAAAGTCAGGATCGCCGTCCGAATAATCAGACCCAGAACAAAATATTAATTTCTGGCATGATCGTGTTCTGGGTCTGAACTGTTTCCATTCGAAATCTTGATGCCAAATTGGACAAAAGAAGCACATGGACCTACTTCACAGTTTGTTAATCCCCTATTCATGTTACGTGAATCGCTCTATATTGTGTAGGTATCCTAGGTGAATTCAAATTTGCCATCAAACTGCATCATTTCATATATCAAATTAAAGCCCTTGAGTAAACTAAGCCAAAACTGATAACCTTTTTTTCATAGCACTTTCCGTAGCAAAGTTACATCTTGTCAAAGATTGACTTTCATCAAAAAGATTCAGCTAGCAAAATTCCCCAAAACGGCATTTCGGGGGGGTGTTTCTAGATCTTAGTCTCATGGCGATGGCACCTTTTTTAATGGAACTGCTATCAAAATCCTCTAAAATTCCATGTGCGACTTGATTATCACCATAAAAAATCATATATTTGGGTCAAGTGAAGTATAGAAAACATATTTATGTAGGTTTCCTTCACCCACCTATTCTCGAAAAAAATTCAAATTTCTATGTAAATATGCATTGTGTTGGGGCCCGGTCTCGGCGAATTCAGCTGACTAGTAAATGTGTTAACTAAGGTTTGCCTAGGTTACCTATATTGTGGACCATCCTTTTCATTTGATACTTGAGTATTTGGACAAGCGGAACAGTTTTGACAGGCCCTTTGTCTATCTCCTCCTTGTTTGTAAACAAACGAGGAGGTCGAAATTGTCCTCCTCTGCGCAGGGGTAGCATTAAGACCCGAAAGTCGGGCGTTGTTTTCCTGTGTTTTTCACTCCCGAGCTTGCAGAAAATCCAAATACATGGCCGGGGTGAAAATTTAAACCCGGGGCCCGGGTGAAAAATATTTTGCAGTGTAGTCAGGGGTAGGAGTAAGGTCCAAAAGGGGTAGGAGTAAGGTCCAGGGGTAGGAGTATGGTCCGGGAGTTCACCCCCGAGCTTGCACATTCCCAATATATGGAGGGTGAAAAATTAATATTTTTTAAATTTAGGGGTCATTCACCCCGATCGGGGTTAACGCTACCCCTGCCTCTGCGAATACGAAAGGCAGCGTAATAGTACGGCACTATCTTGTCATGACAGCCATGACACTGACAGCAGCTCAGCAGAGCTCTATACTATTCAGCAAATTACGGTACTCAAGTTCAACGGTGTGCGTCTGCTCTGTCAGATTATCACGTAAAAAGAACTAGGTCACACGATTAATCAATCAATCAATCCTGGACATCAGTTGCACCACTTTATCTTTAAAATACTGTACCATGATTGTGTTGTGCAACTGTAAGTACTATAGCTAAAATAAAAAGTTTCTCGATCATGAGAGTATGAATGTACTGCGTGCACTGCGTAATGTCGCAAGTTTAGTGGAATGACACGATAGCGCGATCGATTGTGCACGAACGCCGCAGGAAATGCAGCACTACCCAAAGCGTGTTAGCCCGAGGTACTCACACCTCCGTCACTACGATTTCCACTCTCCTTCTCCGTACGAAGGTCTGAGACTCCTGAGCCTATCTGGTCCGACCAGGGTACACATAAAATACCACTTTTTCTCATAAATACAATACAATACAATACAATACATAGAGCATTTGCGCCATTTCCATTATAAGGCTCAGAGCGCTTACAAATTAAAATACCTTAATACTACAACTTAAAACTACATTAAAACTACATTAAAAATACCACTTCCTACCATTCCTCATGTGAAGATGAGACTTAAACAAAACATATTTGGTGCATGTTCGTAAATTTTGAGCACATTTGAGGATGTAAAAGACCAGACTTGTTTTTAATTCTTCCTATAAATAGATGCCGTCAGTGTGACGTCATCACCGCGACGTGAGTTCACAGTGCCCCGTTTTTACGTACGTAGGGCATTCATGGCCCTAAGGAACAGGGCCATGATGTTTCGGGCTAAAAGCGTGTGTACTATGTGGTAGGCGTTGTACGCCGACGCAATTGTCATTGTGTGCCTATTGAGCTCTCATGATCGAGAAACTATTATTTTAGTGATTTACGCTCGCGTATCAAGCATTTTCCAGTGCATTTGATAGTATTTCACTGCATGACGCAATTCAGCATTTATTCAAGATGGCAAATTTCTCGAAAAACATGATGTATTTTTCTTTAAAAAATTCCCGTCACAAATTTTTTGCCACTTTCCACTCGTCTGATCATCTTTTTATGTGACGGAAGTGATGCTGATTTTATGAAGGTATGTTTCTTGCTTTTCCGATCATTTTCAATTGTTTTTGAGACAAAACTTCCTACATGTAGTAGAATAGCCGTTGTCACTTGTTTTCCAAAAGTTGTTTAACCTTGTTTTTTACCCCATAATTTCCCTCATTTATCGAAGCCCTGCCTTCCTTCCAAAACCTTGACTTCAAGAAGTTCAAAGTGTTTGGCAACTGTGTAACCTTGATGCAAAAGTAAACCTTGATGCAAAGGTAATAATTTAGTCCCTATAGCGAGGGTGGTCTAAAGGAAAAGATCACCCTAGACACAATGAATAAAAGTTCCACAGACGAAACAATATTATAATAATAATATTTTATAAATGTATTTGAGAGATTGGCTACAGAGTCCGATACCCTGATTTTCGTCATTTCTTTGAGCGTGGCCGGTATGAATAAACTTGTGACTTTTACTAGATGAATTGACTGGTTTTAATGATTAAAAAAGCATCGTTATTTTGCTGATAAATTTAGTGACAAAGATATACTTGGTAAACTTGACGGATGAATATTGGGTATGCTTGACATTGCAGACAAGTTGACGCTGGATAGCACAATACAATATTGTTTGATATCTACATGTAATGATATGCATTTTTTCTTTTTCAATAAACTCAATGCACCACACAATCAACAACCTAATTAACAACTTCTATAAATTATGCGATTCTGATCCGGACATTCATATGTATGTACTCTAATGATCCTAAAGTTTGGGACTACTGTAGCATGCTACCACATATATCTCAGGCATGAGAATTTTCAGTTTAAAAACTGAATTCAGTTTTTTTTATAGTCAAAATTTCCGCAACTTTATTTAATTTCAGCCTGTTTTTGGTACTTTTTGCCCAATTTCACGCGCATTTTCAGTTTTTTCAGTTTTTTTAAGGAAAGTGCAGTCTCATGCCTGATATCTAGACCATAATCTGTAGGCCAGGGCTAGTGCCGTACTATTACGCCGACTTGCATATTCGGCGAGGAGGACGATTTCGACCTCCTGGTTTGTTTACAAACAGAGAGGTAGACAAAAGACCGTCCCGCTTGTCCAAACACTCCAAGTATCAGAAGGATGGTCCACAATAGCGTGATTCACGTAACATGAATAGGGATTAAAAAGCTGTCACATAGAACCACGTGCTTCTATTGTCCAATTTGCCATCAAGATTTCATATGGAAACAGTTCAGACCCAGTACAGGATCATGTCAGAAATTAATATTTTGTTCTGGGTCTGATTATTCGGACTAGGCCAGGGCGACTTCTGTTGCAGTATGACCACTGGTACATTTAACATGTACATGTAGGCTTGGTGATGGAGTGACCTAGCTCGAGATACTCTAGCTAAAATACAGGTTTACATTTACCATCTTACATTATCTTGCTGTATTTCAGCTAGAGCTCCAAACGACAAGCTTCCGGTTTTTTGGAGAACAATACTGTTACGTAAGATGAAGAAGAAACCCGCCTCGAGCCCGCCCTACTCATTATTTCATTGTACTTATTGTAATTGTAATTTGCCTCCACACATTACGTAATCAACACAAAGCTTTTGTGAGGATTAGTGAGTGGATAAGAAATTGACAGTGGAGGATACGAAGGACAAGCCGATTGTTAGTTGTCAATCATGAATTGCCGCAACGTATTAATATTTTACTGCATGGCATTCCGCAAACACCAAGACAAATTATGCCGTATTTTTCCCAAGATCATCTCATATGAAGTAAGCTGAATGCGATCTGTACTTTTGTAACATTCCGATCGCTTTTGATCACCTATTATCGGCGAATTTGCTTGAAAACACGTGAGTTCATGTTGTGTAAACATAATTAGCATAGACACAAATGAAATTACGATGCAATACAATGCAATTTGAATGCGCAGCAGATCTATAGAAATAACGTTGCCCGGTTTTATGCAGAATTAGACCCTGTCTGGAGTGACCAGGGCCATAGCTGAAAAGGGAATAAGATATGATAGATATCATAGACATCAGGTCTGAAAGTATTTGAGCAAGTCTAGTTTTGGGTTAGGGTTGTTTTCTTGGAATTCCTCTTTAGAGTGAGAGTGCTAAAAGATCTTTCTATTATTCTTTCTTTTTGTAGTGGATTATTCTTGTAGCAATCACATACTCAACAAGACTTCAACATGCCACTTCTAGGCAGTAAATTCAGCACCAAGAAGACACCACCAAGACGCTCAACCTCCTTAAATAATTTGAATAGATTGGAGAGCTCGATCAGAGATGAAGAATATGGCTTGAATTTTGGACAGCCTAAAGTCAAATTAGGTGGACAGGAGTTGAGATTTGACACAGAAAATGGGGTATGGATAACAGGTAAGGAGGTCAGCTTGGTATTCAGTAGGGAAAAGTCTATATAGGCCACTTGACATCATTGTTTACCAACAAGTCTATAAAATATTTGAAAAGTTGTGAATTTTTACACCAACGCTAACTTTTGAAAATCACATCACACTAGAGGGATTTTGATTTGATTCGGCCAGAGAAGATATCTTACACTTCCCATAATGCATTTTCCCATTTTAATTTTTTGTACTAAGTTTCTATCTGGTGCAAATGGGTCGATAGTGGCAAATGTACCTCAATGAACCGAGCCCATCCAAATCTTGCAAAATATGTTTATTTCTTGACTATCGACCCATGTTTAGCCAGTCTGTTCTCAAAATGAAAACAAAGGGAACCTGTACAAAGTGTCATTTGATGACTGGGGTGATGCATCATGTGACAGGATTCCGAGATGGGTAAGATATATCTTCTCTGTAATTCAACTGACCTAAACAGAGAAGTTGGTGTTGGTATAAAAATTGCAATCTCTCAACTGCATGTATTAGCCATGTGTGGCCCTCTATGGCAATTTGGTAAAATGCTGTGACTCAAGCGTCAGTGTCTTAGGCAAAAAAAATTTAATTGTTTGCATGTAAATTTGTCTCTAATAAACGCCCCTTACAAAAAAACTTAGTAAACCAGGTAAAAAATAAGTGCCCACCCAAAATGACTTTGTTAAGCCCCCTGGGCGCTTATTGGAATGAATACTGTAAAACATGTGACTTTGACAAAAAGTCAGAACAAAATCTTCAGAAAAATAATTGAGTTTGGCCTAAATTCTAGTATTAAAATGCCTAACTCACCATTTGTCACATGTCAAAATTGCCTAATACACCCCAAAATCTCCTTTATGATTGATCAATGTCAATGGCATTATTACAGCAGGTGCACATGCTATTAGAGACATGATTGAGGCAAAAAGCTCAATTTGGCTGAAAAATGGGTTACCATGTAAGGGTGAAGTCACAGGGGTGCAAATTGTGATTTCTTCCTCAGGAGCAAGGTTTATAGGCTCAAGATTTCCTCAATCATACCATGCATAAAATAGCTTTATTCTGCACTTCAAAAGATGAGAATGTTAACATAGAGTTTATTTTTAGAACGACTCTATGTTAAGTGTTCGAGTTTCCAAAAAAGGCTTTATGATGACAATGTGCGAATTTGGTATTTTACACTAGTTTGGGGTCAATGTTGGTGGGACAGAGACTTCTTTCCCCTTTTATTTTCCTTTACCCCCCCATTTCTTCTTTCATATATTGTCAGAGGGAGCACAACTTGTTCAGTGCTGTATGATTCTTCTTTTTAAATTTCCTCAATATTTTCCAGTTTGTCCTCTTCTCAGTGGCATTAGTATTGATACACTAAATTCACTTTTGTTCCCATAAAATCCTCATTGCTGCCTCTATAAATTTCCTCAGATATGATTGCCGCCTCTCTGTAAATTTCCTCAGATATGTGCCCTGTTTCCACCTGCCTTCATCCAACTTCTTTTTTCCGTGTAAATTACATTGAATACCTGATGAATTGTAAATTTTCTCATATCCCATTTCCATATTCTAACACCAACAGTCCCCTCTTTTTTGTTCTTATTTCTTTGCACAACCAGTGTCTTTAAAGATTTCCTCTCTTCCATTCAGTAGCTTCACTTCCTCACAGCCGTCCCCTATTATATTGTACCTCATTTCTCTTCTTTTTCTTTCTCTTTTCCCCCTCCCCTTTTCTTTTTTCTTTTCTCTCTCTCTCTCTCCCTTTTCTTCTCTTTCTTTTTTCTTCCCATGGCATTATTTCCTCAATTTTAACTCTCATTTCCTAGGAGCGGTGCTCCGCTCCCACACAATTTGCATCCCTGGGTGAAGATATTCCTCATACCAACAATACACAACCTTTTTATATTGTGTGTCCTTCTTTCTTCAGACTCATCATCTGGTGGAGTTAGCCAACGAGAATTCATCAAGTTAAGGAAACAGAATCAGTCCTTGCAAGAAGAAAACAACTTACTTAAGCTAAAGATGGAAGTATTACTGGATATGGTAAGTTATCTTATGAAAGTTCTTTAAATAAAAAGTGGTCAGCCCAACAAACAACAAATTTAAGGATTTTTCTTGAAATATTGTACATGATCCAAGCTATATCTCCTAGATATATGGACAAATATGCACGGTAAATTAAATTCAAGAAGAAAAGGAACTGTAAATTTATTTTTGGAGGCTTTTTAAATTTGCTGTTCTGAAATGAAGTGCCAAAAGTCAGAAAATAAAAACCTCCCAAGTGAGATGATTAGTTTATGAACAAAATTTTATTTCATGAATTGTGTTTGCTCATGTAACCTGGCAAAATGCAAAACACTTGATTTGACTCTAGTATCTTAAATCAAATGACCTTTGGAAGTTTGGATCTGCAGGCTCACACTGCTAGAGTAGGGACATACACTCATCCCCATTAACTTAGCATCACACTGAGGCATCATCAAGATTGATTATCCTATATTCATACATACTCACTATATAACGTCGCGCGTGATTGGTCGAGAGCCGGGCATAAACAGCGTTTATGCCGGTGGCCCGGATGTGCGATCTCGGGGTAAAGAAAACGAAGGAAATTCATTGTTTTTTATGATGTTCCTTGTTATATTTTGTTATTATTTTGATGAAATAAGAATCACAAAATGTTCTGGTATGTATGAACGGGCTTCATTCATATATTTTCGTGACTAAACGGTTGTTTATGCCCTCAGGCCGGCCCCTCGGGCATAAACAACCGTTTAGTCATGAAAATATATGAATGAACCCCTAATTTACAATAAGACTTGTGCTCATACTGCGTCAGTTATGGGCCAGGCACTCTAGAGCTCTGTTCCCATCTTACTTCAACATTGTAAAGATCATCCGAAACTAATGTTCTAACAATAAAATTTGAGCATTTTGAAATGAATCTCTTATCTTTCTCCCTTTCTTGTAGCTTGCTGAAACTACTGCAGAAAAACATCTCCTAGAAAAAGACATGGGTGATTACGCTGGAGGGAGATCATCAAGCAGGAGTAATCATCGCAGGTGACCAACCCGCAACCTGCCACATAGACTAAAATAATCTCGACTAAACTTTGCTCAGGTTATTTACAAGGTTCATCTAGTCAAGATTTTACAAAGTAATTTGAATAACTTGACAAATGTGTATGTACTGCAGTTACAGACAACTTGCATTGGTGAATGACATCAGAAGTATAGTTTTGAATCTTTGCGAGAATGGATTTGCCAATTCTAACCTGAATTCCATCAGACTCAGTTGAAACTTGATATCAGGAAATTTCACACGCAGTTGGAATACCTATCTAGACGAATTTCTTTCATACAAGTGAAAATTATATCCAGAAAGTTTTTGTATCTTGCTCATAAAGGAAAAGCTGAAAGTGACCATGACAAGGTGAATATATAGCCATTATTCAAGGTCTAAAGACTGAATTTTCTTTCATTTGGGGGATTTTGTGCTATATAAATATACATGGATTGATTTTAATGCTAAAATTTGTCCCAAAAGTTCAAACTTATAAGAAAATTTTACAAAAACTCATTTTCTGTGAGTCAAAATGCTAAAATACCACCAAAGTTAAAATATGAGAATCCTCCCCCCTCCCCGGACTACATGTTAATTGTGCACATAAAGCTAGTTTCATCTTTGCTCTTTGACCCCATAAAATCAACTCCACTTCTATTTGAGAACACGGATATCAAAATTTGCTAATACATTGTATATGCATTGATAGGTTAAAATTTAAGAGGTAATTCAGAGAGTATTATCAAAATCCGTAGGAGCATGCTCCCTGAAAGAAAACCAAAAATAAGAGAAATTAGCAAAAATTTCTCAAATCATATGTAACATGTGTTATAATTTCATTTTGGTTCACCTCAAGTTTGGTAGTGAGTAGTGACGTCAATGTTCTTTCGCGGTTGCAGCGCAAGCGTGCCGACAAACCGCCCCTGTACTTGTGTGTTTTTGGAGGTCTGCCAACGGGTGAATTAAGTCATTCAGTGGAATGCAAAATATGGCACAAACAGTAACTATTTTGTTCTGGTATATAGGGCTATTTTAGTTGAAATCCATTCACCCCAGTGAAAGGCGGTCATCTCTCACAAACGTGGAGTCGGCCATTTAGGTAACCCCATTTGAAATTCACACTCTGTGTGTAGACTGTAGAAGGTTAAAGTCATAATGTACGATCTTATAATATGAATTTGGTTAATTTTTTTCAAACCTGATTTTTTGGCATATTTGTAATGTTTACACATGTCACAACTTGCACCTAAATGGAATCAGCCAAATTTGTTGTGTTTGTAGGTAAACAGAGCAAAGTTCGACATAAAGTCATAATTCAAGAAATTATGACTTTATGTCCGCCCATAGAACTGCGTGTTAAACGGACAAAATAACAAGCAGTGTTTCTTTCATGTTACCTCGTTATTTCAGCTCAAAATGGACAGAAACCATTCCCGATCATTATTACTTGTATTATTTCAGCATTTTGAGTATATAATGACAAATTTAAAATTTGAAAGAAATCGTACATTAAGCCTTTAAGGTCATGTCGATAGGGGTGTATGGATTTCAACTGGCATAGCCCAATTTCAGAAATAACAAGCTAGCTTTAGGGGGGATTAAGGGTGATTTGGCCAGAATTTTTAAATTCTGGCCAAAAATTGGCCAAATTCTGGATTAGTTAAAACTAATATCCCCTGTGAAATATAAAAACCGCAGAAGAATTAAGGTACCGATATGTTCACCCCTGTATATATCCTAAACAAAGATGTGAAAATTAAAACAAGCAGCCAGTACCTGTACCCTTTAGCTCTGATTTAAGACCTCATTTGTTGGAATTTGGTTGATAATTAAAGAAACGGCGATCTAAAACCAAGACAGTAGTTTTAATGTGCTAATCAATGAAAAGCACAGCGCTAGTTCTCTTGTTCGAGAACGCTTTATGTACATATTAATATGGGATGCAATGGTGCAAACTGTAACTTTTGAGGTTGGGTTTCTGGATCATTGTGTCTTTATTTCTTGAACAATTTCAACAAATGTCTTAAATCCGAGCTAAAAGCTGCAGCTATCATGACTATTGGCTGCTGGTTCTAATTACTACTACTAGTAGTATGACATATCCGTCTTCATTTTAAGGATATACATGGGTAAAAAAATAACTGGTAGTGTACCATAATTATTTTGCGGTCAGTATGTCAATATTAGCAGAGGTATCATACATGGGTTACTTTTTGTCACGTTTGTTCAAAATAGCTTTCATAATCAAACATAATTTTGAGACCTTGGCCAAAGATGTGTCATTGGGCAGGAAAAACCTATGTGCTTGTGGCCCATGAACATGTTTAAAACAAAATTGCCAATAGGTTACATAGGAGGTTTTGCTTTTTACATGTTTAGGGGCCAATATAGGAGGTTTTTCCTGCCCAACGATAGAGCTTCCTTTGTAACATCCAAAAGTACTCCACTGTTTATGATTGTATGTATGTTTGTACGTATGTAAATAAAGATAATTCAAACCATTTGCTTGTTTTTTTGTTTTCTTATAATCATTAACATTTATTTTCTATGGCAGTACGTAAGCATACATAATAGGTCAACTAAAAGTATAAATATTATGACGCTGCCGTGGCACACAAAAAGTTTTGTTACACTTAAAAAAAGCACACCAATCAGGCATGAACATTTTCAGGTTTACGCCTAAATTCAGGCTTTTTTGGGGTCCAAATTTCCACACTTTCTTTTAATTTCAGCCCATTTTGTGGCCTTTTAGTCTAAGTTTTCAGGCTTTTTCAAACCTTTCAGGATTTTTCATGGATGATCATTCTCATGCCTGTACCAATAGCAAATACATTGCAAAGAGTATTCCCTTTTTTATGTAAATGATTATCTTAATCAAATCAATTCATATTGAATTGCACCTAACAATTTCACAAACATTAGACCTACCCAATGTTCATTAAGTGTTAATTTCTTCTAAACATAATTGCCTCTTGATCTCTCTTGATTTAAGGGGGTACTACACCCCTGGCCAATTTTGTGCCTATTTTTGCATTTTTCTCAAAAATTGTATCGCATTGGTGACAAGTAAGATATGTATATTATAGGGGCAAGGACTACAACTATGCACTGAAAATTTTATTTCAGCACAGACAACAGTTGTGGAGTTACAGTCAAAAATGAGGAAACCCAATATTTGATCAAAATCAATAACTACTTGTCTTGAGTCACTGAAATTTCAGTGTAATAATTGGATTCCTTATTGCCCCTATAATATACATAACTTTTGTTACCAGTGTTTTCTTAATTAGTTTGTGAGAAAAATGCAAAAATAGTCACAAATTTATCAAGGGGTGTAGTACCACCTTAAGTATAAAAATGCTTATTGTGTGCAGTTTAGTATGATTTAAAAGTTCATGTTGATTCAAATCCCAAATTGGTAGCTCCCATTACAATGCATGTCAATATGCAACTGATTAACATGTACATGTCTTCCAATGACTGCTGTGACCCATCATCAGCAGCTATGAGCTACATCAACAATACTGTGCTGCTGTGCACCATATTAGATTTTTTGAGGTTACATGGATGTCTTTTAACCACTGAGCCATCAAAATGCAATATCAGCAAGTGTCCTTGGCGTTCTCAGATAATTGCGCAAGGATTGATCGGATAGTAGTGATCGGATAATAAATCTGTTATTAAAACTGTAAAAAACATTCATCACCTGAGCAGAACAGCAATGATGATAATAACTTTACTTCAAAATTATGATTTCCTAATTACATGTAGATAACCATCAAAAGACGCACTGTTATTAGAGTAAATATGTGCCCTGCTTGCAAAAATGATTGTAAAGTCGCCAGGGCACTTCAGAAGATACATGTACAGTTCACTAACCATGGCAAAATTCAATAGAAAACAAACACAAATTCTGGAGAAGATAATATTATTGACATGCAAGGAGCAACCCTAGCATGTTGGGTATGATTATGAAGTAAGGAATTCAAATTATTATAGTGTTAAGAAAATAATGTTAAAGAACTACCAAAAACGACACACAGTGTTACACATGAATTATCTTGGTTTCTATAGCACACTAATACATTAAAATACATAACAGCTATATACTTATGATATTGCTATAGTTACTGTCATGAGTATTCACAGGTAGACTTTATCAGTAAAGATAATATCAAAACTTCTTTATCAGCTATAGAGGGCCGGGTTTGACAACACTAAGTTAAATCAACTTGCGGAAGTCAAGTAATGATATTTGCAATGTTGCAGCAATACAAGTAACAAATTCATTAAGACTGCTTCAAAGTACTTTGCAACTCACATACTCAACTGCATGGGATAAATGAGACAACTGCATTGCCTGTGATTACCAAAACCACATATATTTTCCATTATATTGGCTGAAAAAAGGTTACAGTTCATATGCACCAGGGGTAGCGCTAGAACAATGTACTCCAGAGTCCATAGGGACCCTTGAACTTGCAGAAAATGTGAAAGTAGGGGGTCCATAGTAGAGTTTGGTGAGTCAGAGTTGCAGAAATGCAGCATGAATAATGTCTGCAGTAGCACTAGATTGAAAAGCTGGGGGTCTAAAGGAACCCCTGAACTTGCAGAAAATTTAAAAATAGAAGGACCCCAAAATGCAGCCTAGCGCTACCCCTGATATGCACAAAACGTATGCACAAAGTTAGACCAGATCTAGCTTTAGACCTAGTCTAACTATGAAGATTAGAATGAACGATTTTAGTATCATTTACCCTATCCTATATTATTGTAGATCATGTAAGGGTAAATACATGCAGCTTAATATTAGATGGCAGCAGTTTAACTTTTTGACTTTGCTAGGAGTATAAACGAAGAAAAGAGTAAAATGATTCCTCCCCAAGTCTACCCTCCATAGTAAGATCAGGTCTAATGTTAGACCTGATCTAACTTGTTTTGTGCATATGGACCTAATTATTAATAGATATTGATCAAAGATGTCAGTCAGTATTGTCAAAAAATCCTGAAATGACCGAAAACATACCTTTGCCTACATCTTCTAAACAGATCCTCTGAGGAAAACTTGTAAACTGAAATCAGGCAATTTCCTACAGACTGACATCTCTGTGTTTTAAATGAATCTGAGCCAGAGTGAGCCTTGTCTATCCATTTTAGTCGAAATGTAATAAAAGAATGACATTTGGCCACAAAACGGAACTTGTTTAATCATATGTGATGCGATCAAGCAAAATCAGTCGGAACTCGGAAATATTGATTTTGAGATATATAGCCAAACAAAGGAATTATTTCCTTTTGTTTCCATTTGTTTTGGAAACTCCTTAATTACTCCTATCTTTGGAACTGGTTGTTTAATTTAAATAGGGTTTTCTGCAAAATGCAGCTTTGCAAATGTTTTTTACTCACATATATAAGAAACTGAAAATGTATTATTTCCGAGTTCCGACTGATTTTGGTTGATCACATCACATATTACCAACACATGTTCCAACGTATTAATATAAAGTTGATTTTCAACTTCTGCCATATAGAAAAAAACACCTGAAGTCAGTATCTCACATCTCTGTACATAATGCACACCATCCATTAATTGTTCCAAATTTGATGCACTTGTGCTAAAAACCTGTCCTGCTGAACTGGAAGTCTGAACACCTGCCCAAATCAGAATTCTATTGATTTTCAGCCTTTTCCCTTCACATTACATCTACTTTTTTTTATAGTTTTGAGTGCAGAATAAACAATACTATAAATGGACTGATAATAGTATAATATACAAGCGGGAGTGAAATGCATTTTACATTGTACTGTTAGTACATGTAATGCATGATTCCATGTCAATGAACACATGGCTAATGTATCCTTCACATACCAACTTGTATTGTCAATAAAAGAATCCAGCTGCATTCAAAAATAAAATCATCATTTGCATATTATCATTAAAATCTATCATCAAACTAATAATTTGATTCAAACTAAAATCAGTAAAGGGCTATCTAGTTGAAATCTGTACACCCTCTATTGAAGACATGACCTTAGTCTCCCACACAGAGAGTGTGGATTTAAATGTGGAAATTCACTCTCCCTATGTGGAGATTAAGGTCATTTCTTCTATTCGCTGGCATAGAGTGCATGTTAGAATATGATCGTTACTAGGTCAACTGGCTCACGCTTTTTTTTGTTATGAACCACTGATCGAAATGATCACAACAGGTGTATGAGCCCAGGCTTAAACCAGTAACCAATGGTTACTAATGTGCACTACGGCAGCGAATCGAGGGTATGTATTTCAACAGGAATAGCCCAATAATGAAGGGAAAAGTTATTCTTATTCAGGCAGAGAAATCACAGAGTCAACTCTAGTCAGCATTTCCTTGGTGTCAAGTTATCAAGTTCATTTTGCTGAAACTGTGGAAGTCCCATTATCTTGCTCCTGGTACCGGGGGTGCCATTCCTATACCTGCAGGTCCTGCTGATGCTGCATTGGGTCCCAATAAAATCTGAAAAGAAACAAAAGGGACAAAAACTCATCAGATGGAATAAAAGCAAATAAAAAAATCACAATGTATGCCATGACTTTAAACTTTAAATTTAATATTTAGCCTTTTCTCCCTTTTGAAACAACTCAAGAAGAAATTGTTCATCAGAGCAATCAATATCATACAAGTTAGGCCCTTGAAATTCGATTTCCTGTTTCCAGTCCCCCACACGTGTTACGAAATTTTGCCAGCCTTTGTGACCAACAATCCGAAAAAAAAATCATTATTGTAAAATTGTACTTCAGCATATTTTTTTCTAAATATTTTACTATTTTAGTGTTCTTCGAAGTGAAAAACGAGCTGCTTCATTGGACAGAAAAGCACAATTACCTGTCTCTGTTTCTGTAGCTGGGCTTGTTCCATTTGAGCCATTTCTGTTTCAAATATTACGGGTAACATTAGCACTATAAACGATGTACTAACAATCCATGTAGTACTGCGTCCAAAGTCAAATGCTTTCTTTAGCCCTAGCACCGAGTATTCAAAGGCTGTTGCTGTTTTACTACGGACGCCCTCTGGGAACATCTCTGCGAGACCGACAAGTCTCTCCGCCAAGGTCTCATCTTCATAATCCTGTGCATAGGAAAACAAAAATTTGAATATATTTGCATAAATTAAGGCAAAAAACAATTAAATGAAGGTTCATACATTACAC
The DNA here is from genome assembly GCF_039555335.1 of Amphiura filiformis. NCBI lineage: Eukaryota > Metazoa > Echinodermata > Ophiuroidea > Amphilepidida > Amphiuridae > Amphiura > Amphiura filiformis. The sequence continues at coordinate 25,213,384 of NC_092638.1, forward strand.
ATAGACTTCTCCGTAGCCCATTTTGCATGCTCTGGCTATTACATTTTGACGCATAAAACGCTGATAATTTGTAGTGAAAAAGGAAAATCATGTTCTTTAGTACCGTACTGAATTTGTGCTATTATTTTGATGAAATAAGAATCACAAAATGTTCTGGTATACATTGTAGTATTAACTTGGTTCATTCATATATTTTCGTGACTAAACGATTGTTTATGCCCGAGGGCTTTAGCCAGGGCATAAACAATGTTTAGTCATGAAAATATACATGACTAGATTTTGCGGTTCTCGGTCGGGCGCTTCTCGTGATAGGCCTACAATGTATTTCTAATTACCCAAACCCGTTACCCAATACCTGCCCTGACTTTTTTAAATACTATGAAATGCGTCTCTCAATGATTACAAAATGTAAGACCCAACTTGACACAACTTAATCAACTCTGTTTGTTTTATAGGTGTGATGCTTACTTCGGTAGTTCCGTGGTCCTACCCATAATCTGGAAACCCATCATTCGCCTCTTCCAAGCCCTGCCCTGTTAGAAACCGAAATTAGTATCTGGACGTGGACCGTTACTAAAGTAATGAAATCAATCGCGAGAAACGTGAACGCAAAAACGGTTATAGGCCTTACCAGTTACCACAATGGATAATTTTTATGTTAACCATAAATAGTCATGTTCTGCTGAAATAGGCCTAGATGCATGTGTTTGGTGTGTGCACGTGTTCGGTATTGAAATATGTGTTGAAAATATAATTATTAGTCCGATGAGATGCACCTGTTATTTAGTCACACTGTAATGCTTTTCCGATCGCGCACTGTACTCCGCGACACTCCCGTTATACTCTGCGATAGCGCATCATGCGAAAGCACGCCGATAGTGCACACGTGAACGCGATAGCGCCAGCGGACAGAGGGATGGACGGACGGACACGCCGTAATTAGTATTAAGATGTCTATGCAACATTCTGCTTGCTGTTATTTGCCTCCACACCATCATTTTAGACTAAAAACTACCAGTCCATGATCCATCGCTATTGTGAGAAAACGTTGACTTGCTCAGTCCATCGTGCTTGGACGCGCGTGAATATCGCATACATCACTCACTCAATTAGCTTGCGAGAAAATTATAAAAAGGCGAAGGGCACAGAGGGTACCTGCTTCCAGTAATAGCCTTGTTATAAAACTTTAACCTTGCTTTAAAAATTAGAAAATCTTCTGCTGAGAAATTCTAAATTATATACTAACAGCTTATATAGTGAAACCTTATCTTGGTTTCTAAAAAGAAATATCTATACATAACCAAAGTCATACTTTTTGGTTTATAATATTCAAAACTATGAATATTGAAATATCATTAATAACATTCAAAACTATGAATATTGAAAGATTATATACCAATCATATCGGTCTTTTGTGAAGTTTTGGTGGCTCTGAAAAGAGCCGTTCATTCTGCGGTTCAAAAACCTTTTTTGTCTCTTTTGTAGAAACTATAGAGTCCTTTTCTTGGACTCGAGTATGATATCAAGTCCAGACTAGGACCTGATACCGAATAATGAAACCTGACTAGGTTTCAATATTGAGGATGGTGACTGTGAGTCCTCTCCTGGACTCTGAATTTGATATCGAGTCCTGACTAGGACCCGATACAGAATGACGTTTCTTACTGAAAACATCGCTATTTATCATATATCTGCTGCACACTCATTGGTCGATAAACCGGGATACCTGATTGGACGGTTAGATTTGGCCAATCGCGGAGCTCGCTAAAATGGCCAATCATAGACGCTGCTGTTTTTCTCGCCGTTTCTCGTTTATCTACGTAGAATCGGCTAACATCTTAGCATCATTTTCAATGGTAGGCTTACCATTCATATATAAAACCTTTTTTGCTGCGGTTTTCATTAATTACTACGACATTCAGAACTTTGAATATCTTAAATTAAAACGCCCTTACCAAAATAGAGAAACCTATACTTAGTGCGTAAACACTACATCACTTTAAAACATGTATAGGCCTGCATGTTTTTAAACTTAAAAACACTATAAATTATTCTTATTATAAGTAATAACTATTACTTATATAGATATAAATATCCATGCCGACCGGCTTGGATAAAAAAGCATACAGTTAGCATGAATATCGCATACATCACTCACTCAATTAGCTTGCGAGAATTGGCGTGTAATATCCTACTCGCAAGCGTCCATCACGTCCATCAGTTTTCGCGCGGCTTGTTTACGACAACCTGTATTCACCTGTTCTTCGGGCTCTGGAAATAGGGCTGTTGCCCTGTGATGCCCGCCCAATTTCATCCTATTATTCACTGCATGATAACTTAGGTATGCCATGGCATGGAAATTTACTTTAATTGGAGACTTGTTGCCAGAGACATCCAACTCCAAATGTAAATCTGTTGAACTTCTTGTCTAGGGCTTTATCCACTGCTGTCTTGAAGCAATTCATTGTTGGAGCTTTTACTGTCTCCTTCAGCAGGTCATTCCAGGTATTTACTACTCTGTTGGAGAAGTGCTGCTTCATGGTTTTGAGACTATGATCTCTGGTCACCGACGTGTGGCTTGTCATTTCAAACAGGGCTTCTTTGTCTACATCATTGATCCCATGCCCCTTATTTTACTTGATAATAAAGCAGATGTAAATCTGTGCCATTTTGTGCCACTGAAAACATCATTTTTGGAGAAAATGATGAATAAAACCAAAATGAATCGTTTTCAGATGCTCTAGTTTGCATTGACAACAGATTCAATGCTTTAATAGGAAGCAGAATGCAACATTGACTTCACTTTTGAATATTTTTTTCTGTGAGATATGCCTTGGTGAAAATCACCGTTTTGGTCAAAAAAGGGGCATTTTTGGGAACAAATTCTATTTTGACCCAAAATTCATCTTCTGACAAAAGGAAACATGGTTTGACAAAAACTTTCATCCTTTTCACATAACAATTCCAGTTTACTTATTTGCTGGGAGAAAGCACTTTTTTGTTATCGCTTGGGAAAAATCATTGTTTTTGCCTAAAATGGGCCCAAAATGGCCGAAAAATGGCAAAATTTGACCAAAATTAGCACAAAAATCACATTTTTACCGTGCCTTAAAAATTGAATTTTCATACAAAATTTCACAGATGTGTTGGAAATGATAACATACATATTATTCAACAAAAATTAGATAAAATTACAATGAAAACAAAAAATTGACAGGGGGGAACAAAATTATCAAGTCCCTCCATGCACTCCTACAGTGACAGTGTATCTTATCAGAGCTGCAGAGACAGAGATGGCCCAATGTTCCGACAGTAATTTCGTCATAACTTCACTTAGCAATACAGTAGAAGATTGGTTTTGGTGTCAAATTGTTTCTGAGAAGTTCTCTCTTCCAATAAACAACAATTCATGTTAATAGAATTAATTTGAAATTTTTATGCCTGTCCCTAACAATGATGGAATGGACATTCAATACATACATGACATATCATATCATATGTCATCATGTAGGTAACCCAGGCAAACCTTAGTTAACACGTTTGCTAGTCAGTCAAATTCGCCGACAATGTCAATGCATATTTACATAGAAATTTAAAACAACTGTTCGAAGAAGGAAACATACATAAATATGTTTTCTATACTTCACTTGACCCAAATATATGATTTTTTATGGTGATAAGTCACTCGCACATGGAATTTTAGAGGGATTTGGATAGCAGTTCCATTAAAAAAAAGCTGTTATCATAAGGCTAATGGAACTCGAATGTTAGTTTCCTATTGACCTCCCGCATCACTTTTTCAATTTGACCAAAACTTTCATTATTTTCATAAAAAAAGTCAATTATCTGAACATTGAAATGGAAATAATCAAAATTGAAACTATCAAAATGTCTGACATCCCCTGCTGATCATAATCAGCACTTTTTCTTAGTTGTAGGGGTAGAGGATGTAGTAAATAATGGAAATTTAAGGATTACCTCATCATGTTTCTAGTGATTACAAAATTGCTAATTTCTTTTCATTTTTATGAAAACAAATTCAAATCTTTTCTCAATCTGTTGCAAAATGTCTGTAAAGATGATCTAAGCATTAATACCTGTTTTGAGATGGTCTTTCATCAACAATATATACTTTGGTACTGGTGGGGTACCTAAATTTGGAGAAAGCTGTTCATAAAATCATTGATTTTGTTGACATAATGGATAATGAAAAGAGACCAAATAATGAATAATGAAATAGCGACCTCGTCCTTTTTTTTAAACATCCAATCAGAAACTAATAATCGAGTTCCATTGGCCTAATGAAATTAAGATCTAGAAACACCTAGTCCGAATAATCAGACCCAGAACAAATTATTAATTTCTGACATTATCGTACTGGGTCTGAACTGTTTTCATTCAAATCTTGATGGCAAATTGGACATGAATAGAAGCACATGGTGCTACTTCACAGTTTTTAATCCCCTATTCATGTTGCGTGAATCACTGATTTAGTCTCTATTGTGGACCATCCTTTTGATACTTGAGTATTTGGACAAGCGGAACAGGTTTGAGAGGCCCCTTTGTCTACCTCTCTGTTTGTAAACAAGCGAGGAGGTCGATATTGTTCTCCGCGGCGTATAGCGTAATAGTACGGCACTGGAAACACCCCCGAAATGTCGTTTTGGGGAATTTTGCTAGCTGAAACTTTTTGATGAAAGTCAATCTTTGACAAGATGTAACTTTGCTACGGAAAGTGCTATGAAAAATGGTTTTCAGTTTTGGCTTTGTTTACTCAAGGGCTTTAATTTGATATATAAAATGAATACAGGACACTTCGCCCACAATGCACTTCGCCTACATGCCATTTCGCCTCGTGCCATCTAAGCCCCTAATTAGCTATTGCGGCAATGCAACGCAATGGCATTGTGGATGTATACGATCGATGTGCACAGGATGTGTGTGTATTCAGATCGTACTATCAATGATGTATTCATTAAATCGCCCCCATTGAATGGACGAGAATATAGTGACCACGTCCTATTGTAGTCTTGAGAATAGCCCGGTGTCGATAGGTGATGATTGTTTTTGATGATGGTGCTGTGGTGATTTGAAGTTGAGAAGTATAGTTGTATTTCTCCCTCACCTAATTTAGCTATAGCGGCAATTAGAATAGTAGCTCAGTATTGCGTTTCCGAAATAAGGAAAGTATAGCGCATCAAAATTTAATAGGCCTACGTTTCCCTCTGATTACCGTTTTTTAATAGTCTTTTGGACTTTTGCATGTTTTCTTTATTGGGTAATTTGTAATATTCTTCTTTTATATTTCGTAATGTTTTTTAGTGTTTGGCTTTGTTGTTGTTATTGGTTCTTGCTATAATTTGTTTGTTTAATGTTTATTTGTTTTTCTTCGTTTGGATATATCAGAGCTTTGTCTGAGTGGGTTTTTGGTTCATATATTTTCAATTTAGTTTTTTCCTTTAATTAGTGTATTGTTGTTTATGCTTTTCTTTGTTTGGAATAGGTCTATGGCTTTTTGCTTGTTTTTGTTACGTTTCTAGTTATATTTTGGCTCGTTTTGGTTTGGTTATCCTTTTCTTTATTTTGTAATGTTTTTAGCCTCTGTGCTATATAATAAAATTTGGTACGATCGTATTGTTTTTTGTATATTATGCGTTTTTGTTTCTTTTATTTTGTCTGTATCAATTAATATTATGTCTGTCTATATTTTGTACTGTTTCCTTTTGATTTTGTTTATTTGGTATTGTTTTCTGACATGTTTGGGGGTTGGGCTTTTTTTTGCCCTATTTTTGTTTTTCCATTTTTATGTTTTTCTTTTTTCTTTTTTTTTTTTTGCGTATGCTTTTCTTTGGTCTTGCTTTCTTTTTGATTTACATGTAGGCCTTTTTGTTCTATTTTTATGTTTGTTTTTCTACTTTTTGTTATGTGTTATGTTATTGTTTTGTTGAATTCGTTTTGCTATGTGGTTCTACTTTTATAAAAAATTATTTTTAGTCACAATTTTGTTTTACTTTTATTCGCCTCTTTTATTTGGTCGGATATTATGTTTTACTGCATGTGTTCTTAAGGTTTTACCGTCATCACCCGATTCGACTTGACTATTGCGCCTGTTTTCAACGCGTATGCGTACTCAGCGTCGTGCTTTCGGCGTTGCGTTGCAGACATCGCAGAAAACGATGCGTGTTATGCGTGTCAATGCTATTTTTACGCACCGGCGATAACTAGGGCCACAAAATAAAGAAAACAATGTTTGCTGAGCGAAAAAAACTACCCACACAGAATCAGGGTATTTTTTTTTAACATTAGGCCTAAACAAGTGTTGGTTAAATTGGTTAATTCGTTTTAATAATATTTTGGCCTAAATGTTGGGTAAGCACTATATTATAGGCCTATTAAAGGTTATGTTTGAAGAACGTTTCATAACCATGATAACGAAACACACCACAACAAAATTAAAAACATGTTGTGAAAATGTTATTGCAGACATATATTATTTTGGCAACATTGTCCCAAATTAGAATATATTTTGCAGCATGTGTTCAATGTTTTTGATTGTTATTTTAAAAATGTTTTAAGCATTTTGTGTTAATGGGTCAAGACCTACCACGTGCACTGAATTCATAATGCATGCGATATAGACAACACCATCAAAACTATTCCGTTTCAAAAGTTAAATTATGATATCATAATTAGCCAAACGTTTTTCTACACCAAAAAAGGTTTTCCTCTCGGTAAACGGCACTATGCATGCTAAGTAGGCCTATGCCTATAATAATTGTAGGCCTATTATAGTCAAACACTTCCGCCCATGGTGTCAAACGCTTCGCTTTAACATGTTTAAAATAAAATAATCCTCTTTTTGGTCATGCGAGTCAGGAGAACATAAAGCTGAAAATTCCTCACTTTGTGTAACTTAATAACATCTTTGCAGAATGGCTGTCTTTCTTACACCTGTTTGTGACCAAAATACACCAAATTAGAATTAGGCTAAGAATTTTAAGGCTTGATTTATAAGTCTTTTAGTCGACATCATCATATTGTTCCTGGACACTTCTTAGCCTAAGAAGTATCTTAGGTAACTTTTTTTACAGTGAAAACTTTCCTGCGTAAACAGACAATTCCTTTTTTTTGGCCATATGCGTAACGAACGCTGATCCGGCATCAGATCGCGCTTGTATACCAACGCGTTGGTACGCACCAAAATATCCATGTACGCAATTAAGGTTTTACCGTCGTCACCCGATTCGACTTGACTATTGCGCCTGTTTTGCGCGTAGCGTACTGCGTCATGCTCGGCGTTGCGTTGCAGATATCGCAGAGAACGATGCGTGTAGTGTGCGTGTCTATGCTATTTTTGCGCCCGGCGATAACTAGGGCCACAAAATAAAAGAAAACAATGTTTGCTGAGCGCAATAAAAAGTGGCCGCGTCTAATATATTTTAATATATTAGAAGCGGCCACTTTTACATTTAAAAATGCAACATGTACAAACCAAATGCCAGCGTGCTTCCACTGATAACAGGCCTACGACAGTAGTGTCCAATAGATGGTATGAAGTATGATAGCCTTAGGCCTACCCACACAGAATCAGTGTGTGTGTTTTTTAACATTAGGCCTAAACGAGTGTTGGTTAAATTGATTAATTCGTTTTAATAATATTTTGGCCTAAATGTTGGGTAGGAGGGGCCTAAGCACTATATTATCATGATTATAGGCCTACTAAAGGTTATACGGCGTTTGTAGAACGTTTCATACACTACAACAAAATTAAAAACATGTTGTGAAAATATTATTGTAGACATATATTATTTTGACAACATTGTTCCAATTTAGAATATATTTTGCAGCAAGTGTTCAATGTTTTTGATTATTATTTGAAAAATGTTTTAAAAGTTTATAATCCAACATTTAAATGTTTAAAGCATTTTGTGTTATTGGGTAAAGACCTACACTCTAAATTTCAAGGATTTAAAATAAATCCCAAGGGACTGTGATTAGGGACCAATCAAGTGTTAGATTTAAAATTAAATCTTTAAGATTTAAAATTAAATCTTTAAGATTTAAAATTAAATCTTTAAGATTTAAAATTAAATCTTTAAGATTTAAAATTCAAATCTATAAGATTAATTTTAAATCTAAAATTGATTGGTCCCTAACTACAGTCTTAAGGATTTATTTTTAAATCCTTGTAATTTAGAGTGTACTACGTGCACTGAATTCATAATGCATGCGATATAGACAACACCATCAAAACTATTCAGTTTTAAAAAAGGGTCATACATTTACAAAAATGATATCATAATTGGCCAAACGTTTTTCTACAGCTATAGGAAACCCAGTGTTTAACTTCGCTTTAATTGAACTGCAACCATTGATATGATATGAATCCACCTCGAGATAATCCAGGCTATAGTTTTTGTTTTCCTCTCGGTAAACGGCACTAAGCATGCTAAGTAGGCCTATACCTAGGCCTATGATAAGTGTAGGCCTATTATAGTCAAACACTTCCGCCCATGGTGTCAAACACTTCTCTTTAACATGTTTAATAAATCCTCTTTTTGGCCATTAGCTGAAAATTCCTCACTTTGTGTAACTTGATAACTCTTTGGCCCAATATCTTTGCAGAATGGGAGTCTTTCTTACACCCGTTTGTGACCAAAATACACCAAATTAGTATTAGGCTAAGAATTTTAAGGCTTCATTTAGTCTTTTATAGTCGACATCATTATAATTGGACACTTCTTAGCCTAAGAAGTATCTTAGGTAACTTTTTTTTTACAGTGAAACTTTCCTGCGTAAACAGACAATTCCTTTTTGTGTCCATATGCGTAAACGAATGCTTATCCGGCATCAGATCGCCCTTGTATACCAACGCGTTGGTACGCACCAAAATATCCATCTACGCAATTAACTACGCATGGTGTCGCAGAAAAATGCTTTTTGACCTATTTTGGTCAATTTACGCTAAAACAAGGTCCGGTACCCCCAATTTTTTTTATGCGATTTTACAGAGCTTTTTCTTTTTCATAACATATATAAAATTAAAAAATTTTGTCTCGACAATTTTTTTTATACAATGCAAAAGGTGGTATATTTTGTGAAAATTGCTGATTTTGCCATTGAAGTGTACAGAGATTTTTGGAAATGTACACCTCTTTTAAAACGGCTGTAGCTCAAAAGTGAGGTCCGGCACCCCCTGTTTTTTTTCCTGATTTATTATCTACACATATTAATGTACAAAATATGTCAATTTAAAAAAATTTCGTCGATAGGTTTATGGGTTGGGTCCAAGTTGGTCTTTTATAATTTTCCTTTAGATCCCGCCCGATAATAATATGATCGGCAAGCTAATACACAGATTGTAGGCGCTGGAATGAAATACCAATTTTCTTCGTTTGTTTGGCTCGCAATTAAAAGGGGATAATGCGATCAGTACGAGCTAATATATAAGAGCTATCAGCGAAAACTATCATTTAAATAGGAAGCTATTTTTTATGCAAATCACACATTATTGAAGGACCACTTCGTATGAAATGAGAATGTTTTGTGTAAGAAAATAATGTAACAAAGAAAATTAGTAATTACATAAATATAACATATTATTGTCTTTCTCGTGCATACCACGGACAAACAAAGTATAAAACAAATTTTAAAATATGCATAATATTGTACTAGTCATATATTATAATGTTAGAGATGCTTTTGTATTTGTGTTGTGTATGTTGTTTTTTATTCTTTCTATCTTTTTTCTCAAGTTATTTGTCTTTTGTCCTGTTTAATATAAAAGCAAAATGAATAATAATAATAAAAAAAGGACCACTTCATATAACTTCCAAATCTGGGAGTTTGATAAACCTAGATTTGGAAGATACGTGAGGCCTATGTCATGTGCACTTTATTACGTGCATGTCGTATAATTTATCTGGTGTTGAAACTTTATAAAACAAACTGATAATGATGATTTATATGTTTAAGCTAGTATTCTATGAGTGTCGTAGCCTACTCATGCAATGCTATTATTTAACCGTCTAAGCTTTTTGACAGTCGGACGAGTAGGACCTTTTTTTTTCTTTATAGTTACCAAACTATGCTTAGCTCAGAATATATGATCACTACTAGTATCTCACATGGTGTAAGAAAGACCATGAAGACGAACTGGTGAAAGTTCCTTTTCGGGTGGGCGGTTAGTGGACTTTCACAGTTTATCTTCCTTTACTGGCGAGAACTACTCTTTGACCGTTCCTCATCAGGGATTTCCCTTTTAACAAAGGAGCACCTGCGCATATGATGTCACTGTTGGCAGGGCACCCTTTTTAAAGGGTGCCACTTGGAAATTTGGAAAATCCTTAAAAGGGTGGGGGTTTAAACTTTGTTGGTAAAAAGGGAGGATTGATATAAAGGGTGGGAGTAAAATAAAAAGGGTGGGAGTGCCAGCTTGCAATATATATTTATTGAATGATAAAATAACCACAAGAATAAGTGCCAAACCACTGCCAGCAAAACATATCGCAAGATAAAATTATATTTGATGCATGTGCATTTGGTGCAGAATTCGGCGTACTTGATTTACTTCAAACCAAATTGCCTGTGACTTCATCAATGTATACAAATAGGGGAAAAAAGCAAAAAGTGGTGGGGGTCAAGGATTTTCAGTATAAAAGGTGCCTCAGTAAAAAGCGTGGGGGTCAGGAACTTTCAATATAAATGGTGCCTCAATAAAAAGGGTGGGGGTAAAATAAAAAGGGTGGGGGTCAAACCCCACTGCCAAGTATGGATGTAGCATAAACACCGTCAGCATGATCTGACTCGTTATACGCAATTGCTTTGGCTTCAAGTATTTAGCATGTATCCTATATAATATATTTATTTGATTCAAATGCAAGTAAGGCTTTAGGTATTTTAGTGTCAGCTCAAACCAAAGTCAGCAAGTTTGAATTATTTATGTATATGGTATGACATGACCATTGACAATACAATAACGTATCAAAGGGGAAAAAAGAATTAGGCCTAGGCCTCAAGAAAGAACAGGATTGAATAAAGAAAAATTAAGGACATAAGGAAAGAAATACTTTGGTCATATGCTTGAAGTAGGAAACCGGGTTAACAATCTAATCGGTATTCGTTTATAGTTTGAACCAAGTGATTACCGACGGAGTACAAAACAAGCATAATTGGACGGAAAAGAGGAAAAAATGATTATAATGGGTGTACTGAAATGACATGTGAAAGACTAAGCTAAAACTAAAAGACCTACGCATTTACAGCTGCAAGTGTTACGTTTCTCTACGCACATGTATATAGATGGTCGTCTCATGATGGAAGGGCCTTTTGATGACCAATGCTCAAAGTCTATTCGGGCCTTCCCGGAGTCCTTCTTTCTTAAATTTCTTGGTGACAAGCTCAAAGTCGAATCCTTCCCCTTATTTCTTAAGTTTCTCCTAGTATTAATTTAGTGTGCGAAACTGAACTGTCAAGAGCCGGGCCAAGAGATAAAACCATATAGTGTAGGCCTTCGATCGTTTTACATAATACGTTTCAACCCTGATAATGCTGATTTTTGGCATTGTAATGTTTTAACATGTCCACTGAGTATACATTGGAATCAAATTCATTATGTTTGTAAGACATCGGGCTACCCTGGGAAAAAATTTCAAATAAATGGAAACATTTTGTGCAATAAATGTGTTTATTGATATACTGAGCTGTGATTTAATTTGAAACTTCACGTAACTCGTTATTTTCCCCAGATTTGGAAGATGTAGGTTGTTTGGCTTTATATACAGGTATCTCATTTTAAACTTCATATAACTCGTTATTTTTCCTAGATCCTGTTAACACGCGTTCCGCGTCTAGGTCTATCAAATACCATACATGATTTCATTTTAAACTTCATATAACATGTATAAATCATTATTTTGCTCCGTATTTTGCCTGTTCATGTGCGCTTTTACCGTCTACGAATAGGTCTTCCCTATCTAGGCTTATCAAACACCCAGATTTGGAAGCTATAATTACTCGGATGTCGTTTGCATGATCAGGCTGGGCATACACACAATTAACACTTGTCTAAAATAATCCCTTCCTTGTTTCTATTATTATAATTATTATCTACCTTCTTGTATATTATACATATGGGCAATTCCAAGCAAAAGTGGACATGACTCAAAAAAATAAAATTGCCTCTATGTATTTTTTTTAACTTTCATATTATTCCAAACAGATGTAATGTTCAAGTTCTAAACTTTTTCGGTATTTTTCTAACATTTTGTTTAAAAAAATAATTTTTTCGGAGAGTGTATTTTTAGTCGAAAAATCCTGTTCAACTTAGATATTTTCCAAATGGGCCTATTTTATTACACAGGGCACTTTTATTTTTAATTTGATACATTTTATATCTATGAAATATGGTCTTCAAGAAATATCCATCACATTTTGAATAGTCCCCGACAATTGTTTTCTTTCATTGTGTTTTCATAGCACTAAATATGATGTAGCACGAGTTACCGAAAGATGCATTTTTTTATATATTTACAAAATGTTGGCAATTTAATTGATGCCACTTATTATTTTCCTTCTACTAGTAGTGCCTTGAGTAAAAATAGGAAATTAATATACAAAACACTATCCATCACATAATAATGACCCATTAAAAACTGTAGCACGAGTTACCAGTAGCACGAGTTACCGATGTAGCACGAGTTACCATAGCCCACTTCCCCCTGTACCAGCAAAGGTAATGCAATTACCACTTGGCAGCAATAGAGGATCTCCCAACTACATGAATATGCATTTATATGTGACAGCTTTCTAGCATCAGTGTAGCCAGTGGGTTGGGGGAGGGTTAAGGGGGCAGACTGCCCCATGACAAAGTAGAATTAATGCAGTTCGTAATTAAGGTGCCCCCCACACACACACACCCCACCCCCACACACACAAGTGTGTAAATAACATTAACAGAGGTTTGTAAATAAAAAATAATATTGAATATGCAAATAAGCTCATTAATATTCATAAATATGCAAATAACATGACACAAAATTATACAGCACATCAGGCCACCATATCCAACCAAACCGAGTTTGAAGTTGATTGGTTATTGCGATTAAGCTGCAGAGTGGATTAATGAAAATGTAGGCAAAATTTGCAAATAAGCTCATTAATATTCATAAATACATGTATGCAAATAACATAACAAAAAACTACACAGCACATCAATTAAGCCACCATTATCCTATCACCATACCGGTACCAAGTTTGTAGTTACCGTGTTGGAGCTGCACAGTGGATTAGTGAATTTACTTCCCCCGGATAGCAAAACAAAGAAAGAAACAAACAAACAACCAGGCAAGCACACATATGTGTGGGGCCAAAAATTAAAGAGAAAAGTGCCCTCCTAACAGGAAAATGAAAGTAAAAATATGGAAGGCAAAGATAGAGAAAAGATTCAAGGAGCCAGTTTCCACCCCAATCATGTGCAAAAATAGTGTAAATACCAAATTTTTGCACACACCAATAAAGTCCTTTTTTGAGACTTTACTTTGTACAGTCTCTCTAAAAACATGCTACATGTATAGTTTATATCCCATTATTAATACAGGTCTGGTCAAAATGATGCAACCAAAATGTTAGTCCCCCCTAGGATCTCTAGCCTAAGAACCAATCAATTAATACAGGTACTGGAAATCCTGAGATTAACAGCCACAGTGACATTGTTGATACTGAGATTTGTATAGTTCTGAGATTTGTGTAGGAAATTGGTTTGTTGTTGAGTGTAATGATGCTCATTTTCCAGGTGAAGTGATTGAAATCAGGCATATTGTATTTCAGTAATGCACCAAGCAAGAAATCACAGGAAATTGTCTCAACCAAAAGATGACCAAACATTCTATACCTCAGAAAGCAATTTAAAAAAACTCTAGCCGATCATTGTAAATAACCATGAACATTACAAGTTTTGTGAACGAATTTAGGGTCAAATAACCTGGAAATAAAAGTTTTATCAATTGTTGATTGTTCAAGTTAACTATTTAAATTTAAGCCCTAGTATGATGAAATAGCCAAACAGGATGAAGCAAGGCATTTTACTTGAAAGTACATGTATGTAATGCTGGGATGTATGTATGTAATGTGTGTGGTACATTGTACATTGTATGCTGAATGCTGATACATACAAATGTACACTGAATAGTGTTATTTGTACATAGATGGGTTATTTGGGGGGTTATTTGTACATAGATTGAGTTATTTGATCATTACACCAGTTGTTGAGGAATTGTTATCAAAAAAATTTGACATTTAGATGAACAATACCATTTTATATATGACCGGACAAACTGTAGCACGAGTTACCGTAGTACGAGTTACCATGTTTTTGCCAGTCAATGTAAAACTATGAGGGCACAACTTTTTAATGTATACCAAAACAAACCTTATCATAGCAATTACTTCTCATATAATCAATAAGACTTCAGTGTTTTTTGTTTTAGAACACCATCAAAATAAAAATGAGTGATTTTTAAGCACGTCACAGCTCGTAGCACGAGGTACCGATTTTTACAGCTGTCCCATACGTACAAAAGTTGATATCCTGAATTAGCAATACTATGAGGATCTAGCCTTGAATGTTGGGTATTAAAATACAAAAAATAAAGATTCCAATCAAATAAGTTTAAAAGCTGGAGCACAAATTATGTAAAAGGACACCCAAAAGTGTAGCACGAGTTACCATGGAATTGCCCATATGCACATCATATTTCTTTACTGATTTCTAACAAACACCACCGTACGTCAAACAAACAAAAATTCAAATTGGTTTATGCGGCATAAAAGTAACATTTTCAATTTCCGCGCTTCGATTGACTCTTCGAGATGTGTTAGTGAAGGGGTGTGTATGGAGTGGTAGGTGGAGTGTGTGGGGGTGCGTGGACGTAGAGAGAACAAATAAACAAACCAAAGTCATTATAGAATTATAGGAGAACGAAAACAAAACACAGATTCCAGATTCAGTTTTATGCGCGCCTAAGTAACATTTTCTCTTTTCGCGCTTCATTCTTCGAGGTGTGTTCGTGAAGGGGAGTGTGGGGTGGGGTGGGGGTGTGTGTGTGTGCGGGAGTGGGCGTAGAGAGACAAATAAACAAACCAAAGTCAATGAGAAAGATTAGAGAATTACATACAGGAGAAAGAAAACAAAACACAAGTTCAGTTTAATGCGCGCAAAAGTAACATTTTCCATTTCCGCGCTCAATTCTTCGAGTAGGGACTATGTGTGTTAAATATATGAAGGGGGGTGGGTGTGGGGGGGGTATGGTTATACCTAGAGCGTCAAATATCCCATTCCTGCATTAAAAGTACGTGCATGATGATACATTCCAACCCGTGCTGCACTCCAAGAGTAGGCCTGCAAATGTCGGAAACCCGTTCTTAGAAATTCAGCTTCTGGTAGGAGACCGGGTCCACGCTAGTATAATAATATTTTGGTCATAAGGTATTTCGGGGCAAAATTGTGCAATAAATAGGAGTAGGATCCAAAAAGAGGTCTTTCGAGGGCAGTTGCTAACAAATGAAGCCTTTAGGAAGACCCCCAAAAAAAAAAGTTCTTTCTGGGCCTATAAGGGCACGTTAATACTAATAATATTTGACAAAGAATAACCCCAAATTAAAATTTTACCGAAATCGTATTTTAGTATTAACAAACTGTTTCTTCTTGGCGTGCCTCCGATGAGGCCTCGTCATAAGCACAAAACATGGCCCGTATAATTCTCGGGGTCTTAATTAAACTGAGAGCATACTTGACACAGGACTCAGTGTGTATGGCATGCGGCCGCGCGCGGGACCCGGCCTTGTCAAGGAAGGTACATCGGTGTATTCTGGCATTGTTGCGTGCTTGGATCACGATACCATTGATTGAACATAATCACACCCGGCGTTTTTCGTGTAAGTGGTAGCTAATATCCGCCGTTAACACGCGGTGCAAAAATGGGGCATAAGTCACTGCACAGCACCCACAAAATATCTCAAAGCTGCATGCTGCTGGCGTTTGTTTTGCTAGAGCGTGCACATTTGTCTTTGAAAAATTTGGCAAATGTTTTTTTCCCTTAATTGTTTCATTAGGCTATGTCAAAGAAGATCTTCTCTGATTTAATATCTTATATAGGACTGCAAGTTTTAAAAGTTTTGAACATCTCAAACTTTATTTTAAGTGAGTTTGAGCCGGTAAAATGAATGATTCGGTTAATTAAATAAAAATACACAAAACTCATAAGCGCTTTTTTTTTTGGCCATATTTATATAAATTATTAGGCCATACTGGCCATAATTAATTTAACACTAAAAAGTATGAACTTATATGAAGTAAGTAAACATAATTTGTAAAATAAAATAACACATATAATAGGGCCTATAATTGATTATTTTGTTCATGAAAACATACCTGTAAAAATAAAATACATAGGCCTAAGGATTTAACATAAAAATACATTTATAAGGCCTAAATTTCGGACATATTAAATTAATTATTGTTCGTGAAAATATAAGCTAATATAATGTAAAAAGTGATGCCGATGATGGGAAACTTGGAATCAACTTTCATTAATACCCTTATGATTTTGTATCATAATTCAATGGCTTTCCTTCGTCTTCGTGTGCATGAATGCGGACTTACAAGCACAAAACAGTGTTTTAACACGGCCCGCAATTACAAATTTTTGTTTTACTTTTCTACCGTCCTCCAACACGCTGGCAAGTAAAGACTTCCGCGAAAATCGCCGGGTATGACATGGGTAAATCAATGGCACTGTGACCGTATACACGCAACGTATCCAGTATATTCCATTTCGGGCCATTCCGTGGTTTGGCTGGCGGTGTGCAGGCACGCAGGGGACTTGTCAAGCAATCGTCGGCAGCAAATACCAGCGGTGTAAAAAGGCGAAACTTGCACAGCACAGGCCCTGCTCGCTGAAAATGGCCAAAATTTATTTTAAACACTTTAATTATCACGTTATCAAGTTATTAAAAGTAGGCTGAAAGTTTTAACAATCAGACTGCCATGATTTTTCTTTATAATTATCTTCATAAAAATTCACGTATAACACTTTAACACGAACTTATCAAATTATTAAAAATGCATGTTGAAAAAATGCATACACATATATTAAAATATTTAAAAATATTGTTATAATCACATCAGCACGGTGTGTTAAAAACCGAACATAATCTACACCGGGACGCGGACGGTACTAGCTAGGGGCCTCAATTTATAAAATGCACACACACACACCCCAATTTGTTGAATATTTCCGTGCATTCATTGGAACGAATCCTTGATCGTACAGTCTGCTACCAACACAGGAACACACGACCCTTCCGGTCACATCGATCGTCATGATACATCCACAACCGCCATTGCAATGCATTGCATTGCATAGGGGGCGAGATGGCACGTAGGCGAGATGCCGTGTAGGCGAAGTTGCGTGTGGGCGAGGTGTCCTGTTTCCTATAAAATGATGCAGTTTGATGGCAAATTTGAATTCACCTAGGCTACCTACATCATGTTTTCATTCATCAATCATCCTCGAATTTAATCAAACAAATCCCAACTCACATCATCGTCCTCTATTTCGTTTTCGATTGCTCTTGCTGCGATTTCGTCTTCTGCCATTTTAATACTTCTGAACAGTTAACTTTAATAAATTAGATTTTATAACGTAAGCTTATCGACATAAATTTCACATGTCCGTCTCTTTACTGAACTCTGACCTTTTAAATGTTTAGGGCTCCAGAGGGCAGTATTAATCGAAATCTAACAGGCGGCGGGTGGCATGATAGAGAGAGCCGGCAAAACCCATATAGGGTATAATCTTCTTCCACAGCTTCCGTGGTAAACCTTATACAGGGTCAGTCCATATCAAAACAGATTGAGTGTACACCCACCCCGCTCTTGGATTTTGCTCTCCTTTGGCTCAGGGGTACCTTTCATGGACCCCTAGGTGAGGTCACAAGAAAAAAATTCAAATTCAATTTCGTTTCGAATGGCGGGTCATCTAAGTTTGGCGACCTTGACCAAAATTGGGAATTTAAGGGGCTGTGCAATAATTATGAGCCCGGGGGGTGGGGATAAAATTCCCAAACGGCTCGCCAAAAATCGCTTGCCCCCCTCTCGGCCTGCCAAAATCGCTTGCCCCCCCCTCGGCCCGCCAAAAATTCTTTGCCCCCCCCCTTGCGCATGCCAAATTTTTGGGATCCCAATTTACAAACCTTAAATGGTCTATATACCTGTTGCGAGCGCAGCGAGCAGGAAAATTTGCATATTTAAGCGTTTCCGTACTGTTTTCCTAAGCCTTTTTAGAGCGTTTTATTAATAAGGCGCCCCATGAATGTGTGCCAAAAATCGCTTGCCCCCCTCTCAGCTTGCCAAAATTGCTTGCCCCCCCTTTGGCTCGCCAAAAATTTCTTGCCCCCCAATTTTACCCTCCCCAGGGCTCATAATTATTGCACAGCCCCTAATTCCAAATGACAAAGCGCTCTCTTTGAGAGGCATTTTCTTCTTAATTAAATCAGTTGTGACCCTCTTTTTGAATGTGGTCACTCACTGGCTGTGTCTGGAATGCCTAATGCCAAAAAGATTGATTTCAGAATTTCGTTGGGATTTCAGAGGGGTCAAAATCAGCACTTCGTAGGCCTACTGTTCAATCAAATTATCTTTGATTTTGAAGGACCCATGATAATGCCACAGTGCACTTATAGGTCCTAATTATGTTCAGAATGGATTAACCACGTGCCAATGTCTATGAGCAATTAAAAAAGAGAAATTTCTTGACCCCCTACAGAATTTTAGGCCCCCCTAAAGTGGTTCAGCCAGAAATGGCGCTTAAAATCGGCAAATTTTGACACCTAATAACTTTAGGTGTACACCAGATATGAATTTCTAGTCTTTTGCATCTGAAAGAATGTAGTCTAATGTTACTAGGAACATAAGATTTGTTTTGTATTTTTTTTTTTTTTATACTAAGTTGATGGTCCCAAAAATCCCAATTTTTGACTAATAATGTACAGGTTATGGGTACAAAATGTCAATTTCCACATACCCTTTTTTGTATTTTTGAGCACTGTATAGCAAATTGTCTTAATTATCCTGTTATTACATAGTTAACAACGTCCGATTTTGGTGATTTTGGTGTTTAATTATGTTTTCTTGCATGAGAAATACAACTACGCAACTTAAAAAACTGTACAAGGAACCAATGACCTCCTTATTACAATATGGATGCTTTTGGCAGCCATGTTGCAAAAGAGGTCATCGATACCTTGTATAGTCTATTAATTTGCTTAGTTGTATTTCTCATGCAAGCATATATAATTAGACACCAAAATTACCAAAATCAGATGTTGTTAACTATGGTCAGAATTAAAAAAGGTCGTTGACCTATGAACATTTTTCATCATAGCGCCCTCCTGGAAGGTCTGACACATAACAAACTATACATTTTTGGAATCCTCATGACCATACGAGTAATTTGATATATTACTTGACATAATTGGGAGCATTCTGAACATTTGACCCCCATAACCTGTACTTTGCATGTGCATCGTTGCCAGGAAGTGCATTTTTGACCCCCTTAAAATCCATACAGAGGATTAGAAAGTAGTTTTTTCTTATTACTTGACTCAAAAGCAACTTTAAATATTAGGATAAATAATACAAATGGCTATAAAGTGATCAAAAATTTAAAAAAATATTATACTAAAATTGGCATTTTGTACCGTATCCTGTATGCATGGTATGTTAGGCAAAAATGACTATTTTTGAAAGCGTCAACTTAATACTAAAACACAAAAATACAAAACAAATCTTATGTTCCTAGTAACATTAAACTACATTCTTTCAGATGCAAAAGACTAGAAATTCATATCTGGTGTACACCTAAAGTTATTAGGGGTCAAAATTTGCCGATTTTAAGCGCCATTTGTGGCTGAACCACTTTAGGGGTGGCCTAAAATTCTGTAGGGGTCTAGAAATTTCTCTTTTTTTGAATTGCTCAAAGACATTGGCATATGGTTAATCCATTCTGAACATAATTAGGACCTATAAGTGCACTGTGACATTATCATGGGTCCTTCAAAATCAAGATAATTTGATTGAACAGTACGAAGTGCTGATTTTGACCTCCTCTGAAATCCCAACGAAATTCCGAAATCTATCTTTTTTGGCATTAGGTATTTCAGACACAGCCAGTGAGTGACCGCATTCAAAAAGAGGATCACAACTGATTCAATTAAGAAGAAAGTGCCCCGCAAAGAGAGCACTTTGTCATTTGGACCCCTTAAATTCCCAATTTTGGTCGAGGTCGCCAAACTTTGATTGCCTGCCATTCGCAAACGAAATGGAATTTGAATTTTTTTCTTGTGACCTCACCTAGGGATCCATGAAAGGTACCCCTGAGCCAAAGGAGAGCAAAATCCAAGAGGGTGGGTGTACACTCAATCTGTTTTGATATGGACTGACCCTATAGCGCCATCACTTAGGCGAAACTTGTATTCATGCTCCCAAAATATAAAAAACTTGGCTTACAAGTCACTTGTGAGGCCGTGTATGGAGTTTAGTGGATCCGTATGGGATCCCTACACACAAGAACTCAAACAGAAACTAGAGGCTGTTCAAAATAGGGCGGCTCGATTTGTTTGTCAGGATTATGAACGAAAAAGTAGTGTAACGAACATGAAGACCAAATTGGAGTGGGAGCCTCTGGAGGTGCGTAGGAAGATTTCAAGAGTGACAATATTCCACCAAGCTCTACAGGGTAGCCTCGCCATCCCAATGCAAAAGGTCTTGCGCCCAACCCAACGCTCATCAAGACACGTCAAATACACTCAGATTCAAGCCAATAAAAACTGTTATAAGTACTCCTACATCCCAAAAACACTGGTAGACTGGAACTCCATACCCAAACACATCACCTCAATTGAGGACAAAGACAAGTTCAAGGCAGCTGTAACTCAGTATTACGTCAACACCAAGTAACCAAGCGGTGCACCGTCCTGCTAGTTTGGCTCCCGCAAGGGGGTGGTTAGCAGTACCTGAACCAGAACCAGAACCAGAACTTGATGAAAGTACGTTATTAGTAGGCGTGAGTTAAAAGCTATCTGGGCTAGAACTATTGCGACTGTAGGGGTGAGCTTGCCTACAGGTAAAAAAATACTCGTGGCGGTTATATTACACGTCTAGTTTTAAGACAACGGGGGTGGAAAGGAGGGTAGGCCTACTACGGGGATGTGCGACAGATTCGGGGTGCATTTTGGTTTATTGATGGCCCTCAATTTCATGAAAATTTGGTTTAAGAAAGATTGTTTTTATTTATTATTTTTAAATTAATTTGTTTCCCAAATTGTCATCGGAAAGTGTGCCATTTTTTTTATTGTTACCATGGCGTGCGATAATAAATAGGCCTATTAATATAATTTTTAAATGCTATTTTATTATTTTGTTATTAATTGAAAATCTAAAATAGTATAAAATCGTATATGATGCCTTAAATTAAAGTTTAAAACGTTCTTCCAATATATAACTATTATTAAATAATTCCTAATATCTCGGACAACACTCCCCCCTCCCCCAATACACACACCCCCACACCCCTACACCAACAACCACATGCCAAGTCTTGGCGAAAGTCTACACATCGTGCACGCGCGCGTGCACCATCCTTGATCCAGCATTGTCCCGCTAAAATACACTACCCTATTACGAGCAATGGAATAGCCCGTCAATCATGCACAGTGGTTGCTCCTGGAAGGAAGATTATACCCGATGTGACGCGGTTGCTCATGGAAGACAAGAAGGATTATACCCCTTTTCGCAAAACCATGGGCAAAACTGCTCAGCCCGTCAGCTGTAGCCTACCATGGAAGAAAGAGATAAGAAGGAATCACAACGAACGCATTCACTTTGTCCACTCCCTTTACCGACATTTAATTGACATTGTTATTCATGAGGATTTACTTTGATCAATACCCCGCGTTAAATAGGTGATTGGTATTGTATTCCATGTATTTGCATGTCTTCTGGAGCGTGCCTGAAGCATGATTTGAACTAATGACCTTCCGTCCAAGGATTTTCTCTGGTGACGTGATCATTAGCCCTAGAACTCTGGCCATAGTATCCGTTTTTACTTCCACTAGGGCCAGAGGCACTTACATTGAAAAATTTGTTGGAGATGCTTGAACGATCCAGTACAAAAAATCAATGCTTGATCGAACCAATACAAATGTGTGTCAGGTCACTAATTAACATGATAAAACCCACTTGAGAACACACAATCGCCAGTCATTTCTAAAGACTCATTTATACTCAATCGCTTTTGCAGAAATCTGAATCGCACGCATGATCAGTGTACTAAATCGCCGTCGTATTTGCCTGCTGAGCATGCGCATGAATCGCTGTTTTTCAAAAGCGACACGTAGGCCTATATTGACACCCTCTGTCGGTCAAGGATTCAGTCTGATGATGAGCAACCCATGGGTATAAACACAGCTTTACACAATGACTAACTTACATAGGCACAAAAGACCGTGTTCATGTACCGTTACTCAGCCAAACATGGCAGAGTAGGTCCCGGATGACGGTACATGTTCCTATCTCCTCAACGTTATACCTTTCCAACAAGGAAAGAGATACGAAAGGCGAACGTCTAGTGATCATCGGTCATTGATGGCCTATATCTTTTTCTTCCATTTTGCCCAATTTTCCCGAACTTTAATGACTTTTTTCTCAGAGTTGGCAGTCTTTGGCACTGAAACGAGTTAGCTAGTTACGATTATACACATATAAACTATTAAATTAAACAGGTTTCAGGTACCGGACTCAACCGGATCATTGTGCATTATTTAAGAACATTTTACATCTATTTTCCATCGAAAAAGTCACCAAAATCTTACCTTATTTGCTAAAGATGAAAAAAAAAAAAAAACGGCCGATTTTGATGACCTTTTCGATGTTTTATAGGATATTTTCTACACAACACGATCAAGAAAACAGTTTGACTGTAGATCCCAAAACAAAGCTACTATACATGTTCAGAGCATCGGTGAAATTCCATAATCTTACTTCTGGGTAGCGTTTGTTTGTTCGTGGATGGGTTTGTTATAAATTTTTTTCAGTAATGATTTCGACAAGCATCGACCGCGGTAAATGGATCATACATGAAAGTAAGTACCATTGATAGCTTTTCTTTTCATGCGTCAATAGATAAGCGGATTAAAACTTGGCCGATCGAAGTCGTTGTGGTTCCTTCTCATCTCTTTCTTCCATGGCTGTACATGGCACTTTCCCCAATATTCCATACTAGTAAAAAGTATTCCATACAATCGGAACAGGAAGTAAATCGGGACTGAATTCCCTGTAACAATCCTTTTTATGAAGTGTTTCCCGAATATGGCAGAGTTCAATAGTAAATAACAAACTTCACACCCCCCAAAAAAAAAAAATTATTTGCCCTCATTCGACCGACCCTAAAACTGTGACAATCAACTGTTTTTCCTAGTAGTTTTTTCCTTGAACTATTTTTCCCCCATTTTCACAGTGAAAATGGGGAATTTGTGTATTATTTCAACCTTAAGGGTACATGAGGTATTGTTGGTCGAAGCAGCCAAAAAAAATCGATTTTCATTATCGGAATCAATTATTGAAAAATAGGCCTAATAGGCCTACTTTGGTTTTTGCAAAAGTTCATTCTACAAATCATACTTTGAAAACTTGCTTAATTTATTGTTGTTAATGAGTTATGTAGGCTACGTTTTACAAAAGTGTTGTTGTTTCAGCCCTCTTAACAACATAACTCAAGAACCACTGGATCTACAAAAAGCTACAAAATATCTGTGATAGGCCTATTTGAATTCTTCTACACGTGCACGATCGCTATGAAGTTGAGCAATGCAATTTTTGCTAAAGCTCACTACCATTCGCAAGAGGCTGTGAACTTTTTTTTTCTGCTGCTTCGACCAACAATACATCGTAGGCCCTGTAACTTAGCAACAAATTTATGTAAATCATTAATACTCTCAGATGAAGACTTCACATTTCATAACAGAGGTAAGGTATCCCATCAAAACTTGCCTTTTAATATAGGGTACCTGCAGGTAATATGGGACCATTAAGGACGTTTAGCTTATTTGCATAAAAACTAAAGAAGATATGCCCACAAGAGATTGTTATGATGAACAACCTGTCCTTTAAGATTAATAAAACAGGCAATGTTACCTTGTTTTTATGTTTGTTTGGACGCTATGACGTCAAAATGACGTCATCGTCAAGTGTCCCATATTACCTGCATGTGCAGGTATATAATATGGGACACTGTGTTATCTCTATGGTGAAAATCAAAAAGTTCAGAAAATCACTCTTTTGTTCTAAAAACATTTTTGTTACATGATTTTGAATGTTAAATGCAAATTTCTACAAGAAAATTCAATTTTCTAAATAGTTTTGCTTTTCGCATTGACAATGCACACAATTTCCTATGTGTCCCATATTACCTGCACCCATTCAGTTGAAAATCAGAGAAAATAATCATTTATAAAGGAAAGTGCCACTTGTCAGTGGAATTTTACCTGCTGATAAGCTTAACCCATCACCTAAAGATCATAAAAATGACAAATGCCCCTCAGTACCAGAGTTTTTGGATACACAATCATAAAATGTGACGTCATTGATTTTATATCAGGCCAAAAAAAACGACATAATTTTTTGGGCAATTTCACTCTTTTTGGCATTGATTTCCAAGAGTTTGATACACAGACTCCAAAACTGCATTTCTAGAAGCACAATTGATGTCTCTAAACACTTAACAAATCAACTTAAAGTGTTTACCTTCTCTAAGCTACTTTTTGTTAAAATCAAAACAGGTGTCCCATATTACCTGCTGTCCCATATTACCTGCACCTACCCTAAGTCTATATAGTTCATGTCTGACATTTTATCTGGTACAATTTGGAGTTGGCTGGTTCACTATAATTCAATGTCTATCTTCTGAATTCACCAGACTATTCATGTGTAATTGTGACTATAGCCTACAATATGCCAAAATGATATCTCTCCCATAAAAACAAACAAACAAACAATAAAAAAGATACTCGGATGATTTCTAAAAGTTTAAACTCTGACTTTCAGCACAAAAATTCAACTAACCTTGAATTTTTGAACCGTGGTATTCGAGCGACTGACCTTTTTTCTTTCTTTTTTTTTTTTTTTTTTTGCCTTAGGCCTACAACAAACATAAATATATACGAATGGAATTCCCAACATGACCTAAATGGAGACATGGCTGACTCAAGATGGAAATATAATATGTAAAACAAAATTTCGCGTGTATACTTTATTGCGCGAATTGAGAAAAAACAGGATTTTTTTAGGGTTTTAAATTTGCGAATCCAGAAGATTTACTGTTAGTTTCAATGTAAATTTTATATTTCGCGGGGGGTTTAATTTCTCGAATTCCAGGTCCTCGCGAAATTCTCGAAATTATATACCTCGCGAAATTTAAGTACCAAAATAATAGGAATATTGTCAACAGTCAACATAATTAATATGCCTACATCATGTACCACTTTTGATATGGCTGATTAAGTTGGAAATACCAAACTTAATAGGCCTATACAACTTATTACTTTTGATAGCACTTCCGTGCGCTTCCCCAGATTATAGCTTGCAACAGGCTCTTCTGAAGCTTTGGTTAAAACTTCAATTTGTTGAGGGATGCTCGCTCATTTGCCCAACTCTCCGATATATGTTTAATTTCCGAAAGCAGTTTAATTCCATATCAAGAAAACTATTCTACAGTGTACAGAGTGTCTTGCTAATTCTCGATCTAAGCAATAACTGATATAGCATTTCGTGTAACATTACATGGACATCGACAAGGAAGTTTTTAACAGTGGGAAAGTATTTGGAATCGGAGTTGACCAGAAAAGTTTTTAAAATGCTTTCCATTTCATACAATCTTGTTTTGTTTTGGATCTACATCTGCTTTACCATGTGTGTTGAAGCTGACGGTAAGTTCATTGTTGGTTGAATAACGACAGCTAGGACTATATAAATAACATAATTCGGACTTAAAATCTGACACTTAAAGCCATATAACATTTGCTGAGCAGAACGCCCACAAAAAAATTAAATTCTGGTTTTTACACGAATGTATAAATGTACTTTAGTCAATAAAGATACTCTGCAAAAATCAAGACATTAGGTGCTGAAAATCAGAGATTTTGAATAAAACGATGGAACCGGCGTTTTATTATTACGATGGAAATGTTAGTCGAACACGTAGGCCCTATGCACAGTATACGTATACACGGCGTGCGGGATACACATAGGGTAGGACTACCAATTATCGGACAATGCCAGTTATCGGACGATTACATGGTTTGGACCATGTGGAGTTGTTTCTTCAAGTCAACATGAATCTATATCGCATCAAATGAAAGAACGGATACTTACTGCTTTTAAATGGCTGCCTTGCAGCTGGTTCCGTTTATTATTATGTCGCAAATACGAGCGTGAATGAACTGAGTATGCCTCTTTATTATTAAAAACATGTTACTGAGGTAGCGTAATTCGGCATGACCAATTTGTGTGGGTCTTGAGCTTTTCATAATTTACTAAAACTGATATATTTTTATTATTATGTTTGTAAAACTGTGTAGTTTCTGCAGCAACATCTGACATGACCGGTTGCTAACAACGCTTCCGGCTGAATGAAGTGTCCGATAATTGGCTTGTAAAATCTGCGCATGCCCAATTACCGGACACCCTCTGGCCTTCATATAAACAGTTGCCAGCCAGCCGGCGCTGTATGTCAATTAACATGTTGCACTATGTTAGGTGTATTTTGGCGAAGTTGAGAACGCAAATAGGGTTTGATGTTAACTTTAAGTTATATTATAATGTTATGATTAAAATAGTTATGCGCCTACAATGTATAGGCCTACATTGTACCTAAATGTGGTTTGCGGTGGGGAAAATGCCACTGTGAAGTATCAGACAATGTCCAAATATAGCCCAAAATCATGAAGGAATAGACACAAACTTAACTGCATTTGGTTGAGTTGAAAAAATAGATGTGTGCCATTATTTTTGCGGGTGTCCGATAACTGGCTGCGTAGTGTCCGATAACTGGCATAGGCGTCCGATAACTGGCAAGATGCCTCAATGTGGTTTTCAATCCATATATCTATAATGGCTTGTCTCATCAATTCAAATTTTATGTTACATTTAGGGCTGTCTTTGGTCATTACGTGGATGTTCTATAGTTGGGAAAATATTCTTCAGTTTTTAAATATTGAGCAAATTGCTTAAGTGTCTGATAATTGGTAGTCCTACCCTACACACACACCCCGAGGATCGTACTGTATATTACAACCGCGGGAGTAACATGCATGGGCGCTAGTAGTAAATTCCGATTTTCTATGCTTTACCTCACTTGTTCGGCTCAAAATTAAAGGGGACATATATGACAGTAAAAGCTAACATTTTATGGAAAATAAATACTAATCTATTTTTACAGAAATGTAGCTAATTTCTCTACTTGGAGAAATTATAGATTCATGTAAAATGTCTCATTATACACGTCTACTCAGCAAACACCAAACGGTTTAAGCTTTTACGTTTTGTATGAAAACACAATACAGCAATACTTTCAAAATGTTGTCAAAATGTTATTGTAAATTATTTTTGCAAACATTTATGTCAATTATTTCGTCTGGACTTACTTATTATAATAAATTATTAAAATATTTTGCAGTAAGTTTTCAATTTTTTTTAATGTTATGAAAACGTTTAATATCCTTTGTACTTTATTATAACCCGACATTTAACCGTTTTGTGGCTTTTCTAACCTTTTGCGAATAATGTCGAAAAAGTTTTGTTTTTGCTGGTATAACCACTATGTTAGCACACCTATAGGCCTACATGACATTAACATGTACCAAAATCTGAATTATAATGATTTTTACTATCCTCTGGATGGGCAAATGACAAAATAGGCCTTTAACCAGTGTGAACGATGCGCGGGGTTCTATGAGAGATCCGTGATTTGGTGTTTCCATAAATATATCGAATTCCTGCATGTTTGCTTGTGTTAAAAATGGTCGCTCCGTGCGGAGATTCACTTGGGTCCTGATGAATGGTACCATGGTCAAGCATCTATACAAGCTCATTATTAGTGTATGAAAAAAGAAAAGAAATGAAGCTAAAGAACAACGGAAAGAACGTCACTGTCTCGGTGAATATGTTAATGTCAGTTTTGGTTCAAGAGTGAGAAATCCAATCTCAACTGGCAGGAAGAAAGCACAATTTCTTGATTTTCCTTGTATTGCACCGTAGTGCAGAGCAAGAAGAAAGTGAAGTTGATTTAGGCCTACATTCACTGGTTGCCAAGCAAGACAAAAACACAACCTACTCATACCCAAGACCACCAGGGGGACGAGGACAACACCTTTGACGTCATCTTCTTCTAGTGTGACGTCATCGAAGGTTGTCAACAAGCCATAAATCATCAGAGCCATAACATCCGGCTGAGGGCGCAGTTGGTAGGCCTACCGGGTACTGTGAAAGCGCTCCCGGTAAGCGATCAAATTTTAAGTAGTGTTGAAGTCAAAAATTCTTCTAATTAGGGTGCTTTACAAGAAAAAACAAATGTTGATTTTCCTTTCATTTGAGTGCTGGAAAATAAAGTAGGACGCAATGTTGATATTTCATTCGCTGTAACAAGAATTTTCCATTCGCTGGGTGGAGTGCCTGCAAAAAAAAACAATGTTTATTTTCTACTAATTAGAGCGCCTATAGAGTACCGAAGTGTGACGTCATAAAATTTTCTTTTTTGCATTTCAGCATTTTGACCATATTTCAGTAGAACATGATGAAAATCATCCACAGTCCAATTATGAACCAGGCCAATTTACACTGATTTCAATGGGGCTAATTAGGTATTCATGCGGCCATATCTCGGGCCCTCATGATCCGATTCCCACCAAATTTGGACTGTGGATGTTTTTCATCATGCTCCACCGACACATGGTATTCAAAACGCTGAAATGCAAAAAATGTTTTCTGTGACATCATCACCTCGGTAATCTATACCCAGAATCAACGTTCATTTTCCACTCTCTGGAGTGTCTATATAAAGAAATGAATAATACTGAAGTCACAGAAGAAACTAGACATAGGGCGTATAGCTGTGGTCTAAGACCACGATCACAGCCGTGTTGTGACCCTTTAAATACCTTTGACCCCAACATTTATGAAAATCCCATAGACATTAACAAATGCCAATGTACCTATGTGTGCACTTGGCGTCACTCTGAACAAATGCCAATGTATGTGTGCACTTGGCGTCACTCTGGGTCGATCCTTCATGTAATTATTTCGTGTAAGCTAATCCTAATCCTAACCCTAATCCTAATCCTAACCCTAACCCTAATCCTAACCCTAATCCTAACCCTAAAACCCTAAACTAACCCTAACCTTAACCCTAACCCTAACCCTAATTTCGTGTAAAATTACATGAAGGAATAACCTCACTCTGCCATGTTATTTGTGGCAGAAGAGGCATTTTGAAGATTTTTTGTCACGGACCTGAAGTGACCCCTAAATGACATTTGACCCCAAATAAAAAAAACCCTAGTGTACACTGGGTAACATCAATTCATGTGTGAATATACCGTAATTAATCTGAGACCGTCACTTTGCTATGTTTTTCTTGGCTGATTTTTGAAGCTATTTCGTTTTACACCGGAAGTGACCCCTTAAAGATCTTTGACCCCAAATCTGTGTATGATTCATAGATAGGCCTACTGAGTTTATAGCGATGCATGCATGTGTGCAAGTTGCGTCACTGTCCTACGTAGTTTGTGGGAGAAATAGCATTTTGAAAGTATTTCGTTTTATAGGCCTACCGGAAGTGACCTTTTAATGACCTTTGACTCTAAATAAAAAACATCACATATACGTTGGGTAAACTCCAGCGAATGGAAAATCTACATTGCTTTATTCTTGCTAGACATCCCATTCAATGGAAAATCAACATTGCTTTCTTTTGCTAGGCATCCCAGTGAATGGAAAATCAACATTGGTTTCTTCTTGCTAGGCACTCCAGTGAATGGAAAATCCACATTGCTTTCTTCTTGCTAGGCATCCCAGTGAATGGAAAATCAACATTGGTTTCTTCTTGCTAGGCAATCCAGTGAATGGAAAATCCACATTGCTTTCTTCTTGCTAGGCACTCCAGCGAATGGAAAATCAACATTGCTTTCTTCATGCTAGGCACTCCAGCGAATGGAAAATCCACATTGCTTTCTTCTTGCTAGGCACTCCAGTGGATGGAAAATCAACATTACTTTCTTCTTGATAGGCACCACAGTGAATGGAAAATAACATTGTTTTTTTCTTGCTAGGCACTCCAGCGAATGGAAAATCAACATTGCTTTCTTCTTGCTAGGCACTCCGGCGAATGGAAAATCAACATTGCTTTCTTCTTGCTAGGCACTCCAGCGAATGGAAAATCAACATTGTTTTCTTCATGCTAGGCATCCCAGTGAATGGAAAATCAACATTGGTTTCTTCTTGCTAGGCACTCCAGTGAATGGAAAATCCACATTGCTTTCTTCTTGCTAGGCACTCCAGCGAATGGAAAATCAACATTGCTTTCTTTTGCTAGGCATCCCAGTGAAGGGAAAATCAACATTGCTTTCTTCTTGCTAGGCACTCCAGTGAATGGAAAATCAACATTGGTTTCTTCTTGCTAGGCACTCCAGCGAATGGAAAATCCACATTGCTTTCTTCTTGCTAGGCACTCCAGCGAATGGAAAATCCACATTGCTTTCTTCTTGCTAGGCACTCCAGTGGATGGAAAATCAACATTACTTTCTTCTTGATAGGCACCACAGTGAATGGAAAATAACATTGTTTTTTTCTTGCTAGGCACTCCAGCGAATGGAAAATCAACATTGCTTTCTTCTTGCTAGGCACTCCGGCGAATGGAAAATCAACATTGCTTTCTTCTTGCTAGGCACTCCAGCGAATGGAAAATCAACATTGTTTTCTTCTTGCTAGGCACTCCAGCGAATAGAAAATCAATATTGTTTTCTTCTTGCTAGGCATCCCAGTGAATGGAAAATCAACATTGCTTTCTTCTTGCTAGGCACTCCAGTGAATGGAAAATCAACATTGCTTTCTTCTTACTTGGCACTCCAGTGAATGGAAAATCAACATTGCTTTCTTCTTGCCAGGTATTCCAGTGAAGGGAAAATCAACATTGTTTTCTTCATGCTAGGCACTCCAGTGAATAGAAAATCAACATTGCTTTCTTCTTGCTAGGCACTCCAGTGAATGGAAAATCAACATTGCTTTCTTCTTACTTGGCACTCCAGTGAATGGAAAATCAACATTGCTTTCTTCTTGCCAGGTATTCCAGTGAAGGGAAAATCAACATTGTTTTCTTCATGCTAGGCACTCCAGTGAATAGAAAATCAACATTGCTTTCTTCTTACTTGGCACTCCAGTGAAGGGAAAATCAACATTGCTTTCTTCTTACTTGGCACTCCAGCGAATGGAAAATCAACATTGCTTTCTTCTTGCCAGATAGGCCTACTCCAGTGAAAGGAAAATCAACATTGCTTTCTTCTTGCTAGGCACTCCAGTGAAAGGAAATCAACATTGCTTTCTTCTTGTTAGGCACCACAGTGAATGGAAACTCAACACTGCTGCTTTCTTCTCTTGTTAGGCACTCCAGCGAATGAAAATCAACATTGCTTTCTTCTTGCTAGGCACCACAGTGAATGGAAACTCAACACTGCTGCTTTCTTCTCTTGTTAGGCACTCCAGCGAATGAAAATCAACATTGCTTTCTTCTTGCTAGGCACTCCAGCGAATGGAAAATCCACATTGCTTTCTTCTTGCTAGGCACTCCAGTGGATGGAAAATCAACATTACTTTCTTCTTGCTAGGTACCCCAATGAATGGAAAATAACATTGTTTTCTTCTTGGCACTCCAGCGAATGGAAAATCAACATTGCTTTCTTCTTGCTAGGCATCCCAGTGAATGGAAAATCAACATTGCTTTCTTCTTGCTAGGCACTCCAGCGAATCGAAAATCAGCATACGCGGATCCGAGTTCGAAATCCGATGTCCAACTGATTTTTTCAATATTTTATTAAACAAAAAATTTATTGTCATTAATCAAGGATAACACAATTTTAATCATTGCTATTGTGATATTATTTTTTTTTATCAAAGCAAGATGTTTGATTCTCAGGGATATTATTAATTATATGAAGGACCTACTAATTAGTGTAGCTAGCCGCTAGCAGAACAAATAATAAAAGAAATATCTTTATTTCTTTCTATCTGAATAACACAAGAAACTAGATCAGGTTACCAATATTTTTCTCATTTAAATAAAGTTCTGTCCTAGGGCGATTCGCATGATAATAGGACAATAAAACATGTAATATGTATGAATGGTTGTTGAATCGATCTACAGACATGTCCCTCTGTCATCTTCAGCTATCGTAGAACTGTATTCCAACATGACTGTCATTTAAATTGTTATACCGTTCCGGTTGGTTTATTGCATACACACTATAGAGGTTATCCGTGTTCTATAAGCTGCATATCCTATCAACGACTGCTATACCTTGTTTAAAAACTTTCAAAAGAAGTACCTGCATGTGCAACCATGACTGTTTCAAAATAGCCCGCCATGAGTCATGCAGATAACTCCCGAGGTCATGCATTGAATTAGTTTGAATGAGGAATACTACGGGAATCAGCGCCTTTTGTTAGAAGTCACACATGCGTAAAGTGGATAACCTCTATAGGTGTGAAAAATTGTTCCACTAGTATGGAAGGCCAGCAGGGACAAAAACGTACCCAAAAAGAGACAACCAAATATGTGACCAGTCACAACAAAAGATACCTCTTGTCGGTACCTACATAGATCATATTTTGGTAGTGCAAGTCAAACACCTTTTAAACTTTATTCTTTCTATAATCCTATTGTTGAAGAGGATAATAGGATATTATCTATAGAATGGTTATATAGCTCTAATCTTTGGTTGCTTTAGATAAACCCTTCTCAAATGGTGGACAACAAAGCATTGCAATTTGTATAGGTACACATATTAGCCAACTGTTAACAAAGAGAGGACATTCCTGAACCCTCGTTACCTTGAGGATGATTTGAACTGACCACCAATTATGATGATCTGATATTGATTGATTTTTACCCTTGCAATGTTCAAAAAGAGACGCATGTAGCAACCGACAAGAAGTACCTTTTGTTGTGACTCGTCACATATGGAAGGCCATTAAAGTCATACGTAAAGACAAAATAGCAAAGCGGTAAAAATACCCAAAGGGACTGTCCCCACCACAGACACACTGAACAACTTGGCACAGCCTATATAGGAATGTGCAACAAGATTTTCCACAGTGCTACAAAGAATCACAAGCCGTGAAATTTGGATAGCCAACAAGCTTAAGCTATATCTCGATAGAGAGCAGGGCTTGAAGAATGAGGGAAATTAAAAACACAAACCGCGAAAGACCGCCAACAACCGCCGCTCAATAGGGATGTCGAACTAGATTGTCCAACATTTACAAAGAACCACAAACCGCGAATTTTGGATATCCACCTAAATTGCCCCGCGGGGCTACAAAGAAGTATGGTTATCCAACAGGCTTAAGCTATAAATTACCCCCATAAAGATCAGGGCTTGAAGAATGAAGGAAATTAAAAACCACAAATCGCGAAAGACCGCCAACAACCGCCGTTCAATAGGTATGTCAAACTTGATTGCCCCGCAGGGCTACAAAGAAACACAAACCGCGAAATATGGATATCCAACCAGTTTAAAAGACAAATTAGCCACCGATAGAGGCCAGGGCCTGAAAAATTAGAGAAATGAAAACCACAAACCGCGAAAGAACGCCAAAAACCGCCGCTCACTAGGGATATCCAAATAGATTGGCCCGCAGGGATACAAAGAATCACAACCGCGAAATTTGGATATCCAACAAATTAAAACCACAAACTACGAAAGACCAACAACAACCGCCGCTCAATAGAGACATCCAGCTAGATTGCCCCGCAGTGCTTCAAAAACCACACACCGCGAAGTATAGTTATCCAACAAGCTTAAACTATAAATTAACCCCCGATAGAGGGTAGGGCATGAAGAATCACAATGAGGGAAATTAAAACCACAAACCACGAAAACCCGCCAACAACCGCCGGTTAATAGGGAAATCCAACTAGATCTAAATCTAAATAACTATCAGCCGCGAAATTTGGATATCCAACTAGATTGCCCAGCAGGGCTACAAAAACCACAATCATTAAAACATAATTATCTTGCTAAGTCGTGGCACTTAGACGCTTCCGTAGTATGCCTTGCTACATATACGCGCATTTCTCAGTTTCAATTTGAAGTTTATCGGACTGACTCTGTGTCTCGCTGGCATCGTCAACATTGGGTACGTGTTGTTCATATTTACATTTTCTTAGTTGCCTTGAATAATTAAAGTATATTAAAATGTATATTGATCATATTATGTATCCCTATTAACATTACAGTACGCGGTAGCTGTGACCAGTAGGTTTTAAAAATAAACGGCTGGTAAAGTTTTATTAAATTATTTACTGTGGTAAATCAAGGATAACATAATTTCAAACATCTATTTTTCGTTTTATTCGTTTTATGGAGTACTTCGTAACCCGACGACTTTCCAAGCTTGGAGCTGCTTGGCTACGTTCATAAAAAGAAAGGAAATCCACCAAAAAAACGTTGACAACGTAAAGAAAGCAGCAAGTTTAAAAAGCCACCACCTCGGCTCACTTTTTGAAACTTGGTCCCATTTTGAATATCAACAGCAAATCGGTGTTTTTTAACGTTTTAACAATAGCATCATTGCCATTTACATGCCTACTTGTTATTCGTTTAATTCAATCATTGATCACGAACTTAATATTATAAAACAAAACATATATAGGATATTGGCCAAGAACAACATCCAGAGCAACATAATAACCTTTCTGATCGTTCCAGAATGCTAACAACTTTATATCACATCGGCACATTAAAGATACATAACACTTCTGGAAATGTTTTAAGTTGATAATTATGACAAAGTTTAAATCAGTATCTTTTACAAATGGGACCAAGTTTCAAAAAGTGAGCCGAGGTGGGGGCTTTTTAAATTTGCTGGTTGAACAGGTGAAACTGACCAAAAATGCCTGGAATAGCTAGTCGTGAACTAAAAAAATTTAAAATAAAAATTCCTTTAAAAGGAATAGGGCGGGCAAATGAAAAATTGTCAAGAGAAATGAAAGAATGAGTAAGTCTTCGCAATTAAAAACAGGGAAAATATGACACAACATCGATTTCCAATGGGGGAATAACACAAAACGTATAAACAAAGTTAAAAGAGTTTTTAACTTTATACGTTTGTTATTCCCCATTGAGGTTGCGTCATATTTTCCTGATTTTAATCTTATCTATTGCTTATCCTTTGTTCTCTGCTGGTCAGTTGGAACAGATTTTCCCTGTTTTTATATTAACCCTTCACATCATAACAGAAGACGTTTTATATTAACATTTTATATAAAACATTGTTATAAAACTTTTGTAGATAATAGTTATTTAAAACATTTTCGTAATCATACCTAGAGTTCTTTTTGTCATCAGATAGAAAGACTTCTGCTCTTCTTCTCTGGTGAGACAACAGGGCTGGGGTATCTTTCCATATCAAAGTTTAAAAATCTGTCATATCAATTTCCTCAATATGTTGTTTTGATACAACTTATGAGGGGAAAAGTTTGATTTTACAATATTTCGATATTACTTTTTAACTTTTTAACTTTATTATGATTAACATAACTATATCATTATTTTGTCCCAACAAAAATAATCCAGGGAATAAAATATTCATTCATATGTTTATTTATTTTATTCAACCTGGGCCATTTGTACTGGTGCACATGCATTCTAATAATTTGTCTATAATACCTTATACAAGCATCAGCAAGCACAATTTGTCACAAGATTTGAAAAGTAAATAGCCTATGTACACACTGAACACAATGCCCACTAGTCTCGGTACCAGCCGGTTTGTGCTCCTCCGTCACTAAACAAGTGACGGAGGAGCACAAACCGGCTGGTACCGAGACTAAATGCCCACAAGCTGTTTTAAGTACACTAGCGGGACACCCGCGCTACGCGCGGGGCCCCGCCAGGTGAGTAAATGGGAGCGTTCACTAAAACGGAGGAATTACTGAACAGGTAGAATCATTGAAAAGGTAAATTTCATTTATCTGAGTCTGACCCTCGTTAAGCCTAAGTTTCCATTTTAGCTTCTTTCTTTCTTTTTAGTTTCTTCTACATGGGCCAATTTTGTTTCATTTTTTAAAAACATTTTGCTGCTAAGCTTGCAAATTTCCGTTACCATGTTTTTTATTTACTCAATCCCGTTCCCATTATTTTCTGAATCTGTCCTTTCTTACATTTCCCTGTTGACTTCATTTTTTATTTGCTGCTTAGCTTGTGATTTCCCGTTTTCATGTTATTTATTTAGTTCTGTCCTCAGTTTAATAGCTTTTTTTATTTAAATCATCTAATTTTATTAGATTTTATTATTCTTTCCTTCTTTAGCCTATTTTATTCCCGTTTTCATTTTCTTACTGTGACTAACTATAGGCTAACCCACATACTCGTAGGCCTACCTGTTTGTCCTCATTTTGTTTTCTTTTTTAATTACAGTAGGCCTACCTCTTCATGTTGTGTGTACTTTTTAACACACATCTTTTCCCCGTATTTATTACGCCTACGGTCGGTCGTTCACCCGTATTATCATTCATTGCGCGACTCTGCGTCGTTTACGCGCGACATGGCGTAGTGCTGCGTTACCCGCGCGCTATCGCTGCGCTACGCGAGCGCCTTGGCATTAGATACGCCCGTACGACGCGCACGGGCTAGCTTGACAACTGACTCCCTTTTTTGTTTACCCAGCATAGCAACGTACCACATTTTCACTGATTTTGAGGCCAATTCTTGACCGTTTTCAACCAAATAAAGTTTAAACACGTTCCCGTATATTCATCGATCTCCCGTATGAATTTGGAGACATTTGGATCGAAACTGACGGAGCCTTTATAGCATACATAGATAGATAGATACATACAACATTCCCCTATTTATAGTAAGATACGGAAGCTGTCAGTATAAAATGATATATAAAATGACCTTCACGATGCTATTAATTTAGCCCAAAGATTAGGAAAACTAGCAAAACTGGTGAACTGGTACTGTTCAAATAAAAACATCTGCAAATCTTGCTGCAATTTCCAAATAGTATTTATTAATTAATAATTATTTTTGTTATTTCTTTTAATACAAACACATTACTGCCTATGACGAATTTATCGTATTACTTACATATCAAAATCAAGTAATAATTACAAAACTCGCCGTAAACTATCACCTTTGTGGGTGTTTGGGATATAACCGGCAGGAATATTTTCTCAACACTGCGGCATGTGAAAAAGTAGGTCAATAGTCAGAGAATATAGGGCGCACGCCGCACCCGCCCAAAAAGGGACCAAAATTGGACCATTACGGTTTACTTACGGTTTCATAGTGGGAATATATTGGCAATATTATATTGGCCCAGTACAGTAGTGAATAAATTGGACATGTACTGGGCCAATTTCAACCCATTTTGGCCCAGTGCTGGCAATATCTATTGGGCCAATCGAATGCCCGTGTGCACGACCTTACCGGGCCAATACAGGCTGCCATTTTTGGTTCATTATAGCAGCTGTTATTGTATTGAGCCAGTATCGGGCCGATTGTGTAATGTTTGCTGGGATGTCATTAAAATTGTCATTAGTATTTTTGCTATGAAAAAATTGTCAAAAAAACAAAACAAACAACAACAAGGAAACAACACACAAAAAACATAAACTAGTTTAAAAACCGCATTAAAATATAAAACTTATGTCCATTTTGATTAATAATTGGCGCATAGTTATTATCCTGCCGAACTATTTGAAAAAATGGTTTACTATCTCCTACCATTTTGGTGGAATAATTAATATTAGTTTAGCCACTTAAAAAAAACGGTAGGCCCTATAGCTTGTTGAACTATAAACCGCTCAACAAATTTTGTGCAGGCTCTACTAATTGATAAACGAAAATTAAGTGTTCTATTCTTTCTCTCTACGTTATACATTATAGATACTTGTGAGCCTATGACAATTAAGACGCCATTTAGTTTTATCTCTACGAGTAAGATTACTTGTTCCGATTTGATGGTACTTGCTGCCGGATATACCACCAATATAATCGAAGGAAAATGCACATTTTACGTTTTTGTGCAAGGTAAGCTATAATAGCAAATTGCTGGTTTCGTCCATTTCTAGAAGGGGAATGATGGGAATATCAAAATAGACTACACTGTTAGCAGAATGGAGTCAAGTGACTCTCAAAGTGGAGTAAACTAGCACCACAGATCCAATATCAGTGCTAGCACAGGTTGGATAAGTCAAATATATAAAACACTGGCGCCTGAAGTGGGCAATCTTAATCATGTCCCTCATTTAACAAGGCAGGATATGCCTACATCAGGTCCGAACGCAAATTTGGTGTCATTATGGTCTAATTACTGTGACATTTAAAAAAAGGACCCATGCCTCTTATCTTCTCGCTTTCTACTCTTTCTAGTCTGTCTGTCTCTCCCCCTCCCCAACTCTCACCTGTGCCATCTTTTGAATTATGTGGATATCTGAATTATATTGGATGTTGTATTTCCTTTACCCTTCTCCCCCTCTTACTGTTTTAGCAGTAGGCCTATGATCAACGTAGAAAAATTCAAATAAACGGAGTAAACTCCCCCCTGCTCTTTTTGAGTCTTGCAATTTTGCCTGAAGCTTCGAAGCAATTATCAGATTACCAATTCCAATGAAAGAAATCCTATTCACTTCAACGCACTTCTCTGGAGTTGCATATTACCAAGTTTTAAGGTGTATTTGGGACGAAAATAATTCCCTGTTTAATCTCTTAAGCGCGCTTCAGACTCCATATTGTACGTACAATATTGTATGTACAATACTTTTCGTGACGTCAAAAAGTATTACACGTGCAATAAATAGTATGTACCGGGAAAATATATATTTTGCTACAATCATAGGTTGCTTAATTGATACAGAGTTGCCAAATTTCTAAGAGTTCTAAATTTAGTGAGTGCACGGAATGATGAACATCTTTTAATGTCTTCTTGTATTCAACCATGGTAGGTACCATAATACCTACCATGATTCAACTGTACTTGAATTATTATATAATCAATGGGCACCTTTTTAAAGTTAATAATACGTCGTAAATTGTAATAATAATATAAATGGCACATTCAGATCTTATTTATTTATTGATTGATTGACTGATTGATAACTGATTGATTAATTGATTTAGAGATTCATTTATACTGATATTTAGTCATATATTGATTTAGAAAGTTTAAAAGTATTATTTGTAGGTCTTTGTATTTATTCTGGTTCTGATTTTATTGATACTGATATTTTTGTTAATTTTTTAAAGTTTTGGCATAGCATTCGTTACACGCTGTGTTATGAATTTGCAACACCTTGTTACATATTGATATCGTTGAGGCATGTTATGATAGGCCTACTTATGATCATCACAATACATCCATAAACGTGTTAATGCAGTAACCGTAGCGTTAGGGGCACGAAAGCCCCCCCCCCCCCCCATTGATCTGAAATATTAGAAAATCCCATAGGAAAACTGCCGAAAACGGCTTGTGCCCCTCCCCCCTCATCAGAACCGGATGCAACGCCTTCTATACTTTTCATTCATTAATTATAGGCGTATTAATAGTAATGCGTTGAGTTTTTAAAAAGTAATATCCGCCTTTTTTTCTTTCTTTTTGAAATGACATACGGTACTTGTTACAAAAACAAATCAGCATGAAAAACATTTTTTTTTTCGTCAGAGGCAGATATTTGGCCTATTCAGTGAACATGTGCTTGTAGGACAACGATTTTGAATTAAACATGTTAATTGTGATATTTTAATTCCCCTAGAACACCACAGTTAAGCGTCCAAAATTGTAAGTGGGTTTTCTTTTATTTAACCTCATTATTTCGCTAAAATTAC
Source organism: Amphiura filiformis (assembly GCF_039555335.1). NCBI lineage: Eukaryota > Metazoa > Echinodermata > Ophiuroidea > Amphilepidida > Amphiuridae > Amphiura > Amphiura filiformis. The sequence goes on from NC_092638.1 coordinate 25,253,599, forward strand.
TCGAAAACCGTCCTAAGAGTTGTTGTTACTAATAAACATTTCATAATTTTGGGCAAAGGATAGCCAAATAGTTGACCGAAATCGTATATTTGCACCAATATTTGACTAAAATCGTATATTAACATTACCGCCCCTTCGTGGCTTTATTGCAAGCCAAAGTGTGAAACGAGATTACTTGAAATATATATTTCAGAGTTGAAAGAGTTTCAAGCCTACGAATATATTTCTGAAACATGTCTCTCTGATTGGTTGATGGTCAAGAGGATTACGGCATCCTCAAAGCCTCTTGCTGTAATTCTCTAATCGATATCTATTATAGGACCGATCTTCTGAAATCCACACAACCGTGTCAAATGAAATAGTCTCGAATCATAATTCGTGCACGATACAACGTTGATACGTCAGATTTCGGAATTTTATTAAAAATAGGCATAAATCACATTGAACAGGTTGAATGCTGGCAAAAGTAGATAAAATAACTATGGGTCGAATTTACATTAATCAGTGTCCTGGGGCCAGGATAACATTTAGGACTCCTTCGAAACAATACTTCGCCAAATGTCCTTGCTTTCATTTTCTCATTTAATTTGTTTTAATTTTAATTAATTTCTTTATCCACTGGCTCTCTGGCAAATCCGGTATTGCCAAATATTTATCGTCCATTACCGTGTTAATCTATTTATTTATTAATATGCACCATCTATTAAATTCCTATAATACATTGTATAGGCCTAGTGTATTTGATAACAAATTTGTTTTTATTTTTAACTGGAATTTGGGTTCCATTACACGATTTCATAATAAGATATGTTTGGGCATGGCGGATTAGCATATTATTAAAAATAGACATACTCTTAGGCCCCCTTTTTTTAAATGTTTGTAGGCCTACATTATTGATATCAATATTTATGTACAAAATGCAAAAGAATGTATATATATTTGATTGTTTTGTAAACATTAAATTTGATGTTTACTCATAATTATGTCTGGAAAGTCAGGGAAAAACTAAGGAGTATCGGTATTTAGTTTCCTGGGAAAGTGGATCAGATGAGCAGTGAGTAAAAACATTTGCCCTAAATCTTTATTTGATTTTTATTGTTTTATGAATTTATTAGGGCTACTGGTAAAGTGCAGAAAAACCTCCAAACGCACTCTAGAATTTTTCATCAGCAGCAGTAGAAATTTCTCTTGCATAGATTTTCTGGTGACCTCGCTTGGATTTAGCAAACAATGAACCGTCAGGGTTATAGCGCGTTATTTAATCTGATTCAACTCGTCGTGGCACGTATATTTATTGCATGTGTAATACTTTTTGACGTCACGAAAAGTATTGTACATACAATATTGTACGTACAATACGGAGTCTGAAGCTAGCCTTAGTGTCCCAAAGTGCAATAGAAAGTTTTATGGTGAGAGAGCTTTTTGTAATGCAGCTCCAGTCTTGTGGAACAACTTGCCTATAGACGAATCCAACGAGCCAAGTCATGGTCAGCATTTGGTCCGACATCTTTGGGTAGCCGCTAGCACCAACCTGGTGTTTTGAGCGTCCAATTGTGCAAATAAAAGCCGCCTAAAGCTAGCTTCAGACTCCGAGTATTGTACGTACAATATTGTATGCAACATATCTACGTTATTTTATCTATTGCCATTCTATTTCCAGTAATGTTTAAGTTCTAACGAATGTTTGATGACGAAAAATCGATAATATGTTACATGTAATATCTAGTAGAAATATATTATCGATTTTACGTCATCAAACATTCGTTAGAACTTAAACATTACTGGAAATAGAATGGCAATAGATTAAACAACGTAGATATGTTGCATACAATATTGTACGTACAATAAAAAGTCGAAATACTGCTTTACACCTAGAGAAGATGCAAGGACGAGGAGGGATAATAGAATAATATATATAAATAGAGATAATTCCGCATCTATTCATACATCGTCCTTTTGTTCGCAAGTACATCAATGCATAGATACCGCGTGTAGTTAATCCGATTATTATGTATTAAGGTGTAAGGGTCGGTTCATAGTGAATATTCGAAGGCGAATATTCGTTGTCGAATACTTTTTGTGACGTCAAAATATATACGGCAACGAATAAAATATGATGACACGCCAAGTTGAGTCGGATTAAATATCGCGCAACTGATAGCGAGATACTATTGATTTATATGAAAGGCTCGAGGTCACCTGAATATCGTTCGACGAACGATGATCTCAAAAATCGCCAATGAAAATTAACCTGCCCAGTTGTGCAAAATACGCCTGGATAGTTCCAAAATGGCTGATAACGAACTGAAAGAAAACGTTATTAGTGCGGTACAAGCGTACCCATTTTATATGACATAAAAGTAAGGGACTATTATAAAGACGTCCAGAAAAAGGAAAATGCCTGGCAGGCAATAGCATTCCAATGCTGTAGTGATGGTAAGTTATGTTTTATGCAAATAATATAATATTTAGGCTTACAAACATAACCTACAAATGTACAAGTGAACGGTTCATTGTTTGCTAAATCCAAGCGAGATCACCCGAAAATCTATGCAAGAGAAATTTCTACTGCTGCTGATGAAAAATCCTAGAGTGCGTTTGGAGTAGTAGGCCTAATAAATTCATAAAAAAATAAAAATCAAATAAACATTTAGAGCGAATGTTTTTACTCACTGCTCATCTGATCCACTTTTCCAGGAAATATCGATACTCCTTTTTTCCTGACTTCCCAGACATAATTATGAGTAAACATCAAAATTAATGTTTACAAAACAATCAAATATATATATACATTCGTTTGCATTTTGTACATTAATATTAATAATGTACAAACATTTGTACAAAGGGGGCCTAAGAGTATGTACAAAGGGGGCCTAAGAGTATGTCTATTTTTAATCATATATTAATTCCGCCATGCCCAAACATATTTTATATATGAAATCGTGTAAAAACTGACCCCTTGTAAATCTATGGAACCCCAAATTCCAATCAAAAATAAAAACAACTTTGTTATCAAATACACTAGGACTATACATTGTATTACAGGAATTTAAAAGATGGTGCATTTTAATAAATAAATAGATTAACACGGGTAATGGACGAGAAATATTTGGCAATACAGGATTGACCACATAGGCAGTGAATAAAGAAATTAAAAATAATAAAAATAATGAGAAAATGAAAGCAAGGACATTTGGTGAAGTATTGTTTTAGAGTGCGAAGGAGTCCTACATGTTATCCTGGCCCAGGACACTGATTAATGTAAATTCGACGCATAGTTATTTTATCTACTTTTGCCATGCAGCATTCAACCTGTTCAAGGTGGTTTATGCCTATTTTAAATAAAATTCCGAAATCTGAAGTATCAACGTTGTATCGTGCACAAATTATGATCCGAGACTATTTCATTTGACACGGTTGTATGGATTTCAAAAGATCGGTCCTATAATAGATATCGATTAGAGAATTACAGCAAGAGACTTTGAGGATGCCGTAATCCTCTTGACCATCAACCAATCAGATAGTCATATTTCAGAAATATATTCGTAGAGTTGAAACTTGTTCAACTCTTGAAATATATATTTCAAGTAATCTCGTTTCACATTTAGCAGCACTTTGGCTTGCAATAAAGTCACGAAGGGGCGGTAATGATAATATACGATTTCAGTCAAATATTGGTGCAAATATACGATTTCGGTCAACTATTTGGCTATTCTTTGCCCAAAATTATGAAATGTATATCAGTAACAACTCTTAGGAGCGTTTTCGAGTAATTTTAACGAAATAATGAGGTAAAATAAAAGAAAACCCACTTACAATTTTGGACTTGACGCTTAACTGTGGTGTTCTAGGGGAAATAAAATATCACAATTAATATGTTTAATTCAAAATCGTTGTCCTACAAGCACATGTTAAATGGCTCGATTCACATTAGGTATAAGTTGGGACATTGTCAGATTGTGTGAACATTACAAATACAAACAATAAGGTTGAAAAAGAAAAAGCCATTTAAAAATGAATTTAAAAGATCGTCTATTTGTAGCTTTATGACACTGAATATACCAAATATCTGCCTCTGACGAAAAAAATGTTTTCCATGCTGATTTGTTTTTGTAACGAGTAGGCCTATGTCATTTCAAAAAGAAAGAAAAAAAGGCGGATATTACTTTTTAAAAACTCAACGCATTACTATTTATAGGCCTATAATTATAATTAATTAGCCATGTGTTTGATAATTACAGAAAATAAAATATGCAAAATTTCTTCTCAAAGCAAATTAAATTACCTGGAATATGATTGTATGGTGTTAAAGTATGCAGTTTAAAGTGAATTGTAAACAAAATGTGAAAAAAGAAATTGCCCTCTTGCATTATATTACCACTGGGGGTCACTTATATTCAATTTGCTCCTCCTGATCATCCTCCACCCCGCAAATTATGCAAATGTTAACAATGTTTACAACATTTATTATGCTTACTGTATTGGTCTCATCACAAGCTTTAGTTTGACACCAAATTTAACTACATAGGCTATAGGCCTCCCCGGGGTAGGCCTATATTATGAACCCCAAAATGTTACATCTCCACTTAAAACGCATGGTCACTTATTGACTTATTTATTGACTTATTTATTTCTTTATTAACTTATTAATTAATTTATTCATTTTTATTTTACAGACATGACAGTAGTTCAATATTGAGTTTACCTATTTTTGTATTGACTACGTTAAAGAAATTCTCTAATTTTTGCTTACCTAGGTCAACGGGCAATACTTGTTAACAGTCGGGCAACGCTGTGAATTGTAGAAATATATCTTTCTCCGGTTCATAGTTTTATATTCGAAGCCGCATATATTTTGACGACCAAAAAGTATTCGAAGCCGAATATTCGCCTTCGAATATACACTTTGAACCAGCCTTTAAACGGGTGATGGAATGCAGTTTAAAATTTCCGCCAAGGCCGAATAATTTCACATTTTGAGTGCATTGTAGCCGACGGCTACCCAACTAAAGGCTGCTAGTCAGGTGTAGGAATGCGTGAATTCAGATCTGCAGATTCCATCAATCATTTCAAGAGTATTTTAAAAACTCACCTTTTTACCAATGCATTTAGTGATGTTTCTTGAACTTTTAAATTTGTTTACCTTTTAACCTAGTCTCATCTCAGCTGGTTCTGAGTTTTATCTGGGTATCAGTTGTATATTTTTGATAAAGTTGAAATGTATTTGTGCAATTAATCTTTGTAGTTTTGGTGTTTTTAATATATTGTAAAGCGCATTGAGATTTTGTATGTAATGGGCTATATAAGAAATAAATATTATTATTATTATTACATAATCATAATATGACCGATTTTTGTGCGATTGCACGAACAAGTATACGTAATTCTTGGCAACACTGATTACTATTGATTAATGTATATTTCTACGCTGGGCTATTTTCACGAGCTACTATACACCTGTGACGGGACCGAGCGGCTAGGTACTTAGCAAGTGGTTTTATAGGTGGGTTTGCCGGAGCTAGAATCCGGCTATGCACTGGAGGAGACTGTGATGGACCTCAAAGAAAACTGCAGTGACACCTCGTTTTACTTCAACAATGTATACTGATTTATTCGTGGCACTTGTCTTATCTGTATAACATACTACGGGCTTCCAAAATATACTTTATCTCCACAAAGTAATACCATCTCACATATCAATCAACACTAGCTTTTAATCTGGCCAGCAGGCTGTCTCACGCGTCACAGTAACCGGGCAGCAGGTAACAGTAAACACAAGTTGCCGTATACCACCATTAACATGCTACACAACGGCAACAGTCTGATTTGTAAACCCGGGCCAAATTAACATGCTAGCTCCATAAGCTAACATACGCCACGCCGGAACCTGAAATATGCCCTAGAACGGTCCACACCGGAGTGGAATAAGAAAAATGTGTTAATATAATTATATAACATGCAAGGCCTACAAAAATCTAAGTTATCTAGTACAAAATGAAAATTTGGGCATAGTGGTCCCGCGAAGCGCCATGCTAATATCGACGACACTTGCGTACGACATGCAAGCATGTAGTGGCAAGATATCATCATAAAGTTTGACAAATATGATATAAAACACAACTACCTATTGGCATACGAAAAATTGGGCAGCATGTCCCCACGCGGCGCATGCCAATAGGTCTAATACATGCAAATGACATACTACTATGCATTGGCACATATGTGACCATCCATCTCAAACCGCTCGTAAAGTCGGCAAATTGTATTTCGAGTTACAGTCCAAAATGTGCATCAAGCTTGTATTCATGATGTACCCAATAATTGTCCTACAAGTTTCTCATTTCAGTCCAGTCCGCACATCAATCTTTAATCCTATTGTTGAAGAGGATAATAAGCTTATACTTATAGTAAATAGCTTTAGTCTTTGTTTGCTATGGCTAAATCCTGTTCAAGTGGTGGGTTAACCAACAATTAACAATGAGAGGACATTCCCGAACCTCGTTGACTTGGGGATGATTTGAAGTGACCGCCAATTATCACAATTTAATATTTAATACCAGCAATGTAGAAAAAGAGAAATATTGTAGCACCAAAATAATATACCCTTTTACTGAAGGAGCAAAGTTGAACAAGCCGTAACTCCGCTTCTGGATATCGTTTGAAGTCAAATGATATATCATTGTAAAGCTTATGATATATATTTTCTAAACACGGAAGAAAACAAAATTGACCAGGGGCCGACTTTACGAGCGTTTCGATGTGGATAGTCACATATTAATATTTTGAAAAATACATATATACATCTAAGTTTTTGAACGCAATTGAAAATTTGCGCATAGAGGCCCCTCTCTAGGTGCCGACCAGATTTTTAAACCATACATAAAAGATGACATATGTATGTATCATCATGATACATGACGTATGTATCCCTATGCATCATCACTCTTAAAATTACAACATAATAAAACAATATAGATTTCAACAGACTATGTGTTATAAACAATAGCACCATACAAACCATTAGGCCCTACTATACCATTAGGCCTTGTCACTACCTCCATCACTCAGAATTTGGATTGGTCAACTACTTCCATCACTCAAAGCTCAAGCCCTCCATCACTCACAATTGGATTGGTCTACTACCTCCACCACTCAAAACTCCAGCCCTCCATCACTCACAACTGGATTGGTCTACTACCTCCACCACTCAAAACTCAAATTGGTTAATCTCTCCTCAGAATACCCGCAGTACCAAGGCACCAGCCCACGTTGCACCAGGGCACCACCCCACGTTGCACCAGGACACCAGTCCACGTAGCACCAGGACACCAGTCCACGTAGAACCAGGACACCAGTCCACGTAGAACCAGGACACCAGTCCTACCCGACGTGTTCCTCCTCTCTACTACCCTTAACTCGCCAAATATTACTCTCCGCAGCAATTAGACCCCCAGACCTCCTCTCTACTACCATTAACTCGCCAAATATTACTCTCCGTAGCAATTAGGCCCCAGACCTCCTCTCTCTACATTCCCCGATGATGTGTCCTGGGCTGCGCCATGCTACTGCATGGGCCCCTTGGACCTTCTCCCCTCTCATGGATCCGTGCTACTACCTTCGATCCATTGCCTCTCTCTTTCATGCACTGAAAAGCAAACATACACGTGCACGGAACCACAACACAATGTCTGTTGAAATCACCTATAATAATGGTAAAAATATACCATATCATCTTACCAATAACTTTCCGTGAGCACTCAATATTCACATATTATAAAAATAAAAATACATGAATATTTAAATATACTTCACACAATTTATAGGCCTAAATAAGATCATAGGCCCTGTACATGACATGTTTTGTAATAAAACCCTAATTAATCTCAAATAGTATTCGGGTATGACTTGCGTGAGTTTCACATAAATAATCTGACCCAAATGTTAAAACCTCCATGATTTGACAAAATGTAATTTCGTTATTAAACAAATGCTTTTAGCTGAGGCTACAAGGTTTGCATACTAATAATCATGAATAACGTCAAAAGTCAGACAATATAAATAAACACATAATAAATTGTGAAAAGTGAGAAAGAGAGTGAGAGTATTATTTTCCAAATGAAAATAATACAACGCGAAAATATAATAATCCCTATTAATATTATACGCAACTCGCCATCTCTAATAATTAATCAAATCTAAGATCCAAAATAGTATTCGGGGAAAACCCGAGTAATTGACGCAATTAGTGCATGTACATGTATATGCGCTACTCAGTAATGCGCTGTGCGGTACGTGTACCTTTGACCTCATTGATATGCACACTCTTGCACGTCCGCCAAGCCCGGGTCGCCAAGCCAACATGAGCAGCAAGGAATACTATATTGTTTAGAGCATATGATTTTGAAATACGAACACGATAAAGCATGATTTTGGGGGTGAATTTGTGGCCAAAAACGACAAGAAATGTGCAGGGATGCACTATGCTTTCCGTATACACGCACACGGAAAATAAAACAACGAAGCATCACCCGAATTCCTCGCAGAAAAATCGCTCAAACACATCCTAAAATTAATTTCACGACTCCCAAATCACCTCTGCGTGTTCTATACATAATAATCTACGTTAATTTGGAATGATTTAATTCCTAGAACCATTTATAATAATAAAAATAATAAAAGAATAACGGAAGAACAAGAGAAATATAGTTACCTAGAACGGTCCGCACCAGAGTGGGGAAATTTCCAATCCGGTGGGACCGCATGGTAAGCAGCCAATCAACCAGTTAATTGATTGATTGATAATGACGTAATGCAAAACGAACTTAAAGGTGCACTACGTGTTTTGGATAATAAAATAAAGGATACCACTTAATAATATTTAATATTTCGAATCCCGTCACACACCCAACGCAAGTCAATTGAAGCCGTACAATTTATCGCGAATTTACGACCGTAAAATTTAGACACTTCTTTTGTTTAGATTAGCATCAACCCTCTCATCTCACGTTTTTCATGTCAGAAATTAACATAACTCCCGAAACCGAAACAGAAGTTATCTTCGTTCAACTTTTCTGTAGTCAACAAAAGACTAGAATAAAAGGATTGTTCACACGTACCATGCTAACACTTCAAAACAACAATGAGATCCGAAACCGGAAACCAAAACAGAAACAGAAAAGATGAAAGGACGGAAAGTCTCATTTAAACTTCGTGGGCATTTCTAAAGTCATTTTTGAACAGCCAATCAGCTAAGAGAAAACGTGTTCACTCAAACGTGGAAACAATACAATCCGTCCTTGAATGAACGTAGCAACTCCACAGACATCCTAGCACTGGTTGACCACACACATTTTAGGTTCTTCTATGGCATGTTTATGAATAAATTGAGAAATTCATTGATGATCAATATTGTATAACATTGACAAATATAACTAGATGGCACAGCTGTGTTTTGAGAAAACACGAATATCTATGCCCGTGACTTCCACCCTAACTCCCCTTTACTCGGGCCTTTACTCTCTCATACCCCAGACCCCCGGGCCCAGACCATCACTCTCTCTCTCTCTCTCTCTCTAAAACACCACCAGACTGGACAACACTCTCTCTAATATTCCACCAAACCCTCACTCTCTCTTATATTCCTCCAGATTCTCACTCGCTCTAAAACACCACCAGACTGGCCCACACTCTTTCTAATACCCTATCAAGCCTTCACTTTGGCCTTATCCGACCCTCACTCTCTCTAAAACACCTTCAGACTGGCCCACACGCTCTCTAATACCCTACCAATCCTTCACACTCTCTTATACCCCCATCAGACCACCACTCTCTCTAAAACACCACCAGACTGGACTATGCTCTTTCTAATACCCCACCAGACCCTCACTCTCTCTTGTACCCCATCAGACCTCACTCTCTAAAACACCACCTGCAGACTGGCGCACACTCTCTCAATTACCCTACCAAGCCTTCACTCTCTCTTATACCCCATCAGACCTCACTCTCTCTAAAACACCACCAGACTGGACCACTCTCTCTAGTAATACCCTACCAAGCATTCACTCTCTCTTATACCCCATCAGCCCATCACTCTCTTGAAAACACCTCCAGACTGGTCCACACGCTCTGTCTAATACCCTACCAAGCCTGCACTCTCTCTTTTTACTACTGGGTATTTTTACTGATACAATATTGAGCATTTTTATGCTAATTAGCTAATTTGCATATAACTCATATCAGAAGCGTCCAATGAAAAAATAAATCAGATGTAAGTTGTTGCTCATGAAATTTGCCACATTTTGGTACCTATGATGATACACTTTGGATAAAATTTGAGCATGTTTATGCCAATTAGTTAATTTGCATATAACTCAAAACAGAAGCGTCCAATGAAAAAATAAATCGCCTATGTTTTGTTGCTTATGAAATTTGCCACATTTTGGTACCAATGACAAATATTGCTCCCTGTAGCCCATGACATTTGACCTCTGGAGTCGAGGCTATCTCAGGAATATCTAAGGGTCATCATTATACCAAGTATGAACCCTGTGGGTGCTGTAGTTCTTGAGCTAGAGATGTTTGAAATTTTACACATATTGCCCCCTGTAGCCCATGACCTTTGACCTCTGGGGTCGGGGATACCCTAGGATGTTTCTAGGGGTCATGGGCCATCATTGTACCAAGTATGGGCTCCGGCCCCCGAGGCTACTTTAGTTCTTGATCTAGAGGAGTGCAAAGAACTGGTCTTGGGAAAGAGGAGGAGGAGGAGGAGGAGGAGAAGGAGGAGGAGAAGACTAAACACAACAAATACAATATCTATGCCCAGTTGCACGGGTGAAAAAGTAAGAATGGGATTTTTTTCGCTGAATTTATTTTCTTTGTTCACCCGTAAAAGAAAGCATCACTAATCTAGTGCTAATTATACGAGGTAGTGATTATTATGAACATTTCATATATGTGATGCGATCAAGCAAAATTCAAAGCCAAAATTTGCCCAGGAAAGTTGTTCAAATTTTATCCCCCGTGTTAATCTCAAAGCTCAACATGTTTTCAGCGTATAGTCCATACAATTTGCCCCCTTTTTGTTTGTATTTTATTCAATTCTCAGCAAGCAAGCAAACTTGTTTAAAAGCAGTGGCGGCGGAAGTATTCAACTTTTTTAGGGGTGGGGGGGGGGGGGGGGGACAAGCAATTTTTGTTCCGGTTTTACTGGGACTTCATTTGTGGTCGCGAAGCACGTGAAAAATTTTAATTTCAGACTGTTTAATCCTCAAATGAAGGTGTGTTTTGCTATTTTATGGGCTAGTGCGAGCAAGAGAGCAAAGGTTTGCTGTTTTACCCTATTTGGGCCAAAAGCTTAATGTTTTACATGCTAAAAGGAAGCAGCAAAAGGCAATTGATTATTGCTTTATTTTTCGGGGCCATGTATGTGTAGGGTCATTAAGACCCCCTTTTCTGCATTGCTGTCACCCAAAAGACCCCATATTTTGTAGACCCCCTTTTCAGCATTGCTGTCACCCAAAGACCCCATATTTTGTAGTGACATGCTCTAGTCACCCAAAAGATCCTTATTTTTCCTCTCGATCTCTCACTTAAGGACTAGACCCTTATTTTTCCTTTCAATCTGTCACCCAAAGCCCCTATACTGTTTCCTTTCGATCTGTCACCCAATCTGTCACCCAAAGACCTTTTTTTCCCTTTTAATATGTCACCCAAAGACCTTTATTTTTCCTTTCGATCTGTCACCCAAAGACCTTTAGTTTTCCTTTCAATCTGTCACCCAAAGACCCTTATTTTTCCTTTCAATCTGTCACCCAAAGACCTTTATTTTTCCTTTTAATCTGTCACCCAAAGACCTTTATTTTTCCTTTCGATCTGTCACCCAAAGACCTTTAGTTTTCCTTTCAATCTGTCACCCAAAGACCCTTATTTTTCCTTTCAATCTGTCACCCAAAGACCTTTATTTTTCCTTTCAATCTGTCACCCAAAGACCTTTATTTTTCCTTCACCCAAAGACCTTTATTTTTCCTTTCAATCTGTCACCCAAAGACCTTTATTTTTCCTTTCAATCTGTCACCCAAAGACCTTTATTTTTCCTTTCAATCTGTCACCCAAATACCTTTATTTTTCCTTTCGATCTGTCACACAGTCCGTGAGTTTTCCATTTAAACAGCAAAGAGTAACCTGTCATATTTTGTTACTTCTTTTGAAATAACAAAGCCATTTGAAGCTATTTAGAATTCAATTTTCGAGGCTTCTTTTGGCTCTCACCTAAAGACCCCATCACCCAATGCCCCCCCCCCCCCCATTCAGATCCAAATAGTCCGTCTCTCACCCAATAACCCTTCATTTTGTTCCAAATATAATGCTATTACCCAATGACCCTATATTTGTCATTTTGCTCTCACCGAATGGCCCGTATTTAGTGTGAATGTGCCCCGGGGGGGCCACTCAAATATAATGATGTAAGCATGCGTGACCAAAAAAACGCGTGAAAAGGGGTGTTTTTTCTTGGTTAGGCACGTTACGCGCGTGACGCGTTAAGGGGGTAAAAAACGGTGATTTTCATGAAAAGGGGTAGTTTTAAAATCGTTTGTAACGCATTTAGGGTACAATTTTAATCCGCTTTTCAAATCTGCTGAGACTCCGATTCCGAAAAAAGTTTATTCCATCAGTGCCGGAATTGCCCGTTCGTATCCAAACCTAAAGTGTCACTATGTTATGCAAATATATTTCATGACGTATTACATGTGATTTAACCATGGCCTCGTACTTCTATGTAAAATACAATTTAGATTTTAAAAAAACGTGCATATTAATTATAATTAATGACGTCATATAAAATTGTGATGGGTATATAGTTCAGTGGACAAACGGGGAGACAAACGAAAATATCCCCGGGAAAATATCATGTATTTCAAAAAGATTTTCAGGACCTTTATAGATTCCTCACATTATTTACTACTCCTGCTGGTAGATTTGTGAGTTCCCTTCTCTGGATTACATTAGGAAATTATATTTGCAGTAGAAAGCATGAAAAGGGCATACAATACCGGGACACGATAATTAACTTTAGGTGCCGAATTCGGAACCAACTAGCTACGATGTGAATACCAGTAACGTTGCCTCTGGATAACGCTGTGCATTGGTATTTTATATTCTCACAAAACTTTACGAGTCAGATTCATGTAACAAGCTACGAATCTGAAAGACCTCATGGTAGGCCTACACTCTGAATTCATTGTGTCATTATTTATATTTTAAAGTGGTATGGTATACCGGAGATGGGGGGGGTATATCCGGTAGACTTCTAGTGTTCAATGGCAAATAGTAGGCCTACAAAAATTGTTCAATTTGTTAAAATCCATCAAAACTTGTAAAGTGGGTCAAATATAGACAAAAACTTGTTTAGGGGGTCAAAATTGGACAAAAACTTGTTTAGGGGTCAAAATTAGACAACAATTTGTTTAGGGGGTCAAATTATTTGGGAAAGCGCGCTAAAAACTTGCTTAGGGGGTCATTTTGCTCACAGAGGAAAACTTGTTTAGGGGGTGTTCGAAAAAAATTTGGTCACGCATGCGTACACTCTCATATTTGAGTGGCCCCCCCGGGGAATGTGCCAGCCTTACACCTAAATCCATTTCATATTGAACTGTACTGACCCCGATTTTTTCATCTATTGTGATTTTAGGAAGGTCTGACCCCACCTAAAAATTTAGGAGGAAGGGGGGGGGGGCTTGATCCTCACTTCCCTCCGGCTATGTCATGCTGCGCTGAACCTAAATGCGTCCCTTCGCATAAACGTGTTAATTGGCCTTGGACCAATCTATGCAGACGTTAAATTACCGCCCCGGAAGTGAAATTGCGTGTTAAAAAAAACGTCCATTTCTTAAAACCTACGAGTCTCACCTAAATAAAAGGGAAAAATTGTCGCAAACATAAGTATCATAAAGAGAAGGTGTAAGTCTGTATTTTGTTCGATTTGAAAGTGGTGACGGTAAAAATCGAAAAATGAAGTAATATATGCACCATAGGTAAATCAAAATGTTAAAAGATGACTCCGGCAAATCACAACATTATGCCTTAGGCCAAATAAAAAAATAAACATGTTTCACGTCCCCTCCCGCTTCCTTTTTTGAGGTTTCCTCAAATATATTTTTATTTTTTGAAATTTAGCTATAACTTTTCAAAAAATATGTCTAGGAAGTTGGGATGCTTTCTATAGCCTTGTTAAGATACAAGAAACATTTTTGGAAGGTTTTGTGATCATTAGAGGGGGTGTAACTCCCAGAACAACAAATAAAAAAGGGCCTCCTCCTTTTTCTAGGCATCATTGTATACGCTAAAACAGCTCTAAGTATGGGTATTTACACCAATTTTACGATAAAAAATAGAAAATAAAAAGCCCCCTCTTCCTCCTTTTTTCAAAAACCCGGACGTGAAACATGTTTTATTTTTTACTTGGCCTTATATGTTTGCAAAATAATTATCAAGCACGAATCACATGGTTTTATTTAAAACAAAGTCATATTGACCTTAAAAATGAATTAAAAACAGCCGGCTCTCAACACGCTATATTCAAAATTCCCGAGCCGAAATTGTCCAGTAGTGCAATCGACGTCGTGGTTATTTGTGCAAAATTGTTGCCAGCCTTCATTGTACAGGGTGGCCCAGAATGATCTATACCGTGTTTGAAAAAATTCTTAAAAATATATAGTCAAGAGTGTACTAGTATCTAATTTTGATAAGTGCAATACAATGGCACACATGTCACCTACTTATTCTGTGATTTTCTTGGAAATAGCTTGATGCGTTTTGGAGTGACATTGACATACTGAAAATGGACAAAAACTACATTTGTGTAATTTACAGCGCAAAGGCATCATGACACATGGATGCTTTATCACCATCGTCCAGCCGTTGGAGAAATCCTACATTCTTTTGTAGGAAATACATCTAATTTGGCACAGATGTAGAGCGTACAATACTGAACAATTCTTGATATGGAATTAAGTGAAACATTTTTTTTACCCAAAAATATCATTATTACAGAGAATTTAATTGAATTTTAATATTCTCCGTTACGTAGCTGTCGATTTGCCAATATACCGTGAACATAAATAAATTCTACGACACTAAGGACAAACATTCTCTATACTTTCATGACAAATCCATCTTCGCCGGCATTTGAAATTATGAAACTCGGACACCGCAGTAATCTTTCAAAACTGCCAACAAAGAAACAATAGTATAAGGTCACTCAAGCGTAACAAATCCTTTATTCCATAAAAGGATTACTTCATAACATCATAAATAATCAATAGGTATCGACTATTTAGGAAAGTAAGGACAGAAGTACATGTAACATTTTACAAATAACTTTGTGTTGAACAGTAATAATTATTTGTAATTTTACAGATTTTCAAAATAGGTTGATTTGTGAAAACCCCAAATTCACCATTTTTACGCAATATCCTGTAACTTCTATTAAAAACATCCAATTTCTAAAATCTAAAATTTCTAAGAATGCTAAATATGTGTAGATCTTAGAATTTAAAACAATATTACCATTAATAATGCCTTTCATACCTAGAAAAATCAAACTTTCCCGGTATAGATCATTCTGGGACACCCTGTATTACTGGGACGTCATTGCACTCGACAATTTCGGCGCCCGGGAATTTGAATATCGCGTGTTGAGAGACGGATGTTTTAATTCGTTTTTATTGTCAATATGAGTGTTTTATGATTAATTTTCTAACATATAAGGTATAATTTCGTGATTACCGGAGACTTCCTTTAATACCATTTTTGAATTACAGGATAAAATGTTTCACTTGCCTGGATGGAATTATCAAGTCTCTAGCTTACTTTTAAGATACAAAAAACAATTTTTTCTGGGAAAATTTGATATTTTTGTATGACTTCTTCGCTAAGGGAACGATTTTGTGAAGAAATTACCAAAAAAAATTGGACAAAGTGGTATGCAAAATGAAGAGGCAAATCTTCTCGTTTTATTGGTGGCATCGGTATCAACGTAGCTTACATGCTTTTAAAAGTAGAAGCCAAAAGGGGGTACATCACTGATGATTTAAATTCACTTCAATTTGGAAAGCTTACTATCAACGGATTTCGTTAAAATTTTGGATAATATGTGTTGCTAACACATTAGGGAAATAAAGTTGATATGTAAAATGGGAATAAGTGGTTCCTGATTTCTTTTATGACTTCATGAACTTGGTGCTCCACAACTATCAAAAAAAGGAACTGGTTAAAATGCTTCTATTTTCAATGTTGAGCTATATTTTGTATTTTTAACTTGCGACATTATTTCACTGAAACTTAATTAAGCCACAGGTAACAGGTTACCACAACTATACTACAACAATGTTGAAAAATATTGTATTTCTTGTCACCTATACCACCATATAGGGTAGTTTTCCGTAAGCTTAACTTTTATGATTTTGGTAACTATTTTATATTTATTTGTGAAATCCATCTCAACTAGGCATTCTAAATTGTACTCACCATTTACATCCCAAGGTATATTAGTATATCCACCTTGTACTTCTCGATATATATCCAGTTAAAGACAGAATATCAAAATTATGCCTCATTATGTTATCACAAACTCTCACATGTGTATTCAAAATTGATGCTTAAATTTGACCTGAACCAATTGACCTATAACCTGACATACGGTGACCTAATAGCCTTTTCTTCTCCTAACAACACATTATAGTATTAAATTGACTAATGACTATGCATCCATTGTGTAAGTGTTTATTTAATTTATTCAGTGTTATACATTTTGCATGCACCACTAGATTTTCTATAGAGAGTATAACAAAGGATTTAATGTATTCTATTCATGTACCCTACTTGAACATGTTGAATAGAATAAATTATAGTTTGTTATGAAACACGCATCTGAATTACTAGGATACAGTAAACAAAAAATATATAGGGCTAAAATGACTTACTAAAATGGTTTAAAAACACTTTGTATGTAGATATATTTTATAAGTTCAGGACATGAGGTGATGAACATATTTATGTACTTCATAAATTTACAAGAAAAAAAAGAAGAGGGGTACTGATGAAAATCGGGGTATTATTCCCCCTTAAACGGACCCGTTTGTGCAAAAATCAGGTCGTGTGGGTTCGATTGTGTGTCTCTCTCTGTGAGAGGGGATTCTATCCATTCTTATCCTTTTGTTATTCTTAATCCACAGATACGAACCCGTTAAGCCCGTCAGCCTCCACATCTAATGAAAATATTACTGCACCGCAATGCCCGATGCCTATGCCTAACTGCTTTAATTTGAGCTATCGTGTGCGACGGGATAATATGCTGGATATAAATTGTACCGCCAACTTTAAAGGTTTGTACTCTTTAGGTCTACAACCATGGCCAAAATGTGCTGGGACACTTATCGAAAACGTACACTATATTATGGCCTTATTTCCGTTATTATTAACGTGATAAAGTGGAGGTTTCTGTGGTGTCAAGCTTAAACCCTTTCCTCACACCACAACCCCCCTTCCCCACCAATCAATGTTGGGTGCCACTAGGCGGGTGTGACCAAAAAAAGTAGGATTCAACATTGATCGGGGGGAGTGGGGGCTTATTTTCATTACCCTATCAAACCGTCCAAACACTTTGGCCAGCATTGTAGGTGGTGGGCACTTGCATTATCAACTTAAAACACTGACCTACTCAATGTGAAAATATCTATCTCAATCACAGATCTTCCTTTAAACGCAGTCGGATTTATCGTGCGATACGCACAGGCACAACGGCTAGACGTTGATCCACAAACTTCAGCACACTTTACATATTATTGCTGACCACTACGGCCCCATATCATTCCATAAACCATTTAACAACAACACCGGGACTTTGCAGCTTCAAGAGCGCACACCCTAGACATTCTACAAACGACAATCGCAACCAGGATCAGCTCCCCGAGTTTCGTACGGGTTAAAACGAGGCGATTAGCAGTAGGCTAAGTTCCATGTCTAGAGGAATTTCAAGCCAACTCAATTTTTCCATGAGAACGTACTAAACCACCACCAGGGTTCGAACCATAGTCGAACGCCTTAGGGGCTGTGGAATAATTATTAGCCCTGGTGGGAGGGTAAAATTGGAGGGGGAGAATTTTTTGGTGAGCCGAAAGGTGGGGGGGGGAGCAATTTTGGTGGGCCGAGAAGGGGGGGGGGGGAGCGATTTTTGACACACATTCATGGGGCGCCTTTTAAATAAAACGCTCTAAAAAGGCTTAGGCAAACAGTACGGAAACGCTTTAATATGCAACAAATTTTCCTGCTCGCTGCGCTCAAAACATATATATATCTAGACCATAAATATTGCAAATTGGGATCCCAAAATTTGGCATGTGTAAAGGAGGGGCAAAGATTTTTGGCGGGCCGAGAGGGGGGGCGATTTTGGCGGGCCGTTCGGAAATGTTACCCCCCCCCCCCGCGGGGCTCACAAATATTGCACAGCCCCTCATCGATTGAGCTGCCATTACTGGTTGACACACAATAATACGCCCGATAAAGACAAAAATTGCTTGAGTACTAGACCATAGCAAATCATGCAGCATTCCAGAAACACTTGTCTTGTCGTTTGGCGAAAAGAGGAGTACTCAGGCCTCACCGCGCCGGTCCTATCCGAGCCTTTAAAGCACGAAAAGTAAAATGGGAAAGCTGATGTCTCGTCGACGTCATTGGTGTTAGAAGCCATCATTAGGACTTAATTTCTTTACCATTTTTCTGATACTTTTCTGTGACTAAATTGTGGTATCTATTATTCCATATATATAGTACATAAAATCCCTTTAACAATAAACATATAATACGCTGGCGAAGTTACGTAATTAATCTGATTAACTACCATAGCAATAGGTCAAAACAATTTTGAACATTTTTTTGATACTGTGCCCCAGCCCATCGGGACTTAAAACATCAAGGCCACACTCCCGGGTAGTACTGAGGCCGGAGACTTCAAGTGCAACAAATGGAGTTCCAATATATAATAGCCCCGCAGGGCAAGAAAGCAAAACCATGCGTAACTTTTATGTAATGTGAACTATTGTGAATACAATTAATAGTGCTGAAGCTATAGACGTATCATGGAACAGCTGTTCTTCTTTTTGTGAAGACTTTAGATACAAATATTAGAGGGTTTTAGTAACCCCTTCTAATTTTATGAAAATAATATTTATGTAAGGGTTGAAAAAATATGTTATCCTTTTCATGCTATACGTTACAATTTTTCCTATATTACCCTAAAGCAACCACAGAGCACCTTTATGCGCAGACAATCGATCCAACATTAATGCTCATGACAAATATGGCATCAAAAACCTAGCACTATTTTAGTATCATTACCAAATGTTTTATTTCATTTAATTTTCAGCACCATCCATGTCATTAGCACCCGAACCCAAACCAGAATCAACGAAGACCACGAAAGCCACAGAAACACCGAAAGCACCTACAGCAACTCAAAGCAGTCGGCGGGTAACCATAGGAACCGTTAGCAAAGCACACAAATGGCCCAAATGGTTGGTTCCTGTTCTCGCAGTTGCTGCTATTTTAGTGATGATAATGTTTATTGCTCTTACTATATACGTCATCGTTCGTCTTTTTGCAAGGTTTGTTACTAGATTGCTTGCTCCACTAAAATCAAAATATTAATTGTGTTAAGTCTTCACAAAAAGTAACGTAACCAGTATAAATACCTTTATAGCTTCAGAACTATTAATCGTATTCACAAATATTTTAACATAGAATGCAGAAGGGTTTAATTACGCGCATTTTGATATCCCATTCATCCAATCCAATGTCGTTCAATATCTTCATGGCAGAAATCGCCATGATGATAGATCGAAGGGATCGAATGCACTTGTTCTTCAATAGCCACGCAAGGCTAGGGTTGAGGCAAGAGTTCATTGTCTCCTTTGATAAGGCACGAGACTATGTAATCACTTTACCGGCTGTACGGATGGCTGTAGGCCTATGTATGCGGAATAACGTATCAATATTGTATAGCAGTTGCGTTATTATGATATTAATAATTTAAAAAAATCCCATTGCTTATGTTTGTTTCTGCAGGAGAAGAAAAAGGGCAAATAATGCTGGAAAACGAGATCAGCATCAGCTGAGCATACTTAGCCAATACCATGCACCACTGGGCTTACTAAAGCGTGACGATTCCGCACCATCAAATCCTCCGCCATCTCCACCTGCGCTCGAACAAGGTCCAGATCATGCAACTATAATTCCCGCGGGTTCCCTTCACACATATCTGGAACCGATTTCGGCGTCACGTTCTCCGCCTCCACCACAGGCTGCATATTATATCGAACCGATTTCCTCTCAGGTGGCGCAAACAGGACTTGGTCGCCCAGAAGTTATACTTAATGTAAAAAATGCATATATAAATCAGTGGCGGATCCAGGAGCTTGAGAAAGACGGGAAAAAATAGAAATTTTTGTGGGCGATGCGGCCATGGCGCCGCGTAGCCGCACAATTATTGTTTTTGTACATTTGAGGAAATTTGGCTTTATTCCTTGTAAACATAATGTACTAAAATGCTTTAACTCAAAATCACTTCTTATTCAAATAAAATACAAAAACAAATCGCAAGCGGCACAGTGCTTTTTGTTACAAAATTAAATATACTAATTTCCCCTCAATTTATGCATCCTAGCAATTCGCCGTAGAAGTAGTGATGTAACAGGATTAATTACCATAGCAATAGGTGAAAACAATTTTTGAACTATTGCCCTCTACTATAAGTAGACTGCACTCATCACCTGTTATTATGTCTGTGTATGTGTGCAATCATTATATTGAATACAATACCACTCATTTCAAAGACACCAATCCCCGGGCACCAATCATACAGGTGCGAGTGAAACGTGCGCGCCATGTGAAATTAACATAGAATTAAAATCTAGGACTATATGCTTATTCTTTGTTTATACTTGCAATTACCGACAACTTTTTGCCTAAAAACCGTTAAATATTCTTATATACAAAGAGATCTTTTTCAAAGAGACTAAATTGCAACATACTATTATTTTATTTATAATATAAATGATAAGGATCCAAGTATTGACCCTTGTGGTACACCATAACTTATTTATTTATTTATTTATTTTATTCATATTTATCCAGGGTAGCCCAATTCAGCCGATAGCTGGTCTTACACGGGGCCCTGCAATACATTTACATAACATTAAAAGGCAACAATTTACATCATGCAATTTATATAAAATATACAACTATTAGATACAAAATTAAAATACAGAAATATATACAATTTTCAAAGTAAAGTAGAAATACATCATTAACAAGTACATGCTCAATAATTTTTTAAGACTTGAATCTTTGCTTGAAAGTCTGCACATTTATTGAACTTCTTACATCATTACTCAATTTATTCCAAACCTCAACCCCACTGTATGAAAAAAGATGATTTAAAGTACCCAGTGTCATAACCATTTGTGCAAGGCGGTAGAGCCAATAAATTGGACGCAGCTTGTCTGGTGTTCACATTATGCTTTTCATGTACATAAGAAAACCTGTTGATAAGGTACAAACTTATATTTGTATGTACACGAGTTATAACCATCGTCAACCGGAGGCATTTTTTGGTAACACATGGGCTCTAAATTTTTATTCTAAATGTATAATAACATTGTTTTGAAACCATTGTATCATGGTATAGCTATGAATCTTTTCTATCCACTGGTACCAAAATAAGTACCATAAGTCTTTTATTATTATGTCATTATGTGAGTGCGCCCTCAAGAAATATAGGAAATCTCTGTTGTCAAGTTGTACAAATACAGGCCAAATTCTAAAATCATAGAAACATGCGATTTTTCAAGTGGCTAAATATGTCATGAAATCACTATTCTAATCTCACTACAAAGTTTGAAATCAATATACCTTTTTAAATATTTTCATAAGAGGTAATAAGAGAAAGAGAAAAATATGCTAGGGTTGCATCAACACACTACCTACCCTCTTAGGCCATGGGCCAGTCTGCCGCCTGGACAACCAATTCTTTAGAAATGCTTAGTCGCGCTAAAAGTCGATCGATACATGTAAAAATCAGCACAATTCAGAGATACACCTTTTTGCTATGAAATTAATTTTCTCGGTTAAATATAAAGCAATATTTTTTTTTTCTTCAGTAATGTCAGTTAAAAACTTGGTGCTTGGATATAAATTTTTTTTTTTATCCTGGTGTTAAAATTAAGCATCAAATTGTGTCTTTTAGTGTGATATTTTTGATTTTTATAGGCCTTGAATTCGCCTGCGAGCTTTTTACGGAATTCATGTTTTAGCGTCTCAAACTAACATAGTTTGCTAAAGAAAGATATTTCCCACCTCTGTAAAACACATCGTGTGGGTCTATATGTTATAGTTTTGTCAGAATTTCCGTTTTTGTTTTACCCTTTTTCCATTCAGTCTCCGAAAATGTCAAACTAAGTAAAAGTAGGCAATGGTGAGTACTTTTATCTCGAGAGCAACCAGCTGAAATAGTCGATATTTCCTTTGTTGTTATCCAGGTCAATTTTTCATTGAAAGCAAATTGCCCGACCAGCGATTAAATCCCCAATTGGGTGTTCTGGTTAAACATGATCAGTAGGAGCGCTATAGGTCTGGGAATTTCTTTGCTATATTGAAGTTCTGGCAACACTATAGCCATGCCGGTATTCCTATTAAACCCAGGGATATCGATCCACAATGCTAGTACTAGCCTTTAGATTTCACGTGTTGATTTAGAAATTTTTCAGCCGTCAGTGAAAGATGGTGAAATCAAAACGGAAATTCTGACAAAACTATGATATATAGCTCACGGTGATGTGCTTTAGAAAGTTGGGGAAAATCCTTCATTAGCGAACTATATTACTTTGAAAAGCTAAAAGGTTGATCCAAGAAAAAGCTCGCGGGCCGAGCTGAAGCCTATAAAAATCGAATATCTTACACTAAATGACTGAATTTCAGGCCTAAGTTTAACACCAGGATTTAAAAAAAAAATCAGTATCAAGCATTATAGTTTTTCCAGCCATTTACTGAAAAAATGAAAATTATTGCTTTTCATTTGGCTGAGAAAAAATTTTACACTGAAAAGGTGTAACTCAAAATTTTGCTCATTTCAACACCAATTTCGATCGTTTGTATTGCCTCATTAAATGACTGAGTGAGCTTTGCAGAACAAAAGAATCGGTTGTGCAGGTAGCTGACTGGGGCCGCACTTACCCAGGGCAAGGGGGTGTCATTTTTTTTCTTGTTACAATGCGTGTAAAGGATGTCCCACGGTTAGCTTTAGTAGTTAGGCGGTACAACTGGGCGTTTTAGCGGACCAGAAACAATACGATGGGGGGGGGTATTAACAACCCCTCCCCTTTGGTAGACGAGGTATAATACACGTGCTATGATTTAGGATAAATAACCTTTAAACTAGTCTAAAACCACACCTCTAAAGCCAAATGTTCTAATTTGTAATACCACATGATCAACTGTAAAGTAATTAGCTGTAAATAATAGAAATGTCAAGAGTATTTTATATATTAATGAAAAGCCAAGTAAACTAAATAACATGTACAGGGTGTAACAATAAAATTTGTTCAATTTTGAAAATAGAATGACACAAGCATGCTGCCTATTTTTTGGTTTGATATTTATATGTCTATCAAGATAATTTCTTTAGCCACCAGATAAGCTTTGTTCCAATAAAATTGTAGGTATACAAGTGAAGATATAGCCAATTATGTAACCTAGTCTTAAAACCGCTTGGGCCACTTTTGTCTAAGTGTTACAAAAGTGACTGAATAGAGTTGAATCATGGACCAGTTGGACGGCGCTCTTACGATAGGTCGATGTAAACAGTGGGGTATTCGAAGTGGTAGAAATGATTAAATAATAGAATGTCTCCTTGAGTTGTTGAAAGTAACAACTAAGCACTGACATAACAACCTCATTTACTAGAAATCGTGGCTGCAGCTCAACACCTTCAACCCCAATTCACGTTGGAAGAGCGTATTTTATGGTTGTGATATTCGGTAGCACATGGAGTCAAGCAGAAACCATAAGATTGTTTATCTAGCTCATTTTCCAAACTCACATCTTCCATCAAGGCATAGAATTACATATAACTATGAGAAGTATGTAGAATTTGTTAACAGAAATGCTGGCAATAGTGGTCACCCCAGAACAGCTAGAAGCCCAGCTGAACTTATTTTCAAAATCTTATTGTTTTGTACTTATGGATGCAAAAACTGTTCTCGGTTTTACCAATGATATCTCAGGGATATGAGAAATTACTTTATTTGTAAGATAATTTGAAAGAAATTTCATGACTTCATTTATAGAATTTAAAGAAATATCATGTTATTATTAAGTTCATGTTAATCATAATTATGAACAAACACCACTTATAATTCTTTTGTGTCAGTTCCTTTGATGTTAAATGCACGATAAGCACAATCTACGCGGTTCAAACTTGATATACGCTAACATGGCAAAAGCGGCCCAACACGTTTTCTGGACGATTTAATTAATCAAACATAACTTTTGAACCCAAGCTAGTAAAGAAACCAACTAAACGTCTTCTTTTAGCCAAGATATTACTGATTGTATTGCAAATAACATCTGTCCCGTAACTCTTTTAGTTTTTTCCTGAGAAGTCAAAATACAATTGTACAAATTTTATTGTTACACCCTGTATATCGTCTCCGCCCTCACCTATTTTGGGAGATTTTCAAATATTTATGTAATTTTTCTTCTCTGCTCCCTTACTTTGTTTCTAAAATTGTTGCAATGAAAAGACATATTAAGAAGTTCTTACTGTTCATTAATAAACACATTGAAACACTCTCTCCAAGCTAGGGGTAGGGCTTTGGGGAAATAAAAAAAATATTAGGGACCTCTCCATTTTTATGATGTGTTAACAAACAATTTGCAATTGCAATTTTACACAGAAATAAATGGTAAAAAATAACATAATAATAACAAATAATAAGGACCTCCCTCACCGATTTAAAAAAAAGTCCGGACGATCGGTATAAATGTTAATTTTTTACTTGGCTTAATGCAATTATGAGAAATATATTAATATGTTATGTTACCAAATACACAGCACTGAATGGCGATTAATAATTTGCAAAAGTAAACTGGGAATATTTGATTGAATATAAATCATCATTTCCTTAATCGTGTGTTTTGATAGGTATTGCCGAAAAATTTAATTGATGATGATTTACAAATTTTATGGTAATAACTATTTTTAAGATCTCATCTCAAGTCAAAAGTAAATCTGCCGACGTCCCATATGTTCCGGAGTTTGTGGGAATGGGCACATGTTGTTGCTGCTATGGGCACATGTTGTTGCTGCTATCACATGAATGGGCACATGTTGTTGCTGCTATTGGTAGGTTTTGTTATTGTAGGTGTCATGCCTTTGACATGGTTCTCCCCGTTTCTGACCTAGTTGTATTTTCGAAGCTTAACTGGGCAACAGAATTCGGATCATTTGTTTGCTTCTCGGCCTGATTCATGCTATTTGGGTGTTTGGGTATCACGCCAGAGAGCACCAGAGAGTGGGAAAATAATTGGTAACGTGCTGTACAAAATAAACAATTGAAGAGCTTTGTTGCAAAACCCCTTACATCCACTTTTGACTTTGTGAGAAAAACAGCTTTTTTAATTGTGCAATTGTGTTTGGATAAAGTGTTGATGAATAGAAACTAAAAGAATAGGTTTGGTACAATTTTCAAGCATTTCTATTTATTTTATCATTTCTTTTATATCGCGCCTTTTGTGGATGTAAGGGATTTTGCAACAAAATAAATTTACCCCTTTTCTAGAAACCACCTTTGCAATCAAATTTGAGCCCATTTGTTTGCACTACTTTATGTAACTTGACTAATGCTTTCAAAATCAAAAAAGAAAAATTGAAATATCTCATTTACTTTTTAATTATGAATTTTTAATTAAATTCGGGAAAATGGCATTTTTTGAGTATTTCCGAAGCTACATAGTGACCCAAAAACAGTTCCTTTTGGTTTTAATAGGTAACGAACATTCCAAGCTACTATCGGTTTTCTCAGTTAATTTAACTCATTTTTCGTTATATTTAATATCCCGTTAAGTTTGAACTCGTCCTTAAAATTTGAAAGTGTCTATTTGTAAACTTAAATTTCGTCTTTGGTCAAATAAATTCATATTTTGATCAAAAAGATTCATACAATGTTCATTTGATTTTGTCCTAGAGCGCATTAAATCGTCTCACCTGCTGCATGGACAGTACTTGCACAAATATAATTCGTCTTTGTTCATTAATTTTCATGCTTTGATCAAAACAATTCGTCTTCCATAATGCATTGTAGGCCTTCATTAATTGCATCTTAGAGATTCAACCACTGGTATTGAGTTCTCACTAGTGTTATTTCGATTCAGAAAATGAATTTCAATTCAATTCAGATTCACTTTCTTCTTATATAAAATCATTTTGATTCAATTCCAATTCAATGCATTGAAATTAACTGCTAACCAATTTCAATTCCAATTCACAGCATTTGAATTCAATTCCAATTCACAGCATTTGAATTCAATTCCAATTCACAGCATTTGAATTCAATTCTAATTCACAGTATTTGAATTCAATTCATATTCAAATTCAAATCTTATTACCAACACTGATATTTTTACCGGCCATTTGGCTAAAAGCAGCTCAGGGAGAAAGTTCATTGTAATTGATAAGCTGACAATACAGATGAAATGGGAGAATCAAATAGGCCTACATTTTGTATGCATTTTCGATTCAATGAATTGAATTGAATATCACAATAATATGGGAGCGAGACAAAGAGGGCCATGCAACCACGTTTGAAATATATAATGATATAAAAATTAGAAAGAAACAAATAACAAAAAAAAAAGCAAAAAAAAAAAAAATTAAAAGAAAAGAAAAGAATGAAATAACGAAAGACAGAAAACAAAATAAAGAAAATAGAGAAATATGAAATATATAAAAATGGAAAGATAAACAGAAAGAATGAAAGAGAGTAAGACAGAAACAAAAAGAAAATATGCAGGCCTACTTCTACATGCTTTATGTTAAAGACGAAATTGAATGACCCGAATATGAAAAGATTTGATCAAAGACGAAATATATTTACACATTAAGTTGATAACCCCTACATTGGACGAAATTTAAATTCATTTGGACGAAATTAAATGAACATTGTATGAATATGTTTGATCAAAATATGAATATGTTTGACCAAAGACGAAATTTAAGTTTACAAATTGACACTTCAAAATTTTATGGACGAATTCAAACTTAACGGGATATTAAATATAACGAAAACTGTGTTAAATTAACTGAGAAAACCTATATTATACATAAAAAATTAAACAAAACAATTCTATACGGTATTCATTTTAAGTTCAGATTTCCGGAAATTCACTAAGATTTCCCAAACGGGAAATATACGATACCTCCAGAAGGGAAGGTAGGATGAAGGTCAAATAACCACCAAAATGTGTATTTTTATCCACACTATAATATCATGGCAATAACTCAATTTCAGCTAAAAGTGGATGTAAGGGCTTTTGAAACAAAGCTCTTCAATTATAAGCTAATTATACATTGTTGTGATGTAAATAATCGATGTTTAAGAAACAAGTAAGTAATTTGTTTAAGGGGGTACTACACCCCTGTGGTAAATTTGTGACTATTTTTGCATTTTTCTCAAAAAATAATAAAACACTGGTAACAAAAGTTATGTATATTATTGGGGCAAGGAATCCAATTACTACACTGAAATTTCAATGACTCAAGACAAGCGGTTCAGTATATATGATAGGAAATGAGGTACATCCTAGCGGTACCTTATTTCTTATCATAAATAACGAACCGCTTGTCTTGGGTCACTAAAATTCCAGTGTAGTAATTGGATTCATTGCCCCTATAATATACATAACTTTTGTTACCACTGTGTTATTAGTTTTTGAGAAAAATGCAAAAATAGTCACAAATTTATCGAGGGGTGTAGTACCCCCTTAAAATGTATTGATTTGGTGACCCAACTTAGGTCCCGGGGATTGCGCTTTTTTTGTAATTCAAATATATTCCAGTGAATAGAAAAGCAACATTGCTTCTTTTCTTGTCAGGCATTCCATTAATTAAGCTGTAAACAATAGAAAGAAAAAACAATGATAAGCTTTAAAATCACATCACATGTTATTGTTCTTTGTACCTGTATAATTTTGAAGACTGGTTTGCATCTGATCTGACGTCAGGGCAAAGGCGCGACGTAATTGGTTGCTGACCTGCGCAGTACAGCATTTTTGGTCTGGTTGACAGGACGTCATACGCGAACTAGTCGCTTTTAATTCGGTCTTAATTATAATGTAATGCAATAATGAGAAAAATGAGTAATAATGTTATGTTACTAAGATAATACACAGCACTGAATGGGGATTAATCTTTTGTAAAAGTAAACTGGGAATATTTGATTGAATATAAATCATCATTTCCTTTATCGTGTGTTTTGATAGGTATTGCCGAAAAATTTAATTCACGGTGATTTACGAATTGTATGGTAATAACTATTTTTAAGGCCTCATCTCAAGTCAAAAGTAAATCTACCGA
Source organism: Amphiura filiformis (assembly GCF_039555335.1). Lineage (NCBI taxonomy): Eukaryota > Metazoa > Echinodermata > Ophiuroidea > Amphilepidida > Amphiuridae > Amphiura > Amphiura filiformis. The sequence continues at coordinate 25,282,283 of NC_092638.1, forward strand.
CGTCCCCGATATGTTCCGGAGTTTGTGGGAATGGGCACATGTTGTTGCTGCTATCACATGAATGGGCACATGTTGTTGCTGCTATTGGTAGGTTTGGTTATTATAGGTGTCATGCCTTTGTCATAATTAATTCTCCCCGTTTCTGACCCTTTTTTTTAAATTTTCGAAGCTTAACTGGGCAGCAGAATTCGGATCATTTGTTTGCTTCTCGGCCTGATTCAGGCTATTTGGGTGTCTGGGTATCACGCCAGAGAGCTCCAGAGAGTGTTAAAATTATTGGTAACGTGCTGTACAAAATAAACAATTATAAGCTAATTATAAATTGAAGTAAATAATCTATGTTTAAGAAACAAGTAAGTCAAAGATATTGATCAAATATATCCAGAAAAATATAATGAGGTCAGCCTCAAACACATATCAAGGGTTAATTGCTTGGAGAAGTGGAATATACACAGAGTGTTCCAAAAGTTATTGTTCCCATACTTTTGACTATAACTGCTATTGGAGTGGAATTAAAATCCATTGTAGCTATGTAATCTTATAAGTTTATTTTTGTTATAATTACTGGGTGGATGTCTTGGTCCGGATGGGGATCTCGACTGGGATATAAACAATACAAATATGACAAAATATGATGTAAATAATCCAAATTATTTTTGCAAAGAATGAGTTCAAAATTCCTTGAATCTATTTAAACTTTAAGTATATTTGTTAAATATGTTTGGTGACTTAACTTGGGTCCCGGAGGTTGTGTGTGTTGGCTATCCTGGGGGGGGGCACTCCAACTTTGGAGGTGACGCGTATGTAGGGCTGTTAAGACCCCCTTTTCAGCGTCGCTGTCACCCAAAGACCCCATATTTTTTACGAACACATGTGCTGTCACCCGAAGACCCTTATTTTTTCATTTGATCTGTCACCCAAAGACCCTTACTTGTTCAATTTTAACAGCAACTTTCATTTATCACTGATTTTGTTACTTATTTTGAAAAAACAATTGATTTGAAGCCATTTAGAACTAGAAATTCAATTTTCGAGGTTTCTGATGCGCTGTTTCGGCTCTCACCCAAAGATTCCATTTAAAACCAAGGTCATGTTCTTACCCAATGACCCCATATTTTTTACATTTTGCTCTCACCGAATGCCAAAAATCATGCTCTCACCCAATGACCCCATATTTTTTGCATTTTGCTCTCACCGAATGCCCCTTAGTGCGAAAGTGCCAGCCCTACACCTATATCCATTTCAAATTGAAGTGCCCCCGGGGGCTATCTCGGCTGGGAGTGGTAAAACTTTAGGACTGTGTTGTACACGATAAGCAATACAAATGGGGTGATGTAATACGGTATGTTTGTAATTCAAATATACGCTGGAGAAGTTACGTAATAATCGGATTAACTACCATAGCAATAGGTGAATTTTCAAATATACCGCGCTGCACTGATACGTTCACGCGGTACCTCTTCATTGAACCATATCATGCTGATTACTTGCACCTGTAAGATTAGTATCTTTGCAAAAAACCAGTATTGTATTCAATCTATGATTGCAGACATACACAGGTGATGAGTGTAACCTGCTTGTAGTGCAGCGCGATATGTTCAAAATTGTTTTCACCTATTGCTATGGTAATTAATCCGATTAATTACGTAACTTCGCCAGCGTATATTCAAGTGAATGGAAAAGCAACATTGCTTCTTGTCAGGCATTCCAGTGAATAGATAATCAATATAACTTTCTTCTTGCTAGGCATTCCATTGACTAGAAAAATGATTTCTTTGCAATTTAATAATTTCGACTATGTACGACTTATGTTTACAGATATATAAGACGTCGATTTCTTTCAAAATGGCAATGTTGATCTTCTATTCATAGGAGTACTTGGTAAGAAGAAAATAATGTTGATTTTCCATAGAATATAGAAGAGCAAAAAAGAAAAACAAAAAATAAATTTGGGTTGCATCAATACACCCTACCCTCTTAAACCATGGGCCGCACTTACCCAGGATTACTCATTTCTCTCTTGTTACAATGCGTGCAAAGGATGGCCCCACAATTAGCTTTAGGTGTTAGGCGGTACAGGTGGGCGTTTTGGTGAACTAGAAAAAAATCTGATAGGGGGTATTAACAACCCTTAGTAGGTATAATGCACGTGCTATGATTTACGATAAATGAATGTGATGTAAATCATTCATATATGTTTGCAAAGAATGAGTTCAAAATTCCTTGAATCTATTTAAGTTTGTAAAGAAAATTGTTATAAATAATTTATTGATTTGGTGACCTAACTTGGGTCACGGAGATTGGGTGCGTTGGTTATCTCGGCTGGGAGTGGTAAAACTTTAGGACTGTGTTGTACACGATAAGCAATTAGGGTGATGCCATATGATTGTAATTCAAATATATTGAGCACATTTGCACACACCGCGCACTTTCAAGTGAAAATTGGAAAAGCAATATTGCTTGCTTGCTAGGCACCTTTAGTGATTGGGAAATCAACATCGCTTTCTTCTTGCTAGGCACTCCAGTGAATGGAAATCTACATTACCTTTCGTCTTGCTGGGTACTGACATCTTTGAGATATTCTTTTTATTTTAAATTTTTTTGATTTACCACACATGTATATGGATATTTATCTGTCTTGTAAGAAATCACTTTTTTGTGTTTTTTTATTTAGGTTTGATTGTAGGTGTGTGTGTTGCTGTTTATGCATATAAGAGAGTGAGATGTAAGAAAATTTAATCTGTGTCTAATTATTGTTTTTCTCTTTCTATAAAAATAATATAAAAAGGCCATGTATTTTGTTATTATGTTTTTGAAATAAAATTTGTTGGCAGTAGCACCATGGCTGTCAGAAGAAAAAAAGTTTGTGCTAGCTCGGGGGGGGGTCCATAACACAGGCGTTATAATAATAATAAAAAATGCTTGAATTACTGTAAAATGCTTATCCATTTTGTCACAAGGATTAAAAAGAATATAATTTTGAATATGCAGCAGGACTTATGGACGGATATGTAACACAAATCGTATCCAATCAAGTCAATTATACAGCGTTAAAATTTTAAAATGCTCCGATTTCTTTCAAAATAGGCAATGTTGATCTTCCATTCACTGGAGTGCCTGGCAAGAAGAAAACAATATTGATTTTCCTTTCACTGGGGTGCCTAGCAAGAAGAAAGCAATGTTGATTTTCCATTCACTGGAGTACCTAGCAAGAAGAAAGCAATGTTGATTTTCCATCCACCGGGGTGCCTAGCCAGAAGAAAGCAATGTTGATTTTCCATTCACTGGAGTACCTAGCAAGAAGAAAGTAATGTTGATTTTCCATTCACCGGAGTGCCTAGCAAGAAGAAAGCAATGTTGATTTTCCATTCACTGGAGTGCCTAGCAAGAAGAAAGCAATGTTGATTTTCCATTCACTGGGGTGCCTAGCAAGAAGAAAGCAATGTTGATTTTCTATTCACTGGGGTGCCTGGCAAGAAGAAAGCAATGTTGATTTTCCATTCACTGGAGTACCTAGCAAGAAGAAAGCAATGTTGATTTTCCATTCACTGGAGTACCTAGCAAGAAGAAAGCAATGTTGATTTTCCATTCACTGGAGTACCTAGCAAGAAGAAAGCAATGTTGATTTTCCATCCACCGGGGTGCCTAGCAAGAAGAAAGCAATGTTGATTTTCCATTCACTGGAGTACCTAGCAAGAAGAAAGTAATGTTGATTTTCCATTCACTGGAGTACCTAGCAAGAAGAAAGTAACGTTGATTTCTATTCAATTGAGTACCTAGCAAGAAGAAAGCAATGTTGATTTTCCATTCACTGGAGTACCTAGCAAGAAGAAAGTAACGTTGATTTCTATTCAATTGAGTACCTAGCAAGAAGAAAGCAATGTTGATTTTCCATTCATTGCGGTGCCTAGCAAGAAGAAAGCAATGCTGATTTTCCATTCACTGGAGTACCTAGCAAGAAGAAAGCAATGTTGATTTTCCATTCACTGGAGTACCTAGCAAGAAGAAAGTAACGTTGATTTCTATTCAATTGAGTACCTAGCAAGAAGAAAGCAATGTTGATTTTCCATTCATTGGGGTGCCTAGCAAGAAGAAAGCAATGTTGATTTTCCATTCACTGGAGTACCTAGCAAGAAGAAAGTAACGTTGATTTCTATTCAATTGAGTACCTAGCAACATGGAAGAAAGAGATAAGAAGGAATCACAACGAACGCATTCACTTTGTCCACTCCCTTTACCGACATTTAATTGACATTGTTATTCATGAGGATTTACTTTGATCAATACCCCGCGTTAAATAGGTGATTGGTATTGTATTCCATGTATTTGCATGTCTTCTGGAGCGTGCCTGAAGCATGATTTGAACTAATGACCTTCCGTCCAAGGATTTTCTCTGGTGACGTGATCATCGGTCATTGATGGCCTATATCTTTTTCTTCCATTTTGCCCAATTTTCCCGAACTTTAATGACTTTTTTCTCAGAGTTGGCAGTCTTTGGCACTGAAACGAGTTAGCTAGTTACGATTATACACATATAAACTATTAAATTAAACAGGTTTCAGGTACCGGACTTAACCGGATCATTGTGCATTATTTAAGAACATTTTACATCTATTTTCCATCGAAAAAGTCACCAAAATCTTACCTTATTTGCTAAAGATGAAACTCAGCAAAAAAACGGCCGATTTTGATGACCTTTTCGATGTTTTATAGGATATTTTCTACACAACACGATCAAGAAAACAGTTTGACTGTAGATCCCAAAACAAAGCTACTATACATGTTCAGAGCATCGGTGAAATTCCATAATCTTACTTCTGGGTAGCGTTTGTTTGTTCGTGGATGGGTTTGTTATAAAGTTTTTCCAGTAATGATTTCGACAAGCATCGACCGCGGTAAATGGATCATACATGAAAGTAAGTACCATTGATAGCTTTTCTTTTCATGCGTCAATAGATAAGCGGATTAAAACTTGGCCGATCGAAGTCGTTGTGGTTCCTTCTCATCTCTTTCTTCCATGCTAGCAAGAAGAAAGCAATGTTGATTTTCCATTCACTGGGGTGCCTAGCAAGAAGAAAGCAATGTTGATTTTCCATTCACTGGAGTACCTAGCAAGAAGAAAGTAACGTTGATTTCTATTCAATTGAGTACCTAGCAAGAAGAAAGCAATGTTGATTTTCCATTCACTGGAGTGCCTAGCAAGAAGAAAGCAATGTTGATTTTCCATTCACTGGAGTACCTAGCAAGAAGAAAGTAACGTTGATTTCTATTCACTGGGGTGCCTGGCAAGAAGAAAGCAATGTTGATTTTCCATTCACTGGAGTACCTAGCAAGAAGAAAGCAATGTTGATTTTCCATTCACTGGAGTACCTAGCAAGAAGAAAGCAATGTTGATTTTCCATTCACTGGAGTACCTAGCAAGAAGAAAGCAATGTTGATTTTCCATTCACTGGAGTACCTAGCAATACACCCTACCCTCTTAAACCATGGGCCGCACTTACCCAGGATTACTCATTTCTCTCTTGTTACAATGCGTGCAAAGGATGGCCCCACAATTAGCTTTAGGTGTTAGGCGGTACAGGTGGGCGTTTTGGTGAACTAGAAAAAAATCTGATAGGGGGTATTAACAACCCTTAGTAGGTATAATGCACGTGCTATGATTTACGATAAATGAATGTGATGTAAATCATTCATATATGTTTGCAAAGAATGAGTTCAAAATTCCTTGAATCTATTTAAGTTTGTAAAGAAAATTGTTATAAATAATTTATTGATTTGGTGACCTAACTTGGGTCACGGAGATTGGGTGCGTTGGTTATCTCGGCTGGGAGTGGTAAAACTTTAGGACTGTGTTGTACACGATAAGCAATTAGGGTGATGCCATATGATTGTAATTCAAATATATTGAGCACATTTGCACACACCGCGCACTTTCAAGTGAAAATTGGAAAAGCAATATTGCTTGCTTGCTAGGCACCTTTAGTGATTGGGAAATCAACATCGCTTTCTTCTTGCTAGGCACTCCAGTGAATGGAAATCTACATTACCTTTCGTCTTGCTGGGTACTGACATCTTTGAGATATTCTTTTTATTTTAATTTTTTTTGATTTACCACACATGTATATGGATATTTATCTGTCTTGTAAGAAATCACTTTTTTGTGTTTTTTGATTTAGGTGGATTGTAGGTGTGTGTGTTGCTGTTTATGCATATAAGAGAGTGAGATGTAAGAAAATTTAATCTGTGTCTAATTATTGTTTTTCTCTTTCTATAAAAATAATATAAAAAGGCCATGTATTTTGTTATTATGTTTTTGAAATAAAATTTGTTGGCAGTAGCACCATGGCTGTCAGAAGAAAAAAAGTTTGTGCTAGCTCGGGGGGGGTCCATAACACAGGCGTTATAATAATAATAAAAAATGCTTGAATTACTGTAAAATGCTTATCCATTTTGTCACAAGGATTAAAAAGAATATAATTTTGAATATGCAGCAGGACTTATGGACGGATATGTAACACAAATCGTATCCAATCAAGTCAATTATACAGCGTTAAAATTTTAAAATGCTCCGATTTCTTTCAAAATAGGCAATGTTGATCTTCCATTCACTGGAGTGCCTGGCAAGAAGAAAACAATATTGATTTTCCTTTCACTGGGGTGCCTAGCAAGAAGAAAGCAATGTTGATTTTCCATTCACTGGAGTGCTTAGCAAGAAGAAAGCAATGTTGATTTTCCATTCACTGGAGTGCCTAGCAAGAAGAAAGCAATGTTGATTTTCCATTCACTGGAGTGCCTAACAAGAAGAAAGCAATGTTGATTTTCCATTCACTGGAGTGCCTAGCAAGAAGAAAGCAATGTTGATTTTCCATTCACTGGAGTACCTAGCAAGAAGAAAGCAATGTTGATTTTCCATTCACTGGAGTACCTAGCAAGAAGAAAGCAATGTTGATTTTCCATCCACCGGGGTGCCTAGCCAGAAGAAAGCAATGTTGATTTTCCATTCACTGGAGTACCTAGCAAGAAGAAAGTAATGTTGATTTTCCATTCACCGGAGTGCCTAGCAAGAAGAAAGCAATGTTGATTTTCCATTCACTGGAGTGCCTAGCAAGAAGAAAGCAATGTTGATTTTCCATTCACTGGGGTGCCTAGCAAGAAGAAAGCAATGTTGATTTTCTATTCACTGGGGTGCCTGGCAAGAAGAAAGCAATGTTGATTTTCCATTCACTGGAGTACCTAGCAAGAAGAAAGCAATGTTGATTTTCCATTCACTGGAGTACCTAGCAAGAAGAAAGCAATGTTGATTTTCCATTCACTGGAGTACCTAGCAAGAAGAAAGCAATGTTGATTTTCCATCCACCGGGGTGCCTAGCAAGAAGAAAGCAATGTTGATTTTCCATTCACTGGAGTACCTAGCAAGAAGAAAGTAATGTTGATTTTCCATTCACTGGAGTACCTAGCAAGAAGAAAGTAACGTTGATTTCTATTCAATTGAGTACCTAGCAAGAAGAAAGCAATGTTGATTTTCCATTCACTGGAGTACCTAGCAAGAAGAAAGTAACGTTGATTTCTATTCAATTGAGTACCTAGCAAGAAGAAAGCAATGTTGATTTTCCATTCATTGCGGTGCCTAGCAAGAAGAAAGCAATGCTGATTTTCCATTCACTGGAGTACCTAGCAAGAAGAAAGCAATGTTGATTTTCCATTCACTGGAGTACCTAGCAAGAAGAAAGTAACGTTGATTTCTATTCAATTGAGTACCTAGCAAGAAGAAAGCAATGTTGATTTTCCATTCATTGGGGTGCCTAGCAAGAAGAAAGCAATGTTGATTTTCCATTCACTGGAGTACCTAGCAAGAAGAAAGTAACGTTGATTTCTATTCAATTGAGTACCTAGCAACATGGAAGAAAGAGATAAGAAGGAATCACAACGAACGCATTCACTTTGTCCACTCCCTTTACCGACATTTAATTGACATTGTTATTCATGAGGATTTACTTTGATCAATACCCCGCGTTAAATAGGTGATTGGTATTGTATTCCATGTATTTGCATGTCTTCTGGAGCGTGCCTGAAGCATGATTTGAACTAATGACCTTCCGTCCAAGGATTTTCTCTGGTGACGTGATCATCGGTCATTGATGGCCTATATCTTTTCTTCCATTTTGCCCAATTTTCCCGAACTTTAATGACTTTTTTCTCAGAGTTGGCAGTCTTTGGCACTGAAACGAGTTAGCTAGTTACGATTATACACATATAAACTATTAAATTAAACAGGTTTCAGGTACCGGACTTAACCGGATCATTGTGCATTATTTAAGAACATTTTACATCTATTTTCCATCGAAAAAGTCACCAAAATCTTACCTTATTTGCTAAAGATGAAACTCAGCAAAAAAACGGCCGATTTTGATGACCTTTTCGATGTTTTATAGGATATTTTCTACACAACACGATCAAGAAAACAGTTTGACTGTAGATCCCAAAACAAAGCTACTATACATGTTCAGAGCATCGGTGAAATTCCATAATCTTACTTCTGGGTAGCGTTTGTTTGTTCGTGGATGGGTTTGTTATAAAGTTTTTCCAGTAATGATTTCGACAAGCATCGACCGCGGTAAATGGATCATACATGAAAGTAAGTACCATTGATAGCTTTTCTTTTCATGCGTCAATAGATAAGCGGATTAAAACTTGGCCGATCGAAGTCGTTGTGGTTCCTTCTCATCTCTTTCTTCCATGCTAGCAAGAAGAAAGCAATGTTGATTTTCCATTCACTGGGGTGCCTAGCAAGAAGAAAGCAATGTTGATTTTCCATTCACTGGAGTACCTAGCAAGAAGAAAGTAACGTTGATTTCTATTCAATTGAGTACCTAGCAAGAAGAAAGCAATGTTGATTTTCCATTCACTGGAGTGCCTAGCAAGAAGAAAGCAATGTTGATTTTCCATTCACTGGAGTACCTAGCAAGAAGAAAGTAACGTTGATTTCTATTCACTGGGGTGCCTGGCAAGAAGAAAGCAATGTTGATTTTCCATTCACTGGAGTACCTAGCAAGAAGAAAGCAATGTTGATTTTCCATTCACTGGAGTACCTAGCAAGAAGAAAGCAATGTTGATTTTCCATTCACTGGAGTACCTAGCAAGAAGAAAGCAATGTTGATTTTCCATTCACTGGAGTACCTAGCAAGAAGAAAGCAATGTTGATTTTCCATCCACCGGGGTGCCTAGCAAGAAGAAAGCAATGTTGATTTTCCATTCACTGGAGTACCTAGCAAGAAGAAAGTAATGTTGATTTTCCATTCACTGGAGTACCTAGCAAGAAGAAAGTAACGTTGATTTCTATTCAATTGAGTACCTAGCAAGAAGAAAGCAATGTTGATTTTCCATTCACTGGAGTACCTAGCAAGAAGAAAGTAACGTTGATTTCTATTCAATTGAGTACCTAGCAAGAAGAAAGCAATGTTGATTTTCCATTCACTAGAGTACCTAGCAAGAAGAAAGCAATGTTGATTTTCCATCCACCGGAGTGCCTAGCAAGAAGAAAGCAATGTTGATTTTCCATTCACTGGAGTACCTAGCAAGAAGAAAGTAATGTTGATTTTCCATTCACTGGAGTACCTAGCAAGAAGAAAGTAACGTTGATTTCTATTCAATTGAGTACCTAGCAAGAAGAAAGCAATGTTGATTTTCCATTCACTGGAGTACCTAGCAAGAAGAAAGTAACGTTGATTTCTATTCAATTGAGTACCTAGCAAGAAGAAAGCAATGTTGATTTTCCATTCATTGGGGTGCCTAGCAAGAAGAAAGCAATGTTGATTTTCCATTCACTGGAGTACCAAGCAAGAAGAAAGTAACGTTGATTTCTATTCAATTGAGTACCTAGCAAGAAGAAAGCAATGTTGATTTTCCATTCACTGGAGTACCTAGCAAGAAGAAAGCAATGTTGATTTTCCATCCACCGGGGTGCCTAGCAAGAAGAAATCAATGTTGATTTTCCATTCACTGGAGTACCTAGCAAGAAGAAAGTAACGTTGATTTCTATTCAATTGAGTACCTAGCAAGAAGAAAGCAATGTTGATTTTCCATCCACTGGAGTACCTAGCAAGAAGAAAGTAACGTTGATTTCTATTCACTGGGGTGCCTGGCAAGAAGAAAGCAATGTTGATTTTCCATTCACTGGAGTACCTAGCAAGAAGAAAGCAATGTTGATTTTCCATTCACTGGAGTACCTAGCAAGAAGAAAGTAACGTTGATTTCTATTCAATTGAGTACCTAGCAAGAAGAAAGCAATGTTGATTTTCCATCCACTGGAGTACCTAGCAAGAAGAAAGCAATGCTGATTTTCCATTCACTGGAGTACCTAGCAAGAAGAAAGCAATGTTGATTTTCTATTCACTGGGGTGCCTAGAAAGAAGAAAGCAATGTTGATTTTCCATTTACTGGAGTGCCTAGCAAGAAGAAAGCAATGTTGATTTTCTATTCACTGGAGTACCTAGCAAGAAGAAAGTAACGTTGATTTCTATTCAATTGAGTACCTAGCAAGAAGAAAGCAATGTTGATTTTCCATTCACTGGAGTACCTAGCAAGAAGAAAGTAACGTTGATTTCTATTCAATTGAGTACCTAGCAAGAAGAAAGCAATGTTGATTTTCCATTCACTAGAGTACCTAGCAAGAAGAAAGCAATGTTGATTTTCCATCCACCGGGGTGCCTAGCAAGAAGAAAGCAATGTTGATTTTCCATTCACTGGAGTACCTAGCAAGAAGAAAGTAATGTTGATTTTCCATTCACTGGAGTACCTAGCAAGAAGAAAGTAACGTTGATTTCTATTCAATTGAGTACCTAGCAAGAAGAAAGCAATGTTGATTTTCCATTCACTGGAGTACCTAGCAAGAAGAAAGTAACGTTGATTTCTATTCAATTGAGTACCTAGCAAGAAGAAAGCAATGTTGATTTTCCATTCATTGGGGTGCCTAGCAAGAAGAAAGCAATGTTGATTTTCCATTCACTGGAGTACCAAGCAAGAAGAAAGTAACGTTGATTTCTATTCAATTGAGTACCTAGCAAGAAGAAAGCAATGTTGATTTTCCATTCACTGGAGTACCTAGCAAGAAGAAAGCAATGTTGATTTTCCATCCACCGGGGTGCCTAGCAAGAAGAAATCAATGTTGATTTTCCATTCACTGGAGTACCTAGCAAGAAGAAAGTAACGTTGATTTCTATTCAATTGAGTACCTAGCAAGAAGAAAGCAATGTTGATTTTCCATCCACTGGAGTACCTAGCAAGAAGAAAGTAACGTTGATTTCTATTCACTGGGGTGCCTGGCAAGAAGAAAGCAATGTTGATTTTCCATTCACTGGAGTACCTAGCAAGAAGAAAGCAATGTTGATTTTCCATTCACTGGAGTACCTAGCAAGAAGAAAGTAACGTTGATTTCTATTCAATTGAGTACCTAGCAAGAAGAAAGCAATGTTGATTTTCCATCCACTGGAGTACCTAGCAAGAAGAAAGCAATGCTGATTTTCCATTCACTGGAGTACCTAGCAAGAAGAAAGCAATGTTGATTTTCTATTCACTGGGGTGCCTAGAAAGAAGAAAGCAATGTTGATTTTCCATTTACTGGAGTGCCTAGCAAGAAGAAAGCAATGTTGATTTTCTATTCACTGGGGTGCCTAGAAAGAAGAAAGCAATGTTGATTTTCCATTCACTGGAGTACCTAGCAAGAAGAAAGCAATGTTGATTTTCTATTCACTGGGGTGCCTAGAAAGAAGAAAGCAATGTTGATTTTCCATTCACTGGAGTGCCTAGCAAGAAGAAAGCAATGTTGATTTTCTATTCACTGGGGTGCCTAGAAAGAAGAAAGCAATGTTGATTTTCCATTCACTGGAGTACCTAGCAAGAAGAAAGCAATGTTGATTTTCCATTCACTGGGGTGCCTAGCAAGAAGAAAGCAATGTTGATTTTCCATTCACTGGAGTACCTAGCAAGAAGAAAGCAATGCTGATTTTCCATTCACAGGAGTGCCTAGCAAGAAGAAAGCAATGCTGATTTTCCATTCACAGGAGTGCCTAGCAAGAAGAAAGCAATGTTGATTTTCCATTCACTGGAGTGCCTAGAAAGAAAAAAGCAATGTTGATTTTCCATTCACCGGAGTGCCTAGCAAGAAGAAAGCAATGCTGATTTTCCATTCACAGGAGTGCCTAGCAAGAAGAAAGCAATGCTGATTTTCCATTCACAGGAGTGCCTAGCAAGAAGAAAGCAATGCTGATTTTCCATTCACAGGAGTGCCTAGCAAGAAGAAAGCAATGCTGATTTTCCATTCACAGGAGTGCCTAGCAAGAAGAAAGCAATGTTGATTTTCCATTCACCGGAGTGCCTAGCAAGAAGAAAGCAATGCTGATTTTCCATTCACAGGAGTGCCTAGCAAGAAGAAAGCAATGCTGATTTTCCATTCACTGGTCGCAGGAGTGCCTGGCAAGAAGAAAGTAATGTTGATTTTCCCGGGGATTTTCCACTCATTTAGGGTGCCTAGCAAGGAGAAAGCAATGCTGATTATCCTTTTGCTGAAGTGTCTAGGAAGAATAAAGCAATGATGATTTTCCAGCAGGACCTGGAAAAATGTCTTTTCTGGAAACTTGAAGTGGCTTATCGATAAATTTATGCCAAGTTTGTAACCAAGACTGAAAAAGCAGATATTGCTGGACCTATCTATTGTATTCTTTGTCGGGCTAAAACTTAAAAGGCCGGTGCTTGGAATCGGATTACCAAAAGAGAATGATCACTAAAATCCAGATTTCCATGGAGTATTGTCGTTATCCCAGCTCCACCTCGTCCGACGTCTCACATCACGGCTCCTCGGGACACCAAGTCGGGTAATCGACATAGGAAGAAGTAAAGATCTTCGACCAGGAAACAAAATAGTTTGAAAAGGGTTTGTAGGAGTCTATCTACATTGAATTCAATCAACCATCACTCGACCGTGATGGGTCAATACAATTTCCCAAGAATGTACGACAAAGTTTTGGGGCCAAGTGTCCTAAAGGTCATTTGGTTGCCAGTCGTTTGACGAACGTCAAAATAGTGACCGAAAATTTGATGTAGGCCTACGTGTAATCTGGAATTGCGAACTATAATCAAGAGTTTTAAATGAAGAATTTGTTTCCAAAAGGCGCTACTACAAACACTACTACAAAGGTTGCTTTGTGTAAAATTCATTTGAAGATAATTATTAGTAGGTTTTTAGCGGGTTCGCCGTCGGACAAGTTTAGAACTGTCAAGCTTTCTTCAGGAGTAGCTCTGACTTCTTCAGGACAAAGTACCTAAGAATGAGACATGTAGACCGCCCCTTGTCTACTGATGACTCTGAAAAGAGCCGTTTGCTGAAGACTGCCCCTTGTCAACAGAAACTAGCAGATCTCGCCTACCAGGAACCGTTTGGCCACTCATGGACCAATTGATTGATTGTATGCACGATGAGCGTTTATATCACTTAATTGCGGACGTGGTACAGATTAGCGGCTCTGTGATTGGTTGTTTGAAAATAGAGAGCGCCACATACGATGTGATAAGATTAGCGGCTCTGTGATTGGTTGTTTGAAAATAGAGAGCGCCACATACGACTGATGTCTTTGCCGTCATTTCTATTGATAGTAGAAGTTTCATTAACTCTGATTTCCAACGCTTCACGGGTCAACCTCATCCCCAAGTGAGAAACTTGTGCCAGTTTTGTTGTTTCGTCCCACAGAGGTTCATGGCCTTCTTTGCAAGCATGTTCAGCTAATGCCGAGCCTTCTTCTTTCTTTTGTCTTGTGGCTCTTCGGTGTTCAGATATTCTGACCTTTAGTGGTCGTTTGGTTTGGCCTATGTATTGCTCACCACAACTGCAAGGTATAGAGTACACACATGGTGCACGATCCTTGGGCAGAGGATCTTTTGGGTGGCTTAGGATGTCTCTTAATTTGGCCGACCTAGAGTAGAATGTTTTGACCCCTGATCGGTTTAGAAACCGACAGATTTTATCTGATACACCTTTGATATATGGCATGAAGGTAACGCCTTTGTGTTCATCGTCCACCAATTCTTCTGATCGTTCTCCTGTCTGTTTCTTGATTGCCTTGTGAATGAGGTTTGAGGGATAGCCATTCTTGTTCAACGCTTTTTCAATGTGTTTGAGTTCATCTTTTCGATGTTCTTCATCACATAGAGTCAGTGCTCTGTGAACCAGTGTATTGACAACACTGTTCTTGGCAGACATATGGTGACTAGAGTTAAAATGAAGATATTGATCAGTATGAGTGGGTTTCCGGTATATGGCGAAACTCAAGCTAGTGTCTGATCTCTGCACTTTGACATCAAGGAAAGGTATGCCACCCGCCTCCTCAATCTCCATTGTGAACTGGATACACTTGTGTTGATTGTTGAGATGACTTAGGAATTTGACCAGTTCGTCTTTGCCATGTCGCCAGACGACGAATGTGTCATCAACAAATCTGAACCAAGCAACGGGTTTCAAAGTGTTCCATGAAGATATTCGATGTTATTGGGGAGAGGGGTGAACCCATTGCCTGACCCTCTTTTTGCTCATAGAATTTCCCTTGCCATTTGAAGTACGTAGATGTGAGGCATAACTTCATAAGTTCTACGATCTCATCTCTTGTCATGCGTGTTCTGTTTTTAAGTGTATCATCATCACGCAAGGTATCTCCTATAATCTTACTAGCATCATCAATTGGTACATTAGTGAATAATGATACCACATCAATCTTTTCAGAGCCACCAAAACTTACAAAATCAGCAGATAGGCGAGATCTGCTTGTTTCTGTTGACAAGGGGCAGTCTTCAGCAAACGGCTCTTTTCAGAGCCACCAAAACTTACAAATTCAGCAGATAGGCGAGATCTGCTTGTTTCTGTAGACAAGGGGCAGTCTTCAGCAAACGGCTCTTTTCAGAGCCACCAAAACCTTTATATTAGCAGATAGGCGAGATCTGCTAGTTCTCTGTAGACAAGGGGCAGTCTTCATTGAACGGCTCTTTTCAGAGCCACCAAAACTTACAAAATCAGCAGATAGGCGAGATCTGCTAGTTTCTGTTGACAAGGGGCAGTCTTCAGCAAACGGCTCTTTTCAGAGTCATCAGTAGACAAGGGGCGGTCTACATGTCTCATTCTTAGGTACTTTGTCCTGAAGAAGTCAATTCTACTCCTGACGAAAGCTTGACAGTTCTAAACTTGTCCGACGGCGAACCCGCTAAAAACCTACTAATTGTTATGAATTCCCGTCGTAAAAGCCTATCCCACAATTTGATTAACCTCTACGGGGAGGACGGCAAGAAATATTCCAAGAAATATAAGAAACTACTATGCAAGAATGCTACACTGCACAATCAATTGCTCTTCCTACGAAGATGCAGAGACAATGATATTGTTCCTAAAGGTCTAATGCCCACAACGGGTCTCAAGTCTAATAAAGCAAAACGCATTATGCTACAAGCTGGTCTATCTCTTGTCAGAGCCACGATTAATGAAAATCGACAGCAAATGCAACGTATATCCAATGAAATAAATCAAACGTACAATTGGCTCAAAGATAATATGAATGAAATGGATTTTAAAACTGTATCACGTGTGGCCAAGATAGCAGCCGACAAAACATACTCACGTGTTAAGCAAGAACATCTTCAGAAATTTGCCCGTCTAAAACAAGAAAACCTGCCGGTCAACATCCTAAGGCGGGATTGGCGAAATAAGAGTGACTTTCCTCAAAATACAGTCCGCAATGAAAGTAGTAGGGAACTTAGTGAATCTGAAAATGCTATCTTAAGCAAAGGCATGAATTTCTCACCAACTCCAACGAGCATTCCGGTCAAAGAGTTAATAGCGGCGACCGAACATGGCTTAAAAGACTTATGTGAAGGTGAAGCCAACCTAGTGCGAAGTGATGTTCTCAGGGTTCTCAAGAAAGCCAAAGTTCCTCAACCAAATATATCTCGAGAAGAGAGAGAAGCGTTGAATTCACTCAAGAATGATGATTCCATAATTGTCCTTCCAGCAGACAAGGGGCGGTCTACCGTTGTTATGGACAAAGATAAGTACCAAGAGAAAATGAACAACTTATTGTCTGAAGGCGATACTTATCAGGTCATGAAGAAAAATCCCACCCTCTCTCTTGAACGCAAGATAGGTAAGGCCATCTCTGAGTTGAAGGAACAGAACAAGGTTGATAAGAAAAAGGCATCACATTTAACACCTAAGCATACTGTGTCTCCACGTATATATATGGTCTACCGAAGATTCACAAAGAAAACATGCCACTTAGACCTATTGTCGGCTCAATCAATTCACCATGCTACAATTTAGCGAAACACCTAGCGGATATATTGACACCCTTATCAGGGAAAGGCACTTCCTACATCAAGAACTCGCAACATTTTGTTAAAAAGGCAGGGCAAATACCCATAGAACCAGGTGACTTATTGGTCAGTTTTGATGTGGTATCATTATTCACTAATGTACCAATTGATGATGCTAGTAAGATTATAGGAGATATCTTGCGTGATGATGATACACTTAAAAACAGAACCCGCATGACAAGCGATGAGATCGTAGAACTTATGAAGTTATGCCTCACATCTACGTACTTCAAATGGCAAGGGAAATTATATGAGCAAAAAGAGGGTCAGGCAATGGGTTCACCCCTCTCCCCAATAACATCGAATATCTTCATGGAACACTTTGAAACCAAAGCACTAGATACGTATCCTTTGAAACCCGTTGCTTGGTTCAGATTTGTTGATGACACATTCGTCGTCTGGCGACATGGCAAAGACGAACTGGTCAAATTCCTAAGTCATCTCAACAATCAACACAAGTGTATCCAGTTCACAATGGAGATTGAGGAGGCGGGTGGCATACCTTTCCTTGATGTCAAAGTGCAGAGATCAGACACTAGCTTGAGTTTCGCCATATACCGGAAACCCACTCATACTGATCAATATCTTCATTTTAACTCTAGTCACCATATGTCTGCCAAGAACAGTGTTGTCAATACACTGGTTCACAGAGCACTGACTCTATGTGATGAAGAACATCGAAAAGATGAACTCAAACACATCAATTCCAATCGTTTAATGTCATTTAAAATTTAAAATGTTAAAATATACCAAAAAATGTGACACAGGGCAGCTATTGGATTTAGCGCCTTTTAGAAACAAACTCTTCAAATACTAAAATTTCATATCACGTACATGTACTCAGCACAATAAGTGAGTAGTATATAGGTTTGATTTGTTTCCAGAAAAAAAAAAAAAAAAGAAAAATGAAAATAATTTCAATTGAATACCTGAGTATGAAGGGCCCAACTCCATCAAAACTGTTTTTAAGATATTAAGAAAAAACTTAATAATTATTTGGAAAAATTTTACACAGAATGTTTTCATCTTCAGGGGACATTTAATACATAACCATACAGTATTACATACTATCGTAATCATTATGATGTTTCCATGGCAACGGTACATGTCTTAATACGAGCTGGAGTTGGGCCTTTCTTCCAATAATATACTGCAAGTGCCAATTCCGTAAGCAGATGTGTTATAAAAAGCTACAGAAATTGGTAAATTATCCATTAATTGCACAAGTAGAAGCATGTAATATGTTAGCAAGAAAGTGCATTATAATGAAAAGCAGATTTCATGGATGAACAAAATTCCTATTTAACCCAATATTTGTGGAAGAAGGGCCCAACTCCATGGAGTTTGGCTATTCCTCCATGAAACCTATGATTAAAGTGTACGTGGAAGGTGGATCATGGCTCTTCTTTCACACACAACGAAGAACAGTCTACTGGCAATAAAATGCTGGGTCTAACTCATTTTTGTAAAAAATTTGACTTGGGCCCTTCTTCCACTTACGTATTCATTTTTTTTGTAAATATTTTTGTAATTTTTTTTTTATGTTTTTTTATAATTTTTTTTTTAATTTTTGATGTTTTTTTGGCTTCGATGGTACACCATAGTAAAGTGTGTCTGCAGCGAATTAATGGTATTTCAAGGAACATGCTGAACATTTATCACGTACTGTTGAGATTGGGTGGATGACATGCTGTAGCATGGTCTCAGTGTCGTACCATCCAGTTAAATTTCCCAAACTTATATTTTTGGACAGAAGCATTTCTTCAGGTAAGTACGAACGGGTTTCCTTTGTATATTTTCATTACTAAACGTTATTTATATAAAAAATGCACTCTGATCTGGGCAATCTTTTAGCCATGAAAATATATGAATAAAGTACACGAACCAGGAAAACCACAAGTCATACTTACATGTTGAGTGGGTGATTCATTCTATTAATAGTCTGCTCTAAACAATATAAAAAATAACGTAAACAAAATTGCGCTTGAAAGCAGGAACGATCTTGTTTAAATGATAGCAAAACGTAACTTTGTCCTCTTTGTACCACGCACTTCAGTGAATAGAAATTCAACTTTGTCCTTTTCTTGCCACACGCCCCAGTGAATAGATATTCAACTTTGTCCTTTGCCAGGCAATCCAGAGCATCATGGCATGGAAAAAATATTACTCTCTTCTTGCTATGACAAAATACCTTAATTTCATACCCAGAATGCAATGGTGGTGCTACAGTGTGTCTCGTCTCAAGTTGAGAGTAACGCCATGTTGGATTTTGCAGTAGCCGGTCGGGTGTCAACCAATCAATCAAATTTATTTCCATCAAAAAACATACAAATAACAAAACATGATAGAACAAGATGGAGGAGACACAACTGGAAGCAGAAGCCTGTAAAATGTTGTGCCCCCTGAAACACTTAGAAGAAGGATTTAATACACAGATACACAAAATGAAAGAAAAAAAAATACAATATACCAAAACCTGAAGGGAAAAAAACTACACTTGATTTCTCACCTCACACTCACACCCGCACACCCTACCACAATGTCATAGGCATGTAATAAAAAGGTATACACAAAAAATTAAATATAATAAATATTATTCATATCAAATTCAACCAAATGTTACCATATCAATGAATAAACATAATTCTACTTGTAAATATCAAAAACAGATTTCAAGTTTGACTTAAAATGACTTAAGGTTGCTGGGCGACGATTTATTGTAATATTTCATGTAATTAATTTTGGCCTCCGGGCCACGAATTGAAATTTAATTTGAATCTCAATCTGAATCTGATATGCATAATCAGGTGATTTTGGCTGAATGTGTTTATTATGATTTGTTATTCCTTCATTTGAGTGATGACCCGGGGGATGGTACAATATAATCAGGTATAATGAATTTCATACCTGGTTGCTCTTAGTGCAACAATAGGCATTGAATTGGAAATTCCAAAATGAACCCAACCAGACCATGTAGATAAATGTAATAAATGCGAATAGGGAATTCCAAGTTGAAATGTAAACTTGCCTTATCTATGGGCTATTTCAGTTAAAATCCATACACCCCTATGGAAGACATGACCTTAATATCCTACACAAGGGATGCAGATTTCAAATCGCGTCAGCCACTGGGGGTACTAAACCCCATTTGAAATTCACACTCTGTGTGTGGAAGGTCATGTCTTCCATAGGGGGTGTAAGGATTTCAACTGGAATACCCCAATTAAATGTGCCAACATATACGACCATGACGACTTCAGATACCACTTCGCTTAGTGACAGTTTTAGTTCAACACGTACTTCTGAAGTTTAAGTAATAAAACGACGTGTACCTTTGAGCGTTGCTAATTTCTCAAACTTTTTCTATTTAAAAGAAGTTTTGAACTATCAAAATAATCGACATCGAGAAAACTATTAATAGTGTCTTGCTATACCATTTAATTCTGTTACATGACTATGTATGTATGTAACATCACATTGGAAGTTGACACATTTTGGTTTTTAATCGTTGAAAAGTATTCGAGATCAGAGAGTGACCCAGACAGTTTTATTAAAAATGCATTCTATCTCATCATGCAATCGTATTTTATTGTGGATCTACTTATACTTCTGCTTTATCGTGTTTGTTGAAGTTGAAGCTAAAGATGGAGGTAAGTTAATATTGCTGGTAGTTATAACATAT
This sequence comes from Amphiura filiformis, assembly GCF_039555335.1. Classification (NCBI taxonomy): domain Eukaryota; kingdom Metazoa; phylum Echinodermata; class Ophiuroidea; order Amphilepidida; family Amphiuridae; genus Amphiura; species Amphiura filiformis. The sequence continues at coordinate 25,302,369 of NC_092638.1, forward strand.
GCCATAATTAAAGCCATAAGGCCGTATAAAATTAATGTTTTGGTTCTCGTCCCCTCCCTCCTCAATTTCTGGGATTTGTCAGATTTATTTTTTATTTTTTAGATTTTTCAATTATTTTAGACTTTGGAATGATTTATGAATTTTTCATACATATAAATAAGTTTATTAGAGAACAAGGACCACTTCCAAGTCTTTTTGTGGTACTCTAGGGGGTTTAGCCCTCAGAATCTCACATTTGAAGAAAAAAGTGCCTCATCGTTTCCTCGAGGAAAAGACCGAAAACTACTATATAACAGACAATGCTGATTTTACATTGAAAAAACAACAAAAAAAAACAACACCTCCCTCCCTCATCAATTCATGAAAATCCTCTGGACGAGAACCAAAATATTAATTTTATACGGCCTAATGTGTGATTTAATTACTATCGTTTTGTTTCAAAAATGGTAATCCTCTATTTAACTCCTATAATGAACATTCTAGCTATTATGGGGATCATTGTGTAAAACTTACAAATGTGATGAATCGTATTTCAGACCCTAAGCATGGTTTGAAACATACGAATCGTGTTATAGTGCGTCTGTTTTCTATATATATTGTCCATTAATTTAATAATTTTAGATGCCATTTTGAAAAAAGTAGCTCGATGCTAACCTTCCTAATATGCTTCTTGCGTGGAGTATACAAATAAACGAGTTTAGATATGAAGTTCATGTATGCACGAAAGGCTAACATCGTTGCACTTCTGTTGATGCCCATAGGGGCTAGTATGAACTTTCATTTGATATTCTAAATACCATTCTGAACCAACTAAATCCTAATCATTTATCAATGAAAGTAAAAGAATGTCCAAAAACGTGCAATTTTGAATGTTTTCTTACAATTGTAGTCATTCAAAATCTTGAATATAGGGTATGAGTTAGCTCATGATTTTAATGTTATATGTTATTTGCTAGGCCTAATTGGTTTTGAAAAAAAAAATGGAAAACTTGAAATTAGTCTTTGTTCAAGTCTTTGGGCTTGATTGTCACAGGATATGAAAACGTCCTAAAAATGCATGTTTTTTGGCCTTTATTTCCAAAAATTGACCAAACATTAAAATTCTAGTTTCATTGCCAGTTAGAACTAACTAAAGGATTAGGATTTAGCTATGTTTCATTTGGAGCTATTTGGCAAAACAGGATAATATTTAAACATTTTTGAGTTTAGTTTGCCAAAACCAAGTGAATATTTTACTCACTCCAATATTTCGTCCTACACATCGGAGGACTTTATCAGGATCGACAAAACTGATAGCATAAAATTCATCTTAAAAAAAAAAAAAAAATGGTATTAAAATCCCATTTCTAGATACCCTCATAGTCGGAAAACCAGACGATTCAATCAAATTCCTAGTGTACAAACGTACGCACACTGATCAGTACCTCAACCTCAAATCAGAACATCCTCTCCATCAACAAATGAGAGTGCTTAGAACGTCATTTGACCGTGTGAATTCGATAGTAACAGAAACGGAAGATAGAATCCAAGAAGAAGAGCGAGGGTGTGCAGCCTTGAAAAAATGTGGCTACCCAGATTGGGCCATGGACGAAGTGAAAACCAAATGCATGATAAAACCAAAAATGCTGAAAGCAAGACTGCCGAGGATAAGAGCAAAGGCATGGTGCATGGTCATTCCGTATGTCAACGGCCTTTCGGAGCGCATCCAAAGAATAGTCAAGAAACACAAAGTTGACACAGCAATGAAACCGCACCGCACTCTCAGACAAATCTTAGTCCATCCAAAAGACAAACGTGAAAAAGCAAAAACCGGCAAGTGCATATGAAATCGGTTGCAAAAATTGTGATCTTTCCTATGTCGCCGAAACGAAACTAGACTTGCTGAACATCAAGCAGAAGTGCAAAAAGCTAATGAGAAAAAGTACACTCGCTCAGAACGAAAAACATCAAAAATGGAACAGATAAAATCGGCTATATCAGATCATGTTGCTAGGGCCAACCATGTTATAAACTGGAAGAATCAAAGATCCTTAGGCGAGAGCACGACAAAAGATCTAGAGAAGTTCGGGAAGCAATGGAAATAAGGAAACGGGGCACCAACACCCTCAACAGTAAGCATGGTAAGGAGGGCACTATAATAAGGAACACCGGAAAATGGATCAGATGACCATATCAGTCATACCTGATGAAGTCATCCGATGTGTAGGACGAAATATTGGAGTGAGTAAAATATTCACTTGGTTTTGGCAAACTAAAATCCAAAATGTTTATTTACTGAACAAACCTGATGAATCTATTCAAGGATAATATTTTTTAATCCAAAAAATTTAGTGCTGTATTTTTCTGGAATGGGGGTAGTACGTTTTGTATTTAACCATAGATGTCAAAGAAAAGGGAGAAAGACCTGGATCGTAATAAGAATGTTCATTTCATGCTGATCACTCGCACCTTAGTATCTAAAGTGACATATTACCGGTAATAAGTGACTTATTGCCGGCAACAGTGACTTAACTGACTTATATCCGACGTATGAACACGACTTTTGGGAAGGGCGGTATTCGCCGTCGAAGCATGGAAGAAAGAGATTATCTCTTTCTTCCATGGTCGAAGTGATGATCGATGTAACAGGATTAACTACAATAGCAATAAATGAATACAATTTTTGAATAGACCGCCGTGCACTACAACGTTCACCTATGTATTGAACCATAAGTCGTGTTTACACGATCGGACACGTATTACCGGTAATAAGTGACTTATTACCGGTAATAGTGACTTATGCCCGACCGTATGAACACGACTTTTGAAAAGGGTATTCGCGGTCGAAGCGATGATGTACCACGATTGACTACCATAGCAATAGATGAATACAATTTTTGAATAGATCGTCCTGCACTACAACGTTCATGCGGGACCTATTGAATGATCGATGATGTACCACGATTGACTACCATAGCAATAGATGAATACAATTTTTGAATAGATCGTCCTGTACTACAACGTTCACGCGGGACCTATGCATTGAACCATCAGTCTTGTTCACACGGACGTAAGTGACTTATTACCGGTCATAAGTGACTTATGTCCGACCGTGTGAACACGACCAAAGACATGATAGATGTCAAAAAAAAAATGCTGATCACTTGCACCTGTAAGATTAATATCTTTGAAAAGAGTGGTATTGTATTCAATCTATAGAGTCTGTGATGTGCCCTGAGTAATTTAATTTGATTATTTATCTTTGTTTACAAAATTACATGAGTGGTGACATTTTAGGGATTCCCCTCTCAGCAAATTAAATGGATAGCTGGGAATTTCCCTTTTCAGTGTGTTGCACAATTGGAAAGTCCCCTGAGGTTGTAAAGTGAAAGTGATGTCATGGAATGCTCCTAAGGAAGTGATGTAATGAGAAAGGTTAATGTTATAATTAAGGCTTGGGAATTCCCAAGATCACATTCAGCTATTAATACTTGGGATTTCCCAGTGCTTGATATATAAGAGAATGTAAACACATTATTATTCACAGTTTATAGTGTTGATCTGGGCTAGCTAGCTAATATGCTTACAGTCCAATTCCTTCAAAGAAAGGAAATTACGAACCAGAATTAATTTAAGTAGTCAATGCACTACTGCCTGCCAGTGTTGTCGGAGAAGATCTAGAATACGTCAAAGAACGTACTTCTTCCAAGAAAGGAAAATATATTCTTCTGCCGATTTGCTGAAGTCTGGTTAAAGGAGCAACACAGCTGTCAATATAAGTGGGGACAACTGCATCGCAGTCCTGCTTCCTGAAGATATTGTGTGAAAGGTGGAAATAGCACCAATTTTGGAGAAAGCAGCGCAAGGAGTAAAGAGATTTGGAGAACTGCGCAAGGAGTTTAGTATTGGAGAACGGCGCAAGGAGTTTAGTATTTGGAGAACTGCGCAAGGAGTTATAAACGCGTTTGGAGAACGACGCAAGGAGTTTAATACTTGGGAGAAAGTAGCACCATTTTCGTATGAGGATTTTATACGCAAGAATTTATAAATGCAAGTGTACAATGGGCTATTCCAGATAAAACATGCACCCCCCCTATAGAGGGCAAAATGGTTTTTTTCTAAAATGTCTGGAATTCCAAAGCATACTTGAGGAAGAAACCTGGATTTCCGGCCCTGTTTAGTGCATGTAAAATCTGGAAATCCATGGAGAGTATAGAGGGTTTTTAAAAATTGTCAAAAAAAAGTTGGAATTTTCAATTGACTTACCAAAAAAAATCTGGAATTCCATTGCCCTCTATAGAGGGTTTCTAAAGATACCCAAATAAAATGTTGGAATTTTTCAATTGACTAGCAAAAAAGTCTGGAATTCCATGGAGGGGTATAGAGGGTTTTTAAAAATTATCAAAAAAAAGTTGGAATTTTCAATTGACTTACCCAAAAAAATCTGGAATTCCATCGCCCTCTATAGAGGGTATCTAAAATTACACAAATAAGTTGGAATTTTTCAATTGACTACCAAAAAGTCTTGAATTCCATGTTAGGGTTTTTAGAGTTATTTTAGGCGTGTATAGGTGTTTATTGTTGTAAAGGTTACTTTATATTTGCTTTATCTGCATTTATTCCAAGTCATCTATGTTTTACATGTATAGGCTAATATAGGCCCACCACCAAGGCGTGTGTTTGGCAGTAACCAGGCCCGTACGCAGGGGGGGGGGGGTGCGGGGGTGCGACTGCACCTTCCCAAATTTGCAAAAGTATTCAAAAAGTCCCAAAATTGAAGCATTTGCGAGCGTAGCGAGCAAAAAAATCAGGTTTTTTATGGTTTTTTGGTCAAAAAAGGTCCAAATTTGGGGGGAAAGTCCACATTTCACAAAATCGCCCCCCTTTGGAAAAAAAGTCCACTTTTTCAAAATCAGCACCCCCAAAAAAAAAATCCTGCGTACGGGCCTGGCAGTAACGTACGCAGGTTTTCAAAGTCTGGTTCAGGGGTCTCGATTCTCTGACTGTTTTAAAATTTAATAACTAATTCCCCAGTTTCCCCGATTGGGTGCATTATTTCCCGATCTTTTTTGACAAAGGGGGCACATCCCCTGTCCCCTTTGCGCACGCCACTGGTGTTGGTATCCTAGGTAACCACTAAAATTAAGCTTCTCTTTTGTAAAGGGTTGCTGTTCTCCTTACAGGTTTTCAATAACAATATGTGGTATGTAGGCCTACTAGTTTCTATATTAGGCCTAAAAAATGTTTGATTGGCGTAACATAATTTTAACATTCTTGTTAAACCGGGTCTTTAGGTCCATGAACTGAACCACACAAAGGGACGCATACTCTGTCGGCAGCACACATTTCGAACTATAAAAGGATTGTATCGTGAAACTCAGTTTCTTGCTTCAGCTCTTTCTAAAAATTCATTAGGGCATAATTCTTTCTTTATGTCCTTAATTATTCTTTATTTATTCCTGTTCTTTCTTTCTTGAGGCCTAGATCTTTTTACCCTACTTTACAACACGAATATTGTTGTATTGTCAATGGAAGTCCGTAGAACGTTCGCCTAATGGCGCTATGGGCCCCTTTGATATAACTGGTATTTTAGACACAAACTTAAAGCGCCCTCCCACAAAATTCCCACCAGCAAATAAGGGCATGCACACACCCTTAATTCTTGTTGTGATTTTTAGAGGAGGTAGCTCTCTCTTTGTACATGAAATTTACCCCAAGGCAAAGGAGCCATGTGCGCCATTAGGCGAACGTTTACGGTACATAAGAATTCAAACTTTCTTACTTTGGTTTGAGCTGAGACTAAAATACCTAAAGCCTCAAATGTTGTTTTTATATTAAATACATACCTGTATTTGAATGAAATAGATATATTTATAATAGGCTGCATGATAAATACATGAAGCCACATCAAGTAGAACGAGTGCAACCTTGCCGCAGTACCTTGTACTACGCAGGTGCTCCTTTGTTAAAAGGAATTCCCTGATTGGGGAGTGGACATCAAAGAGCTCATATCTAAATTCGTTGGGGACTGTTACTTTTTAAAGTTTCAACGTCCGTATACATACGACATGTAGCCTATGAATAAAATACGACATGAATCAAGTAATAATAAAGTGACCTAGTTCTTTCCTTGCCCTGTTATAGCTATTATTATAAGATGAGCTCAAAGTGTATATTTCTACATTTTGAGCTCAAAATATTTAATCAATGATAATATAATGTATATTAGGCCTAAAAAATGTTTGATTGGCGTAACATAATTTTAACATTCTTGTTAAACCGGGTCTTTAGGTCCATGAACTGAACCACACAAAGGGATGCATACTCTGTCGGCAGCACACATTTCGAACTATAAAAGGATTGTATTGTGAAACTCAGTTTCTTGCTTCAGCTCTTTCTAAAAATTCATTAGGGCAAAATTCTTTCTTTATGTCCTTAATTATTCTTTATTTATTCCTGTTCTTCCTTTCTTGAGGCCTAGATCTTTTTACCCTACTTTACAACACAAATATTGTTGTATTGTCAATGGAAGTCCGTAGAACGTTCGCCTAATGGCGCTATGGGCCCCTTTGATATAACTGGTATTTTAGACACAAACTTAAAGCGCCCTCCCACAAAATTCCCACCAGCAAATAAGGGCATGCACACACCCTTAATTCTTGTTGTGATTTTTAGAGGAGGTAGCTCTCTCTTTGTACATGAAATTTACCCCAAGGCAAAGGAGCCATGTGCGCCATTAGGCGAACGTTTACAGTACATAAGAATTCAAACTTTCTTACTTTGGTTTGAGCTGAGACTAAAATACCTAAAGCCTCAAATGTTGTTTTTATATTAAATACATACCTGTATTTGAATGAAATAGATATGTTTATAATAGGCTGCCTGATAAATACATGAAGCCACATCAAATAGAACGAGTGCAACCTTGCCGCAGTACCTTGTACTACGCAGGTGCTCCTTTGTTAAAAGGGAATTCCCTGATTGGGGAGTGGACATCAAAGAGCTCATATCTAAATTCGTTGGGGACTGTTACTTTTAAAGTTTCAACGTCCGTATACATACGACATGTAGCCTATGAATAAAATACGACATGAATCAAGTAATAAAGTGACCTAGTTCTTTCCTTGCCCTGTTATAGCTATTATTATAAGATGAGCTCAAAGTGTATATTTCTACATTTTGAGCTCAAAATATTTAATCAATGATAATAGGGATATCATATGTCTATACTGTGATGCGCATGCGTTGTGTGTGGGGGCTGTGGGAGTGAGTGTGATGCTGTTTTAAACAAATAGGCCTATAAAAACAAAATCTTCGCACAAGCTAGAATGAAGAGTGAAGACCCAAGTCGGGCTGGGGATCACCATTGCAGGATGAACCTATCGATCCACACCACTCTTCGTCATACATAAATTCCCCAGCCACATTTCCCTAACATAATATGAAATTTAAAAAAAAAGGAAATTTAGTTCGACAGAGGTGGGGCTCGAACCCACGCTGCACCGCTATCATGTATACAGTATCGACATATTACCAGCGCCTGTACCCTGTTTACCGCTCGGCCAACTGACTTGTTGGGGCCATCTTGAAAATTTGAACATATAATCACAACTTCAATTACTTCATTACTTCAACATACCTCGTGACAAGCAAAGACAGAAAACGTCATACTGCAGTTACTGTCCATTTTCCTATACACAATACACAGTGCTCTTACCATTGACGCGTAACCTCTACAAATAGCGTATGTTAGAAGTATGGGTAACTGCCTAGTTAACGTCGGTGTGCGAAAAATAACCGGCCAATTCTAGAAAATATAGTTTTGTAACATGTCCTAAATTTTTAGCTAATTTAGATGTTTGGAAATATTCGTACTTTGGTGTTTTAGGAAGGATATGTAAACGACAGATAACACCAAAAAATATGAAGAAATTATTTCCAACCTGTGTTAAGTCTGCAAACCACCATGCTTCTCATTTTCAAGAACGCTGGTTAACAATAAGCAGAGTATTGTCTCATTTCGTAAACAAAAGCCCACACAGAATTGTTCTCTAGCGTTCGCTTAATAATCGTTCACCCAACTGAAACTATAATACCAGCTCATTGCTCCATTGTACATGTAAAGCAGAAACATATGTTGCGTGTATTTAACCAGAGAAGATATGATTTAATCAGTTGAGCTGTTTTCAATGAGTGTTATCTTGGTTTAATAGCTTTTAATGGGGTTTAAGTCCTGCAAAGGTCGTGGTGAATTCCACTTTAGACATGACTGCATCATGTACCGTATTTTGGAATTTTATCTGCTTAAAAACATTAATGTGTAGAGCTACCATTAGGCCTATTAATATTGTTGAATTCTCAGGCGCATACAAACAATACGAGGGGCCTATGATACATACACAATTATTCATTTCGTGCATGCACGTGCCCTGCAAGGTAGGGAGCCTAGCCTACCATTTTTCTTGTAAGACGGTCTGGATTCGTAGTCCACGTAGGTCCCCAAAGTTCTTTCAGATATTAAAAGATTAAATTCCCATAAAGACGAAACAGTAATCTTTAGTGGGGACCTACGTAAATTTTACATAAAATTTCCGCCATCAATTCAGTGTTAATTTTATTATTCAGAAAATATTTTGGCGTATATAAAATTGAAATAAATTCTCTGCTTCCTAAACCACATAAACTGAAGCATGATTGGGTATCACGAATCGCTATATATGATGTACAGTTAATATTCAAATATTCTTTTACACATTATGATGCTTCAGTTTTTACACAAACAAGAATTTGTCTTTAAAAAAGATAAGTTCACGGATCAGGTGTATAGTACATATACTTTGAGCTACTTTGGTCTAACATTTAATATTCATATCTAACCTACTCTGCACTTATTCAACAATAAATAAGTGATATGAGGCTTAATAATGATACCCGTGTCTTGACTCTGAAAAACAATTTTTTTTTTAAACCTCATTTTGCATTTAGTTTTTTAAGCCACCTCGAAGCCACCTACACTACAGGATCTCATTTTGCATTGGGTTTTTATTGCGTTGCAAAGTAGCAAAACTTTCTGGCCCAATTCGTGACTGGAAAAGGCTATCCCTCTTACAACCTATCAACAGGTCTGATTTCTACAATGAGGTGTCACCGGGTTTCATGAGATAATAATACCAAATCTAAACACCATGAAATTCAATACATCACGACCAAGCTCACATTGGGCGCCCCATTCCTTTTTAAAGGAATTTTTATTAAGCCACCTCCAGGAAACAAATTTGGCTATAAACTACGAAGTATAAAGTCTAATAAATAAATAAAATAAATAAAATAAAACGAAAATTGTACATGTATGCAAGATGCCTTATTACTAAAGTAAATAAATTACATAGCCATTTGCTCTTGCTAGTTTTTGTCAGGGTCAGGGATATTTGTCTCATAGTCCTGCTTTTATGAACACTAATATTATACAGGTTACTACACATGGGTTATTACAAGAGTCAATAAACATTTGACCAATTAACTATAGATAATGGACTTAGTTTTATACAATGTAGTTATATTGAACCTTTTCTGAAGTAAGTCGCCTGCTGCATAGTTTTATTTACAGATGATATGTTTACTTTGTGATTAGGCCTGACCATGACCTGCTAGTTTGATTAACCAATCAGTTATGTGCATTGTCAGCATGTGATGGCTATAAGCCAATTGCAAACATATTTATAAAAAAAGGCTAAAAAATTCCTACACTGAGCAGACTCTTTGCTGGGTTTAAGGGCTAAATAGTAAGTTGTCATGTGGGGCAAGATTAGATAAAGGCATACAAACTAGGGTATGAGATATTAGGAATTATTTCCTAGCCTCTTAACCACAGGGTTGGGCTATATAGCTATTCAAGACACAGGGTATGTAAGGGATAAACTGTGCATATGAGATGTGGGGGCAAATGGCATCATTTCACTGACATGAAAAAATATTTCATTGAAAACCCTCCCACTCAGCTATTTTAAAAAGGTAATCAGGCTTCCTCAGCATATCACATGTGTTATGGTATTATTTTGCGAATTGCCCCGTGGTACTTTATGGAGGGGAGACTTTTATTTAAATACGGTATAAAGGACGAGTGGCCAGTATTCGGTAGGGTCTACATAGCTTTACAAATTCAGAGTCTTGCAATTATGATTTTAGAGCCAAAGGGGTAACTATATATTATAAAATTATAAAAGGTTAGAAAGTCAGTATTAAAAGCAAGTCAGTAAGATACACCTCTACACTACAGGCTGCACTCCATAGTAGGCCCACAGCTAAAAACGACACTGACTGAAAAAAACTTTAAAAAAGGGGAGAACTTTTTCATTTTTATTTTTTTCTACAATGCAAAATTGATCATTAAGAGGAGGAAGCAAATTGTATTGCCAATATGTTAACTTTAATTTTCCACTTTTATGCAAGAAATAAAAGAAGAAGATACAAATTCCTTTAAAAGGGAAGCCAGCTTCAATGCAGAAGAGGTCTTGTAATTAGTTTAGGTGGAAGGCATTTTTAGGATCACTCTCTTTTATGATCCATCATGTTCCATGACAGTCCGGGATGACAGTCCACCAAACCAGGTGGTGGTCGCATTGCATTTTCATCGTCAACCGTGTAATTGAATGGGATTATTTTGAAAATTTAAACCGCTTGAAATTTCACAAACAAATAGGCCTATATGTTAATAAATAATATAAATACAAGCTAAAACCATGGGGGTTCGATAATAAACCCCCCAAAACTAACCGAGTATTTGGAAAATGCCATACGGCCGGGCCGTTTCACAAGCTGCATGCCGGCTCTATCATGCCATTCGCCGCCTGCTCCAAACCATCAATGATAAGAACATGCACACAGAAAAACCAAACATTAACTCCTATAACTTCCTGTCAACTCTTTAATTAATTACTCCAAATTGTTCTGTCTTTTTGTCTTTTCTGCCTTTTAGGCCACCCTTAGCTCATTATTAATATAAAGAAATACACTGCAGTTTTTAGTTAATTGGCTAAAAACTGCCATCCTACTTGCCTTATACATGCACATTAATTTTATATTAATTTATATATTAATTCGCAATTTATACATAGCACATTATAAAATGTATAAAGACTGATATTGTTCAATAGGCCTACATGTATATCAATTGTACCCATATCAAAAATAGGCCTTGAAATTACATCGAATTTTTCCTGTTGAAAAGACAAAACTGATGTTTAAGATATCAATTATTTCATAAATGACATTTTGAGTCATTTTTATCCATAAAACGATACAGGATATAGGATATTTTTACTTTGACTTTTAGGTCCATAAAGGTTTTAATCATGTTATTATCAATACACTCACATCTCATGCTGTGTTGATCTCCAGGAGGTCTGCAAATGTAAATCTAAGAACGCCTGATAACAAGGATAGGCCCTACTATCATTACTTTCGTTGATATGCTGTGGAAACTATTATAGGCCTGGCATATATATAACTTTTAATGTTATATTTCCTTCAAACCATAACTTTTGAAATTCTCACTCGTTTTCATTCGTTGAAACAGCAAAGCATACTTTCTTTTTCTTACAAATCGAATAACAGGTCTTATATATATATTTTCACCATAAAAAGTTCCGCAAAGTAATTCAAACCAATGCTAGTACCCCGTAATCTCTTTAGCAAACAAAGACGATCTCCGAATTAGATAGCCAGCTCTTAGCTGGCGAAAATCAGAATCCCTCAAAGGGGCAGGGACAGAGTTGTTGTTGTTGTTTTGGCCAAATAATAATTTTATTGTTTTGATTACGTTCGATAAATTTGGTTTTACCATAGACCATTTATCTTTCCTATTTTGGAGATTATAAAAGACATAATGTACGATTTTGGTAAAATTTTAATTTTGTTCTTCTTTTTGTCAAAATTTACTATGATTACATAATATTACTGCTACGGTACTAGTAACACTTTATCTGTCAAGGTAGACTTCTCCGTAGTCCACTTGCCCATTTTGCATACTCTGGCCATTACATTTAAAGCATAAAACTCTGATTTATATTGATTTGTGTGCAACTGATAGATTTTCACATCTGTATCTGATCTTTTCAGTCACCGCACTCCCTCTGTTAGCTTCCAGGATTTTCGGGGTTCGCTATCAATAAACTGGTACTTCCAAAATCAGAATTGTTCAGTATTAAAGTCAGCCATTATAATTATGCAAGATAATGTTGCATTCAGTTACTTTTATTGTCACTAATTATCTGATATTTTTAACTCTTTATGACCATTTTACTATTAAATACTTTAATTTTTATAATAAACATCAGTATAATTTTGTATTCAACGAAATGGGTTCATCATGACTAATAATAACATATTTTTTAATAAAATTCGACTATGGCATAGTCTACTGTCAAGGGGGACTTCTGATCATTTTAACCTGAGACTAGTAAACCAACAGTCTCAGGTTTACTAGTCTCAGTTTTAACTAAGCGAAAATAATGAGGTAAAAAGTAAAAAACCGACTTAGCCGCTTAACTGTGGAGCTTTGGGGTATCCCAGTTTTATTATAAAACCTCTAAATTTTACTTTGGAGGCTTAGTCCTTTACATGGTATTTCAGATAGCATTGGGCAATTACAATCATGTAAGAAGTGCAAATTTGATAGCTTTACTGTAATACCAGAAGATGGGAGAAATATCTCTTTTGCTGATCAAGCAGACCCCCCCGATCCAAAACAGCCTGGAGTGACTGTGAAGACTGCATGTATTAAAAACACAAGTGTGTATAACTTTGTTTGCCAAGTCATGGAACCTTTTAAAATGTGTTTGAAGAGCATAATTAATATCCATGGTTAAACAAACAACCATGAACAAGATCTTGTTCTGTTTAATACATGTACTGCTCTGTGGTTTAGGTTGTGCAAATTACCAGTTTGGTTTGATTTTGTTTACTTACGTTTTTTTAATCTCCATGTGTTATTCAACCTCTTTATGTTCACTCAGCATGCAGGAGAATTTTAGATGTGCTAGAACATTGTAGGCTTTACAAAAGCAAAACTTTAATGATAATTATAATGAGTATAGTAGAAACGAGATTCAGGGTATCTTAATATTTTAATGACATTATCAATCAAAGTTTTTTTCCTCCATCCCCTATACACAAAACCCAATGGCATATAAATATTTAAATTCCTCATCAAATTTATAATATGCTAATTAATCACATCCCGTGAATAATAAAATAATAAAACAATAAAATGAATGATATTTGATATTACCATATTTTGCATAACATCAGAGAAGATGAGCTCATCTTCACATGTATTTCGATTGAACATCTGCATTTTGTTCCATTCAAAGAACAGTAGTTTTAGCTAGTACGATATTGGATTCATATAGTCCTATCCCTCAGATGTTATCAACTCAGACAATCCATAGAGACGAATTCGTCTGACATTTGGTTTGTAATGGAACATTTCCAATTGCAAAACATGCATGTAAAAAAAACTCAGTGTCCGGATGTTTTTTTAGACGGGGAGCATCATTTAATATAAATCATTTTTAATAATAGTAATACCGGTAATATGCACTTCTTGATTTATGCTTTTGGATTTTTAAATGTATATTTAGAGGCTCTTTTCAAATTTTATATTTATGTGTAATCTAGCTATATCATAATTTGCTGATACTTTGGTCAAAATTTACATTAAAATGATCAGAAAAAAACTATTATTGTCAAAATTTCTGTTTTGGTGTCGTGTTATTTATTGTATTTTTGGCGACAAAAAAGAAAAACCCACCCTATTCTACGGGCGGACCTTTCAACTTCAAGTATAGGGTCGGGTGTTTTTTGTACTTGTATTTCTAGAGAGAGGCTATCTTGAAATTACCCTAAAATATCACCAAAATCTGAAGACTTTTTTAATACCAACATATTTTCTATGATTTAAGCAAAATAAATGGTGTTTTTTTTTTTTTCTCAAAAACACAAATTCCGGGTCGGTTGGCCCCGTAGAGAAGGGTTTTTTCGTAGCCTTTGATACTATTAATTTTTTTTTTTAATTTGCAACATTTTATAAAACTTAACAAAATATTAACAAAAACTGATGCTAAACTTAAAATTTGTATCCATCATTGAAAATCAATCAATTCCGGAAATTAAACCTGTTATTAAAACCCCAAGCCACGATGGGTTGATTTGTTTTAATACACAGAATAATATTTTCCCTCAGTTTATTAATACGGTAGCTACCCAAATCTGCTAAAATAAAGCACACAGTAAATTTGGAAACAGATAACACTTTGTACTGCATGGATGAAGTGTGTGTGCACTCTCTATGTGTGCAATGTCCCATGAACAAACAATTACGTAATAGTATTGACTTTTGTTGAACTTGTGAAAGGTCAGTCCAGAGAGTTTCTCTGCTCGTACTAAATTACTGTTTAAGTGGTAATTTTCGCGTACAGTTATTGTCGCGATTTGGAGTTACAGAGACATTTTTGCAATTGTTATTTTCGCGATGCTTAGTTTTGCCCTATACTTGCAATACATTATTATATATATTCGCGAGGTGTTAATTTCGTGGATGGAACTCCATTCGCGAAATCCGCAAAAATAAACCCCTCGCGAAGTGTGCTTGCTTTCTGTGAACTTGTTTTCATTAACTTAAGATAGTGCACTTGCTTTAAACTGTTTCTTTACTCAATGAAACTCTCATTAATTGAGTAAAGAAACAGCTTATTTTCTGGGCAACCATTTTCTTGGGGGTGACTTCATTTGGAATCTACACCCCCTGTGTGAGAGACTAAAGTAATGTCTTCCATACAGGGTGTATGTCTTTCAACTGGAATAGCCTAAAATGTGTATATCATATACCTGGTATATGGCCGGATTTACCTTTTGATGGTCCTGTGGGCAAGGCAACATGATTGTCGCAGATCTACTCACTCAAATGGCTTTACCAAGATTGCGCGCAAAGCGCGGCAATTTGGTCTAAATAGGCCAAAAGGGAGATGCAAATTGTAAATTTTGTCACAACATATCTGTCAACTGAGCAGGGGAGGGGTCTGATTCGCCACCCTGCGACTTGTTTTCCGTCAAGTTGGTGTACCCTCTTTTTCTTTCCTACTAATAATTAGGGCTTACTCAACAAGAACTGAAGAATGTTGGTTGTCATGGTCACTTGGGCTGTCAATCATGATGATTATAACTACTAGTACCACCAACTTGTGGGGGAGGGGGGAGAGAACGCCCCAACATACATTATGCACATACATAATGACAAATTGCATTAACCTGGAAGAGAATGGAATTCCTGATATCTATTTGCACAAAAGGCTGGAAATCCCGACAAATTACTAACAAAACCATCTGGAATTCCAGCACCTCAATGGACAAAAATATGGATTATTTTATTGACCAGAGGCAAAAAAGTCTGGAAATCCAACCAAGGATAAACACAATAAGCCTGGAATTCCAAAACCCTCTATGCCTTCAGACTAACAAAATGGTGGAAAAATCTGGAAATTTTGCGCCAAGCATAGGTAAAATAGGCTGGAATTTGGAACAGCATAAGTAGAATAGGCTGGAATTCCGAGCCCCAAAGACCACCAAAATATCTGGATTTCCGTTGCCCTCTATAGGGGGGGGGGGGGTGCATGTTTTATCTGGAATAGCCCAATGGACTTCGCTGATTTTCGCAGGACAAGTGAATAAGGATATATTACATCAGTCGTCCAGAACATTGCAAGAAATTTATGATCACCAAGAAGAAGAATGCTGGCTAAGTACTAAATAGATAAAGAGTGTTTATATTTGAGTATTGTGTATGAGCATTTGTTGTCATATATTGTACCAATAATAACGTGCTTTCAATTAAAGACTTAGATTTTGTTAGCTTAATCAAACAGTGTATTTGTGTTGTGCATTCGTGTGAATTTGGGTAAAAGGTGATTTTGGCCTTGAGTCAAGTACGACTCGTAACAAGTCGTATTCACACGGTCGGGCAAGTAACTTGTTACCGGTAATAGTGACTTATTACCGGTAACAAGTGACTTATTACCGGTAATAAGTGACTTATGTCCAATTGTGTGAACACGACTTTTGATTGCAGACATGCACAGGTGATAAGTGCAAAACCTGCTTGTAGCGCAGGGCGATTTATTCAATAATTGTATTCATCTATTGCTATGGTAGTTAATCCGATTATTACATTACTTCGACGGCGAATTATATATATTCAATATATTATTGCAGACAGACAAAGGTGATTGAAGTCGTGTTCACACGGTCGGACATAGGTCACATATTACCGGTGATAAGTGACTTATTACCGGTAAGAAGTGACTCATGCATCCGACCGTGTGATCACGACTAAGTTCTACCTGCTTGTAGTGCAGGGCGTTATATTCAAAAATTGTTTTAACCTATTGCTATGGTAGTTAATCCTGTTACCTCACCACTTCTCCGGCGAATATGAACAGTTAGAGCATTCGTGCAACATTATGCAACATTCAGTCACTTGAAATATATAGAATAGACTGATGAACACTTAACCTGTGAATTGAGTAATTAATTATTCATCCATTTTTACAGATACCGAGTGTTGTTTTACCCTTTGTGACTTTGATATCAATAAATACAGATGTAATTGTACTCAACCGGATGATGTATGCAATAATAGTAAGTTTAGGTGTCTACAATAGAGAGCTTGCGATTTCCAAAGGATATCAGGCGATGGCGGTAAATTCTCGCTTTTTGTATGAGCCACGCAAACCTATGGCGAATTTTTTGTGTCAGTTCTTGCAGAACTGACACCTTCTTCTACAGGTTTGACGATCACGTGACAAATCGAATCTGCAATATTAATATCGATATCAATTTAAGGCTATTCTAGTTAAATTACATACCCATTGGCATTTTGGCTGTTCCATTTAATTTACATACTCAACATTTCCCTGTGCACTTAGTCCATGAATTGATCCTGATTTGCATTGTATAGAGTTATATTTTTGTACACAACAGGGATGTTACTATTGTTTAACTAAATGAAGCATACTTTTGCTTTTATCTTTCTTTGTCCTTTATTAATTATAAATTAGGTGATTTAATTAATATAATTCTTTGTTATTGAATTATTACACATCAAGGCTGCCATGTCTGCATGTCTATAGTACTGTATAATGGTAATAGCTACGTATACATGTAACAAATAATAAGTATACCGGTATAGGCAACGCACTGAAGGGTCTATTGTTCTATTGTGTCCGATTTGAGCGCTGACATATTGGAAAATGTTGCCAATCAATATTCATGAGAGTGTACATTCAACGTCCAGTTATCGAAATTGGGTGACATGTGTTTGGCAGGTGTGAAATATATCTGACTGGGTGTTTTAATTACGTAACGTATTAAGGTTTTGGCATCGTTAAATGGCAGCCTAGTGCTGTTATATGCTTAGATTCTATAATAATAATTTTTTTTTATTCATTCCTTTCTTGCACACACTTAAGCGCAGTGGCGTAGATTTCTTTTTGACATGGAGGGGGGTGTTAAGTACCCAGTACAGTGAACCTTGTGGTACAAATGCGCGGGAAAATTTTAGCATAGGCCTATTGAAACTAAACTGGTGAACTATGAGACAAAAAGTGGAATTAATTCGCGCGAAGCGCTAAAAATGGCATTTTGTGGCTAAAATGACCAAATATGAGGTTAATTTTGACAGAAACCAATACACAGGCGTCAATATTGGGGGGGTGATTATATCGACCACCCCCCTGGCAAAATATTGGGGGATTTATCCCCCCCCCCCAACTCCCCCTCCCCCGATCTATACGCCTATGTAATTTAGAGCCCCTGTGACTGCATCGCTCTCCTTCTACCTCTCTCTCCTTCTCCCCCTCTTCCTTTCTTTTTTTGTCTTCCTCCCCTCCCCTACAATCTCGATCACCCATCCGCTTCTCCTCTTTTCACCTCTCGACCCTCCTTCACTACCTCAATTGGACCTGGCTTTTAAAATGGATATTCGTGATATTAAGAAATCCATTTGATTTTATTGAACAGGCCTATGATAACAACATACCGTAATTCAGTATCGAAGTTACGTAATGTTACTATGTCAACGGGATCACGCGCTAGAGTAATGAACCACGATCGAAATGATCACCACATAAAGTATATGGCACTCGAAGGCATACCAAAGTAGCGTGATCCGATAACCAAGAGAATTACGTAACCACTTCGATGCTGAATAGCTGCGAAGTAGTTAATTATAGAAAGTGACACAAGCCTTGTTCACACAGTCGGACTTAAACCACTTAATACCGGACTTAAATTACGTCGGTAATAGTATCGGGTATAAGTGGCAGTGTGAATGAGCGTCGGATATAACTATATCCGACGTAATGTGGTTTAAATCCGACAATTTAAATCCGAAGATGACCAGGGTTAAGAGCTGTTAAGACCGATCGAAACGTTACGATCGGTAATAGTAATTACGTGTGAACACTGAACAGCGCTTTTGGGCTGTCGGATATAACTGTGACCTTTCACCTTTCTGCGTGATTCAGCGTGAAGAACACTTCCGGGTTAAATTAAATCACTCGCGCAACTGATTTGAAGCAGAGTATAAATAGTGTTACCAGTGAGAGATAAAACAAAATCATCATGGATGCAGGTGCGAATATCAAACGCAATAGAGGAATGAACTGGCAAGAGAAGGAGACATTAGCTCTGCTGACCATTTCCGGTTAGTTATGACCGGTAATAGCTCGATATAAACACGTCGGACATAGAGCTATTGCCGACTCGTCGTGTTCACACAGTCGGACTATTACCGGACTTAAATTACGTCGGTAATAGTATCGGATATAAGTGGCAGTGTGAATGAGCGTCGGATATAAAAAAATTACTATATCCGACGTAATGTGCTTTAAATCCGACAATTTAAGGCTGAAGATGACCAGAGTTAAGAGCTGTTAAGACCGATCGAAACGTTACGTCCGGTAATAGTAATTACGTGTGGACACGCAGCACTATTGGGCTGTCGGATATAATTGTGAGTAGGCCTATATCACTCGCGGAAAATTTTAAGCAGAGTAATTTATGGCTGCAGCTGCAAATATTAATATAAACTAGCGGGATGCAGGCCTTGCCGTTTAGATTTTAAAGGCGAGTGGTTAATCACTCGCTAGCATGATTGTAGGCGAGTGGTCGAATTTTCACAAATATCACTTATTTAGGAAATAATCAAGTAGAGTTTCTGTCTTGACACGGTATTTATGTACATTTATGTTGAAATGCGCGCGAAGCGAGCTAACATTTTTCACTTTCTACGCTTGGAGGGAGTACAGCATCGATTAAATACTGAAATGGCTGATTCAGTGGCTGATTTTGGGAGATTTGCAGCGAGTGATATTTAGTGTGTATGGCGAGTGGAAAATCGCTCACTAAAAATCGAGTTTGGGCGAGCGGCGGCGAGCGAGAGCGATCGCTCGCCTCAAACGGCAAGGCCTGGGGATACGATTATATTTTTTCGGACATCACCGTTAGATGAGTAAATGGGAGCGTTCACTATAACAGGAAGAATTACTGAACAGGTAGAATTATTGAAAATGAACATTTAAATCTGTTCTTTCTTACATTTCCCTTTTAGCTTCTTTTTTATTTGCTGCTTGTGATTTCCCGTTTCCATAGAGGGGTCAATTGGAATGACAAGGAAACATTGGCTATACTCAAAATTTGGAGAGACACGGAAAGTATTTCTGGGATAAAAAAAAAGCTTTGGGAGGAGATAGCCACGCTATTACATGACAAGGGGGGAGGGGTCCCGATACGGTCGGGGGAGCAGATACCTGTAGTGATAAAGGCACTGAAAACTCTCCATCCCCCCAAGATAAAAATAGCATGATGATGGGAGTCAGTGTAATTTTTTTTAATTTTTGTCATTTTTTCAAAGATGTCCACCATAGTAGGGCTTACATGTATAAAATGCGATATAGAGCTAAGTCTACTGTAAAATGGGACTACTTTGTCAAACTAAAATAATAATAATAATAATAATAATAATAATAATAATAATAATAATAATAATAATAATAATAATAACAATAATAACACTAATAATAATAATAATAATAATAATAATAATAATAATAATAATAATAATAATAATAATAACAATAACAATAATAATAATAATAATAATAATAATAATAATAATAGAACCTACATAAATACAAAATTGGTCTTAATTTTGGAACTTTTGAATTTGCATTTTTCTTACATGACATACCTACCGCATTGTTTGTAATTTGTTCTAAAGAGGGGCGTTTATTGAAAGTGAATTTTCAGTGAAAACATTTAAAATCGGGTTAAATTTTCTGATGATGCTCATGTAGAAAGAAGGGGTTTATGACCGGTAATAGGCTTTAACGGACATAACACGTCGGGCATACGCTGGCGAAGTTACGTCATTTATCGGATTAATTACCATAGCAATAGGTGAAAACAATTTTGAACATTTCGCGCTGTACTACAAGCAGGTTGCACTCATCACCTGTATGTCTGCAATCATAGATTGAATACAATACCGGTCTTTTCAAAGATACTAATCTTACAGGTGCAACTAAAGCATGATTCACCTATTGCTATGGTAGTTAATCCGATTATTACGTAACTTCGCCAGCGTATAGCGCTATTGCCGACAAATGTGGACGCACTAAGGGATTAGCGGAAATATTTAATTCGATCGGACATAAGCCTAGATAAAATATTACCGGTAATAAGTGCATGTGTGAACACAGCTACAGGCAGATACCAGGCAGCAATGACACGTTGTTACGGGTACCGTAATCGATCAGCAACTCTATTGAATTTATTTAAATGAGGCGCCTAAATTAAGATGGGCGGTCAATAATTCTATGTCGACTGTAAAGTGTGTTTTTGTGTGTATGCGACAACTCGAGCACACCCTTGTGTGGTATTATAACAAAAGGTACCTCTCCTCCGGGTAGGCTCTTTCACGTGACTTTCATTTGATCACTTAATGACAGTGGCCTGCCTATATAGCGTTAATACGCTGTCAGGTCAGTTACCGATTTAATGGCGGAAGCCCTTTGTCCCAAACAAAAGGTACCTCTCGATGAATAGCTTGGCGGTAACTCTAATTGGCACAAAGGAACAATATGCGTTACGTAATCTATTTCCTCTCCTTTCTATATCTAACCTCCTTGGGTATAGGCCTATATAAAAGTTGTTTCACAAATTGACATTTTATTTTAAGAGGGAGAATGTCATAAACAGTGGCGTACTGAAGGGGCAGCTCTTCTGTGAGAGGTCTTGGGAGGGGATGAGGGAGGAAGAGGTGAAAGAGGGGATATGAAGAATGAGAGGGGGACTGGAGGAAGAGAGAAAGAGGAAGAAATGAAGAGAAATAAATAAATAGAAGTAAATAAATAGAAAGGGAAGAAAAATGATAGGAATGAGAGGGGACAAAAAGTAAGAGGGGAAGGGAGATAAGAAGAGGGAGTGATACTTTAGCAAGGACAGAATAAGTACAGAAAAAAGAAAAGAAAGGAATGACAAAATGTAGGCCTTATAATAATTATTATAGAAACTAAACACAGCCCCCCCCCCCACATAGGCCTAACACTAACAGCACTATACGCTGGCGAAGTTACGTAATAATCGGATTAACTACCATAGCAATAGGTGAAAACAATTTTTGAATATACCGCGCTTCACTGATACGTTCATGCGGTACCTCTTCATTGAACCATATCATGCTGATTACTTGCACCTGTAAAAATAGTATCTTTGAAAAGACCAGTGTTGTATTCAATCTATTATTGCAGACATACATAGGTGATGAGTGTAACCTGCTTGTAGTGCAGCGCGATATGTTCAAAATTGTTTTCACCTATTGCTATGGTAATTAATCCGATTAATTACGTAACTTCGCCAGCGTATAGGCAGCCATTCGATGATGTCAATGCCTTTATGCGTTACGTATTTAAAACGCCCAGTCAGATGTATTTTACACCTGCCAAGCACAAGTCACGCAATTTCGAAAATTGGACGTTGAATCATGGACTAAGTATATAAGAGCACGTAGTGCGATGGACTTGAAACTCCGTTCGTCGACGTGAGGTCAGGCGATCGTCACGCTTGCAACATGTGGACGTAGATGGCAGCAGCATTTTTCTTTAATTAGCATATTCGTGACGTCATGTTAAAGTAAGTCTTCACAGCACTACGCATATTTTTTTACGTAGCTTTTAGTACTATCGTGGTGGCAGCAGCATTTTTCTTTACTTTTCCAAAATGGCCCCGCCCGGGAGACGCCATTGGACGCCATGTTAGTGCAGGGTAATACACAGGGAAAGCCGACGCTGTCGCCACCTTTTTGTATTGCGCTAGCATATGAGTTGCAACGGCCTGGTTGAATGTACACTCTCATGAATATTGATTGGCAACATTTTCCAATATGTCAGCGCTCAAATCGGACACAATAGAACAATAGACCATTCAGTGCGTTGGTTCCCGCAGTATCATACTGCAGTTACTGTCCGTTTTCCTATATACGAATCCAGTAACCAAGTCATGGTCAGGATTTGGTCGGACATCTTTGGGTAGCCGTTTGCACCAACCTGGTGTTTTGAGCGCCCCATTGTGCAAATAAAAGCACTCATCACCTGTGTATGTCTGCAATCATAGATTGAATACAATACCGCTTTTTTCAAAGATACTTATCGTACAGGTGTGAGTGATCAGAATGACATGGTTCAATGCATAGATACCACGTGTAGTTAATCCGATTATTATGTCACTTCAACAGCAAATAGACCATGTAAGCTCATGTAAAAGCTGTGTGTTTTGCCGAAGGGAACTGTAGGGCCTATTGTGTTGTAAACTAATCATTCTTTTGTCTACCTGTGTTTTCGCGGAAGGTATAAAACGGGTGATGGACGAATCCAAATACACGCATTCCTACACCTGACTAGCAGCCTTTAGTTGGGTAGCCGTCGGCTACAATGCACTCAAAATGTGAAATGATTCGGCCTTGGCGGAATCTTTAAACTGCATTCCATCACCCGCTTTACACTTCCGCGAAAACACAGGCAGACAAAAGAATAACACAATACAGTTCCCTTCGACAAAACACACAGCATGATCTATTCGCTGTTGAAGTGACATAATAATCGGATTAACTACACGCGGTATCTATGCATTGATGTACTTGCGAACAAAAGGACTAGTATGTATGAATAGATGCGACGGGATTACCTGCGGAATTATCTCCATCTTAATACTAATTATGGCGTGTCCGTCCGTCCGTCAGTCCGTCCGTCCTCTGTCCGCGCGCTATCGCGTGCGCGCGGCTCACTAACGCGTGCTCGCGGTGCGCATCGCGAGCGTCCGCGCGGCATCGCGAGCGTCCGCGCGGTGCGCTATCACGTAGTTCGCAGAGTACCAACGGGCGCAGTGCGAGCATCAGAAAGCATTACAGTGTGGCTAATCGTGCAGGTGCATCTGATCGGATCAATAGGCCTATTTTCAACACACACGTGCAGAGGCCTATTACTCAGAAGATGGCTATTTCCAGGGTATTCTTTTTTGGGGGGGGGGGCTCATATGTGGTAGCAGGACAGGGCTTGGAAGAGGCGAACGATGGGTTTCCAGATTACGGCCAAGTAAACGTCACAGCTAACAAAACTACTAAGTTGATTATTGTGTCAAATTGAGTCTTCATCATTGAGAGACGTATATCATAGTTAGTTTAAAAGGTCAGGGCAGGTAGGCCTATGGGTAACGGGTGTTGCGTAATTAGAGAAAGTCCTATCACGAGAACCACCCAACCCGAGAACCACCCAATCCGAGAACCGCGAAATCTAGTTATATATATTATTAGCTATTATTCTATTAACCCTCCTCGTCCTTGCATCTTCTCCTAGGTGTTAGGCGGATTTTATTTGCACAATTGGACGCTCAAAACACCAGGTTGGTGCTAGCGGCTACCCAAAGATGTCCGACCAAATCCTGACCATGACTTGGCTACTTGGATTCGTCTATAGGGGGCGCAGCACTAATTCAGCGTCCCATAGGATAACGTGTGAATTCGGTCTACTTCAAGCGCCATTCCTGGCGTCCCTGCAATACTTGGCAAAATAAATTTGGTATCAAATTAAAGCTCTGTTTCTCTAGATTCCAAAACTTTTGTCGACATATATCGATGACCATTGACGTTTTTTCGCTATTTTGCGGTGCAAAAAAAAATAGCTAAAAATAAACTAAACTCACCACTCACATTTCAAAATGGGGGTTTCTCTTAATCCGCCACAGAGAATTGCTTTTGAGATCAATTGTCCAGTTTTTTTCTGCATGTTATCATTAAAGACAATTGTCGAATTCATATGAGCCAATATTGAGTGATTTAAAGTGAACATGTCGGTAGATATGGTCGCTACAATCTCATATTCACTATGGACTATATTAGCCGAATTTCGTTGTTACATAAAATGCGGAGTGATTTAGTGTTGCGCCCTCTATAGACGAATCCAAATTCACGCATTCCTACACCTGACTAGCAGCCTTTAGTTGGGTAGCCTTCGGCTACAATGCACTCAAAATGTGAAATGATTCGGCCTTGGCGGAAATTTTAAACTGCATTCCATCACCCGTTTTACACCTTCCGCGTAAACACAGGTAGACAAAAGAAAGATTAAAGTTTACAACACAATACAGTTCCCTTCAACAAAACACACAGCTGGTCTATTCGCTGTTGAAGTGACATAATAATCGGATTAACTACACGCGGTATCTATGCATTGATGTACTTGCAAACAAAAGGACTATGTATGAATAGATGCGACGGGATTACCTGCGGTATGATCTCCATTATATATATTATTAGCTATTATTCTATTAACCCTCCTCGTCCTTGCATCTTCTCTAGGTGTTAGACGGCTTTTATTTGCACAATTGGACGCTCAAAACACCAGGTTGGTGCTAGCGGCTACCCAAAGATGTCCGACCAAATCCTGACCATGACTTGGTTCGTTGGATTCGTCTATACACAATACACAGTGCTCTCACCATTGACGCGCGTCCTTTACAAATAGCGTATGTTAGAAGTATTATGCATTTGCCTAGTTAACATCACTGTGTGAAAAATAACCGGCCAATATTTAAAGTATTCTCCAAACTTCTAGCAAATATATTTCTCTAACATGACCTAAAATTACAGCTAGGTTAGAAGTTCAGAAATAGTCGCACTTTTGTAAAATATGAGTGTGGGCAAGGCATGAGCTAGCCAACTCCCCGTGTTAATTGAATGGAGATTTGACCGAAAATATTGGTAACGGACCGCTCACTTCTGAAGGATGCTACAAAAAAACGGTATAGGCTACATTTGAAGTATTCTCTGAAATTCTAGAAAATATAGTTTTGTAACATGTCCTAAATTTTTAGCTAATTTAGGTGTTTGGAAGTGTTCGTACTTGTGTGTTTTAGGAAGGATATGTAAACGACAGATAACACCAAAAAATATGAAGAAATTATTTCCAAACCTTGTCAAGTCAACAATCATTATGTTGCTCATTTTCAAGAATGCTGGTTAACAATAAGCAGAGTTTTGTCTCATTTCGTGAACAAAGGTCCACATACCATTGTTACCTTACGTTTCCTTTATAATCGGTTACCCAACTGAAACTATAATATCAGTTCATTGCGATACCGCACAGATAAAAACAGACACATGTGTACAACCAGAGAAGATCTGATTTAATCAGTTGAGCTGTTTTCAATGAGTGTTATCTTGGTTTAATAGCTTTTAATGGGGTTTTAGTCCTGCAAAGGTCGTGGTGAATTTTACTGTAGACATGAGTGCATCATGTTCCTCATTTAAACTAATTCAATGCACGACCTCGGAGTTACCTGCATGACATTGGCGGGCTAATTTGAAACAGTCATAGGCGTAGACCCCATCGCCCCAATGTCAAAAAGAAATCTACGCCACTGTAATATCAAAACGAAGATTTTGACACCATTTTTATCAAGATCGGAGCAAGTTTAAAATTTGGAACCTTTAGAGGTCAACGCATGACCTTTGACCTTTTTGGTAATAACTCAAGAACGGTACGTCCTTGATAGTTAAAACTATACATTTTCTGAATCCTTATGACAAGAGGAACACATTAGTAGTTTTTGACACAATTTGATGAGGTTTGAAATTTGACCCCATGTAAATTTTAATGACCTTTCCCCCACCCATGGGACAATATTTTATTTTCGGAACAACAAAATTTGTATACTAGGAATTTTAAGGATTAAGAAGAAATAGGTCAGAAAAATAATGCATGGGAACTATAGCGATGAACTAGACTACATGCTGTGGCCCAATTTAGGCCTAAAACAGGGTGTTTCAAGAAATTCCTTATTCCACCAGAAAACATTAACCAAACTCTTTCCTGATTGGTCGTGAATATTGCACTGCGAAATTTAAACATTTGTTTTGTTTACTTTAGATCAGGTAACTTCAAACCAAATGATTTCTTCTTCACATCATTATACAAGAAACTGAAATGAAATATAGAAAACCGAATCTCCGTCATACAAATTTTAAGTTTTTAACAAAAGGTAGAAACAAAGGTATCAATATCTTGTGAGTCAAGAGGTTAGGCAGGATAATAGGAAACCAGGTGACCAAAACCAAAACTAAAACTCAATATTTGAAATGAGGCTTTCCCTCATTTCAAATTATAAGTTTTAGTTTCTCTTTTGTACAGAAATCAAAAATCAATGGATTAAAAAGTAGAGCAGATCTGGTCTGCAATCATAACACTATTATGCTGGGAGGACACAGTATAGGGTATATAACCATATTGGCCTTTTGTGCTAACATAATTAGGCCTATTATCGGATATCTATCCCCGCGGGGCCGGGGATGCAACTGAAATCTAATTCTTACTTCAGGTAAGGCTGTCGTAGGTGGCATTCTTTCATAGGCCTAGAAATCATGACATGTGCGTATATTGAGGGGTGGGTAGGGGGCTTTGTTTGGTTGTATGAAACAAAGCGATGCGTGGAGATGATTTGATCATGAATTAGTTTGTTATCCTCGGCTAACCCATACCTCTTACCTGAGAATCCCCTCTCCCCCAAAACTTGAGTTTAAATGACAAAAAAATTAGTTAAAAAAGAACAATAAAATTGAAAAACTTCTTTGTAATTTAAACACCAATAAACAATGTTTTCAATATTTTGAAACTCTTCTTTATTCATATCAAAAGGTATCAAACTTTTACCAGAATCGGAACTTTTTCGCGGCAAACGCACGTACAGCGAAATTCCTGGCGGCGTCCATGCACGCGCTTGTTGATGTCCCTCCTCTTTTCTTCGCGTGCATTTTAAATAGATAAAGACGCGCGGAAAACACATGGAATTGCTCCTTAAAGGGTATATAACACAAAATAGCTTTTAGGTCATAAGTCGAGTTATGTCTTACTTTGAAATATATATATTTGATATCATCTTAATCAGAACAAAATTCTGCATAACATATCTGAAAATGACACACTTGAACATTTTAGGTCTACTTTTTGAGAAAAATAGCGCTATATAAAAAGGCCCGATTTTCCCGTGTTTACGTCCGACTGCTAACCGCGTTTTGACCTCGTGTGTTCATGCGCTCATCATCGTAAACATCACTCAAATTTTCGCGTTTTCTATTCAAATTAGTAGAGATCACATTCACAAGTTCTAGCAAAATACGATTTTCAACACTAAAATTGTTAATATTGTACCGATTTTGCACAATTTTTATGCAAAGTTGGGACTATAGGCGTGATAAACTTTTGCCGGAAACCGCTTCAAAGGCGGATTTAGTGGTATGAACCCTTGACATTTAGCATGTAAGGGTGTTCACAGATATAAGGTCAAAGGTCATTTAAGGGTCACTTCTGGTCTGAGACGAAATACATTCAAAATGCGTCTTCTATATCACGAACAGCATAGCAGGGTGGCGCCACTTGCTCACATGCATTGGCAATAGTCAGTCTCTAGATCTGGGGTCAAAGGTCATTAAGGGGGTACTTCCGGTGCAAGACAAAACCCGGGGGGGCACTCCAACTTTGGAGGTGACGCGTATGTAGGGCTGTTAAGACCCCCTTTTTCAGCAGAGCTGTCACCCAAAGACCCCATATTTTTTTACGAACACATGCTCTGTCACCCGAAGACCCCCTATTTTTCCATTTGACCTGTCACCCAAAGACCCTTAGAAGTTCAATTTGAACAGCAACTTTCATTTATCACTGATTTTGTTACTTATTTTGAAAAAACAATGAAATTTAAAGCCATTTCGAACTAGAAATTCGATTTTCGAGGTTTTTATGGCGCTGTTTCGGCTCTCACCCAAAAATTTCAATTAAAAAAAAGTCATATTCTCACCCAATGACCCCATATTTTTTACATTTTGCTCTCACCGAATGCCAAAATCATGCTCTCACCCAATGACCCCATATTTTTTACATTTTGCTCTCACCGAATGCCCCTTAGTGCGAAATTTCTAGCCCTACACCTATATCCATTTCATATTGAAGTGCCCCCCCCCCCACCCGGGACAAAATGCCTTCAAAATACTGCTTCTGCCATAAACAACATAGCAGGGCGACCACTTGCACACATGCATTGACATTAGCCAGAGTCAAAAGTGGATTACAGACTTGGGTCAAGGTTATTAAACGTTCACTTCCGGTCAGTGACGACCTACGATGCCTCTTCTGTAACAAACAACATAGCAGAGTGACACTACTTGCACACATGTATTGTGGGTTTGTCACGTACACATTGTGTGTCTATCTCATTATTGTCAAGGGTTAAAACGCAGGACCACTGCACTTGTATTTATTGTATCTTTTTTTATTATCACATGCAGTTATCAAAGAATGTGCTTTTGATGATAAGTCACCGGAACACTGTCAAAGCTGTGTTGATGATAGGAGCATCATATATAAGTGTCATTGTGAAATAACGGCGATCTCCTGCCAAATGAGTAAGTTAACTATTTAAAGCTATTTATTTTAAACTATTTAAACGGTATACACAGCAGGCCAGGCAGTAACATGAGTAGGTTTATTTCACTATGTTCACCTTGAAGGCATGGAAAGTTATGCTATTCGCTACTTGCACGGTTCCGCCATTATGCACTATGTGCGGGAGAGCCTCGAACTGGCAGCATACATGAAAGGAAGAATTATGTAACCTTACACAGAACGTTATGACTAGTTCAATTCCCATTCATGTATGCTGCCAGTTCGAGGCTCTCCCCGCACATAGTGCATAATGGCGGAACCGTGCAAGTAGTGAATACATGAGCAGGACTACAACTGCACTCATCTACTGGTGAGTCTTTACTATTATCTTTTTCAAGCTATTTCCGCTTAGTTATCCATGCCGTTGCACACAATGCACCAGCACCCGGGCACAGCAAGACCACATGTGGCATCTTTTTCGCCGCCATTGGATCCGTAGTAATAATATTTAATGATATTTATGTTAAATGTCGCCCTCTAACGGTATTATGCAACGGATTGACGGTCCTCAATCCGTACCCCTCAATCTAGGTCCAACAACGATATTTCCCTACCCCCAAAAATAGCGCAATCTCTTGGTAGTGAATTCTCGGGGATTCGAAATTATCCCAGCAAACCGTGCTCGATCCTCCCTGCTAGCGCTATTGCTATTGGCGGCGCGCTTCCAAATTGTACCGACCGAATGATGTATCATGGAAAGTAGAGACCGGCGATTTCGTGAATCTGTGAAGACTCCAATATCCAATAACGAGTGATATTTGTCCCCAAACAGCGCTGGGGATTCAGGTATTTATAAATAATACATTACGATTTTAGTAAATAAACATTCATAGCACATAATGAGCCCGGTGCCGTGTCTTTTAAGTGGTCTCAAATGATGGAAATTAATATTTTTCTGGTGCGTTTTGTGCATTCAGACCCGCATTCAGATTGCATGTATTATTATTATTTTAAAGAACTTATAAAGCGCATTTCCCATGGACCAATGCGCTGTACAAAGAAAATAAAAATACATCAAAATACACAGCATGGCATTAAGTACAACAATATATCACAATGTGGTAAAATATACTCCTAATTACATCAAAAATTTTTGATTAAAACAGATATGCGCAGCAAACTGAAGCACAATTAGAATAATTAAAAATACACAGTATCAGTATCAAAAATACACAGCATGGCATTAAGTACAACAATATATCACAGCGTGGTAAAATATACTCCTAATTACATCAAAAAATTTGATTAAAACAGATATGCGCAGCAAACTGAAGCACAAATAGAATAATTAAAAATACACTTGAAAAAATATATAAAATATATAAAAATTGTATTATAAAATACATATTATTATCTGTACACAACGGGAGTGAATACCTGCAAACAGGTCTATGAAAAAAGATAACAAAAACCTAATATTTTGGGAAAAGATAGGTTTTTAAAAGTTTCTTAAAAGATTGCACATTAGGAGCCTCACGCAAATTGGTAGGCAAATTGTTCCATAACCTAGGTCCTTGAACAGAAAAAGATTGATCCCCATAAGATCTTTTTGTTTTGGGGATTGCAAGACGGGTGACATCTTGCATGGACCTAAGCCCACCATGGTTACAACTGTACTTGTGAAGAAGGTCCTGCAAATATTTTGGCGATGAACTGTGAAGACAATTGTACACATGCACCAAGATCTTGAAATCGATTCTCTGCTGGACAGGAACCAATGCAACTCTCGTAACAGAGGCGCAGCACTAGTGCGCTTGCTAACTTGGAAAATGAGACGCGCCTCGCGATTTTGAAGCTTTTGGAGAGACGGTAAGAATAATTAGTAGAGTAAAGTTACCACATGACCACAAAAAAATTGCAACAGAAGGTTTTTTGGTATTTTCTTGCAGTATAAGGTCTAATAAATAACATATCAAAAGTTTAGAAAAATTGAACTTGGGGTAAGGGTCCAAATGTGACGTAATCAAAATGGCCGCCAAAAGCTGGAAAAATACCCATTAATCTACTGATTTTATCAATTTTTCACTCGTTATTGTGGGTTCCACTGGTGACAACCTTGTTCAGAAGTACTTTACTGGATGTAGTAATGAATCTCTATGTTGTGGTATTGAGATGGTTCACTTTGACAGCCATAATGAATTTCAAAATGGCCGCCATTTTGGTATTTTGGCTTATGAAGGTAAATCATGCACATAATTGTAAGGTGAAACTTAAGGCGTTAGATTTTCAAGAATAGCCAATATCCCTTGAATCAATATTCCTATTCAAATTTATATAGAGGTAGGCATACAAACCAAATTGGCAGCAAGAGTGAATTTCAAAATGGCCGCCATTTTGGTATATGTTGCCTTATTGAGTTTAATTGTGCACGTATTGTAACTTGAAACATTAAGTAACAGAACTTTTAAAATAACCAACATCATTTGCACCCACAGCATCATTAATAGTATGCTTTCAAGTAGGCATATGCACCGACTAGCTTTTCTCTACCTGGGGTGTTGAGCCGTAACTTGAAGAAGATGTACCAATTTGGCAGCCATATTTACATTTCAAAATGGCTGTCAGCTATAAAAATCAATAGAATATTCTTGAAGTAACACACAATTCATCTTGCTATACCACGATGCGATGCCTTTGTTTGAAGTAGTAACATCAACCACATTGTATTATACATGTATGTTGGAATTAGTTGTCATCATCATCATCATCATCATCATCATCATCATCATCATCTGAGAATAATTCTTGATCCATATTCTCACATTGGCCTATATGTGCAATTGAGTCTATTCTTTCTGCAGCTACATTTCAGTTTCAGTTTCAGTTTCAGTTTATTTTCACCATACAATATTATACAATCCAAATAATGAAGGAAAACATTGGTGGGGAGACCAAAAAGAGCAAGGCTCGAAATGTATGGTCACCCAGAAGTTGCAAATGATGATAATTATAGATTACTACCTTAAATAACTACTAAAACATGACAACTACAAACACGGAACAGGACTGGGTAAGTGCAGAACAGGACCGGACAGGACATGTGCAACTAAACACTAAGGTGAAAGCAGTGATGATGGCATATAGCAAACTTATAAAATAAAAGTTATAAAATAAAACAAACTAATTAAGTTACTGGTAATATGACAACAGATATGACTTATATTTTCTTTTAAATACATACAGTGATTTGGCATTCTTTAACTCTTGTAAAATTGTATTCCAAATCAGAGGACCTTGTCTTCTAATTGTATTTCTTGCTAAATCAGTATTGAAATTATACGGACGATAAAATGAGGATATGCGGGTGGGGTAGTTGTGAAAGGACCTATTTTGAATGAAATAATCGGCAAAATTAACAGGAAGGTTATTGGAAGCATAATTGTGCATAAATGAACAAAGGGTCAATTTGTGGATGTCATAAATAGTCAGAGTATTAAAATTCTTAAATAAAGGTGGAGTATGCTCGAGCCAGTGAGAATTCGAGCAGATCCTCATAATTCTTTTTTTTTTTAGATGGATTGAGTGGAGATTGGTGTTATTTGAATCTGCCCAAATTAAATTGCAATAAGATAGGTGGGGAAGCACAAGAGTATTGTATAATGAAAACAATGTTTTGGAAGGGAGAACTTCTTTAAGGCGATACAAGATACCACAATACTTAGATAAAATATTAACAACATTTGAAGTATGTTTTGACCAAGTTAAAGACTCGTCTAAGAGAACTCCAAGGAACTTTGTTTGGGAAACTCTGGAGATTTTGACTCCGTCAATGAAAATATTTAAATCATTATACACACGATTGCTATACCTGTTTTTAAACATAATGTAATTTGTTTTGTCTACATTTAACGACAACTTATTTGATTTAAACCATACAGAAAGCTTATCTAATTCCTGGTTAACAATAGTTATTAAATCAGGGAGGTTAGCATGCGAAACAATAACATTTGTGTCATCTGCATAGGTTACAAAAGCAAGTTTATCAGAAGAAAAAGCAATGTCATTTAGGAAAATGATGAAAAGTAAAGGGCCTAAGACTGAACCCTGGGGCACACCACATGTTATATTACGATATGATGAGTTACATTCATCTAAACAAACATACTGAGTTCTATTGGTAAGGTAACTCTTGAACCACTCGAAGGCACTTCCTCTGATACCATAATGATGTAGTTTATCAAGAAGAATGTGATGATCAATCGTGTCGAAGGCCTTCGAGAGGTCCAAGAAGATGCCCATTGTATGTAATCTTTTATCAAGGTCTGTAGCAATCTTATCATAGGCGGTAATGAGTGCCATATAAGAGGAGAGCTTTTTTCGGAAACCAAATTGACAATTATGAAGCAAATTATGACATTCAAGAAATTTATACAATCTTTTATGAATAATACTTTCAAAAATTTTGGAAAACACAGGTAAAACAGATATAGGACGATAATTGTTACATAAAGTAGCATCACCAGATTTGTGAATGGGAACGACACGTGCAATTTTAAGTTCATCTGGTACAATACCTGAGCTGATAGACAAATTAAAAACATGACATAAGGGTATTTTAATTAAATCAATAACAATCTTGACAATGTCTGGTTTAACGTCATCAAAACCACTGCTAGTACCAGCTTTAAATGAAGAACAAATATCAACGACTTCCTCAGCATCAGTTGGAGATAAGAAAAGAGAGTGCATAGGTGATGGAACTGAATTGAGAAAATCATTGAATTTTGTTGGAGTTGAAGGAATATTACTAGCTAAATTGGGACCAACATTAACAAAGTAATCATTTAAACCATCAGCAATTTGCTGTGAATCGGAAACAATAGAACCATTAATGACAAAAGAATCAGACAAAGGCTTCTTCCTTCTATTACCTAAAAGATCATTCAAGACACCCCAAGTCTTTTTTAAAGATCACGTTTGTGGACATCAAGTAAGTTACAGTAATACTGCTTTTTAGATGCACGAATAACAGAGGTCAGTTTGTTCTTATAATCTGACAAGGCACGCTTGTTAGAAGCAGTTGGTGATGATCTATACTTTCGGTAGAGTTTGTCCTTTCTGCTGATAGACCTAAGAATTGCCTTGGTGATCCATGGTTTATGAGGAATGCCTTTAGCCCGAGAGATACGTTTGCGCTTAACAGGAAAAGAGCGATTGTACAAATCATTGAATTTTGTAACAAAATTGGAATAGGCTTTCGTAGGTGATAACTCATTCATAATATTATCCCAATCTGTGAGCTGAAGATGATTCTTAAAGCAATTAATATTATCTTGATTAAATGTACGACAATTGATAAATTTAGGACTATGTTTATGTAAATCAATAGCACCAGTAACTTGAAATACGGGATAGTGATCGGTAATGTTATTAACAAAATACCCGACTTAATCTGCTTACTAAGAACATTTGTGAATATGTTGTCAAGAATACTCGCTGAGTTATTAACAATACGTGTAGGACGGTCTATAAGTGGAAACATATCATGAGAATAAAAATTATTGACAAATTCATTAACCTTGTTGTCGGTGTCATAATGAAGAATATCAAGATTGAAGTCACCAGAGATGTAACACAATTTATTTCCAAGTGAAATACGATCGAGACAGTTAGACAAATCAGAATTAAAAGAATCAACATTAGTACGATGGGCACGGTAAACATTACCAACAATGATGTTTTTTGGATTGTGGAGAAATGATTTCAACAAAAATGGATTCAGAATGATCAATATCATTACGATCGGCTTGAATCAAATTTAAATCGGGTCTGGCTTTAAAAGATAATGTATTATGAACATAAAGAGCAGCCCCGCCACTTCTCCTACCTTGACGAGGTATACTTATCAAATTATAATTGGAAATGTCAATCAGGTTTGAATGATCCTCCTTGAACCAGGTCTCGGACAGGGCAATAATCGAAAAGGTGAAATTCAAATTTGAAATAAATGCATTGATAAAATCCTGGTTCTTGTTAAAACTACGTACATTTAAATGCAAAATAGAAAACCCAGCTTTAAACGACAAGTTAAAGTCAGATGAAGGATCAAACACATAGTTGCAAGAATTTAAAATGCCAAGGGTTTGAAGGTAATCATGCGATTTGTCATTAATACCAACTTCAAATAAGAAAGGATTGAATTTTAAATCTAACATCTTATTATAATCATAAGAATTATTGAAATAACGAATAGTAAACAGAAATTCACCATCATCAGGAATGTGATTAAATGGGAAAATATCACCAGAGCATTTGTAACAGAACCAATTGTCGTCTTCAAGATTACCATAAACACATCTTTTATGATACATAGCTTTACAGAACTTACATTGAATAGAATTGCAATTCACCTTATAAATACACTTATTACATTGATTACACTCAGCCATCACACTACCAACATATAACAAAGAAACACAAGAAACAAAGAAAAAAATAATACACGAAGAAAATCGAAAAATCTAAACAAGAATATGAAATAATAAGAGAATAAATATATGCAAAAAATAAAACTGGGTTGGCGGGTCAGGGACACGGCCAGCACAAAAAAAAAAAAGTGATTATTTCATAGGGACATAAGAACATAAAAGAGATGAATAAAACATGTTAGTGGGAAATGGAAAAGAAACTCAACAAATGGTGATGAAAAATGACTAAACATACTAAAGGCATTAATTAATGATCATGAAAACATATGTCTCAAGCAAACAATGTGTGAAAAGAGATTTGTTGAAGTAAACCTTATATAATCCAGGTTGAAGTACAGAATCATATTAACATGAGAAGATACTTGATTTAATTTACAACTGCTACGGAACTACTTTGAAAAACAGTGATTATATCGGTGACGAAAATATTGTAGGCACCAGAGGGTTAGACCTCTAACGTTTCTGAAACAGCATGTTAATTTATCATCAAAAAATTAATAGTAATATTAATATTAATAGCACTGATATTTAAATATATCGAATTAGAGTCAGATATCCTTTGCAAAAATTTGATGATGATTCAAGTCATTTATGAAAGTCATATTGAGCTATTTAGAATGGCACAATAGAGACAAAAGCTCAGTGCAGCATTAATCAGAAACATAGAGATTATTGTCAATAAATAGCTTAACTTCAGTTCCTACTGTCTTGATAACAGCCTTCTTGCCATCCGCGATTGCTTGTCTCTTGATCGGCAAAAGCTGCTGTCTTCGCATCTGCAATTCCCTGGGTAGATGAGGAGATATTCCAAATCTGCCTGCGGATTTCTTCAAACGAGGGGCCAATCGGAGCACATGGTCCCGATCTTTCATCTGAATAAATTTGGCGATGATTGGGTCTGGCTTAGATTGGTCACTGCGCTTAGAGGGGAGACGGTGGCAGTTAGCAAAGAGAGTTGTTTCTGAGTTCTCGTACTTTAACTCATCCTTCAGAAAAAAACGCAAGACTGCCTCACAGTCTTCATCGGCTGACCTCTTCTCAATACCGTAAAAGAGGAGATGCGCTTTTTTACTGTACATATCTGCTTCCAGACGTTGCTTTCTCAATTCCGTAATTTCTTTCATTAGCAAGTTGCGAACCCCAGGTACTGTTTCGTCTTTAATTACACGCACTTCGTTGTCAACAAAATCCAGACTCAATTTCAGGTCAGTTACATCAGATTTAATTTCGGCAATCTCGGATTTAATATTCTGAATTTGTTTGGAAATGGAAGCAAAGTTCTGCTTATTCTCCAGTCTCATAGTGTCTAAAAGGGCTTTCAATTCGGGATCCATCACGAATTATAGTTCGTAATCAGCCGAAGAGCAATTGAGTGACCAGCTGGTAAAAGGTGCGGTGTAAGCACAAGTACACTCAAATAAGAACAGTTTATAATCCGCCGAACAGCATGCACGTACACAAATACAATGTAATGGTGAGCACACGGTGAATACGGAAATTGAATGAAGCGGGTAAACACATAGACCGAATATTCAGTCGATTAAACACACAGTCTGTGGCCGATGAATATGAGACAAAATCAGTCAAATTTAGCAACGGAAGGCTTTAAAAAGACATACCAAGCAGATGTGAATGGTCAGGAGAGTTCCAATAATCAGATGTAGTAAAAATGTAGCATAAAGAATCCCGTTATCTGTCACATAGCTGGGCCATACACGACGACACAAAATTAAACGTGTGTACTAGTGTCCGCCATCAATCGACGTTCTAATTCATCTTGCTATACCACGATGCGATGCCTTTGTTTGAAGTAGTAACATCAACCACATTGTATTATACATGTATGTTGGAATTAGTTGTCATCATCATCATCATCATCATCATCATCATCATCATCATCTGAGAATAATTCTTGATCCATATTCTCACATTGGCCTATATGTGCAATTGAGTCTATTCTTTCTGCAGCTACATTTCACTGTGATGCATCCTGCAGAACAATTGCATCGAATCATCTTCAGCAATGATTCTGGTGCTGGACTTCTTTTCATCATAAGTGGAACAATTTGTCACCTTGAACAATCCATCTCCATTAAGTTGGATTCATACCATCCCTTTTACCCATCCAATGCATGACTTGTAGATAAGTTCTTCTGGAGTAAAACTTTGCCGCTGTGGGTGGAAGTCTTTCAGGTTTAACAAAGCTCTTTGCTGTGCAAACCTCTTTGGAAAGAAACCTGTAGCGTAAGGACTCCAAAGACTCTGATTGCTGACCATTAAACAGGGATACATTGCTATGCAGCCTTCACTTTCTACATATTCTTGATCAATACTGTGAGTGCAAAATGCCTTGTGACAAACTTGTAATACAGGATCACCATTGATGATTTTGTGTAATACAGACTTCATACCTACGCCAATATTCCTGAAGTAGTGTTGCAACCTGAAAACGCATGGGCAAACAACAAATCCGAACAAATGTCATCACTGAGTAAGCGTTTCTTGCCAGCAAATTGCCAGCATCTAATATGTCTACCTTATTTGCAGCCCGACTCTTGCGGCGCTGATGCGTGTTATCCTTTGTGGTTGGTCCACCAGTGTATCCATCAAAGACAACTGTGGTCTGGCCATAGTGATCAAATGTGAAAGATGCATAATTATCGGCAAGGGTGTTTCCTTCTGCCCACTTCAAGCGATGTAGAAGAGAACCTTCAGGAGCATGGCTTGTAGTAGTGGTGCTTTATCTGGCTTATGTAAAACATACGTATACTTTGCTTCAAACAAAGATGGTGGATATGGTGATAGTTAATGATAAACTTCCTTATCTAAGCACAGATCTGCAGATTGTGATACAACCAGGAACCTTTGAAACAACAGAACTGGAGCAATGGTTTGGTCATCAGTGACCTGGACCTTACATTTTGACTCTAGCCTTCCATTTGTAGCTATATGAAAGGACAGCCTGTCCTTCCATTTGTTTGACTGTATCTTTACCTACTTTGAACAGGTTTTGCACATTAACATCCTCATCGGCATTTATCCCTTGCATCTGCTTGGACTGTCAAGGTCACTGATGACCAAACCATTGCATCACTATTACAAGCCATACAGGATCGTGCGACTTATCAGAGGCGGATGGCCCTGAGACAATTCCAAGGACTGCTCACTATGTTCCTCTTCTGATAATCATGCATCTTTCACAAGAGTCAGGTTGCAAATAAGGTAGACATATCAGATGCTAGCAGAAAGAAGCCTTCAACTCAAATGATCTGAGCAAACAGATTCTCATTAAACTAATTGGTGACCGTATGCAACAGAAAGGATACCATGTGATCCACGCCGAAGAAGATGCACATGTTGATACAGTGAAAGCAGCAGTCGCAATGACATCATTAAGTCAACAACCCTAATTGTAGAAGACACATCTGTTGGTATTACTTCTTCATTATGCAGAAAAGGACGGTAAGGACCTGTACTTTCTGTCTGACAATGATAAACCATATGTGTATGATATCAAGATTCCGAAGCGCTTACTCAGTTATGACATTTGTTCGGATTTGTTGTTTGCCCATGCGTTTTCAGGTTGCGACACTACTTCAAGAATATTTGGGGTAGGCAAGTCTGTATTCAACTAAATCATCATTGGTGATCCTGTATTACAAGTTTGTTCCAAGGCATTTTGCACTCTCAATATGGATCAAGAATATGTATTAAGTGAAGGCTGCAAAGCAATGGTGTCTCTGTTTAATGGTCAGCAATCAGACGCTTTTACTTCATGAGAATGTATCTACAGGGCATGCATTGGATGTGTAAAAGTGATGGTATGAATCCAAGTGACTGGGGATGGATTTTTCAAGGTGACAAATTTGTTCCACTCATGATTAAAAGAAGTCCAGCACCAGAATCATTGATGAAGATGATTCGATGCAGTTGTTCTGCAGGATGCATCAAAGTGAAATGTAGATACAGAAAGAATGGACTCAATTGCTCTGGAGCATGTGGACACATATAGGCCAATGTGAGAACATGGATCAAGAACTATTCTCAGATGATGACGATGATGATGATGACAACAAACAGACATGTATAATACAATGTGGTTGATATATACTACTGCAAACAAAGGCATCGCATCGTGGTATAGCAAGATGAATTTTGTGTACTTCCAAGAATATACTAAAAGCAACATATCAATATGGTGATTATATCTGACAGCCATGCTATATGGCTGCCAAATTGGTACATTATGCCTACTTAAAAGTGGTACTATGGGTGCATAGGATGTTGGTTATTTTAGAATTTCTGTCGCTTTAAGTTTCAAGTTGCAATAAGTGCATAGTTTAAGTCAATAAGCCAACATACCAAAATGGCGGCCATTTTGAAATTCACTCTTGCTGCCAATTTGATTCGTATGCCTATATAAATTTTAATGGAATATGGGTACAAAGGATATTGGCTATTTTAGAAAAGCCAACGCTTTTTAAAAGTTTCGCTTTACAATTACGTGCATGATTTGATTTTAAATGTCAAAGTACCAACACGGCGGCCATTTTGAAATGCATAATGGCTGTCAAATTGATCCATCTGAATACCACAATATAAAGATTTATTACTACATCCAGTAATGTACATCTGAACAAGATTGTCACCAGTGGAACCCACAATATCGAGTGAAAAATGGATGAAATCAGTAGATTAATGGGTATTTTTCCAGCTTTTGGCGGCCATTTTGATTACGTCACATTTGGACCCTTACCCCAAGTTCAATTTTTCTAAACTTTTGATATGTTATTTATTAGACCTTATACTGCAAGAAAATACCAAAAACCTTCTGTTGCAATTTTTTGGGGTCATGTGGTAGCTATGTCATATTTTGATCCTACTAAATTATGTAAATAAAACATAAACGCCAAAATTTGCGTATTTTGTGACAATCGAGAGTCTGGGCTCAAAATGCTCTTTGTTTACATGACGTCAGGGACTGGTTTGCGTTTGAGGATCATTACTAAATGTGTTTTAATTGTAGTTATATATAACTTCATTTGGATAGAGGCGCATATAGGAAGCTATGAAATTGGTCATTTTCTTGATAGTCCACATTTTGGAAATGGATATTTTGCAATTTGACACGTAGGCAATATGTCATAGGTGCACGGTACATGTACAAGTACGGTTTGCCATGTAAAGCCATAGGGCCATGATTGTAGTTGATATATGAAATAGGTTAAATATTTGTATTTTGTTTAGATCATGTTAGATGCTCCTAATTAAGTGATTGCTCGCTCATTGTTGTGATTTTAAC
The DNA here is from genome assembly GCF_039555335.1 of Amphiura filiformis. NCBI lineage: Eukaryota > Metazoa > Echinodermata > Ophiuroidea > Amphilepidida > Amphiuridae > Amphiura > Amphiura filiformis. The sequence continues at coordinate 25,343,177 of NC_092638.1, forward strand.
TCAAGTACCAAAGGAATGGCCAAAAATGTGTGTTTTTATGAATATTAAATTTAGATTAAAAGAAATCAGCCCTCCATGCAGTTTATACATGGTAGGCTTTAAATAGATAAATGGTATTATTTTTCTTATATTATGCATTGATGTAAGCTTGTGTTTATAGGCGTATAAATGTCACTTGTGCAAAATGGCATCAGGTTTGAGTAAAAGTGCCATTGTTTATTTTTATATTTTTATGCACCAAATAAATGCTATTGTTTTATTGGGTTGTAGCTTGGCGAGAGTGAAACATTATCAAAATCATATAATTTTGGATTGTTATATTTTCTTTGCAATTGCTTGAGTGTAAACAAAAGTGTCATCGCAGTTTCCTTTTGTGATCCATCGCAGACACCTCCAGTGGGTAGCCGGATCCCAGCTCCGATAAAAACCCACCAATTAACATGATTAAACCACTTGTTACCAAAGTACCTAGCCGCTCGGTCCCGTCACAGTAGGACCTATACAAATTGACAACCATATTTTGAGAAGTTTCCGAAACATCTCAAGCAACTGAACTATGAGAAATTATCCGTACCACGTATCCGTTAACCCGGGCCGTTAACAATACTCTTGTATTGTCCGTTATCCAAAACAAGAAAATCATGTTACTTATTCCTAAAGATATAAATATCCAGATAATGATAATCAAATTTTTTTTTGTTGATTGCATAATTGTTGCGTTTCCCACTCGGTGGTACCCTAGCACAGAGCGATTGTCAATGCCAGTGTTAAGTAAGTATAGGCTATCCTTGTTGTTTTTGCAGGTTTGGCTACCGAACTTTGCCTACTTCTTATGCCTACATTTGCTGTTTTTGTCCCCCCTGCAATCCGGCATACTGTCTAGTAGTTTCCCCACATCAAGTTGGTGTACCTTGCTCTTTTTCTTTCCTGTTGTTAATTTTCAAGTATCCTCTTGTATCATTTATTGATCCTTCACCATTTACCATTGCCCACTTTGTCTGATTTTGCTGGTAATCTCCTGCTACCGTCATGGTTCCGGACCTAGGACTCCTCTCGTTTGTCTATCGTCTATATTCCCCAAATCCGTCTTGTCTTCAATCAACTTCGATCATACTACAGCATGTAGTACCCCGGGGGGGGGGGGGCCCTCACATTTCCCAGCTATACGGGTATGTGCCGCGGCGACGACCCACCTTTTCAGAGCCGCTGGCCGTTCCCTAGACCCCCTAAATTCATTGATTGCCGCTCTTGATGACTCAAATTTTTTCTAGCCGTTCGCTAGACTCACATAATTCATCATCTCCGCTCTCATTGACAATAGATTGGCATGTTTTTCGCACTACGTTTACAAGCCCAAAAAAGCTACTTTTGCAAGCCCAAAAGCTTCCTTCAATGGGGATTTTCCATCATTTTCTTCCCCATTTAACACATTGTAAGGAATAAGGTGAATTTTGGGCTCCTTTTTAGGCAACACTGGGCCAGTTTGTGATTGTTTTCAAAATGTAAACATTACTCGTAACTTGAGCTGAGCGAGCTGGGGTGTGTGTGTGGTATGACATTGAAAATTATCGGACTTTCCGGCTGATGGTGACATGAACAGTTTGATGAATTGAGACCATCATTTTGGAATAAAACTGGAAGTAAATATTATGACTATAGTACCTCAAATATGTACTTCATTGGCTGGCCCGAATAGTGAATTTAGAAGTGATTTTCGATCTATCAGCCTGGTGGAAAGACTGCCGAATTCTGCACACTTGACATTCATGGCTCCATTCCGATAAAAATAATTACCTGTTATAATCTCAGGTTTGCTTGTAATTATTAAGTACATGTAGGTGAGAAAGCAGGCCAGTACCATGAGTACAGGGAATTTAGGCTATTTGTCATTTTTATTATGATCTGGATTTTATAGAAAAATCTCTTGGCATTAATGGAGCCGTGCGATCCTGGATACTCTCCTACATAGGTGGTGATTTTTCAAAACTCAAACAATGGAATTTGGCCTACCCCAGGGATCAGTGGTAGGTCCTGGGATGTTTAGCTACTACACATACCCACTTGGAAAAATTATCCAGAAACACAGATTGAACTATCACATATACGCAGATGATACACGAATATAATACAGAATTTAATCCCCGCATACCTGGAGATAGTGTAACTGCTCTTTTCAAATTGGAATCATGTATTGCTGAAATCAAGAATTGGATGAATGTAAATAAGCTTAAACTGAATGAAGATAAAACCGAATTCTTTGTTGCTAGCTCTGCATATAATTTGAAATATATATATGAACCAACTCTTAACGTATGTGGAACAATTATCAAACCATCTGATTCTGTACGCAACCTTGGAGTTCTTTTTGATTCAACCATGTCTATGTCATCTCAAATATCTGCTGTCTCTCGCTCTTTAAATTATCATCTTCGTAATATAGGACGCATTCGCTGTTATATTGATAAAGATACTTGCAACCATGCTGTCCGCTCACTTGTTATTTCTCGAATTGATTATTGTAACTCTTTATTATATGGTACAACTGTAAAAAACACACAAAAACTACAAAAGATACAAAACAGAGCTGCCAGACTTGTTTTCAAGGCAAACTGTATGGAACACACCACTCCTCTGCTGAAAGAGCTTCACTGGCTTCCAGTAAAAGAGCGTATTACCTACAAACTACTCACATTCGCTTATAAAAGTAGACATGAAACAACACCACTGTACATATACAAAATCTCCTAAAATCTCACACATTTTCTGATGGTATGTTCCTACGATCACATGCTGATGGCAGTCTGCTTGAATGTAAAAGAACTCACACATCATATGGGAATAATGCCTTCTGCAATTCTGTGCCAGCTCTCTGGAACAAATTACCTGTAAAACTTCGTACTTCACATAGTCTGGCCACTTTTAAATCTAATCTGAAAACCTATTTGTTTCCAAACTAAGTTTTTTTTTTTTTAAATTAAGTTTTACATTTTAATGTAGCCTAAGATGTAGTGTAAGTTGTACTTTTAAGATCATTGTAAAGCGCTTTGTTCATACTTATGCTAAGGCGCTATATAAATTCCGTTTATTGTATTGTATTGTATTGTATTGTATTGTATTGTATTGTATAGTAGGCCTACAAGTCATACCTAGAAAATGTTCTCAATTTGAATTTTATCCTTTCTAGATGATCCACCCAAAAAATAGATCCCTGTACTAAGGGAGCGATCGTTATTTATGGCAGAGGGTAATGAAAAAATTTAGGGGAACACAATTTTTTTTGAGTCTTGAGAGAGGGCAACCTGAAATTTTTAGTTGAACCAGGAGGGGGAATTGTGAAGTTTTAAATGGAGAAATTGGGAAAACAAGGGGGCACGCGGAAATTTTGAGCGAGGGGGGAACGCGAAATTTTTTGTCGATAGTTTTTTTCCAAAACGCCCATCCCCCACCCTGCCGTAAATAACGATTGGTCCCTAATCTGGATTCAAGTGTGATGCAGATATTCTGCTTGGAATGATCCAGGTCAAGATACATTTAATTTATTTTACATCCTGATATACTTAATTTCGATACACAATTTTTGACAAGAATCAAAATCGATTCTTTCGAAAATCTGTGGCAAAAATGCAAACAACAAAAATTGAAAATTACCCTGGATCAGTTCTTGAGACCCCCATTGGCGGCTGATCAGTTCCCAAGACCCCCCTTTTTTGACCGGCCAATCAGTTCCCTAGACCCTCCCTATTTGACGGGCGATCAGTTCCCTAGACCTCGAGTTCGAAACTGGCGGTGGCACACCCCTACCCAAAAAATGTGAGTGCCCCCGGGTGTAGTACTCGTTGTTTGCTTTATATTTTGTTTTCTGTCCCTGAAGAAGAACAGTTTATCTGCTCGAAACGTCGGTTTTGTTTGTCTGCTATTTGCACAGTGATTTTCATCACTTCCAGTGTACCTTTGTACTGTTTTCCTGACACTTTTGTGGGCTCTGGAATTGGCCATTTTTGGCTATCGAACTTTGCCTGTTTTTGTGCCTTCACTGATTGTTTGGTTTATCGTGTCTGTTTATATGCACAGTGATTTTCATCACTCGTTCTAGTGCACTTTTGTATTCCCATTGATCCTTGTTGTTTTTGCAGGTTTAGCACTTCTGTGGGCCTTGGAACTGGTAATATTTGGCTATCACACTTTGCCCACTTCTTATGCCTACATTTGCTGTTTTTGTCCACCCTGCATATTGTCTAGTCTGTATCTTACTTGTTTATCTTCGTGTCAAAAATTGCCGTGATAGTAGGGCGAATCCATTCGTTTTTCAAAAGCTACGTTTGGCGATTTTGTTCCAGATTGGCAGAGCGACTCAGGCTAAGCATACCACTTGAACGATATGAGATACCAGAACGTTTCCATTCATTAGCTGAAATGACACGTTTTACGATCTGCGCATGCTCAGTACCCCTTATGGCGTTGCCCTGTTTACTAATTAAAGCAAAATGAAAATAGATAACATGCCTAGTTCGGTTACTACCCAGCAAACACAAATATATATATTAAAGAAAACGGGAAATGTCGGGTTAAAGGGTATGTGAGGGTCAAGGGTATAAAAGGTTTTAATAACATTCAAGAAACATTTTGTTCAAAATTTGCTGCAAAACATTCAAACATAATAGACTTAAGTACACCAATGTTTGACAAATGATATTTTACTATTGCATTTCGAATTTTGGTTTAAAATGTTGTATTATTTTTTTCAGTATAACACATTTAAAAAAAGTTTTCATGATTTTTTTTTATATAAACCGACATTGATATGTTATCAAAATGTTTTAACTAAAACTAAAAACATATGCATTATCATGTTTTTAAAACATTTTGGTGTTTGCTGAATAGTATCCATAAGCAAAACACTTTGACAGCTGTTTAATGCAACGAAATAGCAATGGCGAAAAATGACGTTGCACGAACTGCTGTCCCCCGTCCAAAACAGGCAATTCATACCGCTTTAATATGTCGTAAGACGACAAGATGATTTTTGGACGGCATTCTCCACACACAAATAAATAGGCAATCTGCCCGTTCGAATTCGCGTCGAAAAAATCGAAATTTATTCTTCTTGTCTATACTAGGTCAAATTGTAACCCCAAAATGGATTTTATTACACGTCAGACTCTACTTGTTCTATTTGGATACTTTGATTCGACAAACATAACATTTTTCTGCATTTTGTAATGCGTTTTTGTCATTTTGGAACGTCATTTTTTGCTACCAACCGCAACGTAACCGCCTTACGGGAATTCCACGGCTGACCAATTCACAATGGATTTTCCCCTCTAGAGGGCATACTAACTAGTTTTCGACTAATGTAGCATGCGGCTGGCGTTCCCGTATCGCGTTTCACGTAAATTTCGCAATCTCTCTATTATTACGTATACGTACGTGATATTTATTACGTACATCACTTTATTACGTACGTACGTGATACTTTATTACCTACGTACGTATTTTCTTTACTAGGCCTATGTCCACTCTGGGTCTTCATACACATCACAGTACGTTATTCTAATTTCATTTATAGCATCATCTGAACCCGCAACAGAACCAAACACGATAGCCACAGGAACACCGAAAGTAACAACAAGCCAAACAAATGTTGATGATCCTGAAACCGCAACAAAGTCAAACACGAAAGCCACAGGAACGCCGAAAGTAACAACCAACCAAACAAATGATGATGGTGGTGAAACCGCAACAGAATCAAACACGATAGCCACAAGAACACCGAAAGTAACAACAAACCAAATAAATGATGATGGTGCTGAACCCACAACAGAAGCAAACACGAAAGCCACAGGAACGCCGAAAGTAACAACAAACCAAACAAATGATGATGATAACACAACCAACCGGTCAATTCTCATCTTGATTGTATGTGGGTCAGTGATGTTGATAACGCTCATTGTTGCCGGCATCATTCATTGTTTCAAAAGGTTTGTAACTCCGTTTACCAAAACAAAGTTTCACATTGCTCTAATTTGTGCCTGATTGAACCCCGGGATTGAACCCTGTAAACAACAGCAAATGTTAGAAAAAGACGACCACACAATATGTCATAGCCAAGTTATTTTAACAGAGGCGGGTCAAACTTATGATGAACCGACAAAAACATGATTTCACCGACGAGTGTGTAGTTTTAAAAAGCGTATCACGTCAGTGACCCCCCCTCCCCCTTAGGGGGCTATCTTTTTCTTCGGAGGGCGGGGGCGGTGTCCCAAATTTACAAAAAGTCGACGTCAATAAAATTGCGAGCCCCCCCGTCCCTTCAGAAGAAAATGATAGCCCCCTTAGTAGGTTTCAAAATAGTAGCCAAAATTTCAGGTTTACTTTGCTGGTACAAATGCGCACGAAGCGACATAACATTTGTAGCCTTCAGCCCCACCCCCACATACACACACACACCCCACACCCACCCACCCCACCACCTCCTTGGCTACGCAACTGGTGGTGCTAAAAGTATATTGTTTTTGTTTGCTTCCACAGGAGGAACGACTTAACAAATGATGATGGAAATCACGTCCACCATCAGCCGAGCATAAATAATGATTACCATGAGTACGAAGAGCCACTGGACCCAGCAACCCTTATTCCAATTCCGACCCTAACGCGTGGTGATACCTTACCATCATACCCATCACACCATCCGCCGCCTCCGCGCCAAAGATCAGATTTAGCGACTGGAGTTCCAACAAGTCATCTTCCCAATCGGCATTATCAGCAACCTATATCGGCATCACGTTCTCCGCGACCACCGCAGGGTGCAAACATCGACATAATCGAATCGATTTCATCTCAGGTAGCGCAAAAGCAAAACGATGACCGACAAGTTAATATAGGAACTGTAAATATAGATACAAATAATTTGACAGTTTCATACTATTAATTATGTGTTTCGCACTTAACAAACATGCTATTTTTCCAGCCATGGCTTAGGGACGCACCATTAGATTCTCAGGGTGGGGTAGGAAGTTTAACAAAAAAAACAAACTTCACCCACTACATGAGCAAATAAAAAAAACTTTCCCCACCAACACTAAAAAAAAAAAAAAAAAAACTTCCCCCCCTTCGGCGGGAAAAAAACATGTCTTTCCCGGACCCCAACTTCCTACCCCCCCCTGAGTATCAAATGGTGCGTCCCTTAATTCTGAATTGTCACCTAATTTGGGTGTACTTTGTCTTGGGTCCAATCTCTATCATGGAAAATTTGCTATATCTTTCTATTAAATATAATGAGTGTTTGTTCTAGATTTGTGTTTTAGCGTTTCATATTTGAAAGAACTAATGTTTAATTGCAACATTTCGAAACCACAAACCTAAACTGGGTGCTATGATGTACAAGATTGGGCTACGAGTTATTTATATAATACCATTAATAATAGTACTGATTGGTAGACCACGAGTTATAATAAAATAAACGTACTGTGATCTATTAAATAAATGACATTTAAACCAGTTTAAAACCACTCTTATGCCATGATGTTCTAATTTGCATAGCAATATCACGTGATCAACTGTAAAATAATAACTGTATTAGTAAGGCCGCCGAAATAGATTTGTCTGTCAAACTCGCGTGCGTTGCCATGTGAATTATCATTGGTATTTCGCGATTCATTTCTCATGACTTGTTATTCTCTGGGGTTTTTTTTCATTGGACGGCTTTGACACCTCTTAGCTGGCAAACTCTTTCAAGTAGTAATCTGAGTTTCTTGTGTTCATTTTTGGCTTACTTATAATCTAGATGTACTGTGTTTTTACGGTGTATTTTAACGAGGGCATAGATGCTGGTCATCTGCTCATTGTTTTATGATATTGCTGGTTGTGTAAATATTTGCTAAGCAATAGGTGCAATAATTACGAGCCCCCCCGTGGTAAAATTTTCAAGCGGCTCGCCAAAATTGCTTGCCCCCCCCCCCCCTCGGCCTGCCAAATAAAATCTTTGCCCCTCCCTTTGCACATATTGTTTGCTTTCCAATTTGCAAACTTGAAATAGTCTAGATAAATGATGCGAGCGTAGCGAGCAGGAAATTTTGCATATTTAAACGTTTCTGTAGCGTTTTCCTAAGCCTTTTAGAGTGTGTTATTTCAGAGGAGGCTTAAAGGCATTTCTTTAATGCACTATGATTGGGAAATTTGATCAATGTAACCTAATTTTAAAGGCAAAATCCCCATTGCCACACACACAAAATGGTAATTTTAAAACTGCAGCCAACGAGCTAATAGTTGAGACTTAGGACTAATATTTAATTTTCTTACAGGAAACATTCATATTGTCCCACTGCATTAATTTTATTCCTAAGTCTCGATGTTTTGAATGTTAAATAATAGGATGAAAACACCAGATATTTGCACACAATCCCAATGCAAGGTATGATCAACTGTACCACATGTGTACAAAAGCCAGACATACAAGGTCAGAAACCCCATTGGGTTGTGGGAATGTCTTTAAACATCCTCTGGTGTTATTTAAAAGGTGCCCGGAAATGTGTGCCAAAAATGGCTACTTGCCTCTACCCCTCTTGGCCTGCCAAAAAATACCCCCCTCCCACCTTGCTCAAAAATCTTTAACCCCTTCCCCCCAATTCACTCTTCCCCAGGGCTCATAATTATTGCACAGCCCCTAGGTGTAGTATTTAAGACCATGTAAAGCGCAATGAGGGTTTCGCACAATGCCTAATATCAGTGTATATTATGTTCATACTCAAATACACTATTTTCAGTTGTCAAAGAACTACTATTAAATAAATACAACAAGCAAGTACACAATCAAATAAAAGTCTCCATTAAAAATTCCAGTTCTAAAATGCAATTTTACTAGGAGAAGTTTATGTAGTTTATATCCGTTTTGTTACTACATGTATTTTTGTTTAATCATATGGTACTGGTGTATGTACATCTGCTGTTACTGTAAAAGCTTCCATTGCACATTTATAACATCTTTATGTATGTGAACTGTTAGTATAGATGTGTTAGTTTCATGTATTTTACAGACATTAATTAACAACAGAACAGACAAAACTGCACTGATATAAAGGTTAAGAAAGGTCTTCATTCAAAGATTAATTATTGCATTCCCAGCAACACAAAACGTTTTCGACTTCATTCGCAAAGGGTTAGAAAGGTTGACAATAACATTCAAAAACATTTGATGATAACCTACTGAAAATATTCTAACATAATGTTATTTTAGTGTTGACAAAACATTTGGCAAACAATTTTTACAAAAATTATTTTACAATAACATTTTGTAAACACTTTAGAATATTGTTGCAGTGTGTTTTCATACGAAACGTTTGAAAACGTTTCCATGACCTTTATATAACCCGACATTTAATGTTATTAAAATGTTTTTATCTAAACCAAAACCCAAAATATAACATGTTTAAACTGTTTTAAAAACGATTTTGTGTTTGCTGGGTTGTGACCTTTGAAACCCATTTGCTTTGAAAGATTGTATATACATTCCCACTACATTTTATTCCTAATACCTGATTTCAAGGATTCAAATTCTTGAACCAATATTGCAAACCGAAGACAAATGTAACCGATAACGCAATAGTCACAACGATTATTTCTCATACCATCCACAATCCCAGAAAAAAATGTGTTCGAACACCACTGTAATTCCCATGTTCATCTTAGTATAGTGCGCACGCTATATGAGTCACTGGAAACTAAGAATTATAATAGAGTTCTCTCAATGTTCATCTATAAAGCATATCCCCTCCCCTTTCCCCACCAATCAATGTTGGGAGAAGATATGGTAAAGATGAGCATATTGGGTATGCCAACATTGTACGGGGGTAGAAGGGGGACCAATTCCAATAAGGCCTTTAAAGTGTTCGAACAATTTTTTCTAATATTGCAGTACACTCCAAAACAAATATGCAATTTTGTATAAAAAATGTGCATAACGTGAAATAACTCGCTTTTATATTTTTGTAAAGTATATAAATAACTTTTATACTCGTAACATATTTTTGCAATAGTATCATAATGTACATGTGTTTAGCTATATTTTTATGTTCATACCCAATTCCAAGCTTCATTTACATAGCTTTTGTACTCATTTTACCTAAGTTTGGTATATTTTGTAAATAAAGCTGAGAACTGATATACTCAACATATTTGTACATGTGGGGTTTTAAGAACTAAATAAAAAAAATACAAACTTGGATCTGTATATTTTCTATACTATTTACAATTACAGTGTCATCTTCTACAATTATTCTAGGCCACCTCTTTCGTTCAAAGCACAAAGTCCTTACCAGTATCTGTACGTGTTGTCAGAAAATAAAAGTTAAAAAAAATGGGGACGGCGGTCCCAGATAGATTTTCCCCCACCCCTCCCTTCGTCTATCCTAGGAATTGTGAGGCACTTTATTTGGACTGGTTAATTTTCAGCCAATTGAACCTAATATACAAATTTATTGGTCGAGCTGTGATTTTTAAAATATTGGACGAGACGCAAAGTCGAGTCCAATATTTTAAAACTAGTACTGGTGAGACCAATAACTTTTGTATTGGGGATCACGTGATGAGCGTCGATGTGTAAAGTCATTGCGGCCGATATTTTCATTCATTTTGGGAGTGTTTTCAACATATCGATGATTGTAGGACTACGAAGGGTTCCGCCAAAAGACCGATCCCAACAGAAAAGCGTAGGGGGGGGAGTCCAAAAACAGTGAAAAAAGTGAACAAGCTTATAGGTCTGTCACACTACGACGGACTGGATCAACGTACATCACCGAATACAAAAATATTTTATTCGGTGGAAAAAGCACCAGTCCGGCAGAAGATTCGGTGGGGTTTTGGGTCCGATTCCCGTTCGTCTCTCTATGCGTTGTGGTCGCTAATAATCCTGCAGGCGTCTTATATCCGATCGTTCAACGTCCGACAAATGACCGGATTTGGGTGTCCGATTCCCGTTCGTTTCTCTATGCGTTGTGGCCGCTAATAATCCTGCAGGCGTCTTATATTCGATCGTTCAACGTCCGACAAATGACCGGATTTGGGGGTCAACTGATTGAAGCCATTTGTCATTTTTGGATCAATTTTAGCACTATTATTGGGTACTATTTTAGTTTGAAACAGCCGCAAATTGGTGAAACGAAAGCCTAATTGAAGCCATTGCAAAGTTTTCACCATTATTGTATAATATAAGCAATTGTTTTAAAAATAACACGTGGATGTCCATAGCAGAAGCAAAAAGGAAGACTTGTCCATTTTTCAAAATGAAGGTCCAATTGAAGCCATTTGCATGGGAACTGTAGGGCCTATTGCCTTAAACAAAAAACAAAGAAGGCCCGAACTGAATTTGCAAAATTTAAAATGTTAAACTGATCCACTGACACTTAGATATAAGACTTCAGACTCGTAATTTCAGGTAAAGCATGCATGGATTGATATGTTAAAGTCGGTATTAGACCTAAGTCCGTCTTAAATACTGACTTTGGTGACAAATGTCACGGGCCCTACATATCGACGGGCCGGCAGTAATTTTCACAGGCTTTTGGGCCAAGGAACCACATTTAAGCACTGCCTATAATAATCACAGGCCTATACTTAGGCTTCCTATATACTATCCTGGGCCTACTCAATAACGTACAATTTAACCTTTTCCATGTTTTCTCTTCTTTTTTCTTTCTTGTCAATCACTAAAACTGGTAGGAATTTGATATTGCGTCCTCTACCCTTCAGAAAGTGCCCCTCCCTCAATACTACTTACATGCATATGCCTACTAAATTACGTGCAATTTAACTTTTTCTCTTCTCTTCTGTCTTCAATTTTTCTCACTTTCTTTTCTTTTTCTCTCCTTTCCCCTTTTTCTACTTGTCAGTCACTAAAGTACTGGGGAAATATGATATTGCGTCACACACCCTTCAGAAAGCCCCCCCCCCTGATCGATGCACATGTTCGCCATAGGCCTACATCCGGCACAAGCGCCTGCGAAACCTTGCAAACACCTGCGGTATATAAACGAAAGAATAACGAACAAACCCAGGGTATATACAGAACAGTACGAACACACATCGGACAACTTCCGAACATGTGTATTCGGCACACTCCGTTTCAAGTTTTGTGCATGCACACAACTTGAAACGTATTGTCGACGGACTAAACAAACATCACCTAACACGAAACGCATTTGGCGGATAATAGCAGGACATATGAAGAACATAAAACGAACATTGACGAACACTAACGGATTTGCTAAAATACCATCCGTTTCTTATACGGTAGACCGATCCGGTGTAGTGTGACACTAACCCGGTCTGGGCCAATGTACATCACCGAATGCAAAAATGTGCTATCCGGTGGTGAAGGCCTCACATGAACGTATTTGCAACGAACACGGGCCGAGTGCAACGAACAAAGAACGAACATGAACGAAAGGAGAGCGAACAAACTCCGGCAATATGCAGCACCATACGAACACACATCGGATAAATACCGAACATTGTATTCGGTACACTCCGTTTCAAGTTTTGTGCATGCACAAAACTTGCCGACGGACTTAACGAACATCACCTAACACGAAACGCATTTGGCGGATGATAGCAGGACATAAAAATAACATAAAACGATCACAGACGAACAACAACGGTTTACTAAAATACCATCCGTTTCTTGTACGGAAGACCTATTCGGTGTAGTGTGACAGGCGCATTAGGAAGCTTACGCAAATCCTATGGATGACATGTCAGAGAGTGAAAATAACTGTGGCTCCTCCCCACCACGGTGGTTCGTGGACTTTGAACATCGTCAAGACCAAAGATTTGGCAACGATTTCAGTGAATGCAAGGAACTTTTTGAAAGTTTTAAGAATGAGTATGACCAACGATTGAATGAGATGAATGAGAAACCAAAAACGTTGGATTCCCGTTTGAAGCTTGCTGAAATAAAACTTGATGATTTGGGATTTAGAAATTAGAAGTCGCAGGTGCAATGTTGTAATTTTAAACTTAACTGAAGAGCAAGAGGACAAAGACTGTTACATGGTCATTTCTGAGCTGATTGAGAAGGAATGTGCCATGAAAGTCACGATTGAGCGTCATCATCGTACTCAGGAATAAAGAAATCTGGTGACGAAAACAAACCACGTCTAATCCATTTTCTAAATCGATCACGTGTCTTGGAGTACACCATTTTTGGACATTTAAAAATGTTGACCCAAAAATCCACATTTTTGGACATTCGTTAGACCAAATTTCGCTGTAAAAACAATTTTTCTGCACCGATCACGTGTCCAGGAGTAATTTGACCCCATTTTCGGTTATTGAGAAATGTTGAAATTTTTGCTCTAAAAACCATTTTTCTACATCGATCACCTGTAGGTCTGGAGTAACTTGACACCATTTGTGGACATTGGAAAATGTTTACCCATAAATCCAAATTTTGGACATCCGTATTTTGCTCCAAAGATTATTTTTTCTAAATCGATCACGTGTCCTGGAGTAATTTGACACCAATTTTGGACATTGAAAAATTTTGACAAAAGATTTTAATCTTGCTTCTTGCATAAGTAAGCTTAAACTTACTAAAATAATAGTGATTACAGCAACCTGTTGTGCTTGGATATAGCATTTTCAATCAAATCTACCAACTTACCAAGTTAGCTAAATCAGAAAGACTCCTACCATACTAAATATACTACCGACCCTGAATATATGTATTATTTTATTTTGAGGAGAAATGGAAAAATAATCACTTAAATTTAATGTATTAAGGGGTGGGGTATGAACGTTTGGACAGTATTTATTGTGGGACATTAGAGCACATCAGACATATCGAATTGCATTCTAAATACGAAGAATGTCCTTCTGGTATCAAATAATTTAGATTTTTTGAAATTCGCAATGTAATACACACTTTATGGCAAATGATTAAAAATTGATATTTTTGATATTTAACAGTACTCGAAGTAAACTTTATAAATCTGATGATTTATACTTAAACTGTATGTAGGTGGGATGAAAAGCCGATGATCAATTGAAAATTTTGACCTTTCGTATTGAAGATATGGATTTTTTCCCAAAACACCATAAAAAAAATTAGGTCTTTTGGGGAAAACCCTATCTTCAATATGAAAGGTCAAAATTGTCAATTGATCGTCGGCTTTTCCTCTCAGCTACATAGACTTTAAGAATATATGATTAGATTTATAAAATTTACTTCGAGGACTGTTATATATCAAAATGTGAAAAATATCAAATTTTAATAATTTGTCATAAAATTTGTATTATATCGTGAATTTCAAAAATGAAAATTATTTGATATCAGAAAGACATTCTTCGTAATAATGAATAATGAAAAATGCACTTATATATAGTCTTGTGTTCTAACGATTTGTGACTCGTTCAAAAAACAGAGCATGTCAAATTGTTTAAAATTGTCATTGCTAGTGCTTTCACAATTGAATCCACATGAACTATGTGCTCAATCCAAGTGATATTTCTCGGCATATTTAAGCCAGAATCCAGTTGGAAAAAAAAACCCATAATCTAAAAAATGTTAAAATCCAGTTTGATTTTACACACTTTGACCCCTATCCAGGTCATTTTGTTTTGATTTCCAAAATATCCCACACTTTTCCACTTATGTTTGAAGAAAATATAATGCTCTAGGATCTGGAGTGGCCAAGACTGTTGAATTAAGATGAATTTCAACAATCTTCTTCAACGAATGAGGGGTCGAATTTTGTATTAATAATCTAAGGGTCGAATAGACAAGACCCACAGATTAATAAATAAACAGATTGGAATTTTCCATATCTGTGCCCTCTAAGCGTACTCGAATTCTACTGACGCCGGTACAGCCCCAGACAAACGAGAACCTAGACCAATGACTTTGACTCGCGTAGTGAAGCCGACACTGCTTAGCAACGACTTTGACAAGGACGCATACCCGGGCGCAAGCAAGCAGATATTTTCGCGTCTACGGAACATATTGCATTTGACGCAGGCGATAACGGCGCAGTAACCACGCAAACGAGCGCGTCAGAATGTAAGCGATATATCTCCGCACCTAGTAACCCCGTAAATCCGTCAATATCACCTTGGATACGGGGCTTCACCTCCCGCTGTGGTAAGGGATGGGGAGTCATAGGTCTAGGTGGTATGTCTATGGGTACAGCGTTCAGACCTGGCGACATCGCGCGAAGTTTCTTTTGTGTACGCTCACGCTATTTGCGCTATTTTTTAGTTTGCTCACACGGTACCTGACTTAGCGTCGATCCCCATGGGCAACATGCCATGTTATGACAAGACCATTAAGATGACTACCATTTAAACAAAACCAGTCATGCCAGTGGGGCATATATTGTTATCTTTTGCAATTTTGTTAATAAAAGTTAAGAATTAAATAAAGTGAGTGATTGGAAGAATGAGACTGTAAGCTTTCAAGAAATAAAATTCACCAAAGGAACCAACTAATCACGATATGTGTAGAAAGTTACTATTCTGTAGCATTTTTGGCAAAAAGATGACCCAGTTTCTTTTTTTTCCTTTTTTTTTTTTTTTTTTTTTTTGCCTTCTTCTTCTTTTTCAAATTTACTTGGGCATCACTCAAAAGACTGGAAAAAAGACCCATTCCCACATAAAGTAATGTCAAACATTCCAAATAATTCTTGTTAAAATGGAAAGACTGGAAAGCGATCTATTCTCACATAAAGTAATGTCACAAATTATGCAAATTCAAAATGGGTTAAAAAAATACCCAGTTTGGTAATTGTACCAAAAATAGTCACCCATCCCATTATTTTATTATATATCATAGTATGAGATTCATAATAGACATTCTTGGTTTCATGTTTCTATTTAGTTACTTGATTTAACAAAATATGAAAGGCAAAAGTTTCATAATAGATTGGAAAATTTACTGACCTTTCCGTGACTTAGGTAACAATGCCGCTGGTTGCTAATTGTTGTATTATTGAAAACACGTCATGCATGCATGAATGGAATAACAGTTCCTGAAGTGTAGTTTTGTTTCCTTCTATATTTGACATTTTGAATTATTTCGTCCTATAACTGAAATTGAAATTGCGCCAACTTGTGACAAAAATATTTATTCAATAATTACATTTGGTTCTCAACGGGTTTAGAACGCATGCGCCATATGAAGAACGTTTGTGATTGGTTGACTTTGTTACAGAACAGGACACCCTCTTTGATATCAACAGGTAGTTCGATGTTTAAGCAACTAATGGACATCAGAATTTTCCTAAGTAACTTAAACTTCTCAACTACAGTCTGCAAAACAATTACGGTACCAGTTATTGCTTTCCCTGTATATCCTAAACAAAGGCGGACATGTCATAATTAAAGCCAAACCAGTAGCTGCATCTTTCAGCTCAGATTTAAGACCCAATTCGTTAACATTGGTCAAGAAATTGTATAAAAAGCATTCTCGAACAAGAAAACTAGCGCCGTTCTTCAATTGATTTGCACATAAAACTTGCGACGTGCTTTCTATTTATAAGAACATGAAAGTGCAACTTTTGATTTGGTTATTCCTTGGGTTTTAGATCACCATTTCTTTAGTTCTCAACCAATTTCAACAAGTGGGGTCTTAAATCTTTTAATTTTATCATATTCATCTTTGTTTAGGATATACAAGGATGAACATAACTGGTACCTTAATTATTTGGCTTACTGTAATACTACTACTAATAATCACTGACAGTCTTACGATCTAGAAAGAAAAAGGCCAAAAACACATTTTACTCAGTTCACTTAAAGGGACATTTCGTGATCCACAGCCTCATCCCCCACTTTTCTCAAAAAAGTTGAGATTTTTATATCACTGAAACCTCTGGCTACATAATGTTTATGTACAAAATATTTCTTGCAGATTAATTCGTTTTGCAAAGATATCGTGAAATTTGAATTTCGTTCTGGTGCACCAGAACGAAATTACAACGCATTGTCTATGGAGCAGTGTAATACACATAATCATGCATAACTCGCAAACGCAAAATCTGAATCAACTGAAATTTTGGGAATAGGCTTTTTTCGTGGATATGTACTGAAAAATGTCATAAATAGAGGATGCTAGGATCACGAAACACTCCTTTAAAGATGCATAACAAAACACACTGTTTTTATAAGTCAACAAAAATTAAATCTTTCATGCACACTTTCGGTGTATAATCCAATAATCACACGAGTAGAACATTTAGTTATACGCAACACAAGCTTGTTTCAAATACTCAACTTTGAGAGCACATATATCTGCTATTATATTACAGCACAAAACTTTTGCTGTATTTCTCAAACTTAAATAGTCAACTCTGATAGCAGTTTTCCACTCATATGCAATATATTAATATCATGTCAAATAATATTTTCTTCTTTAGGCGTACCCTTTCCATTAAAGGTTGAAAAATGAAATAATAATCAAATAGGTAATCTTAAAAGGGAATTTGTGATCCACAGCATCATCGCCCACTATTCACAAAAAAAGTTGAGATTTTTATATCACTGGAAACCTCTGGCTACATAATGTTTATGTACAAAATATTTCTTGCAGATTAATTCGTTTAGCAAAGATATCGTGAAATTTGAATTTCGTTCTGGTGCACCAGAACGAAATTACAACGCATTGTCTATGGAGCAGTGTAATACACGTATAATCATGCCGAACTCGCAAACGCAAAATCGGAATCAACTGACATTTTGGGAATAAGCTTTTTCGTGGATATCTACTGAAAAATGTTATAAAAAGAGGATGCTAGGGTCACGAAATACTCCTTTAAAATTGTACAAAATTTTCTTTCTGGGAATTCCCAAAACATAAACATGCTGGGCAGGGTTTTCTTTAAGCATTTTGCTGTAGGGGTATTTTCAAATTTTTTTGACCCTTTCAATTGTGAATTTTTCATCTGAAGGAGTCAAAAACATTGCCCAAGGGGTATTTTTATAATATTATTTTTGAAGACATTTTTAACAATACGTGTGTTTTTGGAGCCATAGGCGTAGATCCGGTGGGGGGGATCTCCCCCAATATTTTGCCAGGGGGATGGTCCATACAATCATCCCCAATGTTGACGCCTGTATGTGGGTTTCTGAGCAAATTAACCTCATATTTGGCCATTTTAGCCCCCAAAGTGCAAACTTTTGCGCGCTTTGCACGAATTTATTCCACTTTTGCACCGTATTTCAACAGTTTAGCTTCAAAATGGCAAATATTTTTGTACCATAAACTTATTCTTTCTCCAAAAGGTGCTGGATTCACTATACTTCAAGACATTCCCCCCGAGTCGAAAAGAAATCTACGCCACTGTTTGGAGCAGTGGCAGATCTAGAGCAGTCAGAAGGGGTTGGGGCAATTTTAGAAGAAAATAATAATATTTAAAAATGCCCCCCTGAGAAGTAAGAAACTTTTGGAAAATGAAGCCCTAATTGAAGCAATTTGGTGGATCATTTTGGCAATATTAATGTGTAAAATGTTTAGTTTAAAAATGCCGAACGTTTGTGAAATGAGCAGTCCATGGAGTCTTTCGTGGACGCAAGTTTTCCCTATTGGTAGGCTTATAAATTGTGTTAAACATAAATTGGCAAATGTCGAAAGCAGAAGTGAAAGTGGCCATTTGTTTATCAACTACGCAGGGTGATGTTCGCCCCTTAGAACTTGGAAAAATTTGCAAAATGAAGACCTAATTGAAGCGATTTGGTGGACCATTTTGGCACTATTACTGTGTAGAATTTAAGTTTGAACAGTTGTTAAATGACGAAAATTGTTAAATGACGGTCCATAAAGCCTTTCGTTGTCACGTTTTCCCCATTAGACCTATAAATAAATGTGTTAAATTTTTCAAAATTAAAGTCCAATTGAAGACATATTTGGTGCGTCATTTAAACAGAAAAAAGGACCCGAACCAATTTGCAAGATTTCAAACTGACACTATACAATTTTAGAGACTCGCAATCACTAAAATATACATGGATCGATGCTGACAAAATGTGATGGGCCCTACATATCGGGTGTTTCTCTATTCAAATCTTGCAATATCTGAACACGTACGTTTTCAAGATTTTGTACGCATTGGACTTTGGGACTATGGATTGAGTCAGAAAAGTGCATGAACGCGTAAATACGCGTGTTTTGTGCGTTAAAGTAAACCCTGTTACCAACTTGTGTTGTTTTTGTTATAGAAAACAATTGCAATAGTGCTATTGATAATGTAATACTAATAGTAGCTACTATTGAAAAAAAAATGAGCGAAAAATATGATCATCCCCACACACGCACCCCCACACTATACCCTTTTTAGATTCTTGACTGCCGTCCTGGCTCAATTGGATTGGTCTAGCGACTCGCCCCTGGCTAGATGGGTCTTTTCCTCTTTGTTCGAATAGCATTGCAATTGGGAAATATAGTATGTGTCGTATAAGTTCTGGGGCACTCATAATTCACGGACGTCTCTGATATCAAATACTCTTGAAGCGTCATGTCACATAACAGTATCATATTTCAAAGACGTCACATAAATCATATACTCCCTAGTTTCAAAACCCAGTCGCAAACGATATTAGTAATTTTGGTGAACGTGCCAGGGCAGTGGGAATAATTTTGTGAGTAGGCCTTATCAGGGTTGTGAGTGCCTGCTAATTTTACTATCCAATTCATAAATTAGAGTGCTGGCTCGGGTACTCTTGGGATTGGGATTTCATGTCAGTATACATGGTTCAATATCTGATGTTTATGTTCTGAATTATGGCGTTCCTCAAGGATCGGTCATTGGTCCAAAAGCATTTACTATGTATGCTCAACCTGTCTCCTCAATAATCCGAAATCATGGTATTAGATATCATCTCTACGCAGATGATATTCAATTGTATTTCATATTCAATCCCAGTATTCCAGGTGAAGCAGCTAGTGCTCTGTTCAAGCTGTCATCCTGTGTGGAAGAAATACGTTGCTGGATGACACAAAACAAACTCAAACTCAATGATTCCCAAACTGCTGTTTTCATAGCTGCATCCCCAAATAACATGCATCGCCTTCTCAACACTACAATTTGCATTGGTAGTACTGTAATAACACCTTCAGCTACAATCAAAAACCTGGGTGTAACATTTGATACAGCAATGAACATATGTCATCTCACATAACCTCCTTGTGTAAATCTTTGAATTTCTTCCTCTGGAATATATCCAGAATTCGTCGTTATATCGATCAAGATACTTGTAGCAATGCAATGCGAGCACTTGTTCTCTCCAAATTAGACTACGCTAATGCGCTTCTATCTGGTTGCAGGTCTACCGATATTGCTCGTCTCCAGCGCTTACAGAACAGAGCTGCTCGCATTGTATTCCAAGTCCCTCGCCGCTTATACTCGTCATCCGAGCTTCTTGACTCCCTCCACTGGCTACCCATCGAAAAACGCATCAAGTTCAAAATCCTCTTATACATCTACAAGTCACTGAATAATCTGTCACCAATATACCTGTCTGATTGTTTGACGATCTATATCCCAACCAGAGCGGGTTTACGCTCGGCGTTAGACGCAACTCGTCTAGTTGTCCCCAGGAGCAACAGATTAATTGGTGATAGGTCTTTCAGTGTACAGGGACCCAAACTGTGGAACAATATCCCTTTAAACATCAGAGTTTCCCCCACCGTAGATAGTTTCAAGAGTAACCTTAAAACTCACTTGTTCTGATTGTTGCTGTTTTTAAGCCTTTTTTCAGGTATTGTATGTTTTTGTATATTTTTTGTATCTTTGTAAAGTGCTTTGATCAGGTTGGAAAAGCGCTATATTAAGTGCTGTTATTATTATTAGATATAATTTTTGCACAGGTTTATATTTGCTAAATATAGGAAAGCTATATACACTCAGCTTCGTTCCGATGTGCTGCATCGAGTGCCCAGCTGTCAAAGCTCGACGAATGTGATATTAGGCCTCGTATCCATAGGCTGTTCCCTTGTGGCGTGTGCCCTTGTTCCGTGTTCACTTGTTCCCATGTGACCTGCCACACAGACAACGAACCTCTACGGCCACTAAGCAAAACAAAGGTTCGCTGTCTGTGTGGCAGGTCACATGGGAACAAGTGAACACGGAACAAGGGCACACGCCACAAGGGAACAGCCTATGGATATGGGGCCTTACAGACCCCCGTATGTGAAATCATTGACCCGTCTTTGAAATCAGAGACGTCCGTGAATTACGAGTGCCCCCGAACAGATATAGCCATCAGTTCTGTTGTATTTTCTGGTAACAAAACGCGCTTCAAATCTATCAATAGACGTTCTCGTCCTAATTTAGCTTGATGAGGTCACATATATTGTATGGGTTAATAAACTCATTATTGCGCATTCTTTGATCCAGTGCGATTTTCCATGATTGAACCCGACATTTTTTAGGCCCTACCAGGTCCCTGGTTATATGCAAAATCCAGGTAATTTTGACTGAATGTGTATAATATGTGTTATTCCTTCATTTGAGTGGTGAACCGGGAAATGGTACAGTATATGTATAATCAAGTATAATCAATTTCATACCTGGTTGCTCTAATGGCGTAATCAATGCGAATCGGGAATTCCAAGTTGAATTATAAACTTACCCTATTAATTGGCTATTCCAGTTAAAATCCATACACCCCTACACTGCCCCTATGGAAGACGTGACCTTAATCTCCTACACAAGGGGTGTATATTTCAAATGGAGTCACCCACTGGCGGTATTAAACCCCATTTGAAATTCCCACTCCTGTGTGGAAGACTAAGGTCATGTTTTTCATAGGGGTCAGAGGATGTATAAAGACATTTTAACCCAATGGGGTTTCTGACCTTGGTATGTATGTCTGGCTTTTATACACATGTGGCGCAGTTGACCATACCTTGCATTGGGATTGTGTGCAAATATCTGGTGTTTTCATCCTTTTATTTAACATTCAAAACATTGAGACGTATGAATAAAATTAATGCAGTGGGCCATTAAGAATGTTTTCTGTAAGAAAATCCAATTTAATTTGATAAGTCTCAACTATTAGCTCGTTGGCTGCAATTGAAGACCTAAGCGCAAGAAGACCGTAAGTCCACTTGGCCCCTCAACATGTGTATACGCCCGTACGACGCGCACGGGCTAGCTTGACAACTGACTCCATTTTTTGTTTACCCAGCATAGCAACGTACCACATCTTACTATAAATAGGGGAATGTTGTATCTATGTATCTATGTATGTATCACTATAAAGGCTCCGTCAGTTTCGATCCAAATGTCAAGAGTCGCGCAAATAATGATAATACCATGATACGGGTGAACGACCGACCGTAGGCGTAATAAATACGGGGAAAAGATGTGTGTTAAAAAGTACAAACAACATGAAGAGGTAGGCCTACTGTAATTAAAAAGAAAACGTATGAATTTGGCGACATTTGGATCGAAACTGACGGAGCCTTTCCATGATACATAGATAGATAGATAGATAGATAGATATCAAATATTTTATTAGATAACTGCAATTATATACAAAATACAGAGAACGCCACATGAAGCTCGCAGAGCAGGCGGCAAATTCAAAATCTAATTATAAGCAAAAAGTGAGAAACCATGGAAAACACATGAAAAGCAAAAACTTTAAACCATGGCGAAGAGCAAACCCATAGCCAAGCAAATCAGCATCGAAGTGGTTACGTAATTCTCTTGGTTACCGGATCACGCTACTTTGGTATGCCTTCGAGTGCCATATACTTTATGTGGTGATCATTTCGATCGTGGTTCATTACTCTAGCGCGTGATCCCGTTGACATAGTAACATTACGTAACTTCGATACTGAATTGACAACCAGAAGGGCGAAAACAAACTAGCGCTGTGCATTGACCGCCCCAACACGCATTTGCCACACAATTTTTGAGCCAATGGCAGCGCTGATGCTCAAATACTTAGCAATGGCTTTGCTCCTCCGGGTGTCAAACCCGAGTATTTTTAACCCAGGCACCACGTTTTGTGGACACACCCTGTAGAGCCAATGATGATGACGACGATTTTGCATGAGTAATTCGTGTCGAGAGTGATCAGTTCACACAAAGGACTGTAGTACGTAAATTTGGTATTATAGCATTGATCAATAAAAGCGTCGTACGGAGATGAGACTTCAACAATATATGCCCTTTTCAACTGTTCATCAAGGATGAGTAAGTCCGGTTTTCTGTGAATAACATTAGCATAAAGCTGTGTTGAGTTGGAATTCAGCATGTTACCTGTAATTATCTTGTTTACATACACAATGAGCTGAGGACGGGTATTAGTGAGTTCAGAATGAATGTGGTTAACGATCCTGTCGTGACGCTTGGTGTACATGTTATTGAAAATCATGCAACCATTAAGAACATGAGAAGCAGTGTCAAATGGGTTGTTACAAAGTAAGCATGACTTGGGATAAACACGAGGATAATAACAGTGCAACAGAGAATTACATTCAAGAAGTTGCAGACGAGTCTTAAAGATGAACTTGAACTAGATTATCAGCGATAGCAGTATTGGTGAGATAATTGTTCGAGATTTGCAAATTGATACAAGGCGTGTTTAGAATTCTGCCTTGAGATATCTTAGTCTTAAACCTAGTGATACGGTTATTCAAATGCTGGTTTTTGATATGATTGAATGTGGTAGATTGATTGCGCAAAACAATAGCCACTTCATTATCAAGGGAGGAGATATATACGTACTCGTCACCAGACATCTCCAACCTCAGGCCTTCACGCATGCACAATTCATTGAGCTCGATCCAAACCGATTTAGGCCAGTTAACCGCACATTTCTTAACCAATCTACCGTGTTCATCAGTACAATAGCCAGCAAATGAAGATTCAATATTGTTAATGTCCACTTTACGCTTTTTCATATGTAGCTCAAGTGATGAGCGTGCACTATGTCTTGTTTGAGGATCATCAGAGTTCAAAGTCGATAACAGGAACGAAATCTTTTTAGCAATGTACGTGGTAGTGGGATTGATAATACCTAATCCCACAAACTTTCTAGGGATAAACATGATGTCCCTATTACTGGAGTTATTTATACCAAGCCAAGATCTAATAAACTTAACAATTTCATCTTCCAAAATAGTGAGCTGAGAAAGTGACATGGTTACATTGCTGAGGTAAAAGTTCAATTTAGACATAACCATGATATTGATTGCCTCCAATTTGGCCACAATAGGAAGTAAAGACGAATCAATTTTGACCAAAATTTGAGAAAGAGATGTAAATATTTCAGTAACTTGAGACTGATTGGATTTACCATCCAAACTGATGTCATGCCCCAAATATTGATATTTACCAGATTTGCCTAGTTTTGGTATCTCATCACCTTGAATTTGAATGATACATAGATAGATAGATAGATAGATAGATACATAGATAGATAGATACATACAACATTTCCCTATTATAGTAAGATACATAATAATACACTACATTTACAATGCTATACACAAAAGTACCATAGCGTGTACAAATATCATAAAACAAACATAATACTAAATACATCAGAATAAATATGATTTCAACAGTTGAAAGTATCAATAGATGGAGTAGATATGATTGCAATGGGGAGTTCATTACAGGCTTGGGCAGAAATGATGTTTTCACCAAAGGCAGTGATACTTGCTTTGGGAACTGCCAAGCGAGTGGGTATCACCCGATGATAGGAGAGGTCGACCAGGAACATATTGAGTGAAACAATCAGAGAAGTATATTGGAGCGAGATTATGCAGAAGCTTGAAAGTAATGCGGTTGGAGATGGGGACAGCGTCAACTCTCCAACCGACAGCAAAGGTGGCTCTTCTGTGGCAGATATATGAGTGAAGAGATCATTACAGTAGTCAAGCCTTGATGTTATTAAGGCTCGTGCAACATGGTGACAGGTGTCAACATTATAATATGTTAGAAGAATGGAGGGCTGAGGTTCTTCAAATCTTGAGATCAGAGTTCTCAGAAGAAATAGCTTGAAGAAGAGATAACGTGAAGTTGTGAATTGCAGTGGTGAGCAAACTCAGAAGTTCAAGAGACCATGGAGCATTGTTAATGCTTGGCCGCATGCCCGTATAACATACATAACTTTTGTTACCAGCGCACACCGACACCGCCTGGCTAATAATTATTTGGTGCAGAAGGGACACTAAAATGAATACACGGGATCGATACACGTGAATTGCTATGCACGATTTTGATATCAGACGAAAATCTTCTGATACCGGGTTAGAAAATGATGAATATCTCCCGTCATGATTTTTTTCTCAAGAAACCAGATTTGGTCTCATAAACTTGGAAATACGTGTTGAACAGATATGATAGTCGCTAGAATGCGCTTTGAAAATTGGCCGTGCGCTTTGAACTCAAAATTTGACCATTTTATATTGCGTTGGTCCTGTTATGGACTACAGCGTGCAGCGTGTAGTACAGCTGCACTCACTGTATAGGCAGTATAAAAGTCGATGACCATTGACCTCAATGGGGTATACAAGCTTAATCACGCACAACCAAGATCGATTACCCGGCTATTGTGAGTAGCCTTAGTTATGTCCCTCGACTAATTATTAGTTTAAAAGAGCTTTAAAGGTTTGAACCAAATGGCTAATCGTGGCTGTGGATTTAACCTACCATGGCGATTCCTGCCATGAAGATATAGGGTCGAAGACACTGTGCAGCGTGTTATTATTTTTTGAGAAAAATGCAAAATAGTCACAAATTTATCAAGGGGTGTAGTACCACCTTAAACTTCTTCTTGTTTCCAATTTTGGTAAAAAAAGACACCCAATATTTAATTCAATGAATTGCATACCCGGAAAATCTTCATTTATTACGTACTGTTTTCGTTGAAATAGATGATACTAGTATGCCGTGGCCATTAACTTAAATTTCCCGAATTATTTTTGGACAGAAACATTTCTTTACCATTATTTATGGTAGTTCGATTTATGATAAAGTACACGAACCAGGAAAAGGACAAGTCATACTTTACATGTTGAGTGGGTGATTCATTCTATTATTCTCTAAACAATATAAGCAATAACGTAAACAAAATTGCGCTTGAAAGCAGTCTGAACGATATTTTTTAACATGTTTAATAGAAAAAGAAAAATCAACCTTGTCCTCTTTGTACCAAGCACGTCAGTGAATAGATATTCAACTTTGCCATTTTTCTTGCCAAGCAATCCAGCGCATGAAAAATCAACATAGGCCTATTACTCTCTTTTTGTTATGACAAAATATCCTGATTTCATGCCATGAACACGCACTAGATTCTTTCGGTGGTGGTGCTGGTGTTGTGTGTGTAGGGGATGTGGGAGAGGGCATAGCGTCATGGGCACGTGACCCCAATCGATTTGAAAATCCCATATAAGTTTCGAAAAACGGCTTGTGCCCCGATAAAGCCCGGTGCCCTCCCCCTCACGCTACGCCACTGGGGGTAGGGGTGTGTGTGGGGGGTGGGTGTGTGGGGTGGGGGGTGGGGATGAATAAAAAGTAGGAAACTAAAAAGTTTAATAATGTTATATAATATACATCGTATTTGTTTTTCTTATATAATTCTAGCACTCATCACTCCGGAGTCGTTTTTTAGCTAGATGGTATTTTCCTCTTGGTTTCACTAGTGTAGGCCATTGCAATAATCATTATTGGAAATACATGTATGTGTCATCTATTCTTGGTACAAAGCGCGCAGCCTAAATCTATTGACTTTCGTTCCCATTTTGCTTGATAAAGTTACGTTTTGTATGGAGAAATAAAGTCATTATTACGCACTCTTTCATCCAGTGTCATTTCCCTCGTGAACCAGACATTTGCTGTGAATCTTTGGTTATATGCATTAAGGGTATACGAGGTATTTTTGGTCGAAGCAGCCAAAAAAAATCGATTTTAATTATCTGAACCAATATATTATTGAAAAATTACACTTTGGTGTTTTGCAATAGTTTATTCTACAAATCATATTCTTTGGAAACTTACTTGATTTATTGTTGTTAATGAGTTATGTACGTTTTACAAAAGTGTTGTTGTTTCAGCCCTGTTTACAACTCAAGAACCACAGGACCTACAAAAGTATATCTGTGATATTTGAATTCTCCTACATGATCGCTATGAATTGAGCAATGCAATTTTTGCTAAAGCTCACTACCATTCGCAAGATGCTGTGAACTACATTTTTTTTTGCTGCTTCGACCAACAATACATCGTATACCCTTAATACAACAATGCGAATTGGGAATCCCAACATGAATTGTAAACTTAAACTTATTAATGGGTTCTATACAACTTCAGATACCACCGAAATATTGACACCGAAAAACTATTAATAGTGTCTTAGCTATACCATTCAATTCTGTTTACATGACTATGTATGTGTGTAACCAAATATCTTTGGTGTAACACTGCACTGGAAGTTGACACATAGGTTTTTAATCTGTTAGGCCTAATCGTGGAAAAGTATTCGAGATCAGAGAGAACCAAGGAAGTTTTATTTAAAATGAGTTCTATCCCATCATGTAATCGTATTTTATTGTGGATCTACTTCTGTTTTATTATGTTTGTTGAAGCTCAAGGTGAGTTAATATTCTTAAGTAATTTGTGTGTGTATGTGGGGGAACACTCAACTTTAGAAGTGACGGGTATGTGCCTACCAGCGTCGCGAATTAGGGGCATATCGGGTACAGAACGTTATTTTTAAAAAGGGGTCATTGGGTACAAACAAAAAAGAAAAAGGGGCATTTGGTATAAGATTTTGAAAAAGGGGGTCATTGAGTATAAGATTTCAAATAAGGGGTCATCGGTAGAAAATTCTGAAAAAATGGAGCAACATTCTATTTTCTTGTTCCAAATTTTCCAAATTTCCAATAGGCCTACAAATTTGTTGAAATAAGAGAATTTGAAAGTTTCGGCATTATTTTGTGAAATTTTGATGATGCTATTGTAAAAAAAGGGGGTCATTGGGTAGCCGCAAGCAAAAAAAGGGGGTCATTGGGTAGCCGCAACTAAAAAAAGGGGGTTCATCGGGTATGACTTTTAAAAAAGGGGGTCATCGGGTATAGTCGACTTCAAAAGAGGGGGCCTATTGATAGGCACATACCGTCAAAGTTGAGTGCCCACCCCGGTGGGGGGTGGGGTGTACTTAATTTACGTGTTTGTCGGTACATGTGGACCACACCGGGGGACCACAGTTAATATAAAGCTTTACATTCCATTAACCGTTGTTACTGCAACCGGGGACCGTTCCTGTTTAGTTGAGATGTGCAATTGGCTTCGGTACAATTGCTGAATAAGGTGCAACTATAACCTTGCCTTCTGACGCATTCCACCACTGACATATTATCAATGCTATTGCCACTGACGTATTCGCCTACTATATGGTATTATCGCATGACACTGACGCATTCGCCTACTATGTGGTATTATCGCATTGACACTGACGTATTCGCCTAAACTATTTGATATTATCGCATTGTCACTGAAGCATTCACCCACTATGTGGGCATATCGCATTGACACTGACGTATTCGCCAACAATGTGATATTATCGCATTGACACTGACGCATTCGCCTACTATGTGGATTATCGCATTGCAATTGACGCTGACGCATTCGCACACTTTGTGGTATTATTGCATTGCTATTGACGCATTCGCCCACTATGTGGTATTATCGCATTGACACTGACGCATTCGCCCACTATGTGGTATTATCGCATTGACACTGACGTATTCGTATAATGACACTGTCATATTTTAAGTCGCTTGACGTATTTTATTTGTTTATACCTCATTATTTTTAAGTCACATTGAAAGTGACGCATATCCGCTTAGACATATTATCAATCCCATTGACACTGATGTATTCAGCAAATAGCTATAGCTCTCTAGTTTATATCATGCATGATTTTAAATAAAACATGGGCCTAGTGTTCATCATATTTTTTTGATCAGGCGCCTATTAATTAGCTGGTACCAGATTCTTACAAAATATTTGAAATAATATCAAATCATGTTAAATGTAGGCCTATTCATAACTACCCTTACACACAGTGCGTTGCATATAGTCTGTAGTTCACCCACCTCTTACCCAGCATAAAGGCGCAGGATTGGTCATTGCACAAATAGCCTTAAATTGCAAGAAAGTGTGCAATTTGTATAAATTGCACTAATAGCCAGTTCATGAGTTGCTTAAGCAATTTTCACAAATTGCATAAAATAGCCACAGATAGTTGCAATTTCTGCAATCTATGTCGGGCAAATTGCATAAATAGCGACAGGTGTTGCCATTTGTGGAATTTATGTCAGTAAATTGCACAAATAGCCTACAACACCGTATGTAAGCAATTTTACAAATTGCATAAATAGCCACAGGTGTTGCAATTTGTGCCATTTATGTCAGTCAATTGCACAAATTGCCTACCGTTGCAAGAAAGTGTGCAATTTGTACAAATAGCCATGTACGTAAGCAATTTTTACCACTTGTAGAAATAGCCACATGTTGCAATTTATAAAAGCAATGAGGACAATATCTGAGTTGCTTCCAGTAAGCGCTATTTGTGCAATTGGTGGAAAGAAAATTTAAGGAAGAATGATACGTACGAGGATGTTTATAAGCAAAAAAAATCCGTCAACCACCCTAACTACGGTTACACTCAACTTTTCCGGGCTCGCGCTGCGCCATTTCTTTCGAGAACCGCTTTCAGACGTCTATTTTGCCCCGGGTATTTTGCATCGGGGATAGGCCTACATCTTCCAATTAAA
Source organism: Amphiura filiformis (assembly GCF_039555335.1). Lineage (NCBI taxonomy): Eukaryota > Metazoa > Echinodermata > Ophiuroidea > Amphilepidida > Amphiuridae > Amphiura > Amphiura filiformis. Next base: position 25,372,956 of record NC_092638.1, read on the forward strand.
CCCCGTTTTGTGCCTTCAATCTGCACATTTATGCTCTTTGGTCACCGAATTGTGATTATATATTTCCCAAACTTTTGTGTCAATATTGTGCTCACAATATTTCATTCCTGTGAGAGACTGGAGAGTGGAAAGTTTTCTACCTGAGTTGGAGTTTCTTTTCAAAATGGCGTCAGCTGTGCCTGCAATGGGGTGCTAGCTATAGCGTCACGGTTTGTATTGAATAAGTAGCGCTGGTTTGGTTTGCCTGACTGCCTCCACCAGTGCTTCGTGGTCTACCACTTGTATTTATTTATCATGTATTTATCATTGACTATATGTACTTTGCAATTAATATGTAAAATATTACTGCTCGGAACTGGTTCAACTGGTTGCCAATGGACAACAACAGGCTCACTTCAAAACCAAAGTGGCCGCTCGCGATCCATTGGTTTTAGTGATGGTGTATATGTTGATAATCATGTGATTACTAGTTTGAGATTGAGGTCATATCAGTTCGGGGGCACTGCTAATTCAAAGACGTCTCTGATATCAAAGACTCTTCAGTGCCGAGTCACCTGACAGTATCATAATTCAAAGACGTCTCATAAATCACATACTCCCTAGTCTCAAAACCCAGCCGCAAACGATATTGTGAACGTGAACTGGCGCAACGGGAATAATTTTGCGAGTAGGCCTAAATCAGCATGATCACAGGGTTGTAGCTAGCCCAAGTGCCTGCTAGCTCCTGCTAATTTTACTATCCAATTTATTAATTAAATCGCGGGCTCGGGATACACTCTTTCTACTATGAACGTGAGAAATCGGAGAATGCTAAAAAATGTTGCTCTTTTTCATAATTGAGCTTAAATGTTGCAGAATAACTTTGCTCCCTCGACGACATTTTGCAGACTTTCAATTCTCCGGACACATCAAAAATGTTTATTGGTTATTTTCGGAGCATATATTTTTTTACAGATTTCCAATTGAGCCGCAAATTTTAGTTTTAGGCTTAGGGGAAACTGGGGTAATTGTGGCCCCCTTTTGCATTTTTACCATGTAATTCTTTAAGTATGAACTGGAGAAGTAAAATTTCTGCATGAGTGGATAGAGGCAATGGGTAGCCTACCTATAAGATGTGATAAATATAATTGGAAAATATATTGCAATTTGCATAATAATTAACATGTTTTGGGGCCACAATTACCCCAAGCGGGGTAATTGTGGCCCCTGAACAAAATAAAGAATTTAAAGAGTATTGTGAATCTAGTTCTTCCTGATAACTATTAATAACATGTTTTACAGTCATTGCGATAATTCTAGGCCATTTGGACTGGTTTATTTACCAGAAAAGGGTATTTTAAGGCATTTTGTAAAATACTTGTTATTATGCTAATTTTTGCATGCCGAAACTGCGGCCGGATCTGACTGTTCATTATACTTCCTTGTTTTGACTTTAAAACATACTAAAATATGTCTTTTTTGTTTCAAAAATGACCCCAAATGGCTCATTTGATTAACATATAACAGATTAATGACCAAAATAGCTTTTTAGGGGGTCAGATGCAAGTAATTTGCTTAAGACATGAACAGGGGCCACATTTATCCCAAGCCGGGTATTACATAATATGCAAATTTAGCTCATTAAATAAACAATTTTTTTATAAAATTGTTATATCAATGGGAACTGTTATGATTACCTTTCATGTCAAACACATACAAAATAGTCAGTGATACAACCAATAAGTACCTCCCCTATGAATAAAAAGTGGACTTGCCACTTTTTAGAGCCATTTGCGATGTCGCTCCGCTTATTAGACCCCCCTCATAAAAATTGTAATGCTATTTGAATATTTTTTCACCAAACAGTAACATAAAGACCACTCTTTCATACAATACAAAGTTAAGTCACCTAGACCAATGCTTAGTATAAAGACACCCTGATAAAGACAAAGGGGCCACAATTACCCCAGGGCCACAATTACCCCAGTCTCCGCCTATATTTAACACTCGTGCTCAATAATTCCTTCAATTCAGCCTAAGTTTAGGCTTTTCTGTTTTGCTTGAGGGGATGTGCTATAATAGGCCTATAGTCATTATATCTATGAAAGATAGGCCTATAATTCCTAACAAATTTCCTGCGGACCTGACTTCTGCATTAGGCATTCAATTAGGCCTATATGGATAAATGCAAGTTAGCCTTTTCTTTTTTGACGGAGAAGGGTGCCTGAGGGGGATGTGCTCCCTCAGAAGTTGGAGAATTATTTTCAAAAAGTTATGAAAGGCACAATAAAGTCATTTGGTGTAAAAGTTTACACTTATTATTCGTATTATTTTGGGCATAACAGATTTCAACGGACCCGACTTGTGAGGGAATATTATCCTCAAACTAAAAGCCAATTGGTGCATCATTTTGCATTAGGCACCTATTATTAACTTATTTTTCCGACCATCATGATTAAGCATATAGCCTATAGGCCATATAACCATGTCATGATAATGCATAATATGTATTTTAGAATGGATTTCCAGTGGATGCGACTTCCCGTCACAAATTTCAAGCATGATCATAATTATGATGCGCAATGACTCAGAACGTAGGCCTACTCTTCCTCGTTTCTTCTTGTTTTCTTCCTTGTTTTCTTTCCACTTTTCCCCCTTTCGTTTGCCTAAAAATCCCCGGATATTGAAATGAGCCTGGGTGGCTGTGGCAAAACAAAATTTTCAACCCAGTTTTGCTAATATTTTGTCCTGATTTTTGTAACATTTTCGTTCCGGTATTATTGGCAGTTATTTTAGGGAGTGTTCAGAAATACTTTGGTGGGGGGGCTGGTAAAAGGGAGGGGGGGGCCAAAAAGTTTTGGACATTAAAAGAGGGGGACCAAAAAGTTTTAGGTGGTAGGAAAGGGGGGCCAAAAAGTTTTCCTCTTCAAAACCCCAAATTTTCGCACTGAGACCCTCTATATCACTTTTAACATGAGCAAGTTTGGGTTTTCAGTGCTTTTGTTTGAAAAAATGATGACACTTAGTGCACGGTACACATATCTATTCATTAATATAATATTAAAGATGATCAGCAACATGCAACATCTGGGTTGGTCTAAGAAATACTGGCACTTTTTATCAGAGAATTTTATCTCTTCAAAGTAGGCTACAAAATAATTATTATGATTATGTACCAATCTGATCAAAATACAACTAAATCAAGAAAATATTGCAAATAAATTGGATTTCTTTGCACGTAAACTGCACACTTCAGTTTACTTTTTCTCATTGCAAAATTATTTTGTACACATAGGCCCATGGGTAGATTTGCCATAGGGCAGAGTGGGCACAGGCCCAGGTACCACGGTCTTTGGGGGCCAAAACTGATACCTGTGTACATTTGCGTGATCAAATTAATCTCATATTTGACCATTTTAGCTTTTTGCATAAATGAGTTCAAATTTTAACAATATTTTGACCATTCAAGCTTCAATATGGCCACATTTTTTGCGCGGTTCGCGCACATTTGTACTGTCATAATAGCCACGGATCCAATGCTGATGTGCCTATGAACCTCCAAATAAATCCTGTATTTCATAAATCCCTGTCAAATCAGATAAACACCCTGATTTGGGACAAATCTAAATTAAGTATAAAATGAAAATTTCCTTGTGCTTGTATTTCATGCGCAATTGTTCCACCAGGAATGTTTCAAACATTTGCCTCCCTCAATGACAACAATTAGGCCTAAGTATGTTTGTTATACGAAAATGGGGGGGGTCAAAAAGTTTTGTCTGTCAAAAGAGGGGGTAAAAAAGTTTAGCGGTCCATCGAGGGGGGGGTCAAAAAGTTTTCGAGCGAAAATTTGAGGTAGACCAGCCCCCCTTACCAAAGTATTAATGAACACTCCCTTATATATGTTTTCAGTTGTCGGGCCTGGCTATGCCACTGCTCTGTCACTCCCCTTCCTCTCCCTCCCCCCTCCCTTTCCATTCTCTCTTTCTCTCTCTGTCTCCCTCATTTTTTTTTTTTTTTTTTGGCTGCAGGCCCCAAAGCCCTACTCCCTGGGCAGTGGGCACGCGCCTGGTTTACCGTAATTTGTTGATCTATTTTGAGCCACCTAATCATAACATAACCCTACCCCTATCAATAAAATACAAGTGTCCCTATTTCTCCGAATTCATCCCATGCACGTGTGCAAGAGTCAGGCCACGAGGTTAGGCCTGAACGTTTCCGTAGGGGCCTACCATTTTTCAAGTCATTTTTGAAAATATTTTTGAAAAGTTGCCGCCACAATGCGTGCCAAAAATCGCTCCCCTCCCCCCTCGTTGACTGGCCAAACATTCATTGTTCCCTCCTTTTTTTGCCTTGCCAAAATATTCACTCCCCCCATGACTTGGGTTTTTTTGTTACTTCAAAACGTTGGATATGGCTCGATTTTGCCAATCTAAGTGTTTCTGGTACCATTTGTCAGAATTTGCACAGATAGATATGATGTTTGCACAGGCAGATATTTGCTAAACATAGGAAAGCATATTCCGATACAGTCACCTTCTTTCCGATATGCTGCATCTAGCCCCAAACTGTAAAAAAAGCACGACGTATGTGATATCACAGACCCCCGTTGTGAAATCACTGACCCGTCTTTGATATCAGAGACGTCTTTGAATTAGCAGTGCCCCCGAACTGATATAGAAGTTTCATATCACTATTCAGTTAGCAGCCTGCACAACCGATTCTTTAGAAATGCTTAGTCGCGCTGAAAGTCGATCGATACATGTTAAAATCAGCACAATTCAGAGATACACCTTTTTGCTATGAAATTAATTTTCTCGGTCAAATATAAAGCAATATTTTTTTCTTCAGTAATGTCAGTTAAAAACTTGGTGCTTGGATATACATTTTTTTACAAATCCTGGTGTTAAAATTAAGCATCAAATTGTGTCTTTTAGTGTGATATTTTTGATTTTTATAGGCCTTCAGTTCGCACGCGAGCTTTTTACGGAATTCATTTTTTAGCGTCTCAAACTAATATAGTTTGCTAAAGAAAGATATTTCCCACCTCTGTAAAGCACATCGGGTGGGTCTATATATTATAGTTTTGTTAGAATTTCCGTTTTTATTTTACCCTTTTTCCCTTCCTACTCCGAAAATGTCTAACTCAGTACTTTTATCTCGAGAGCAACCAACAGAAATAGTCGATATTTCCTTTGTTGTTTATCCAGGTCAATTTTCCATTGAAAGCAAATTGCCCGACCAGCGATTTGTTAGCCCAAATCCCCAATTGAGTGTTCTGGTTAAACATGATCAGTAGGAGCGCTATAGGCCTGGGAATTTCTTTGCTATATTGAAGTTCTAGCAACACTGTAGCCATGCCGGTATTCCTATTAAACCCAGGGATATCGATCCACAATGCTAGTATTAGCCTATAGATTTCACTCGTTGATTTTGAAAAATGGTCAGCCGGCAGTTAAAATAGTGAAATGAAAACGCAAATTCTGACAAAACTATGATATATCGCTCACGGTGATGTGCGTTAGAAAGTTGGGAAAAATCCTTCATTAGCGAACTATCTTACTTTGAAAAGCTAAAAGGTTGATCCAAAAAAAAGGCTCGCGGACAGAGTTTAAGCCTATCAAAATCGAAAATCTTACACTAAATGACTAAATTTCACGCCTAAGTTTAACACTAGAATTTGGAAAAAAAATACAGTATCAAGCACAACAATTTTTCCTGACATTTACTGAAAAAAATGAAAATGATTGCTTTTCATTTGGCCGAGAAAATTAATTTTACATCGAAAAGGTGTAACTAAAAATTTAGCTCATTTCAACACCAAATTCGATCGTTTGTATTGCCTCATTAAATGACTGAGTGAGCCTTGCCAAACAAAAGAATCGGTTGTGCAGGCTGCTAACTGTATTTAACACTGAAATAGGTACTTACATTGATCACTATAATCAATATGCCAACTACCAATCCTGGAACTCGGTTTCGTACCGTGAAGGTATCACGTCCATTATCCTTGTGAAACAGAGTTGCCTGACTGGTAGAGGCATTGTAAACACTGGTCTCTATAAAGTAAACACTCAAGACATGCACAACGATAACAAGAAACTCATCTTAACCTATTTATGTATCTTGCTTATTGTGAACTCCCATGACACGGAAATTAACCCTGGTCCTTACGTGCCTAAATTTCCCTGTCAACTTTGCCAACTGGCCTGTAAATGGGGCCAAAGAGGAGCTCGCTGTGACAACTGCATGGGTTGGTATCATGCCGACTGTATGGATATGGGCACTGTTACCTACCAGGAAGTTGATCACTCCAGTGTTGTGTGGATCTGCCACACGTGCGGAGTCCCAAATTATTCGGCGTTTTGATTTGGCAAATAGCTTCAGCAGCTTAGAGACTTTGGGTTCAGGTGAGTTTCTACCAACATATGCTTCATCTCCCATTCAAAAGAAACAAACATCTAAAGTTAACAAGAAACGTTTCCCTTCCCTTAGAACTATGGTGGTCAACTGCGAGAGCATATGTGCTAAAAAAGAAGCACTGGCTACCAGCGTTGAAAACCACAAACCGCATATCATCATTGGGACGGAATCGTGGCTCAAGAGTCACATATCCAGTAATGAAGTCTTCCATCCTGACTTCACGGCTTTCCGTAAAGATCGGGAAACAGGACGTAAAGGTGGTGTATTCGTGGCGCTGAGAAACGACTTGATCGGTACACACCAAATAGAACTTGATACCGAGTGTGAAGTTGTTTGGGTCAGCCTCCAATTAACTAGTTGTAAGAACATCATCATTGGAGCCTTCTACCAAACACCAGATGAGCGAGATCCAAACTACTTGGAACAATTGAGATTATCATTTAGCCGCATGAAAGTTGACCAGGGTACAGTCATCTGCCTAGCTGGCGATTTTAATTGCCCGGACATTTGCTGGGAAACACTCACTGTTAAGCCGAATGGTAAAAATCCTAGAGTTTGCCACAAATTACTGGAAATAGTCAAATAATTCTCCCTTGAACAATTAGTGAGAGAACCAACCAGACACAAGAACATTCTAGACTTGTTTTTAACAAGTAACCCTTCACTGGTTGAAAACTGCATGCTGATCCCTGGAATAAGCGATCACGACGGGATTCCGGTGATCGACATGACTACAAAACCCAAACTCAACAAACCCAAACCACGGAAGATTTACCAATTCAATAAGGCTAACAATGATAACGTCAAGAGAGACCTGAAGTGCTTAAGTGACACCATGGTCAACAGAGACAACACACCTCTCTCACTCGATGACCTCTGGCAAGAGTTTAAGGGTGGAGTTACAAAAGTAATGGATGACCATATACCAACGCGCGTCATTTCCAAGAGACAACAAACTCCATGGATATCTGGTAAAGTGCGCAGTGGACTACGTAGGAAACAGCGTGCTTACAACCATGCTAGGAAGACTCAGAAGGATTCCGACTGGGAGAAGTTCAGGGAAATAAGGAAGGAAGTACAGAAAGAAACAAAGAAGTCCTACTGGAGTTATGTCCGCAACACATGCATTGAGTCTTCTGGGGCTTCGTTAAGTGACTCAAGTAGGACACAACAGGTATTCAAAGCCTCAAGGATTCAGGACAGCTTTACTCCGAGAGTACAAGGAAGGCAGAGATTTTAAACAAACAGTTTGAGTCAGTTTTTACGGAAGAGGAGCCTATGTCAGATACGAGCCGTACTGACTCAAGGCCAAAATCATCTCTTGCCCAAATTCACACGAATTTCTGTAATTGCGCGTTGTGTCACGGGGTCATTTAATATGCAAGAAAAAATGTAATGTTTTGTAAACTGGCAAGTTTAGACCCCCTAAATTGACATTTTTTGTCAGATTAATTATTTTTTGTTGTCACTGATGCTATAAATAGGTTAAATACAATGCATATCCAAAAATTGACCTCACATTTCATTTACATTTCGAACAGCGCCCTCACGAAGATGAAATTTATTGCAAATTCAACATTTTCAGGGGCCCAGAAGTCGATGTGGTCCACCTTCAAAATTTATAAAACATCACTTTTATATGACTACTAGTCTTAAATTACAACTTTGTTAAGTCCCAGTAATTGTCTAGGTTGACTTCATATAAAACGACAAGCCCAAATTTGACCATTTTCTTATGATTGCATGTACTGCAAATGTGCCGAATTCGGAAGGCTTAAAAGTCAAATTGGCCCCAATATTGAAAATAAAATGGAAATAAAAGTAAAATAGGGCCAATAACTACGCATCTAGTCATTTATTTTCAATATTGTGGCCATTTTGACTTCTAAGCCTTCCGAATTCGGCACATTTGGAGTACATGCAATGATAAGAAAATGGTCAACTTTGGGCTTGTCGTTTTATATGAAGTCAACCTATAAAATTACTGGGATTCAGCAAAGTTGTAATTGAAGACTAGTAGTCATATAAAAGTGATGTTTTATAAATTTTGAAGGTTGACCATTATCGACTTTGGGCCCCTGAAAATGTTGAATTTGCAATAAATTTCATTTTCGCGAGGGCGCTGTTCGAAATGTAAATAAATTGACCTCAATTTTTGGATATGCATTGTATTTGTCCTATATATATAGCATTAGTGACAACAAAAACAATTAATCTGACAAAAAATGTGAATTTATGGGGGCTAAACTTGCCAGTTTACAAAACATTACATTTTTTCTTGCATATTTAATGACCCCGTGACACAACACGCAATTAAAGACATTTTTTTTTTTTACTTTTTGATCAATTGGGCATGCAATTAGTGTGTATACAAGGTTTCAGACCTCTCTCTTTTTATTAGGAAGGTACAGGCTCCCAAAGATGAAATTTATTCAAAGGGCAACTTTTGGGTCCAAATTTAGATCCCCCTACTCCAACTTTAAATGGCTGCCATAGAAAATCTGTATATTGAAAATAAAATGGAAATAAAAGTAAATAGGGCCAATAACTACTCATCTAATCATTTATTTTCAATATTGTGGCCAATTTGACTTTTAAGCCTTCCAAATTCGGCATATTTGCAGTACATGCAATCATAAGAAAATGGTCAACTTTGGGCTTGTCGTTTTATATGAAGTCAACCTAGACAATTACTGGAACTTAGCAACGTTGTAATTTAAGACTAGTAGTCATATAAAAGCGATGTTTTATAAATTTTGAAGGTGGACCACATCGACTTTGGGTCCCCCGAAAATGTTGAATTTGCAATAAATTTCATCTTCGTGAGGGCGCTGTTCGAAATGTAAATGAGTTGTGACCTCAATTTTTTGGATATGCATTGTATTTATCCTATATATAGCATCAGTGACAACAAAAAATAATTAATTTGACAAAAAATGTGAATTTAGGGGGGCCAAACTTGCCAGTTTACAAAACATTACATTTTTTTGGCATATTTAATGACCCCGTGACACAACACGCAATTACTTTTTGATAAATTGGGCATGCAGTTAGTGTGTATACAAGGTTTCAGACCTCTCTCTCTTTTTATAAAGAAGGCACAGACTCTCAAAGATGAAATTTATTTAAAGGGCAACTTTTTAGTCCAAATTTAGACCCCCCTACTCCAACTTTAAATGGCTGCCACAGAAAATCCGTAAGAGCTACAGACCTCAAATTTGCAGGTTTTTAATTTTTTACAGGTACAACATATGACTAAAATATAAAGCAAATCTGAGGGGGTCAGGTGGGGAGCCTCCTTGATTTCATATGGAGTGACCCAAATCTAGTAAATGAACCCATAAATAGCCATTTTTAATGTCTCAAAGATTTCCATACATGAGCTTATCGAGCGAATCTCCAGTTTGGTTCCAACTTATGACTTCGAAACCTACCTATTTGAATGATGTTTCAGGAGGCATGTGCTACACGATCACATACACGTCGTGTCTGCCATGATTGCTTTCGGCGGCGCTATATTCTTACCTGAAATAGGTAAAAACTACATAAACTCGGCAAAATATCTGGCCAATGTATGTTTTGCCTTTCGAATAGGTGCATTTTAAAATTACATAACAACTGGTAAAACATTTTGATGAAATTTTACTTAACCTGTGTAAAAAATTGTCGAAATTATACACAACATCATTATACTTGGTATTTTTTTACACAATGAACATGATGAAGGTCCGATTTTTCTGTGTGTAGTTTTGAAATAACCATAATTCCAGCATGTGGGTTAAGACCAAATAATAGCCCTGTGGGGTCACAACGGTATCCGCACTTGACGAGATCCATCTACATATATCTTCATCGCTCAGAGGATGTTTTAAATGGTCTGCCTAGAATGATTACAAACATGATGTTTCAGGGGCGTAGCCAGCATTTTTGGTCAGGGGGGGCAAAAATTAATTTTCGGGGCACAATCGAAAAAATTACATTTGCATCATACCCTGTATGTCTTCGAGCTTCAAAAAGGGCCTATATTGAGACCGTATGTCAAATTTGGTATTTGACACTATTTTCGCCCATTAGCAGGATGGAAATGTCTCTATCTGTATAATGTGCGCGCGTAGCTCGCAAAAATTTGGTATTTTACACTATTTTGGCCCATGATCGGGCTGAATTTTGATAGAAAAGGGGCTCCTTGCCCCTTTTCTTTTCCTTTGCCCTCCTGATTTTCTCTTTCATTTTTTGTCAGAAGGGCACTTTTTTCCATTTTTTGTCAGGGGGGGGCATTCTGCCCCCCTGCCCCCCGCTGGCTACGCTACTGTGATATGTTTTATAGCAAACCATCTGGGATTTTACCTAATGTTCTAATAATAGACATTAACCTTTAACGTTGCATCACTTCCTGTGGGGTTTTCCACATGATGTCATTTCACTTACAATCTCAGGGATTGAAGCTTCTTGATGAATGATGTTGTTATTTCCATCATAGGGGTTGTCCAGAAAAGTCATAATAAACAAACTACTGCATGATTATAAACATGATAAAGGTAACTTCCCCTATTTCATGATACACAATTATACAGGGTACATCACACTATGAATTTGGTCCTTCCATCTGGTTGGTCTGACGACGTGGTGGTCTTTTCTTGCTGAAGTCATTAATGTAGCCTTGGTGGGGAAGCCGATGTTGAGTGATTCTGAAGATATGCCCAGCCCATTTCAAACGTCTCCGGCAAATAATATCGTTGATGGAGCTAGTGATGTTGAGACTCGGATGCAATTGTTGCAGATTTTGTCAAGTAGGGAAACTCCAAACATTGCCCTAAAGCATCGCATTTCAAAAACATCCAGTCTGTGTCGATCGGATTCACGTAATTAACGCCCAGGATTCTGACCTATAGGTGGCAATAGGAAGAATGAGCAACTGGTAGATCCTTACTTTCAGCGATCTGGTGATGTCATGGTTAGACCAGATGGTATTTTTCAATCTATCAAATGTCCAGGCTGCCAACTTTGTGCGATGTTTAATATCCTCTTCTACTGAGGAAGAAAGACGAAGTTATTTACTTTATCGATGGGCATTTGGTTTAGCATGATATCTCTTGGATCGTCAGACATGATCTTGCATTTTGTTGGGTTAATTTTCATTCCATAGCTACTGCTTTTTCCAATTAATTAGTGGAGATATGCAGGTTCTCAAAGTCCATATCCATGAGTGTGGTGTCATCTGCATATCGGATGTTGTTAATGCACTTGTCACCCATCTGCACACCTGAGCCTAGATTTTGGATGTCCTTCATGACAAACTCCAGATATAGGTTGAAGAGACATGGTGAGAGAACACCAACTACGACTTCAAACCAATTGGTGATCTTTCCATTTACCACGACTGATAATTTGGTTTGGTCGTAAATTTTTGCAATGAGGTTCACCAGTTTGGTGTCTATTCCTATTTATCGCAGGTATTTACAAAGGGCCTCCCTCAATATGGTGTCAAATACTGTTTTGAAGTCTACGAAGTTCCAGTGTATTGGAATGCCTCTTTCTTTAGCCTTTCCAAAGATATGGCGTACTGTAAATAACGCATCTGAGGTGCCTCTGGAACTACTGAATCCACACTGTTCCTCTCTTATATCGTTATCTACAGTCTGTTGTATTCGGTTAAGAACCATCCTACAGAATACAGATGTTTTTAGTTGATACTGCGGCTCCAGTATCCATAAAAAAACAAGAAGGCCGCAGGGCCGGCAGGCCCGAGGCCGGAGACTCCCATACGATGACTAAACACTCTTAGTGAGTTCCAATATAAAAGGGCCCCGCAGGGCAAGAAAGCACAGTGACCTTGTCACCATAGAATATATATTCTACTTTGTCTACTTTTCACTATGTAATACTTGCACTAGAAATCATTTTCAAGTAAAATAGGGGTTCCTTATTTGAAACTATTTCAATTGCAATTGAAACATTTTGAGAATATTACCCTGTAAAATTCTGAATGCACTTTTTTCCTTGGCCTTAGTGATTTAGGCATTCGCAGATATGATCATTTACGTTTTTACGCCTTGCATGGGACAAAAGGAAGAACTTCTGATATTTCATATTTGATTAAAGCAATTTAAAATTTAAACCCCTTGTGTGACATTTGAACATGCACAATAACTCATTTGCCCTTGGTTGGCACCCGGTGGAGTCTGAATCTATACCCGTGGATGTTACAAAAGTACATTAGTAGGGTACAACTTCACGATCACACGGCCATTCCCCTCCAAGCTCCTCCAGAGCCCCCCCCGTATTTTCCACGACTAATTGGCATGAGTGTGTATGATGTCACCCCTCTCATACATGTATTCACTAACACTATGGAGGTTAAATTCTAAGCATTCTCTCTTTTTTTCGCCCTGCTTTACATAGATACACCTCGAGATACACAACTGCCGGTTTTGATATGCCCACCAAATCAAATAAGAAATAGAGGTTCACCAGGATGCGGCGTCATTGATTACTTCATCAAAGTTGTTAATGCTACGACAATACATTTTGATACGCAACTTGACATCATAGGAGGTCATAATATATCAGTATCATCAATGGAGAACATTACTTCGTTCACTTTGGGTGAATGTGCCGAAGATTCGATTACACTAACTGCTGAATATAACAGAAAAAATACAACAACTTGCACTTTTAACTTTACATTGACAGGTAAGGCATCAATTCTTGAAGATATTCATATCAGGACACGATAAAATTGTTAGATATTTTATTCATTTTGTGTTTAAACAGGATCAATAAGAAATTAAAAGATTGAAAGAATAAATCCACCATTACAGACCATGTGGTACATGTTGCATTCTTGCAGAGAGAAGACATCCTTGAGAGGGTATTCTATTCACATGGTTTCTTTCCAACGCAAAAATATTACGAATTTTGATGGTTTGCAAGTGAAGAGTGTCCACACTATCGACTGATTACGTAACTGTTATGAATAATTTATTATTTTTCAATGCAATCGCCTCGACCCATTATTACATATTATCTGTATTATCAAAGAACTTGGAATAGCAATCCGGTGAGTTCAATGAACTACGTCCTAATACCGATAGAGTTTCAATGGCGTTTCTTCTCTCCATACCACAGAATTCTGTGCTCCATACACAGATGAACTACTCCTCTTTTCACCAAACGGAAATAGTAAAGTAAAGTGTTTTTGGAATGCTGGCAAAATATGAAAACTTTTAATGCTAATTTATTGCACATTTTAATGTAAAAATTAAAGATTACTGTTTCGTTTTTATGGTTATCTAATCTAATCTAATCTAATCCTGAAAAAAAAATTGAGGTCTAATGTGGAATTTTTATATGATAAAAACATCGAACGTGTATACAAGAAAAATGGTAGGATCCACTATAGTATTATACTGACACACATGTATATACAATGTACACATTAATGACTTTAGGCAATTTAAATACAATTCCAAAATATGGTACATTTTCTGCCTTTGCTTGTCACGTGGTAGGCCTATGTTGAAGTTGTAATTATGTTCAAATAAGTTTCAGATGGATACCAACAACACAAGTGGCCGAGCGGTCTAAGGCGCTAGGCTCATAGAGTATCCAAAGCGGTACGCCGTGAGTTCGAACCCCGCCTCTGCCAAATTTAAGTTTACTTTAAAAAAATTTCATATTGGGGAAATGTGACTGGGAGAATTTATGTATGGCGTGGAGTGGTGTGCAGATGAACAAAACATCATGCAGTTATTGTTAACTACAACGCTCTGCAGGGTCTATTGTTCTATTGTTTCCGATTAGAGCGCTGACATATTGGAAAATGTTGCCAATCAATATTCATGAGAGTGTACATTCAACGTCCAGTTTTCGAAATTGGGTGACTTGTGTTTGGCAGGTGTGAAATACATCTGACTGGGCGTTTTAATTACGTAACGAATAAAGGCATTGACATCATCGAATGGCTGCCCAGTGCTGTTATGTGTTTAGTTATTATATAGGCCTATAATAATTATTATTAAATAACAACAACAAACAGGTATTTAGGACGCTATTCACAAGGTACCATAGCGTTTACAACAAATAAATGAATTACAAAGTTCTTAAAATAGAAAAGTCTTAAGATTTCCCTTGAAAATTTCTGTAGATCCAGCAGTCCGAAGTTGTCTCGGCAAAGAGTTCCAGGCATTTGCCGCGACCACTTTGAAACTTCGATCACCAACAGTGACCAATTCAGACATCGGTATCACAAGCCGATTTGTGTCCATGGCTGATCGAAGGGGCCGGGATGGAACATAAACAGTGAATTGTTGAGCGATGTAATTAGGAGCTAAGTTGTTAAATGCCTTGTACACATACAAAAGGACTTTGAACAGAATTCTCTGCTCAACACGCAGCCAGTGCAGTTTATGAAGAAGGGGTTTAGCTTCGACACGACGTCCAACAGCAAACACAAGACGTGCAGCACTATTTTGCAGTCGCTGTAAACGATCCTTGTCCCTGGCAGATAGTAAAGTGAAGACAGCATTACAATAGTCCAGCCTGGAAATTACTAGAGCACGAACTGCATGGGCCCATAGCGGGCAATCAAGTTTGACCACGCTTAGCACTGTGTGACGCTTACTGTCTGTTCAATTAGCTTAGATTCTTGTATTTTTAAGATATTTGAAAAACTAAAAAAATGTGGTCAAAGTCATCAAAGAAAAGTGTTACCACAGCCTTAGAACCAACGTGATTTACACTTTTCAAATTTCAATTAAAAACCCCATTTCTATTCAATTTTGCCTCATTTTAGGCAGTTACTTGGGTCCACCAAAAGGATTCGCGAACTTGTCACATATCGAGTGGGACGGTCCATTCTCAACTTATCGCGATTACGTTTTATGCATAACATTATTCCGAGTAATATTTTTTCCTAAGCAATGATATTAAAATGATGGAGTTCGTTCTAGTTTCAACTGGTTTCATCGATACAATGTAAATTGAGTTTTGTTTAAAACCATCATTCTTTCTCAAGAATATCAGCATTCGCTTGACATTTACAGATACAGAGACTTTACAAGAATTGTTTTCTGTAACATAGGTCATTGTTTTAAATAATATTTTCTTGCACAAAAGTTCTGTTGTTTCCAAATGTCCTTCTCATTGTTTGTATTCAACAAACAAAACGAAATAACAAATTGAAAATAAATAGGTAGTTTTATGATAGGCCTAGGCCCACACCTTCTCAGACCCATCCACATAATAAATAAATACGCAAGGAATGTATTTATATAATCTGGGCCTATTCTGAAAACCATAGTTCATCTTCACATTTTTATAATAACGTAATGTTTCAACAGTTGGGTTTCAACACGAATTATTAGCAAATAGGCCTATAGCTATTTTGCTGGACAATACTTCCTGATGCGGATGGGCGAATAAATATTATCTCAGTGCATGTAATTATTATGACAATCGTCCCCATTGCACTAAATGGAATGATTCAAAAAAAGTTTATGGTACCCGACGTTTTATGGCTTGTTATAAAAAATATCGCGGGAAAAGACCAAAATTGAAAAGAAATGGGTTTTCAAATTGAACTTTGGAATTTGAAAAGTATAAATCACGTTGGGTCTAATATTTGCTAACACTTTTTTTTTTTTTTTTTTTTTTTTCAAATATCTTAAAAATACAAGAATCTAAGCTTATTGAATCTACCTACCTACCTATCCTCTTCGGGCCCTGTAGCCCATAAGGCTGCAAGTGTCCTCCTCCAGCTGTCCCTGTCACTAGCTATTGGCTTGGCTTCGTTCCACACCTTTTTTTTTTCAAACTCTAATGGTGACCCGCAGGTCAAATTGCTAGAATTGTACATTAAACACACCTAAACAGACACAATGCAATTTGCAGGCAGCAGCTTAATCAGCGCCAATATTGCAACATTGAAACAAACAACTATACAAACATCCAATCCAACCCAACCCCAACCCCAGTAGGCAATGAGGATAAAGTGCCTTGCCCAAGGACACAACACGTTGGCACGAGCGGGGCTCGAACTCGCAACCTATGGATTATGAGTCGGGCGCCTATATCCACTCGCCACACGTGGTCCACCTCCACCCTAATTTCTTCCTTTATTTTACCACTGTTCTCCTCCATGTTGTCTTAGGGCGACCAACTCTCTATTTTACCTTCTGGAGCCCAGGAAAGTGCTGTTATGCAGTGGCTATTGTCTTCCATCCTTAGCACATGGCCAATCCATTTCCACCTCCTTCTTTTTTACATCTTCACTTGTCCTGTTCCCCGGTCCTGTTCATTTTGGTTTTCTTTATTAGGTCATTGTTTGATATGACATATGGCCATCTAATCTTCAGTATTCCGGACATTTGAATTGGAAAGTGTCCAACTTCCTGTTATCACTATTATTGATTTTCCAAGTTTCACAGCCGTATAATAATTCTCAGATGAATTCTGCACTAGTCTCCTCCGTAGCCAGTTTGGTTATGCTCCTCCACACAAACAGTCTGCCAATGGCCACTTTTAACGCCGTTTCTGATTGGCTACACATATGTAGCTGTAGAGCTGTACATACGGGAACTTGATTGACCTCAGTCAGCTGGCGAGATGGCGGGTCAAAATTGCTCATGAATAATAAAATAGCCGTCTAGCAGATCGACCAATTGAAAGCTTTGTTTAACGTCAAGCTGGATGACGTCGTCAGAAAACCGTTAGCCAATCAAAAAGGACCAGTTCGTTCGTTATCATTGACAGACTGTGTGGAGGTGGCGGAACCAAACTGGCTGCTGTGGAGACTAATTCTTCACAAGACCTTATCAATCAAATTGTCATAACAAGAGTAAGTTTTGGTGTAGCCCCTCGCTACGCCACTGAATGAAACTCAGAAAGCCTATAAATGGCCTAATCCCGGGGGGCACTTCAATTTGAAATGGATATAGGTGTAGGGCTGGCACTTTCACTTTTTTAAATGGAATCTTTTTTATTTGGGTGAGAGCCGAAACAGCACCACAGAAACCTCGAAAATCGAATTTTTAGTTCTAAATGGCTTCAAATTTCTTTGGGTTTTTTTTTCAAAATAAGTGACAAAATCAGTGATAAATTAAAGTTGCTGTTAAAATTGAACTTGTAAGGGTCTTTGGGTGACAGATCAAATGAAAAAATAGGGTGTCTTCGAGTGACAT
This sequence comes from Amphiura filiformis, assembly GCF_039555335.1. Lineage (NCBI taxonomy): Eukaryota > Metazoa > Echinodermata > Ophiuroidea > Amphilepidida > Amphiuridae > Amphiura > Amphiura filiformis. Next base: position 25,390,535 of record NC_092638.1, read on the forward strand.
AATGAATAATGAATTCCGACCATCACCATTCCGTTCTATATGCTTATTATTCTTTATATAAAATTTTGTATCTTCTTTATGTTACATCCTTAATCAACAGATGAATACATCCCTCAACCATCCCGCTTAAGTTGCCCAGATGACCAGACGGAAACAAGGACATGTTATGAAAGTGACTATATGTTCTATTTCGAAGACCTTGATTTAGAAAATGCGACTATTAATGGTCAAACAACTCAAATCATTCAGCCCATTTTTATCGGATATGGGAAGACCAAATTGGAATATATCGCTATGGATGCTTTTGGGAAGAATCATAGGTGTTCCTCCAGCGTCACGATAAAACCAGGTTTGTACAGAATATTCCAGCACACACAAAATGTTTTACAGGAAACGTTTAAATGTCGGGTTATGACGTTTGTAGTGGGTTTTTTTTATATCATGTAAAACGTTTTAAACGTTTTTTTATAACATTTGTATAACCCGGCAGTTGGACGCTCTCCATACCACTATACCTTTTAACGACACCTTAATAATTTGCTTGTCGATGCTGCTCTCCTTATGTCCAAATTACTGGCGCTTTCTAGCTCTGATGCCATATCTCAGTACCAGCCTAGAGCCAATTTCCTCCCAAACCCAGTTATTATTTCGTTCTTTTGTCTTGCCAGTATACCCCAGAAGAACACCATTTTCAAATACAGGGTGTCCCCACAAAAGAAACTGTTTCTGTCCTATTTCTGAAAAGTTGATCAAATATATTTTGGTATGTATAGAAACTTTTATTCATTAGCTTTAATAAACCAAAACAATTTTTTCAATCAGCTCACAACTTTCGAAGATTATGCCCTTTTAAAGAAATATACCCGTTTTCACTGTGCACAGCGCTATGTTGAACAAAGGGGAAGTCGTGCGATTTTCTTGTTAAAAGCAATTTCTCAATTGATTTCATTACATTGAAAGGTAAAGATTGAAATAAAACATGTTTCCATTTTTTTAAAGACCGTTTAGTGCCTAAAATCCAAGATGGCCGCCGTGATTGAAAATTTGCCATATTTTACTCATAAATTGCGCTTTTACAGAATGGAAGTCCCATTCTTGGGTTGAGTACAAGTTTTGAAGGTGTTTCTTTATAGATTTGAGGACGCTGAATAAAATTAGAGTTGTCTGCACCATCGAAAAGTGTGGGTAACTCTTGGTAGAGGGCGTTTTTCAAAATGGCCGCCAAAATCCCTTAAAATCACCTTAACTTGGTCAGAGAAGCACCCAGCAGCACGATTCTGATGTCTATACCCATGTTTTCAGGGTCAAGGAATCCAATAGAGTCATTTACAACAGCCTTTGACCTATCATTCCAAGATGGCTGCCAAAATTTCAAAATGGCCGCCAGTGAAAATTAATTTGGCTATATATCTCGGGTGCAGAAAGTCCTAGAAGTATGATGCTGGTGTCTATACCCATGTTTACAGGGTCTAGAAATCCATTGGTATAATCTAAAACAGCACAGGAGCTTAAATCTCAAGATGGCCGCCAAAATTTAAAAATAACCACCACAAAATGCATAATTTAGCCTATATCTTATCTTATCAGTGGTTTATACGGCCTTATCCGGGGTTTAGGATCCTTATCTGGGGCTAAGATACCTTAACCTTAGCATAACGCAGTCTAAACACCAGATAAGGTATCTAAACCCCAGATACGGTATCTAAACCCCAGATAAGGCGCCGTAACCCCAGATTAAGGGACATAGATTCCAGATAAAGCAGTCCAAACCCCAAATAAGGTGCCTTAACCCTAAATAAGGAACATAAACCACAGATAAGGCATCTAAACCCCATGTAAGGTGCCTTAACTCTAGACTACTGCTTTAACCATGTTGATAGTATTATATGAATGTTTTTTATTTATGTGTCATAGAAATTCAATCTTGACTTCTTGCTCCTGTACAATATGATGTTCCTTAAATGTGTATTAGTTTAGTGCAATTTGTAAAATCGCCTTAATTCTGAATTTGATGTAGACTTTTGTCAATGTGCTTTAATTTTCCTATATTGCTGGTGCTCTTCTTTTAATTAATATTTTTGTACATTATAATATAGCTTATAACCTATTTTATATTTTAAAACCGTGTCATTGTGTTATGGATGCATGCTTGTGGATTTAGGATGAAGGTGCGCTATGGGAGTAAGATGTGGGTGCAAGGGGTGTGTGGTTATGTGGGTGTGTGGTATTTATGGGTGTGCTGGAGTTGGGGTGTACTTGGGGTGTGTATAGGCGTTTGTAGCGCGAGTGTGAACTTGGTGAATTTGTAAGTGGTATTCAGATATATATGTTGCAATATAAGGTCTACAACTTTTATTTTATTCTGGTGATTATATTTATCTTCTTGCCTATTTTCTTAGATTTTGATGTCATATTGAAATGAGTTTTACTGGGTTTTAAAAATTTTAAAAATATTATATGTTCTTATGCTTTCATAATTTTGTAATATACTGACTATTGTTTTAATAATGTTTTAATAATTGTACGTACTAATTTATAATTCTGTTACTTTAATGTGTATATGCCACGGACATGTGGAAGAACAATGACTTTTATATTGAACATGTTTTACCGTGAATAAATAAAGATATTATTATATTACTAAGGATCGTTAACCCCCGATAAGGGTCGTAAACCCCAGATAAGGCACCTAAACCCCAGATAGGGCGCGTTAACCCCAGATAATAGACAGTAACCCCCAGATAATAGACAGTAACCCCAGATAAGAGACGTAAACCCCAGATAAGGCAGTTTAAACCCCAGATAAGGCGCCTTAACACCAGATAAGGAACGTAAACACCAGATAAGGGATCTAAATCCCACGTAAGGCATCTAAATCCCAGATAAGGCGCCTTAACTTCAGATGAGGGATGAAACCTATGATAACACAGTCTAAACCCCAGATAAGGCATTCAAACCCCATAAGGCTCCAAATAAGGGATGTAAATCATAGAGATGTAAAAACCCCAAAAAGGGATGTAAACCATAGATCAGGCAGTCTAAATCCCAGATAAGACATCTAAACCAAGATAAGGTGCCCTAACCCCAGATAAGGGACCTGGATCTAGGATAATGCAATCTAAACCCCAGATAAGGTGCCTTAACCCCCGATAAGGGACGTGAATCTAGGATAACGCAGTCTAAACCCCTAAACCTTAACCCATTACACTGTTGTCAATTTTGGGTGAAATTTGCTCAAATTTAGAATTCTCACAGTTAATATAGTTAAACGCCACTAATATCAGGTGAAACTAGATGATTTAATGATCAAAAATGATCAAAAACTCAACATAGGTTGAAATGAGACTTTCCTTGTTTAATTGCACTAAAGCGCAAACAAAATAGCATTGCGCCCTCGAAGCTGAAAGATACAATTAATTAGATAGGGTGAATATAATGCTAAAAGGTGTCATATAATGAGAAAAATATACCATTTCGAAGCATCAAAACCCAAAATGTACTTTTTTGGCAATATAACTTGGTCAATTACAGTGAAATAGTTCATCATTTCCATGCATCGCCCAGGCCTATTAGTGGTGTATAACCATGCACTAGTGCCATGAGTAGGTACTGTATCTGATATGCCGTCCATCTTGGACCTGGCAAGGGGTCTGGTTATGTAAAACATTGTGCTTTTGGTTCAAAGACATAATTATACACTTGGAAACGTGAAACAAACTCATGCATTTATATACATTTGAAAGCAGTATATAAGCAGCCATATTGGTCGCCATATTGAATAATAATCATAACTCTAGAATATTAAAGGTATCTTTGAGTGCATGACACAATGCTAGTTCTAGTGTTTGAAATTTAGATATTGAGCATACTTTGAGAGAGGTATGTGGCTTTTTTGCATATGTCAGTCAGTTTTACAAGATTTTGGCGGCCATCTTGGATTCTACCACTTACCTTGAAATATTAAATCTTTCTTTGAGTGTCTGACACAAGGCTACATAGTTCCAGTGTTTGAAATTTACGTTTTTAGCATATTTTAAGAGCGATATATAGTTTTTTTTGCATGTGTCAGTTAGTTTTATAGGATTTTGGCGGCCATCTTGGATTTTACCACTTACCCCGAATCTTTCTTTGAGTGTCTGACACAAGGCTACATAGTTCCAGTGTTTGAAATTTACATTTTTAGCATATTTTGAGAGCGATATATAGCTTTTTTTGGCATGTGTCAGTCAGTTTTATAGGATTTTGGCGGCCATCTTGGATTTTACCAGTTACCCCGAAATATTAAATCTTTCTTTGAGTGTCTGACACAAGGCTACATTGTTCCAGTATTTGAAATTTACATTTTAGCATATTTTGAGAGTGATATATAGCTTTTTTTACATATGTCAGTCAGTTTTATAGGATTTTGGTGCCATCTTGGATTTTACCACTTCCCACGAAATAAAAAAATGGAAACATCTTTTTTCCCATTATTTACCCCCACAAGAGACAAAATCAAGTGAAAATTTGCTTTTAACACCGAAATCGACATAGTGCTGAGGAGTGGTCTGCAAGATCACCACACCTCACACACCACTTCATTTCTTCCTTTGGAGCAAAATCCAAACCGACGTTTATAAGCTATGATGGCGCTCTGTAGCAGCAAGAAGTACTTATAAATTTGTAAAATATCCACACTTGAATTTTGTTTTTGACTGTATATGATTTCACCATATATTCTGCACACTGAATCATTGTTGTTCAGTTGTTAAGGAAACTTCTCTTTTGACCATACCTTGAAATGTGTCTTTTACCTAACAATTTATGACTTAGATTTGGATGTTGAATGATTACAACCGGCTATTTTTTGTTCACGGTGTGAACTTCTTATTTCACTTCCACCCACCATCTCATATGCACAGTTTATCCCTTACACACCATGTGTCTTGAATAGCCACTCTGTGGTTAAGAGGCTATGTCGGAAATATTTTCTAATATATCATACCCTCGTTTGTATCCCTTTTTCTAATCCTGCATGACATATCAAGGACAATTTAGCCCATTTAATCTAGCAATGAGACTGCACCGTGTATGAAAATTTTAGCCTCATATGCAAAGGTTTTTATACAAAAACGATTCTCTTATAAACCATCCTGCGCACAGTTTCCACCTCGATACACCTGTGCACACATTTTCGTCCACGAGCTTCCAAGCAGAGAACAAGAAGCAGTGAATGTCTCCACCACAGTCTTTGATTACACTACACAGTTGAGTTCATAGAAAATTAATGTAAGACCTGTGGAGCTTCTAGCTGAAAAATGGGCCTCTTTGATTGGTTTTTGTCGAAACCTCAAGTGTTCCCTTCATCTAATCAGAATTTTTTAAATATCAAACGAAAGCTAATACTTCCCCCTAAAAACAATTTTCGTCACTAGGTCAACAGATAACGTAATTTAATATTATGTCAAGGCGAATGTGGAATGTTGAAAACTACCTATCCAAGCACATTTTTGACCAAAATGTAGGTTTTAAAAGTCAAAACCTCAAGTGTTCCTTACAATATTTTTCAAATTTAATGTCATTCAATGAAAAAGAACACTTATATTGTCCATATACTAGAGTCACTAGACTCTAGTATATGGATATATGAGCAATAGCCAATACTCTTTTTAAAAATTGCAAATCTTGTGCAAAAAGTTACTGTTTTCGCCTGTTTTGTCATACGGTTGTAAATTCAATGAACTATGACTTTTAAAAAGAGAGCTTACATATTGATATATTTTTCTAATCATGCTTACTACTGGATCTGGCCATCACATGATTATAACAGGCTTTACTGATTGGTGAGCAATTATTTACAAAGTGATGAGACTTGGCATATAAGAAAAATACACTCGCTATTTCACTAAGCCAATTTACTACCAAAAGCCGGGGCCACTGTGAGCCGGGGCCAAATAAAAATTAGTTCCTATTTTTGAACATGATTTAAGCCACAAGCAGTAACCTTCATGCTTCATAGAAATTAAATACATATCTACCCAGTAATGTTTGCTTATATTTTCAATAGCTGGGGCACCCTCAATTTTGACATTAAATTATCCCATCTTCCCCTGGTTAGGTTAGGTTAGTATGAGTAGGCATCTTATCAAGATCAAGATAGTGATAGTGACATAACAATTAACATGCTTATCTTACCTAGGTCTTATCGACCTGCCTGGTGTAATCGAATATTATGGTGTATTTGTTTTAAGGATGAAACGACTGGCTCCTTTTGCATGGAAATCAGAACAAATTACTATACAGGCTGTATCAAAAAGATTGGTACACAGTTTTGATAGTTATTAATTATACAGGGTGTCCCCCCCCCCAAAAAAAAAGATCTTCGCAAACGTATTACTGCTGCAAACTCTCGGATCCGGCGCACAAGGATGGTACGCAACGCAATTGATGTAATGAGGACTAGGGCCAGGGATGCAAATTGTGCGGGAGCGGGGAGCACCGCTCCTAGGAAATGAGAGTCAAAATTGAGGAAATAATGCCATGTGAAAAAAAAAAGAAAGAGAGGAAAAGGAGGGAGAGAGAAGAAAAGAAAAGAGAAGAAGGGGGAAAAGAGGAAAGAAAATGAAGAAGAGTGAGGTACATGAGGTACAAGATAAAAGGGGAGGGCTGTGAGGAAGTGAAGCTACTGAATGGAAGAGAGGAAATCTTTAAAAAGACACTGGTTGTGCAAAATTTGGAGGAATTCAAACTATTGTTCCAAGAAATAAGAGCAAAAAAGAGGAAGGTGGTGGTGTTAGAATATGGAAATGGGATAATATGAAGAAATGTACAATTTATCACCATGAGGTATTCAATGTAATTTAACAGGAAAAAAGTTGGATGAAGACAGGTGGAAACAGGGCTCATATCTGAGGAAATTTAGAGAGGCGGCAATCATATCTGAGGAAGAGAGGCAGCAATGAGGATTTTATGGGAACAAAAGTCATGAAGGAATTCAGTGTATGCCACGTACTGAGAAGAGGACAAACTGGAAAATATTGAGGAAATTTAAAAAGAAGAACCATAAAACAAGTTGTGTTGACAAAAAATGAAAGAGGGATGGGGGTAAAGGAAAAAAAGGGGAAAGGAGCCTCTGTCTGACCAACATTTACCCAAACTAGTGTAAAATACAAAAATTTTGCGCGCTACGCTCGCACATTGTCTTCGTAAAGCCTTTTTTTTTGAAGCTCGAAGACCTAATATACAGTTGCTCTAAAAATACACGCTATATGTTAACATTCACTTTTGAAGTGCAGAATAAAGCTATTTTATGCATGGTATGATTGAGGAAATCTTGATCCTAAAAACTTTGCTCCTGAGGAAGAAATCACAATTTGCACCCCTGACTAGGGCTGCAACCTGTATTCGTCAAGGAGGCAACCAGGTAGAGGGCAGAGCAGCACAGTAAACTCACTTCAGAAGAACTAAAGACAAACTAAACAGCCTTTTTCAGGGCTACCTTTTATCATAAAAAGAGAAATGACTTATGTTGTAAATAAAAAGAAAGCAAGAAACAACAAAGAAATAAAGAAAGAAATATAATAAAACAAAAAGGCATAAAGAACCAAGAAAAAGTAAGTAATTGCAAGTATAGCAAAAGAAGTACCACATCCATTTTACCCATAATTAATGACACTTTTAAGTGTGGGCAATTGATTTTGTTAAGTGACTTAAAAGTCACTTAACAAAATCAATTGCCCATAAACCCGCCGGTAAAGCCCATCCCCTAAATAAAGTTATTTTATAAAGTTATCAGGTGAGGAACTTTTGATATACATGCATGGTACTGCTTTTCAATCTCTTGAAGTAGCCAAACCTCCTCCGTGGACAGCGTGAAAATCGGGTACATTTCTTTAAAAGAGCATATCTTCAAAAGTTGTGAGCCGATATTGAAATAATTGTTTTGGTTTATTAAAGCTAACGATTAAAGGTTTAGTTACATACCAAAATATATTTGATCAACTTTTCAGAAACAGGAGAAAAAGAGGGCGCAATGAGGGGCCTCTTTTTTTGGGACACCCTGTATATATAGTTATATAAGCCTGGTTCTTCCAAATGCAATATTGGATCCCCTTAAAATGATAAAATGACTAGACCATAAATCTTTTGTGACTGTTTATGACATTAATAAACAAATTATGCGGATCCTATGTTGCATTTTGATGTGGCAGTCATGTCCATAATCACTGGAAACTGATGTGTACCAATCATTTTGATACAGCCTGTACACTTGATCCGTGAACTTTGTCTTTTTTAAAGACAACTCTTGTTGGATTGTTTTATTGAAACTAAGAAACAAATCCTCTTTTCCAATAAGGTCACTTATAACACTAAAACATGTTAAGTTACAGTGTCTCTGCATTCGCGGCAGGGGATGTTTGTGACGATGTATCCAGTCACGCGCGTGAGTCAGAGTACGGGTACGGGTACGGGTCCCAAGCCATGGGTACGGGTACGGGTACGGGTACGGGTCCCAGACCATGGGTACGGGTACGGGTCCCAGGCCATGGGTACGAGTACGGGTACGGGTCCCAAGCCATGAGTACGGGTACGGGTCCGAACCCAAAATAGGGTGCGAGTACGGGTACGGGTACGGAGCCATGAGTACGGGTACGGGTACGGGTACGGAAATTGGGACTCGAGTACGGCTACGGCTACGGGTCCCAGTATGGGTACGGGTACGGGCCATGGGTACGGGTACTTGTATGGGTCCTATTATGGGTATTGGTATAAACAAAGCTATTGCTATTGGTGTAAACATTAATTTATTAGCAATACCTTGCTGTATATACACTCTTTGATGTCATTTATGCCACAACAAATGAATAGAACTACATTCCACACCAAAATAAATTAGAGAAATTTATTACGTCATAATCATACAACATACATTTTAAGTTACTATGTGTGCCTTGAGTTGCTGAGACATTTTTATTTGCTAAGAAGTACTCTCATTTACAGAAAGTTGCAGAACTGGTTTTTAGGAATTAATCAAGTGCAAAAAGAGATGTAATATTGATGGTCTTAGTGAATCTAGCTTAAAGGTGGCATATTTTGGTCTTTGTATGGACACACATATTGCGCAATGCTAATTTCAACATACATTTAGCAGTGATATAGCATTCAAGTTATTATTTATCTCAAAACATCAATTGGATCTCAAATTTGATCCAAAATTAGTAGACTTTTAATTAATTGTCAATTTTCCAAAGCTTTTCATGCACATCCACACATCCCTGGCACACCCCAGATTAGCTTAAAATAATTATTATAATTAATTATGTACATCAGGATAATTATATCCAAGATTTATTAATACTTTGCCTATAAGCTCCTAAATTTCTCAGTGTTTACAGGTAAATGAACTCTCTATTCATGTGATGGATGTGAGTATGTGACTCAGATGCACTATTCCAACACAGATGTGATCTCAAGTACATGGCGGATAGTGTTCACTGCTCACACCAGTCACATTATCATGTAGTTTTTCATGTGTGTACTTGTACATGTAGGGGAGTGTATTCGGATAGGGAATATTAAAATGATGAATAAAAGCTATAAACACGATAACTTGAAATTCACCACAAAAATGTCTTGAAATGTTTGTCCAGTTTGATCATGTAGTTCTTCATGTGTGTACTTGTACATGTAGGGGAGTGTATTCGGATAGGGAATATTAAAATGATGAATAAAAGCTATGAACACGATAACTTGAAATTGACCACAAAAATTTCTTGAAATGTTTGTCCAGTTTGATGCTTTTTTTTCTGTATCAGTCAGAGTGTATGTATATGGGTGGCATAAAGTGTGCCCATTAGGCTGGAGGCTGTCACAATGTAGGTATCTACACTGTATGTAGCAGACACATTTTGTGTAGCCAGGGCCATATTTACCTTTTTCATGGCCCTGGGCCAGGCTAAAATTTAGGGCACTGGCTATTTGGCACTGGCTATCCCACCCAACCCAATCCCATGTAACCTAGATTTGCTTTGATTATGATCATACATGTAGGACTCACAGTGCATTGGGATTCATGAGTGGGAAGTGAGAGTAGATCTAGCTCTGCCTCTCACTTTCCTGCATGCATTCAGTCATGTATTGTATGATACCCGTACCCATGGGTACGGGTCCCGGGCCATGAGTACGGGTACGGGTCCCAGTCCATGAGTATGGGTACAGGTACGGGTCCGAAGCCACGGGTACGGGTACGGGTACGGGTCCGAAGCCAAAACAAGGTGTGAGTACGGGTACGGGTACGGAGCCATGGGTACGGGTACGGGTACGGAAATTGGGACTCGAGTACGGGTACGGGTACGAGTACGGGTACGGGTACTACAAGTCTGGGTTAAGTTGAACAATGATGGCGCTATTTATCTTAAATATTCTTTGCATCATTACAAGGGATATACACTTGTATAATGGTTTTAGAACATCAGAAAAAAGACTAACAAAATGTAAGGAACAACTCACATTATTTGGCTAATTTACAATATTATGTAAATAGCGACCTCAATTAGAATAAAAATTACCCCAAAAGCAGGAAAAGATGAATTATTTGTTATAGAAACGAAAATCTGTGTCAAAAATAGCTAGAAACTATATGTGTATATTATTGTGATAGCTGTTGGTATTGTCCAGGTCTAGAATTGAACATTATAAAATGTTTTGTTACAAAAATTAATAAATGATCACATCAAACAACCGTGGGGAATATTAACAATAATGTCATTGGTCATTGATTCTACCCTGATTAATCTAACGCACTTAACTTTAACATAATTATAAACGGTATTACTGACAATATTTCCAACAATCTTATCACTATCAGTATAATTTCTCCTATATCGGTTAAATATCATTTTTATACAGCATTAAGTACTAATTCTTCACCAACAAAAACCATTTTGAAAACATTATCTAATGTCATACATTTTTGTACAGCCATTGTTGAATTTACTACGGGTCGGGACAACTGTGACGCAAATGCTGTTTGCACCAATACCGAGGGTTCCTTCGCATGTAAATGTAACACCGGGTACACTGGAGATGGAAGAACATGCACAGGTTAGTCTATTTTTTTTTAACATTATCGCCATTCAAATGAAATCAAATAATTTTCACCTATACGGCAATCAAACTACTTTCGGAAGTGTTGTATTTTTATCGATATCATCTACAATGACTGCTTTAACTTTTCAATACAAATTCGTTTTGTACCAATAAACGGCACATGTTAGTCTATTTGTGGTGTCATATCGATAATCCATTTAAAAAAATAATTATCCCCCTATACACGAGAAAAAATTAACTTTTTGAAATGGTGTATTCCTATTGAAATTGTCTATTATGAATGCTCTAATTTATTCTAAACAAATATGTTTCATGACCAATGTTTGGGATGCAATCAATTAAAAAATAATGTTACATTATGTTGTCAAACAATCCGAATTTATTCAAGCGTTATTGAGTTTCAATTAGATTATGTTTCAGAGTACAAGGTACATTTTTACTTTTCTGTTGACCATACCTCAAAATCTGTCTTTTACCTAAAACATTATGAATCAGATTTTAATATCTACGATTTGGAGCTGCCAGTTGGATTTTGATAGTTTTCAAAATAAATTTGTTTCATGACCAATAACCTATTTGTTATGGGCTCAATCTAAAATGATATTTGTTATGGGACTAAAATGATACATTATGTTGCCTAGCAATATAATTTTATTCAAGCGTTCTTAAGTTTTAATTGTATTATCGTTTAGAGTATAAGGACAATTTAAACTTCTCTTTTGACCATAACTTAACAATAATGTCTTTAATGTTACTGACAATATTTCCAAAATCTTATCACTATCAGTATAATTTTTCCTATATCGGTTAAATATAATTTTTATACAGCATTAAGTACTAACTCTTCAGCAACAAAAATGATTTTGAATAGTCCATTTTAAAAACATATCTAATGTCATACATTTTTGTACAGACATTAATGAATGTACTATGGGTAGCGACAACTGTGACGCAAATGCTGTTTGCACCAATACCGATGGCTCCTTCGCATGTAAATGTAACACCGGGTACACTGGAGATGGAAGAATATGCACAGGTTAGTCTGGTTTTTTAACATATCGCCATTCAAATGAAATCAAATAATTGTCACCTATACGGTAATGAAACTACTGTTAGAAGTAGTGTATTCCTATTGATATCATCTATAACAATGACTGCTTTAACTTTTTAATACAAATTCGTTTTTTACCAATAAACGGTACATGTCAGTCTATTTTGTGGTGTCATATTGATATTGCATTTCTTAAAATAATTATCCCCATCTGCACGAGACAAAAATTACCTTTTGGAAATGGTGTATTCCTATTGAAATTGTCTACTATGAATGCTCTAAATTATTCTAAACAAAATATGTTTCATGACCTATGTTTGTGATGCAATCAATTAATAATTATCCCCCTATACACGTGGAAAAAACCTTTTGGAAATGGTGTATTCCTATTGAAATTGTCTACTATGAAGGCTCTAAATTATTCTAAACAAAATATGTTTCATGACCTATGTTTGTGATGCAATCAATTGAAAATTAATGTTACATTATGTTGTCAAACAATCCGAATTTATTCAAGCGTTATTGAGTTTCAATTGGATTATGTTTCAGAGTACAATGTACATTCTTATTTCTCTGTTGACCATACCTCAAAATCTGTCTGTTACCCAAAAATTTATGAATCAGATTTTAATATCTATGATTTGGAGCCGCTAATTTTGATTAACGTTTTATTGAAACTAAGAAACGAATCCTTTATTCCAATAAAGTCACTTCTAACACTAAAACATGTAAGTTACAGTGTCTCTGCATTCATGGTAGGGGGTGTTTGTGACGATGTATCATGTCACGCGTACGGTATGGTGCGTGGAATATTAACAATAATATCATTGATTCTACCCTGATTAATTTAACGTCCTTAACTTTATCATATCAACGGTGTTACTGAAAATATTTCCAAAATCTTATCAGTAAAATTTCTCCTATATCGGTTAAATATAATTTTTATACAGCATTAAGTACTAATTCTTCAACAACAAAAATGATTTTTAATAGTCCATTTTGAAAACATATCTAATGCCATACATTTTTGTACAGACATAAAGGTACTTTACAGTAACTCCAGCAGTGCAGTTATGGTTGGCGGAGGAATCTCTGAACCCTTTGATGTAACAACAGGAGTCCTGCAAGGCGATGTATTGGCTCCCTTTCTCTTTATCATCCTTGTTGACTACCTTTTGGGAAAGGCGTCTGGACCAGACTCCGGAGTTGTGACCTGTCTTCGTCGATCAAAAAGATATACGGCCAAATTGCTAAATGACCTGGACTTTGCTGATGATATCGCTCTCCTTGGGTCTTCCACCCCACGGGCTCAGTCTCAGCTCTCCAGAACCGCCAATGCCGAAGCAGACCTTGGACTTATAATCAGCGCAATCAAAACAGAGTATATGACTATCAACTGTCAACCCAAGCCTCCTCTCTAAGTGTACGGAAACCCCATTAAGCATGTAACCGATTTCAGATACCCAGGCTCCATTATGGGGTCCAGTGCTAGTGACCTGAAGAGACGGAAAGCTCTTGCTTGGACAGCCTTCTGGAAATTAGAGCAACTATGAAAAGGTCCTACCATCCCAATTTCCACCAAGGTTAAACTGTTTCACACAACCGCCGTCACAATTTTATTATACGGCTGTGTGTCGTGGGTTATCTCTAAGGACATGGAAAATAAAATGCTACCGTATTATGCTGACCATCAAGAGAGTAGACAGAGTACCAATTTCTTCCATCTACAATCTGACAGAGACAGCGCCACTTGCTGAGAAAGCCAGGAGTCTAGTCGTCAACTGAAAATTGTAGGGCATATACTCCGTTCGCCTGACGATGGGCCAGTAAAAGAGTATGCATTTCCCAACTCATGGCAAGAGTAAACCCGGACGGCAAAGAACCTTGTTCTGGAAATACATCCAGTGTCTTTTGGGGGATATGGACAGCATGCTGAGTCAAGGTCAACTATCAGCAATGGTTCAAGACCGATGTAGCTGGGGAAACTTGTAGTCGCCTGCTACGCAGCCGAACGATGATGATAATTTGCATACGGACCTAAGAGTCTGTTGTGAAATCCATGGTTGTTTCTTTTTCTTCTTTTTTGGAATATGTTTCTTTGCTTCTGACAATACAATCTCGACCAAAGTAATGGGCATTGACTTTTTTGACTATGTGACCATGGTAAGGAAACATACTGGCTATCATGACAGACCGATTTTTATTTGAGTTGCTTATCGGGCAGCAGTTTTAACTTAAAAGTTTTGACCTGGAGACCAAATTGTTACCTTCGACCTTTATGTTTAAAACTCCAGAAGGGAATGGAACAGATAGGTAAAAGTGTACTTTTTCTGGATTTTCCAAAATAAATTATACAGGGTATACCACAGTATCATTACTTCGTTTTCATTTAATTTAATTTACAGCATCATCTGAACCCGCAACAGAATCAAACACGAAAGCAACAGTAACGCCTAGAGTAACAACAACCCAAAGCAATCGTGAACGACCAACGACAATTGCAATACGGATGGTTTCAACACAAGGAGTGGGTACAGCCACGGAAACCATGGAAACGACGAGAACAACAGCAAAAACCCGAATCAGTTCTACGGGATCCACGGAAGCAATGAAAACGACGGACACAACAGTAACAACCCGAATCAGTTCTACGGGATCCACAGAAACCACAGAAATGACGAGAGCAGCAGCAACAACCCGAATCGGTTCCACGGAATACGTTGGCAAAATTTATGACTGGTGGGTTCCCGTTCAAATAGGCCTATGTGGGTCAGTGGTGATAATGTTTGTCATCGGCATCATTGTACGTTTTGTAAGGTTGGTTTATATTCTTTGTTACTCTATTCCGGTCTCCAAATAAAGTTTCAGAATTATCCTCTAATCATTCTGATTGAAACCTGGAAACAACAACAAAGGAAAGGTGTCGAAAGACGACCACTACAAAAGTAGTTAACCAGAAAAACACACAAAAGATTTATGACAGCAATGTTATAAAAACATCAATGAGTTCAATTTACCCGTCAAGTCACCGGTCTGAACAGTGCCTAGCTTAAAGAGAAGTCTTTGTTCGGCAACAATACGGTCTTGACCTTTTTCTCGTATTGGTGGGACCCATTTCTTGATGACGTTAATTATTGTAATTTTTACCAATTTCGCGTCCAGGTTTTGTCGAACCTTACTGAAGAATTCCAATCTGCTTACAAGTCAGGCCATAGTACGGAGACTGCCCTATTGCGGGTTGAGAATGATATTGTTAATGAACTCGGTAATGGTAGAATTGTATTATTTGTTTTGCAGCCTTCGATACCCTCGATCATAACATTCTTGTAAATAGACTTCAAAATGAGTATGGTATCTTCATCTCTTGCTCTAAGCCTGTTACCAGCATTTTTAAGCGCTTCAGTGTTACATATCATATCTATGCTGGACACCGACATCGCCTGGCTAATAATTAGGCCTACTTGGTACAGCCGAGATACAAAATCAATACCCGGGATTGATACACGTGAATGTGCTATGCACGATTTTGATATTCAGACGAAAATCTGTCCGGTACGTGATAGGGAAGCTGCGCAAGTTCGCTTAACAAATTGCATTGCTGAGGTTAAAGCGTGGATGTTGAAAAACAAACTTAGGCTGAACGATTATAAGACAGATTTCTTTGTTATTTCGTCTCAAAAACAAAGTTTGAAATTCCATTCAGCGCGTTGACCTGAAGATTGGTGAATCTGCGATAGCTCCTGAGCCTTCTATTAAGAACTTAGGGGTCACATTTGATCCTTGTCTCAAAATGGATTTACAGGTGTCTTCACTTTGTCGTACTGTTAATTTTCATTTGCGCAATATCAAACGTATTCGCCGTTTTATAGATCAAAATAAATTATATGTGCACATGCAGTACGATCTTTTGTTCTCTCTTGGCTGGATTATGTCAACTCTTTGTCAGGTAGCATTTCAGCTTTCAATGCACAGCGGCTGCAAAGGCTTCAAAATCGTGCGGCACGCTTGATTTACTGTGTTGATAGGCGCACGAGCGCTTCGCCGTTATTGCGCGAACTTCACTTGTTGCCAGTCCAGCAGATAATTTTATATAACTTTACATACACAATTTCTCTTTTTTCGGGAGAAATACGCATAAAAAATTGCAACGAGTGTCAACTTGTAATGTAATAATCATTCTCTTCGAATAGAGATAAACTTGTTTTTTCAATAGACCTGCCCTTTAACTGAGATTTTTACATTTGTGAAAAGCGAGTATAAATTATTGCGGTTTGGACATTGCCAGAAGTGTTATGGCAAGAGGGTTTCTCTTTGAGCCTTATAGGCAGGACAAACGAGACAAAAGTTTGTATAAATTAGCACCTATGTATTTCCAAGACCTTCTTCGTAGTTATAAGCCTGGTCGAGCTGGCCTTAGATCATCTAAAGATACTTTGCGCCTTGAAGTTCCATCTACTAAAGGCGTCATTAGCGATAGCGCTTTCTGTGTTCTTGGACCCAAGTTTTGGAATCAGCTTCCCATTAAGATCCGTCAGGCTCACAGTGTAAAAGTGTTCAAGAAGTTATTAAAACTCATGTTTTCCCCCAAAGAGTAGCTTTCTTTGCATATAATATTTAAATATTTTTGTTTTGGTGTAATAATGGTTGTAATTTAAAATGCTTGATTCGGTAATATTGAATTGATGTTTTTATTTATGTGTAATTTTATTATATCATATTTGCATTGTATTTTATATTATTATGTATGCTTAAGGGATGGGATATGAACGTTTGGACAGTATTTATTGTGGGACATTAGAGCACATCAGACATATCAATTGCATTCTGAATACGAAGAATGTCCTTCTGATATCAAATAATTTTGATTTTTGAAATTCGCAATGTAATACACATTTTATGGCAAATGATTAAAATTGATATTTTTGATATTTAACAGTACTCGAAGTAAACTTTATAAATCTGATGATTTATACTTAAAGTGTATGTAGGTGGCATGAAAAGCCGACGATCAATTGAAGATATGGATTTTTTCCCAAAACACCCAAAGAAATTAGGTCTTTTTTTGGGAAAAAGTCCATATCTTCAATATGAAAGGTCAAAATTTTCAATTGATCGTCGGCTTTCCCTCCCAGCTACATACAATTTAAGAATATATCACTATATTTACAAACGTTACTTCCAGGACTGTTATATATCAAAAATGTGAAAAATATCAAATTTTAATAATTTGTCATAAAATTTTTATTATATCGCAAACTTCAAAAAATTATAATTATTTGATATCAGAAAGACATTCTTCGTATTCAGAATGCAATTCGATATGTCTGATGTGCTCTCATGTCCCACAAAAATACTGTCGAAACGCTCAAAATGCTCATTTCCAGATCCCTTAAGGTTACACGAAGAAACGTATAAAAACGTATAAAAGACGTATAAAGTTGTTCTCTAAAACCGCGTTTTCTCAGCAATCAAATATCGCAGTGAGTCAAATGTTGGTGCATGGATGTATCTTAACATTATTTTTGTTTGTTTATACAAATTTTTAGAATCCGTTTGAAAATCCTTCGTTTAAATCATTTTTACGCACCATGTTCACAAGATCAAAAACACGTTCCATGCAGTTTTTCAAATATTCGCTACGTATAAAACTACGCCGAGTGATTGTTTTCTCCTTTTTTGTATTGTACTACAAATCGACCAAAGAAATAATGTTGCCATGGGGAAGAACCAAAAACAGTACCGATTAAATTTTATTAGCCCGTTTTTGGGAACAATTTTCGAGAATCTTGTACCACAAAACACTGTTATGTTACATTATCGATATCTGGATTGTGGAACATTAATTCTGATTTCTAACTGCCTACATTATTTCTCAAAAGTATGTCGATTCCTTTACCATTTGAATTTCACTCCAAATTTAAGCTACTTTTGCAAAAATCGAGGTTTTTCGCCATCGATACCTCCGACATTTACAGCGGTGATGAGATTGTTTATCATAAGAGCCTGGTATGCACTATTCCATAATAGTCAGTTTGAGATCAATCGATTTCACAGATCACTCAGTAGCTCAATCGGTTAGCGCGCTGGTCTCACGTTCGATTATATAATACTATAGTTTTGAGCTGGAAAACTTTGGTACGTGTTCGAGTCCCTATGTGGTCCATTCCATCTATTTTATTTTATTTTTCTCTCACGTTTTTCTTTTTTCTTGTTCGTTTCTTTCTTTCTGACTGCAGCGATTGATTGTTTTTGCCCGGTTTTTTTTTCATTATATAATTCAGGAATTTTTAGGCTATAGGCATACTAGTCTAATAGGCGCTGCCTATGAATATATTTTCACAAATTAGATTAACAAAATATTGGTTGTTGGTTTTGTTACTGTTGTTGTAGTTATTGTTGTAGGCCTATATATTGCATAATCAGGGTATAAATAGGCATACTAGCTATTATAGCCTATATAGAAGCATTGATTTATTTCACGACATATATCATCCAGGATAATTTTAAAAATTGAAAATTTGGAAAATCCAAAGGAAAATTGCCGAAAACGGCCGCCCACAATCACACCCCCTATATATGGCCGCCCCTTCCCTATCCCTGCAACATATAGGATGACTCACGAGCCGCGGTTTGTCCGTGGCCCCAGTTCAGATTGATACACTCTTGTACGCGTGAGTTCATTCTTTTCTGCATGGCTGTTTCCATTATTAACTTACGCCCCTCTGGAATCAAGCCTTGAAAATCAATTGTAGTTAACCTTAAGTGTTTTTAAATTGTGTATTTTAGTATTTATCTTGTAAAGCGCCTCGATCTATTGAAGAGGCTCTATATAAATGCGCAAATTAGGCCAAGTAAAATAAAAAAATGTTTCACGTCCGGGTTTCTGAAAAATGAGGACGAGGGGACTTTTTATTTTTTATCGCAAAATCGGTGTAAATACCCATAATTAGAGCTGTTTTAGCGTATACAATAATGTCTGGTCTGAAAGGAGGAGGCCTGTGAGAGATAGGTACCCTCTAGCTATCACAAAACCTTATAAAAGTGTTTCTTGTATATTAGCAAGGCTATAGAAAGCAGCTCTACTTCCTAGACATATGTTTTGAAAAGTTATAGCTGAATTTCAAAAAATAAAAATAAAATTGAAGAAACCTCAAAAAAGGAAGCGGGAGGGGACGTGAAACATGTTTATTTTTTTATTTGGCCTTATAATAATAATTATTATTATTATATTAATCAGTCAAGTTTTTATGATAGGCCTATTGTAAACATGTAAAAAGGGATTATTTGTTTTGAAATTATGATTGCTCATGATGCTAAGGTCATATTGTTTTTGTTTGTTTCCACAGGAAAAAGAACTTAGCAAATCATGATGGAAATCTGGACATGCCTGAGCAGAGTATATATATCGAAAACAGCTACGAAACCCATAGCTACTCAGAACCACTGAGCCCAGCGACCTACCCAATGACAATGAATCCAATTCATTCCCTGCTAGGAACACATGGTGATTCCATCCCATCTCACCCTCCTCCATCTCCGCCTACGCTGCGACAAAGCCCTAATCCAGGAAGTTCTCTTCGCAATCATGACTATGAGGAACCACATCAGGAACCCGTATCGCCACCACGTTCTCCGCAACCACAACCGGCTGCAAATATCGAATCGATTTTCTCTCAGATGGCGCTAACAGGCAACTTTACTATCAATGTAGAAAATGTAAATATAAATACAAATAATCAAATAATTTCATACTACTAGATATCTTGGGTTCCGCACAACTAAAATGCTGTTTTAAAATGTTATTATTTAATAAGTAGGACGATCATTTGTTTCTTATAATCGCACCGGTTTGCCTGTAGTTATATAAATTAAAACTTTGGGAACAGGTCCCGGCAGTGAAGGTTATCCTAGTTACAACCTGATTAATATGGAAGGCCAACAGCCTCAAAACACACCTTAGAATATACGCCTAATTTGTCCAAGAAATTTTGAAGTAGACTTAATTCGACGAATCACAGGGCCATATCACAAGCAGCCAATCAACTTAAGGGTAAAAATTCTCAGCCAATGAAATCTTAGGCCGCCCACGGGTAAGATTGTAGACGCCTGCGACTTTCCTTGTAAGTGAATGAAGAGATAAATCGTCTTTTTATCCGTTCATTTACAATTTAGAGCTGGTCTCTCTCCTATTCATAAAGAAAAGTTTTGTCCTTTTGAAACTTGGGTTTAATAATTCAGTGTATTTAATTGTTTTTACCCCCATTGGATGTTGTGTCACATTAACTGTTTTTAATCATCAAGGACTGCAGAAAAAAGAATATCCCATATAACTATAATACCCCAAACCAAGTAGAATTATTCATGACAAACTCTGATGTCTGATAAATCAGTTTGCGAAATTTCCATTTACTACTTCACCATGTTCACGTAACCGTTAATTGGACACTGCATTGCACTGTGTAGTTCTATACGTTTTCATCGAATTGCGATACCGCCTATCACTAAGATAGGGTAAAATGTCAAATCTTGGACGTAAAATTTTACGCTTTTAAGATTTCATTTGCTGACAATGGATACGCTTCAGCGGATTGGTTGTTTGTGATTTCTGGCCCAGTGGACTTGACAATAAGTAAGTCGACAGAAGAATACAGTCCCTTTTGGGGAAAGATGCGCACTTTGGCATAGTCGAAATCTCTTATAGTTTGTAGCACATCATTGGTTATGCAAAACGATGGACTGGATCGAATTTACCTTCACATTCACATTACATACTTCTCCCTGGGGGCTGAAAAAAGGTAATTTTGCCGCCCCCTTCATCAACAGCCCGAAAAGGTTGACCAATTTTTTTTCGATGGTTTGAAAAAGTGAAGAGCAAAAAAAGAAAAAAAAAAAGAGGTTTATAGACGCAAGCGACCTAAAATTTAAAAAATTACATTTCGGTCAACAGGGTCAGTAAACAACGTCCCACCACGGCGGGACAAAGTCTTTATGACACTATGTTTGTGCTCAAGAGGTGATGCGAATTGCATGACAAGTATTGGTCAGTGTCCGCTGACCCGAACGCTGCCAGCTATTTAACGTTTGAATATGGTGTCCAAGAATGGTTAATCTCAGTCTCAGGGTCGTTGGTGAATTTGTTGTGATTGTTTATAATGAATGATATGTACACTCTTGATCCTTGTCTTTTTCCATCACCACAAATGTATCGTCTTATTCGCTACATACCAAAACCATACCAATTAGAGATAGCAAACCTTAGAGATACCGGGCTTGTTAAAATAGCGAACCTTGTTTAAATTAGAGATAGCGGGCCTTATTTAAAATTTGTGATAGCAAACCTTATTTGAAATTAGTGATAGCGAACCTTAGAAATAGCGAACCTTGTTCCGAATTAGTGATATCGAACCTTAGGTATAGTGGACCTTGTTTGTAATTAGCGATAGCGAACTTCATAGAGATAGCGAACCTTAAAGATAGCGGTCCTTAGAGATAGCGAACCGGCGCCGCCCGTTGATAGCATTTTTGCTCGAAACATTCCATATTGTGTGACATATTGTATTTGAAATTGTATTTAAATATTTATTCTGTTCTAAAATTGTAAAGGTGGTGTCGTTCGTCTCACAACTTCTACATTCTTTTGTAATGTTTGATGTAATATAGAAAGCAAAATAAAGTTTTA
Organism: Amphiura filiformis; assembly: GCF_039555335.1. NCBI lineage: Eukaryota > Metazoa > Echinodermata > Ophiuroidea > Amphilepidida > Amphiuridae > Amphiura > Amphiura filiformis. Next base: position 25,412,353 of record NC_092638.1, read on the forward strand.
CTTATCTAGTCAACTGTTTTAAGAAACCTTATTATTTTGCGCGGGGGTACTTCAATATGAAATAAAAAAAGGTGTAAGGCTGACACTTTCACAGTAAGGGCCATTGGGTGAGAACAAAATGTAAAAAATATGGGATCATTGGGTGAGAGCATGATTTTTGGCATTCGGTGAGAGCAAAATGTAAAAAATATGGGGTCATTGGGTGAGAACATGACATTTGTTTTTAGATGGAACCTTTGGGTGAGAGCCGAAACAGTGCCACAGAAACCTCGAACATTAAATTTCTAGTTCTGAATGGCTTCAAATTTCTTTGTTTTGTCAAAGTAAATAACACAATCAATGATAAATGAAAGTTGCTGTTCAAATAAAATAAGGGTCTTTGGGTGACAGATCAAATGGAAAAATGGGGGGGGGTCTTCGGCTGACAGAGCATGTATTCGTAAACAAATGGGGTCTTTGGGTGACAGCGACGCTGAAAAGAGGGTCTTAAAAGCTATACATACGCATCACCTCCAAAGTGGGAGTGCTCCCGGGTGATTTTGTAAAAAAGGGCTCCTAAATGGATCCCGCGCGTGCGAGTGTCCTAGGCAGGCAATTACAAAGTAAAAAAATTACCATTTCCTTAGTTTATTGCTGGATGCTTACTTCATTCACTGGCGGTGGCATACGCAAATAAGACGGTAAGAGGATCACATGATCACATCCCGCACACTAAGCTGTATGTCCGCCAGTTCTCAGGTTCGCCGCCAAGTCTGGGAAATTTAACTAGGACGAGGAAACAATTCACAGAATGGGAAAAAATTGTTTCGGGATAGAGTCAGGCATGTACGTACGGTACGTACGCGTACGTAGGGGTGCGTCATTTTTCATGACTTGTTATTTTCGTTGGAGGTAGTCCGGTGGCAGAGCAAGGTTAGATGGTTTTGCCAGTTAAAGTAGTTTTCTTTGCTGATTATTACTCTTTGAGTGGTAAAAAATAAGATTTTGGGGGATGTAAAATGGTAACCCTTGGGGAATTAGAAATATTAAAGATGGCCGCTATAGATAATAAAAAAGCTCGGTTATTCACTAGTGGTATTAAAATAAATAATAACTTACAGTCAGTATTTTGTGTAAATTATTTGCCTTTTGGATGCTTTAAATATAAATTCTGTACAGTTTTAAATGTGACACTCTCACAATTCAAGAAATTTAAAATGGCCGATGTGTAACGGCATAAGCAAAACCATTAGTTTCAAGTTAAAGTTCTTTTGCCAGATTTTGTTTCTTATAATAATTAATGTACACTCTAGAATTAAGCAGATCCAGTTTGACATTTTACTTCTTCACAATCGCATAAAAAAATTCCAAGATGGCCACCACCGAAATGAAAGGTAGAAATATAACACAATTTGGAAGACTTTTTGCAAGGGAGTGTGTTGAGTGACAGCCCGGGGTTAACCCGGGGGGTTAACAACTTCCTATTTGGTGATATCTGAACTGATATCTGTGTCAAATTATCAGCCCAACTTGTACCAATCCTTCCTGAGTGTCTTCAATTCCTTGACGACTAATATCAACAGCGCCTGCAACTGTAGCTGAAATTCTTGAAGTGTAGGACCGATCATTAAAGCAACACATAACCATCTTTGAATCTTTGAAAAACACATGAAGATCCAAATATTGGTAAATTGTGCTTTATAAATCCACTTGATTACTCACGTTTTTAGACGTTTCATCTTCCTACGGAAGACTTTATCAGTAATGTGATGAACCAGCAACATTCCTATTCTCATCTCCAGAGTGCACAATTCTTTGCAGTAGCTGGTCATATAGATCCCTTAAGTAAAATTTCTTGTTTCAACGTGGTGTCCTTCTCCAAATATTCTCTCACTATCTCCAGTGTTTTATTGATAGGGGTATTTGTGAACAGCGACACGACGTCATGTGAATTGAAAATATCCTCGTCGTCAATTCTGACCGTAGCAAGTTCCCTAACTGAAATGGCAGGGATGTGCCTCGGCCATATTAAAAGTAGGGGCATTCAGGTCAAATGTACAATTACAAAAATATGGGGTCATTCAGTACACAACCTGAATAAAAATGGGTCATTCGGTATGAAACTTTGAAAAAGGATGGTCATTGGGGTAACAAAAAGTAAAATGGTAAAAAGTCATTGAGTACAGGATTGCCAAAAGAGTAAAGTACACATAAATAAGTGCCAAACTGCATAAAAACAACTTGGCCACCATGGAAATGTGAAAAATCTCATTATTTCTGGAGGAGAACACAAATACCACCTACATTTGGGAATTAAAAGGGGTCATTGGGTATAGCAGGAAATAGAAAAAGGGGGTCATTGAGTACATGAATTTTTAAAGGGGTTCATTGGGTAATAGGTAGGACCATAACACAAAAAAGGGGGTCATTGGGTACAAGCCGATTTGAAAAAGTCATATCCATCGGTATATGTAACAACCGTGCACCTACCTTGTCTGCACCCATTATTATTATTATTGACTTGTCCTTTTTCAACTGTTTGAGTGCTACTCTTTCATCTTTGCTAATGTTCGATTTCGGGATTTTTGCTGATTTTAACACTCCTGCGACTTCCGCGCGAAGGTTCTGTGCTTCTCCAGGTGGTTATTTCCAACTCACTGTCTCGGTCAAGACAATGAAATCCTCGTTGGGTATCCTGTCCACCGACACAGCGAAATATTATTTAAACCTTTGGCCAGCAGAGAATTCTGCGAGTCCGTAAGCTTCCTTTCTGTGTTGTTACAACCCATTTTTTCATCTGTGTTCCCGGCAAGTCAATATCCCATTACTCGTTGACTGCCGATAAACGTCCCAATAAATCGGACTTATCAGTTCTCATGATAGATATCCATGGCTAACGATGGTTAACTATGAAAACATGTTAAAGGACATCAAGAAAATTTTCTAAGTTATTTATTTTGAGCTTTTTCGAGTATCGACGAGTAATGGATATATTCTGTAGATTTAGGTTTTGTCTGTGACTGCTAATGTGAGGCCGTCGTAGGTCGTACGAGGCTCAAACTCGGTGGGTGGGTGTAGTTCTGTCCTGGCAAGAAGAAGTTTATGTTCGTTAAGTAATCCGACCCCGGGGCCCCTCCCAGGGGTCATTTGAGGTCAAATGACTAAAACTGTCATATGGGCATGAAACTAGGTCGTACGGGACTCAAACTCGGTGGGTGGGTGACGTTCTGTCCTGGCAAGAAGATGTTTATGTTCGTTAAGTCATCCGACCCCGGGGCCCCCTCCCAGGGGTCATTTGAGGTCAAATGACTACAAACTGTCATATGGGCATGAAACTAGGTCGTACGGGACTCAAACTCGGTGGGTGGGTGTAGTTCTGTCCTGGCAAGAAGATGTTTATGTTCGTTAAGTCGTCCGACCCCGGGGCCCCCTCCCAGGGGTCATTTGAGGTCAAATGACTAAAAACTGTCATATGGGCATGAAACTAGGTCGTACGGGACTCAAACTCGGTGGGTGGGTGGCGTTCTGTCCTGGCAAGAAGATGTTTATGTTCGTTAAGTCATCCGACTCCGGGGCCCCCTCCCAGGGGTCATTTGAGGTCAAATGACTACAAACTGTCATATGGGCATGAAACTAGGTCGTACGGGACTCAAACTCGGTGGGTGGGTGTAGTTCTGTCCTGGCAAAAAGATAGTTATGTTCGTTAAGTCGTCCGACCCCGGGGCTCCCTCCCAGGGGTCATTTGAGGTCAAATGACTAAAAACTGTCATATGGGCATGAAACTAGGTCCTACGGGGCTCAAACTCGGTGGGTGGGTGTAGTTCTGTCCTGGCAAGAAGATGTCTATGTTCGTTAAGTCATCCGACCACGGGTCCCCTCCCAGGGGTCATCTAAGGTCAAATTACTAAAAAGTGTCGTATGGGCATGAAACTTGGTAGGTACAGTCAACATTTAAAGCAGCATTTTTTGAAGGTCATTTTGGGGTCATCCAAGGTCACCACGGGTCATCTGAGGTCAAATTAGTAAAAGCTCATATATGGGCATGAAACTTGGTAGGTACAGTCAACATTTAGAGTTATAAGTTTAGGTCATTTTGGGGTCATCCAATGTCACCCTGGGGTCATCTGAGGTCAAATTAGTAAAAATTGTCATATGGGCATGTCATTATCAGCCTGGTAATCGCGCCCAGCCGAGAACCGCCAAATATGGGTAACCGCCTAGTCTATTTTAAAACTGATGCATCAATGACTATGTTCATCATGTCATATAGAGGCCTTGCATGCAACGTATCATCCCGTAAATATGGCGGACTACTCAAATGCATTCAACAAAAGCATGATTGCAATCTACCGTGACAGTTCGTCTCACACACAAATCCTGCACTACGATCAAATAGGTTGATGACAACATCTGATTGAATGGACTGCACTCCGCCATAACTACGGTGAAGGACACCGGTTGAAAACGTTTGTTTGGAGCCAATAAATAATTTCATGCAGGGCCTCTATTGTATCATTCTCACATAGATATAGAAATACTAAATTCGTTCACTATCTATATTTTTACTTCTAGTAGAGCTCCAATCTAAGGGTTAAAGTTATGTTTTAGGTTAGGTTAGGATTTTTTAAAGTACCCAGTACAGTGAACCTTATGGTACAAATGCGCGCGAAAATTTTAGCATAGGCCTATTGAAACTAAACTGGTGAATTATGGGACAAAAGTGGAATAAATTCGCGCAAAGCGCTAAAAATGGCATTCTGTGGCTATAAAATGGCCAAATATGAGGTTAATTTCGACACAAACCAATACACAGGCGTCAATATTGGGGGTGATTATATTGACCATCCCCTGGCAAAATATTGTGGCATTTATCCCCCCCGATCTACGCCTATGTAATTTAGAGCCCTGTGACTCCATCGGTCTCCCTCTCCCTCTCTCTCCTTCCCCCCTTCCTTTTTTTCTTCCTCCCTTGGCGGAAACTCTAATTACATAGGCACAAAGGACCAATTCGCTACTTGCACGGTTCCGCCATTATGCACTATGTGCGGGGAGAGCCTCGAACTGGCAGCATACATGAAAGGAAGAATTATGTAACCTTACACAGAACGTTATGACTAGTTCAATTCCCATTCATGTCTGCTGCCAGTTCGAGGCTCTCCCCGCACATAGTGCATAATGGCGGAACCGTGCAAGTAGCGAATATGCGATACGTAATCTATTTCCTCTTCTTTCTATATCTAACCTCCTTGGGCCTACATATTAGTACTGATATATCATACGCTGGCGAAATTACGTAATTAATCGGATTAATTAACATACTGAGCAATAGGTGAAAACAATTTTGACAAAAGGAGTTGTCCTTGTCAATTTGTAGACATGTACTTTTGATTATTTACATAGCTTCTTCTCCAATCACTGTGTAAAACATCCATCCAAAAATCTGATTGCTATTATTATATGGATGAATGGACATATCACAAAAGGATTGCTTATCTCAATAGGGCATGTACTTAAGCATTTTTTTTAACTGACCGGCGTTATTGGGCGTTTTATCGGAGGTCACCGAGTAATGCCGAAGATCAAAATCGATTTTATGTATTGTGTATGTATCATATGACGCTCGTATTAATTGTCTCTATGCGCTTGAGAATTCAACAATATAAATAATGGTAGCTCTATTATAATACACATTAATGTTTTAAGCAGATAAAATTCCAAAATATATTACGTTTTCTGCCTTTGCTTGTCACGTGGTAGGCCTATGTTGAATTTGCGATTATATTTTTAAATAAGTTTCAGCTGAATAACAAGAAGACTAGTGGCCTAGTGGTCTAAGGCGCTAGGCTCATAGAGTACTAAGCGTTGCGCCGTGAGTTCGAACCCCGCCTCTGCCAAACTTTAAAAGAAGTAAATTAAAATTTGACTTTTTTTAATTTCATATTTGGGAAATGTGACTGGGAGAATTTATGTATGGTGTGGAGTGGTGTGATAGGGCATGTACTTTAACTGGCCGGCGCGGTCCGGTGACTAAGTCTTTATTGGGCGTTTTATCGGCAGTCAACGAGTAATGCGGTACGGCACTTCTTTTATTCGCTAGTTCTTAATTTTTCTGCCTCCGCAGGAGGTAGTATGCTTTGAAATTTACACCTAAAATGCCGCACATTGCGCGGCATGTAGGCCGATTGTACAAATTTATATTCTGACAAGTACTCTAATTTCCGCCCAATATCGAGAGCCCAATATATATCCCCCACCTCTTTGCGCCATACATAAATTCGCCTATCGCCATTTCCGAATGTTCAAAAAGGTAATCACGCTTCCTCAGCATGTGCAATAAATTAGCATTAAAATTAATCTTACTCTATAGGGATTCTAGAAACGCCTAGCACGTGGCGCCAATGGCGTGGGTCTATCAAGTTAATGAATTATGCATTAGAATATTTTCAAACTCATATGTTGTATAATTGAAGACCGAATTAAAAAGACTAGCTTGCGTATGCCGTCCTGTAAACCAGACCAAAAATGCCATACTGCGCAGGTCAGCAACCAATCACGGCGCGCCTTTGTCATGACGTCAGACGCAAACTAGTCTTTTTTAATTCGGTCTTTAATTATAGGTTGTAGCCTCAGCGCTCATCAGCAGCCACACCACCTCAATGCCTTCGGTGTGATCAGCAGCTTTATCGTTGAAGACAAGTTGGAAAACCGTTATGCTGTGGCAATGGGAATACACCTCAAACAAGGTTTAATTTCATGATTACATGAAACCTGATTATTAATGCAAAAACTTTGGCTGGAGAAGTTGAAGCTGACGTTCATGGCGACACTTTGGATGTGATAATTTGACATCATGGATTGTTTTGTGCAAAATTGGAGGTATTTTTGTGCCACGGCGAGTCAGCAGACCGACTGGCATGCATGCTAGGCTCGACTAGGCCACAATCATGATCCGATGCATTTGAACTGCAATGTATGGTATGATACGCCTAGCCGCGCCTATGGCCGGCTTCATTGCTGCCCGGGCATTGCTGTTCAAATACATGTACTAAAGTATTGCAATTTTATTGCGTTGATATAATTCGGAATAATTCGTTTTAAAGTATTTGCTTCCCCAATTCCCATGCGTGGTTGTGTTTTATGTTCTACTGAGTACTGTTGCAATATTTTTGCATGCATACCCATGACCGTTTCAAGACTTTGACTGAGAAATTTGCTTTTTGTTTGTTAAGATAAAAATAAAAATAAAATGCAAGAATCATCTTTCCCCACACAATACTTCTTACAAACAAGGTGTTGATATTGGCCCTTTCGATGCAAGACAAAGCACAAATGAAGGAAACAAAACAAAACAATAATGTTTTTGATTTTTTATTCAATTACACATACAAAAGAGTAATGACCTATAAAAAGACCCCCTAAATATAATAATATTAATATTATTTTAGTCCTGAATACAAAATATAATAAACAAGCATTTAAAAAATCTGAAACGTTACAATCGTAATTTTCAGTCAAAAAATCCACGAGAAATGACTCTTGATACAACTTAGGCATATATGCATTTAAAAAACAGAAACGGCTGCCTGCATCTGGAACTCTTCATATCTGAAAGTTTGAAGGTCTTATTTCATACATCAGAATTATCTGCAAGATTGCAAGATGGCTTTAGGTGACCGTGGCCCTATTGGCTAATGCACAAATTTAGATTTTCTTTCTTTTTAAATAATATGTTAAAGCTTATGCCCTGTAGATTACATTCGGTTCTTGAGATATGGCCTGTCAAAATGGTGCGAACCCAAAAAAAAAAATTGGCAACAACTTTCTTTTTATTTTCTATATTTTTGACAAGTCCAGTTGCCAGATGATTTTCTAATTACATGTATGAATTATGCAAAGTAAAGATTTCAGATACAATTAAATGAGCTATAGTAGGCCTACTGAGGCATGGTACATGGGTAGAACACACACTGTAGACCTACTACAAAATTACGGTTGCGTTTTGGCAAATTTCAATTTGCATAATTAATTTGGGCCACTTATTAGAAAAGTTGATTAGGGCCCTAATTAATTATGCAAATGGAAATTTGCATGGAAAAAAACATTCATGGGTTTTATATCTTATTTTGTAGCCGATCTGAACATTCTACTTTGTACAATTCTTGCATATATAATTAGAAAATAAGGCCTACCTGACATCATTGCATATCAAAAATAAAAGAAATTTGTTGCCAACTTCTTGGTTTCGCGCCATTTTGACAGGCCATATATTTTGGTAACCGAATATCCGATTAAAATAAAATTTTCAGTCTTGTAATCAGGAGAGAATGGACTCACATATTTCAATCAGACAAAAATCTATATCCAATAGCGTTACCTTAAAGCTAGCATTATAAGTGTCTCCTTAACTAATAACAAAAGGTGCCCACTGGTATCTTGGAGGCATTGTCTTTTTTAAAGACATTTCTTGTTGTCTTTGAGGCTGTTTAACGTCTTAATTTGTCTTTCCTTTGACTTTTCATGTTCCGTTTTGCGTTTGTTTTCCAAATGAAATTCAAGATGGCGGCATACATCGGCTTGCTCGTGGCCATCGTTTTTACTTTCGAGTGTTTCTAGAACTTGTCCGTGTAATTTTTGACTTTGTTAGATCGGCTATTCTGTTGCTAACGACGCGAATGCGTTCTCTTACCAGTTCGTTTTGGGCTTTCTGTATTTCCATGCCTTGATGGTGTTGATCGGGCAACGTAATTTTAAACTATTGGGTGTGATCCCGCTATCTTTACAGCGATGCGTGGAGGTTAAATGGTTGCGATGGCGTGCAATTTTCTCCTCAAACCTCTCCAAATCACGTACGTTTTTCACTGTCTCTTGACCATAACGACTTCTTAACTCTTTGAATAAGTTCATCAGGATTGTTTGATATCAAACATGTCAAATATTGGTAAATTGTGCTTTACAAATCCACTTGATTACTCACGTTTTAGACGTTTCATCTTCCTACGGAAGACTTCATCAGTAATGTGATGAACTAGCAACACTCCTGGCAAACTCGTTCAAGTAATAATCTGTTCGCTTCATGTTTGGCTTACGTTGTTGTGTAGATGTAGTGTGTTTGCGATGTATTTTACCGAGGGTAGATACTGGTCATCTGCTAAAACCATTGCTTTATCATATTGCTGCTAGTGTATATATTTACTAAGTGTAAGTAAGCGCATTGAGGCTTTCGCTCAATGCCTAATATAAATGGCTTTCAAAAAATTATTTTTTGCCGCTGTGCGGCACTCTCATATGCAATTGGTACTGAATAAGTTCAAATGTTACTGTACTGAAATTTTGGTATTGAAGGCAATTTAGTTTTACCATGGAAATTTAATCTTTTAAGGATTGTTTTATCGTTGTATTAATTTAATGATAAGTAGTTTTGTCATTGGGGCTATATTTCTGGCCTTGATGCGAAGGGATATGAATTTAGATTTTTTGGTCTTCCGTAAGTTTAATAGTCCCGGCTGTTTATTGTTTGTATTCAGGTTCGGAGTAAACTTATTTTCATTTTAAGCAACGCGTGATGGAATCGGAAACCAGCGAACATTGGATCGGCATCGTATTGTGATGGGGTGAAAGCTGTTTAACACGCAAAATCACCATGCAGCACAGTGTGCAAATTTGACCAATATTTATGAATATTGCATGGTACCTATTGGGAAAATTGCCGGATGGTGTCCAAATTTGACTAGAATATACTTTATGGTCAATACTATAGAGTGAGTTTATAGTTTATGTAGACCTATGTGAACTGTTAGTATAGATGAACAAAATATTTATATTTAGTATTAGTTCTATGTATTTTACAAACATTAATTAACAACAGAACAGACAAAACTGCAATGATAGAAGGGTTAAGAAATGTTTTCATCTTGTTCATTCAAAGATTAATTATTGCATCATGACCAACGGTTGTTTGATGTGATCATTTATTAATTTTTCTAACAAAACATTATATAATGTTCAGTTCTAGACCTGGACAATACCAACAGCTATCACACTAATATAACATCTATTTTTAGCTCTTTTTAACATAGATTTTTGTTTCTATATCAAATTATTCATCCTTTTTATGTTTTTGTGGTAATTTTTATTCTATAAACTGTACATTTGTGTGCAAATTGAGGGCGCTATTTACATATATTTTAAATTTAAAATAGCCAAATAATATGACTTATTCCCTTACAATAATATCATTATACAAGTGTCTACTCCTTGTAAGGGGTGGTGCAATAATTATGTGTACCCGGGGGGGGGGGTGAATTCTCAAAATGGTCTGCCAAAATTCGCTTGCCCCCCCCTTTGGCCGTGCTAAAAACCTTTGCCCCCCTTTCGACGTGCCAAAAACCTTTGCCCCCCTTTTGACGTGCCAAAAATCTTTGCCCCCCTTTACACATGCAAGATTTTGGGGAACCCGAATTTAAAACCTTAAATTGTCTTAACATATAATGCGAGCGCAGCGAGCAGGAAATTTTGCATATTTGAACGTGTTCGTAACGTTTTCCTACGCCTTTTAGGGCGTAATATAGAAACAGTGCCCAAAATATCTGTGCCAAAAATTGCTTGCCCCCCTTCGACCTGCCAAAATCGCTTGACCCCCCTTTCGACCTGCCAAAATGCTTGCCCCCCCTTTTGGCCTGCCAAAAATCTTTGCCCCCCCTATAATTCACCCCCCGGGGTACACATAATTATTGCACCACCCCTAAAGATGCAAACAAGATTTAATAATAATAATAATAAGATAAATAGCGCCATCATTGTTCAACTTGTCTTAAAAATGATTCAGTTTTACATGCCATCAAACAACTGAATATATGAATACAAAACCCACCTGAGTCCATACTTTGGCCAAATTGAGTTTAGCATGGGAAATTGTTGCTATACATAGGCCTGTCATATGTATGAAAGAACAACTCAAATTCATTATCTGTGTCTAGTGAAGCATGTGAAAAATAGCATGTATGAAAGAATCACCCAATTCCATGATTTGAGTCTTGTAGCACATTGATTGAAATCCAGTATGTATAAAAGTTCACTTGTAACACATTCATTTTTAGAAAGTGACTTTTGAAAAAAAAATGGGTTTAATAAAATTAAGTGTGTGGTTTATATTACATGGCAGAATGCTTATCAACATTATACATACCTGTGTGCTTTATTTTGTATTATCTTACTAGTGGTAATCTCATTCTAATATTGTTGTCTTTGTATATGATTCAAAAAACCACCCAAGTCCGAAATTTGAAATGAACCCCACAAAGTCCCTGAAATGCTAATCGTCATACCTAATACAAGTTAATCCACTCATTTGCACGTAAAACTTACCATATTGACCAGGTAAATCTAACTGACGGAATTAAAATGATACACAGGTTTTTCTCTCAAAATCACTTCCCATGGGTGGGTTTTGTATTCATGTATTCAACTGTGGACCGTAGTTGTGGGCTTACAACTGAAACCTATTTGCTTTGAAACATTTTATATACATTTTATTACTACATTAGTGCCTAATTTCAAGGATTCAATTCCAATAATTATTGTAAACCGAAGACAATTGTCACTAGACAATGCAATAGAACGAATACCTCAAAACAAGTAATTCCCATACCATCCAGTAGTCCAAAACAAATAATGCAAGTACTTATCTACCAGTTTATGTACAAACTGTCTGAAAAAGTGCCTTCATATTGTACAAAAACATGCATAACGGGCTTTTATTTTATGTTAAGTAAATAACTTTTACACTCATAACATATTTTCTTCAATTTTATCATAATGTACATGCGTGTGTACATATGTGTACATACGTATATTACATATATTTTGTACTCATTTTACCTAAGTTTGGTACAGATATTTTGTAAATAAGAACTGTTATACTCAACATGTTTGTACATGCGGGTTTTTAGGAACAAAAAATAAAAATTAATACACTCGCATGTAAGTTCATACGTGCTAGTAATAAACAATTTCAAAAGTTTAAACTGACTTTTCAGCACAAAATTCACTAACCTTGAATTTTCGATGTGTAACACAAGCTTCAGACCGCACAATACGCTGAGAAAAATATTAGTCTCACCTAAGGGACGCACCATTAGATTCTCAGGGGTGGGGTAGGAAGTTTAAAAAAACTTCACCCACTACATGAGCAAAAAAAAAACTTTCCCCACCAACACTAAAAAAAAAGAAAAGAAAAATCCCACCAAACTGTGTATAATGCATGAAATTAAAAAAAACCAAAACTTCGCCACCTTCGGCGGCAAAAAAAAATTCTTCCCCCCGATCCAAATTTCCTACCCCCCCCTCGAGTATCAAATGGTACGTCCCTAAGGATCCCACGCCAACTGAGAAAAAAATCAGGTGTGGTCTACGAGATTCCCTGCGGCGAATGTACAAGTTCATACTTCGGCCAGACAGGTAGACAACTCGGAGATAGACTGAAGGAGCAAAAAATGTAAAAATTGCATTCAACAGGATTTAAAAAATTGTGGTCTGTTGCATTCTGAATGCATTCAAATGCAAAATACCACAAAATGCCACATCACTACCACAATGGTAAGATACGAATGCATTCCGAATGCATTCTGAATGTAATAATTGCATTCGGCTTTGGTAAGGGTTATAGTACTTTTGATGATATTGTCTAAAAAGGTCCTATCTGTTAGCATTGTAGCGTAGCTACTGATCACTTCCTGGTCTTGTTATGGCGTCGCCCATGGGTCACATGGGCATTAAATTAAGTGCCTTTTATTCAATAGCCTATAATGACTGATTAAAGTATGTCGCTTCCATGGGGGTGTATGGATTTCAACTGCAATATCCCATTACCCTCTATAGTCATTATAATACAAACAGGCAGTTTATAATTTAGTTGAAGTTTGTCCGTATGCAACAATCACAATAACATGATTCATATCATTACATTTGAGCAATTAGTTAAATACGACTCCAACCAGCAGTATATTGGACTATTGCAGAAGTAAATGGCACCCCTCTAAAGAAGACATGTAAGTTTGTACCATAAAATTTTGGGAATTCCTAGACCAAAATTTTATCCAAAAAAATGGGAATTCCCATTTTGACAATGAAATGATTATAAAAATTGGGAATTCCCAGTGTCCCTAAATTGTTTTTGGGGGGAATGCCCAAGCCTAAAATAAAAAGGTGTATTTTTGTTGGGAATTCCCATGTGTTCTTTAGGGTTATGAAAACAATGACCTTTTCTTTTTTTTTGGGGGAATTCCCAGAGCAAAAATGGTGAGAATTTTTGGGCATCCCATGTCTTCTGGGGGGGGGTGCCTTTAATTTCTGGAATATCCCATTATAGTGAATATGCTATGTACTGATGGGAAACTGTAGAGAAAGTAAATTTTGACAATTTTTCTTGAAATTCAATATGTGACACGATCTGCTCCATTCTGGCCAAAGGAGGCATTTTTGAAAATTGAGTTACTATAATTGTTACCTTAGGCTATCATTTACTGAAAACTCCGGAGGTCTAGCATACTTGGTTCTAACGTTGTGAGGTTTTGCGATGTCTATTTTCTTATGTATTTTCTTGTTTGTTTACTTCATATTTCTGCCTTTATCTCAGTTTCAAATTTGCCACCTTTGGCCCCCATGGACCAGATTGTGTCATATATGTATTATTGTAGGTCAGCTGTTAATTTTTGATTCAATATAAGCCTGGATAAACAAATAAATAAAATATAAATAAGTACTTCTATGGATTTGAAAGTCCACTTTGTGGGATTGGGTCTCACATTCTCAGTCTCCCAAACAATGTGTCCCAAATTTTGAATTATATTTCAGGTGTTGCATGACTTGTTTTACAAATGAGAAACCTATTCACTGACATTTACACAAATTCTGTTAAAAACTACTATGTGTGGCTCAGTACATTAAACAACAAAATAATTATTGAACATTCAATTATTCTCAGGTGTAGCAGCACACCAGACTTAGTCACATTATAATAACCTTTCACGTAAGTACATTAAATATTAGCAAGAGATTCATTATGGAGACAAGAATTGTTAAATTTATACATTTTAATTTATACTGTAATGTAACATGTTGAAAGCTATCCACAGGCTTGTTTTCATGTTGGTATGACAGAGTTTTTAGACATGCACAATCCATAGAATCTCCTGATTTTCTTCTGTGTCATCCCATACAATATCGGATCAAGGCATGCATTACAAAACTGCAGGAGCAACAGAATGAAGAGAATATTTGGTTGGTTACACTTTTGGCAAAAGAGCTCAATGCTGATAACATAAAAACAATAAGGCAACATACATATTGCCATAGAGGAGACGACAGCTATGAGACTAACTGCAGGTTTGATGTAACGGCTTCTGGATGGCTTGGTTTGTGGCATTTGACCTGGTTGCGCTTGAGAAGGTGCATTTGCTTCTGGTTCCAAAGCCGTAGATGCCGTTGCTGAAGCTGCTGCTGACATACCAGATGATTTTGTCTTTTTCAGACGTTGACGGAGGAGATACAAAAATGCAGTGCTGAGCCCGCAAACCGTGATGACGGGACCAAAGTACACGGCGAGAAACACTGACATAGTGTATGCCTTCAAACGTCTGGGAGGAGTTAGACAGGTCTTGTCAAAGTCTATCAGTGCGGCAGTTTCGTCCAGTGATTTTGCAGGATTCCAGAGAATCTGCTCAATCATGGCTGCGGTAAATGCCGCCAACCAGCAAGCAGCGATCGTGATTTGGATCCGAAGCAGCGATTGCATTTTGAGATATACTGGATATTCTTTGAGGACCAGCAGACACCTGTCCAAACTGATAGCAATGAGGGTGAAAAGACTGGCATAGATATTAGTTTGTAAAGATATAGCCTGCAACCTGCAACCAATCTCACCCAATGGCCAGTATCCAGGAATTATGAACACTAAAGATTGCACTGGCAGGACAAGTAGCCCAGTCAGTAAATCCACGCAGGAAAGATTCAATATCAGCAGTTCACTTGGTTTCTCTCGCAGACCAGGTACTTTCCAGAATGCAACGATTATCATGGTATTGCCAATTACAGTCAGTGAGGAGAGGATAGGTATGAAGATTGCAAAGAAGACATTGACGTCTGGATACTGGAAATCATCATCAGTGTCTGGTGCAGGAGATGTTGCGGGGAGCATTGTCTGGGCCATGTCTGCCAGCGCTTGATTTTGATCTGTTTTTTATATCAGTTTTCAAATACTTGTTCAATGTTAGTGTATTCAAACAAATCGTAGGTTTCTTACATCATCAACTTGCAGCCAGTATCAACATTGAAAAGATGCAGGAAGTCTCTTTGTTGGGCTGTGGAAGTAAATGAAATTGAATTCCTGTTATATGTTTATATGGTGGGTTTCTACTAATTTAAAACCTTATAATTGAATTAGAAATGATGAATTTATAAAATTTAATAAAAAATAACAGGAGTGAGCACATACTACATAAAATTGTAAGTATTGGCCAGTTTTAAAAGTGCCATGTGAAGACTCCTTGTAATATGAAATGTCTTTACATGGAACAGTGAATGTAATAAAGCTAAAATAGACAATTATCAGCTGATTATGCACAAAGGGGAAAAAACCACACCAAAAACAAAACATTATATTTTTTATAAACGAATGTCTTGTTGCAATATGTGTTATGAATTGGTTGTCATGGGAAATAACTTTGTAAATATCTAAATTAAGTTTGTACTGAAATTGGTTTTTACGATTATTGCATAAAGCAAATTGAATTCAGGTGGTCTCAGAATGCTATGATGATAGATATCAAAACATTTTCAGGGATTGTCTATTTGGCTAGTTAGCATTTGGCTAGTTAAATCCAAAATCAACAGAGTGCGCTACATTTTGGCTAGTTAAAATTGATAATGTCAGGCTAGTTAAATTAAGGTTGATCAGGCTAGTTATTTTTTCTAGGTCAAGCTAGTTAAAATCATCAGTGTCAGGCTAATTAAATTAAGGTTGCTCAGGTTAGTTACTTTTCAAGCTAGTTAAAGTAAGGTTGCGCAGGCTAGTTATTTATTTCTTCAATGTTATTTATTTATTTCTTTCTTTATTTCTTCAATGTCTATAGTTGCTCAGGCTAGTTATTTTTTCAAGGTCAAGCTAGTTAAAATCGTCAATGTCAGGCTAGTTAAATTAAGGTTGCTCATGCTAGTTACTTTTTCAAGCTAGTTAAAGTAAGGTTGCTCAGGCTAGTTATTTATTTCTTCAATCTAGTTTAAAATATGTAGTCAAACAGTCAGACATAGCCATTGATCATGGGCATTGATGTTCCTGCTCTGTAGTGAGCTAACCTTATATCCACAGCATGATGGCATAGATTTGTGTGAAATCATTTCTGCGCTTTTTTGTTGCTTTTTTTGGTGATTGGGTCTCTGAAGATGTGTTCAAAAAATTGGTGTTCATTGATGATAGTGATGTCCAGTGAAGGGAAAGGGGAGAGTTTTTAGCTACATGTTCATGTAAGTTTCATTATGTTAAATTAGTGTTTCATTTGGCAAGTATGAGAGGGAAAAGTTTTATAATTTTAAACATTTTATAAGAAAAACAGTTATTATCCTTATTATTTAAAGGGATAAAGTCATTAATTAGCCTGACATTGATGATTTTAATTAGCTTGACCTTGACTAGTCTGAGCAACCTAAATTTAACTAGCCTAATCATCCGTAATTAAACTAGCCTGACACTGATGATTTTAACTAGCTTGACCTTGAAAGAATAACTAGTCTGATCAACCTAAATTTAACTAGCCTAATCATCCGTAATTAAACTAGCCTGACACTGATGATTTTAACTAGCTTGACCTTGAAAGAATAACTAGTCTGATCAACCTAAATGTAACTAGCCTAATCATCCGTAATTAAACTAGCCTGACACTGATGATTTTAACTAGCTTGACCTTGAAAGAATAACTAGTCTGATCAACCTAAATTTAACTAGCCTAATCATCCGTAATTAAACTAGCCTGACACTGATGATTTTAACTAGCTTGACCTTGAAAGAATAACTAGTCTGATCAACCTAAATTTAACTAGCCTAATCATCCGTAATTAAACTAGCCTGACACTGATGATTTTAACTAGCTTGACCTTGAAAGAATAACTAGTCTGATCAACCTAAATTTAACTAGCCTAATCATCCGTAATTAAACTAGCCTGACACTGATGATTTTAACTAGCTTGACCTTGAAAGAATAACTAGTCTGATCAACCTAAATTTAACTAGCCTAATCATCCGTAATTAAACTAGCCTGACACTGATGATTTTAACTAGCTTGACCTTGAAAGAATAACTAGTCTGATCAACCTAAATTTAACTAGCCTAATCATCCGTAATTAAACTAGCCTGACACTGATGATTTTAACTAGCTTGACCTTGAAAGAATACCTAGTCTGAGCAACCTAAATTTAACTAGCCTAATCATCCGTAATTAAACTAGCCTGACACTGATGATTTTAACTAGCTTGACCTTGAAAGAATAACTAATCTGATCAACCTAAATTTAACTAGCCTAATCATCCGTAATTAAACTAGCCTGACACTGATGATTTTAACTAGCTTGACCTTGAAAGAATAACTAGTCTGAGCAACCTAAATTTAACTAGCCTAATCATCCGTAATTAAACTAGCCTGACACTGATGATTTTAACTAGCTTGACCTTGAAAGAATAACTAGTCTGAGCAACCTAAATTTAACTAGCCTAATCATCCGTAATTAAACTAGCCTGACACTGATGATTTTAACTAGCTTGACCTTGAAAGAATAACTAGTCTGATCAACCTAAATTTAACTAGCCTAATCATCCGTAATTAAACTAGCCTGACACTGATGATTTTAACTAGCTTGACCTTGAAAGAATAACTAGTCTGAGCAACCTAAATTTAACTAGCCTAATCATCCGTAATTAAATTAGCCTGACACTGATGATTTTAACTAGCTTGACCTTGAAAAAATAACTAGCCTGATCAACCTTTAATTTAACTAGCCTGGCACTAGCCTGATCAACCTTTAATTTACTAGCCTGACACTTGTCACAATGTAGCGCCCTCTGTTGATTTTGGATTTAACTAGCCAATTTGTCGGTGATTTTTACATTTATCAACATTTTGGTAGTTTGTGTTTTAGCCATATATGGGTCAAAAATATATTTTCGGGCTTTCTTATTTTTTTCTGATTTTGAAATAAAGTATGAAAGGGCAAAACAACAGAATTTCTTGATCAAATATCAAACTAAATATTAAAACAGGTCTAGAATCTATAAAATTCTATATTTTCAATCGGACTGGAAAGAATACTTGAGCCCAAAAAAACCCAACATTTATAAGAACTAATTAACACACAAAAGCATGTCATACTATTTTTTATAAAAAAAATATTGAAGCATTGGCAATCCGGGTTCATCACTTACCTGCCTGGATAGATAGTTATCACAGACAAATTTCTGACCCTATTTCGATATCAGAGCTTCTCTGTCACGCTACACAGGTCACTTGTTCCACCTGGTAAACCAAACTATTGAAAATCAACAAAAGAGTAATGATACTGATTAAGATGTGTGGCTATTGACTGTTTAGGCTATAATTAGAATTTTATAACATGAAGATTTTACTATGAGTTGTTTTAGTGTGATTTAAGATTTGTTCTGCTTTTCCACAAGTCATGCCTGCCAACTTGTATGATCACTTTTAATAGTTCATCTCAAAGCCCCTGTGTGCATTACTAAAACCATAGACAATTTAAAGCATGTTTAAGGGGGTACTACACCCTCAATAAATTTGTGACTATTTTTGCATTTTTCTCAAAACTGATAACACGCTGGTAACAAAAGTTATGTATATTATAGGGGCAAGGAATCCAATTACCACACTGAAATTTCAGTGACCCAAGACAAGCGGTTCGATACTTATGATAGAAAATGAGGTACCACTAGGATGTACCTCATTTCCTATCATATTTACTGAACCGCTTGTCTTGAGTCACTGAAATTTCAGTGTAGTAATTGAATTCCTTGCCCCAATAATATACATAACTTTTGTTACCAGTGTGTTATTAATTTTTGAAAAAATGCAAAATAGTCACATATTTACCACAGGGTGTAGTACCCCTTAAATGGTCTATGCTAAAACTGTCTACTTTTAACCGCTTTATTCCTGAGTAAATTTCATTTCCCCCCACCTTTTCCCCTTCAAATCTACCACACAAAAATCGCACGTCTGACATTGTCATTGGCAAAAATAGCGTGTGTTGTAAATCTGAAAAAAATATCTTCATCTTGACCACAGTGAAACTATTTGTGCCTATTCTTTTCTGCATTAGGTTAAATCTTAAATAAAGATGGCCAAATACAAGCTCTAGAAGTTATGTTGATGTCCCAAAGGAAATCTTTGTAAGTTATATATACAGTCCAACCTCTCTAATCCGGACCTCTTTTATATGGATTTCACTGTTATCCGGCTGTGAAATCTTCACAGGAAAATATGTTTTTGATGATTTCACACCTTAATTCCATGCTCTGAATGCTTAGAATGACATAGCTATGTTGCATAAAGCATTCTAAAGCCATCTTTTATTGCCCCATGTTAAAACAATCTTTTGTTGTCACAATTTCAGTACTTGTAACAGTCAAAGGCTGGAAAAAAGAGGTTGGACTGTATGTTATTTACAGTATAATGAGAATGGCAAATGCTTGTACTCAGCATTTTAGAAGTGTTTTGAAAGGTAAATAATGCTACATTCGTTCCGGTATACCCATGTTTAATAATATCTGACTCCAAGCAATTCTAAAAAGTTGACAGCCCTAGTGTTTAGTTTTAAGCCCAGAGAAACACATCATTACGTAATTATTTATAATCCAACCAAAAACATTTCATTTTCAAATTACAACTGGGAATTAAAAATCTGAACAAATTGTTTAGCCGTGTAGAAACATGACATAAAAATCTGCAAGAAGTCTACTTATAAATCAAACAAGTTACCCATCTTAAGATATTAACATAAAATCTTATAAAATGCTGTCATCGTTTTGTCAAAAGCAAATTGAAAAAGAGAGAGAGAAGACTTACCTGTGTTGTAGGCTTGTACTAGCGTTGGTGTTCAGTCAAGTGGTAGAGTTTTATGAAGATTGAGCGGTAAATCTTAGGTTGATTGTTTCTCAACAGTACAACATTACTAAGTAGAATAATAAAGATATCAATGTGATAGTGATGCAACAGTACAACACTGAGATTAATCACTTCTAAAAAGACATACGACATGCTTTTGATTGATATAGCGGTGTATTTCCAATGGTTTTGGCAGGTAGACCAATTTTCATCGTGAAATGCTGGATGTTTTGCATTTTCGCACAAAGAATGATTTCCAGACTGAATGTCCAAAACAGTTTTGTATAAATACAGAAGAATGATGGGGCAATAGTAATAGTACCTTTACACATAGCAACCTTCTCCAGACAGAAGCATGGTACAAATTAAATTAGCAGTAGTGTGAATAAACAAAGCAATTGATGACAAAAGCTTGAGGTAGCACCTGTATGCAACCTCTTCCATTGTGACCATCAGCCGTCCCAGAACAACGCCAAATATGGATTAAAAGACCTTTGACCTTGGATGTACAACAGCATGTTATGATCTAATGGGAAACTGTGCACATCAACAAACACCATTTCTATCAAAAGGCAACGGCCGATATAATTTGAAACCACATAAATTACTAGAGTTGGTTCTTCTCTTGGATTTGGACCAAGCTTTAGAATATCGAATGTTGCGTTTTGAAATAAAACAAACCAGAAATTTATCACCCATTGTAAAGATATGGCACATGTACCGAATACATGTACATACATTGGCTGACCTTGTGGATTTCCTGGCCCAGCCATGCTAACCACATAAGGAGATTATACGATTAACCTAGTGCAGCTATTGTCATAGCAGGGTATTATTATGTAACTTCCTGATCCATATTTGGCACTCTCTTGGACTGATCAGTGGAAATTGCATTAACACAGGAGTTTAATCGCTAATTTGCCAGATTTAAAACAAAATGTGGATGGCTTAACTGATATTGTGATTAGAAATGGTCCATGCAAATGCCAGATTATCCATGTTAACTGTGTGCCTTAAGGGATCTAGAATGAACGTTTATGGCGTTTGGACAGTATTTTTGTGGGACATGAGAGCACCTAAGACGTATCGAATTGCATTCTGAATACGAAGCATGTCTTTCTGATATCAAATAATTTTAATTTTTGAAATTCACGATATAATACAAATTTTATGACAAATTATTAAAATTTGATATTTGTCAAATTTTGATATATAACAGTCCTCGAAATAAATTTTTATAAATCTAATGATATATTCTTAAAGTGTATGTAGCTGGAAGGAAAAAGCCGACGATCAATTGAAAATTTTGACCTTTTATATTGAAGATATGGATTTTTCCCCAAAAGACCTATTTTTTGGTGTTTTGGGGAAAAAATCCATATCTTCAATACGAAAGGTCAACATTTTCAATTGATCGTCGGCTTTTCGTCCCAGCTACATACACTTTAAGTATAAATCATCAGATTTATAAAGTTTACTTCAAGTACTGTTAAATGATTTGCCATAAAATGTGTATTACACTGCGAATTTCAAAAATCAAAATTATTTGATATCAGAAGGACATTCTTCGTATTCAGAATGCAATTCGATATGTCTGATGTGCTCTAATGTCCCACAATAAATACTGTCCAAACGTTCATACCCTTCCCTTAAATTAGACTGAATAAATGAACAATAAATGCTATCTGAACTTTACAAATTTCAAGCGGTCTAAAGCAGGATAAATTGTCATCATGCCATACACGTTTTACAATCTTTGCAGTTGGTAGACTCAGCTACAAGTGAGTGAACACTAAAAATTAATGATTTTCACATTCACGTTTTCTTGAGGTATAGCAAAGGGACAAAATTGGGAAATTAACAAAATAACCTCTGGTGATATTAATGAAAAAATAAATGCACAAGGTGTAAATGCTATTGATTTTCATTGCTTGTATTTAAATTGAACCAAAATATGATAAAAGCAGAGATTTATTACATTTTTCCATCAATGTTTCATTTTGAAACATGAATGTTACAATTGATCGTGACGTTTATTAAATTTTTTCAAGATTATTACAATCACCGTCAAATTGGCAAATTTATGACTCATTTCAATTCCAATATTTTCCATGGTAGCATCCAGTATTGCTGGAAACTTTGCAAATACTGATAACAATGTCTTCTAGAATGATAACAGTCTGATAAAATTATCAATATGAAGCAACAAAATGACTTTTTGTCATACATGATTTACAAAATCATAAATCCTGATAAAATAAACATTTTGTATATATTCAGCTTTAAATGACATGTATTTGAATAAACACTAAAAATGATTGATATTTCGTTTCGTTATTAGTTGGCATGTCTGATTTATGTTATAGGGTTATGAAGCAATTATTATATATATAGGTTTTCCCAGAGTAATTCGCACTTGTGTCATTGATATTCATACAAAAGACATTTCAATTTCGTCCCGAAAAATCTTCGAGCTAGAAACTCTAGTTCAATTTCATAATTGTGCTATTAGATTTCAATATTGTACCATTATATTTCGTATTTGTGTCATTGATTTTCGTCAAATTGCAGGTCAAATTCGTCTGAAAATGTCTAGCGATCCATTTCGCAAAAGCAAATTCGTCATTTGTCATTGATATTCGTAATTGTTTCATTTAATTTCGTCTCCTATAGGCCTATATGCTATATATGTTAATCATGTAAATCATGCATGTATTCTGGGTGGCGGTCATTTTGGTCTGTTTTTTTTTTATAAATATATATATATTTTGTATATACTTTTTATTTTATTTTTTTATTTGTGCTTATCATGCTTATGGGCTTATATATATATTGTGTGAACGAGCTGGTCCATGGGGGCCAAAGGCGGCAATTTTGAAAATGAGATAAAGGTAAAAATATGGAGTAAAAAACAATAAAATACATAAGAAAATAGACATAAAAAAACTTCAGAACTTTAGCACCAAGTATGCTAGACCTTTGGTGTTTTCAGTAAATGATAGCCTATATTGTATGTATAATGTATAATGGATTGTTTTTATTGCATGTAGGCCTAATTATGCTCTGTCGTTCTTTCTTTCTTTGGTATATCATACAAGGCCTAATAAGTCAATTGCATTGTAACTCGTGCTACACTTTTAGGCATCATTTTACATGCTTTATGCTCCAGCTTGAAAACTCATTTAAGTGGAATCTTTTTTTTTTCTTTTCTTATATATAATTTTAAGATTGTTTAAGGTTTTCCTTTTTAACTAAGAATAACATAAACATAACCTAAACTAAAAACATAAACTAAAACGAACAAACACTGTCCTGTTAAATAGACATATTAAACATCCATTTAGCACCTGACGAATATAAATAACATTTGTATTAAAATGAATGACAAAAGACGAATATATTGCTTTTACGATTTACAAACCATCGCCACGCGAGACGAAATTGACCACAGATTTGACGAATATCAATGATACAAATGTGAAATATATTGATACAAATATGAAATTCAATGACCGAATAATGAAATTGCTTTTGAGTTTGTGCGATTTCGATTTTTTAGGACGAATTTAAACTGTCCTTTTTATGAATATGAATGATATAAGTGCGAAATACTCTGGGAAAACCCATATTAGCAGTGATTATTTTGCATTATAACATAAATTGGAATTAAATTAAAGTATCAGAGAACCACTGATGATTTCAATTAAAATACAAAAGAGTCCAATAACCTTGTACAATTGTCAAGAGAAAATGTAATCAGTGTGGTAAAGAAAGCCAGCCGCACTAATAAAGAAGCAACAAATCTGACATCAATCTATAATTAATCAGTTAGGGAGTTGATTAAGGGGGTACTACACCCCTGTGGTAAATTTGTGACAATTTTTGCATTTTTCTCAAAAAATAATAACACACAGGTTATAAAAATTACGTATATATATTATTGGGGCAAGGAATCCAATTACTACAATGCAATTTCAGTGACTCCGGTTCAGTATGATAGGAAACGAGGTACATGCTAGCTGTACCTTATTTCTTATCATAAATAACAAACCACTTGTCTTGGGTCACTGAAATTCCAGTGTAGTAATTGGATTCATTGCCCCTATAATATACATAACTTTTGTTACCACTGTGTTATTAGTTTTTGAGAAAAATGCAAAAAAAGACACAAATTTATCGAGGGGTGTAGTACTTTAAGTTTTCGTGATAAAACCTGAAATGGTGGAGATGCATTTGTAAACGGCATTCTTGCAATGTTAATCATACACCAACTTGCTGCATATTCACCTCATTTTTTTTTTAATTTCAGGCCAAAGGGAAGATGCACATCACATATTGGTTAAAGCGTTATTGTAACATTTCCATAACAAATAGATCGGTATTTCTTTTCCATAAAATGTTAGCTTTTACTGCCAGATGTGTCACCTTTTAATTTTGAGCCAAACACCTGAGGTAAGAAAATTGAAATTTACTACCAGCGCCGATGCTGCCATTAGTCGTGCTGATGGCATGGACCTGTGATGTTTATATGACCATCACACACGCTATGTAGTACTGTGTTATGAACATCACATAGGTGTTCAACTACTATCTCCATCGTAATAATTTTAAACAACTGTTCCTGCGCTTTATTCAAAATTTCCAAAAAGTCTACTAATCTACAGTGCCTAAAGGCTTCATTTTTCAGGGTATGTTAGTTTAATAAGGTACACCTGTTGCAGTTATCTCCATGGCAAATTCGCCACGAACCCCTATCTGTCTAAAACCCGATTAGTGGTACCATAAACCGATTTACGGTATATCAATTATTGTCCATGTGACAAATCCAGCCATTTAGCAACGGAGTACTCGAGTATTCACTGCCTTATACAAACACATCATTTACATAACAACCCCCATTCATCGATACGTCACAGCGAAGGTATCGTTATCAATTTGTACTTCTATGTGTTTCTATAGTCTGATGGAAAAACTGAACATAAACCCCGGAATATTACATAAAATTGGCGTCATCATCTTTAGATTGCAGGAAATAAAGAGAAAATATCCAAGAAATGGAAGGAAACGGATGTTTTTAATGTGAAAGTGTGATATTATTGCATTTGTATCCATTCATTTAGTTGACGGGATGCACGCACCCGATCAATACATGCACTGCCCTTTCCTTACCTGTATCAAGGTATCCAACACTGTGGTAAAATTGTATATAAGATACGGTAAGCAGGAAGAGTAGCTTGCTGCCTCAACTGTCCCACCCTATAGAATGTCAAGATTAGCACTAGCTGGCTGGCTCTGTGTCTTCTGTCAAGATGCTTATCTGAAAGGCGATACCATACTTTCTTGCTTCAATTCAATAGAACTCGACTCAATGTACAAATTATGTTTACTGCTTTATCAGGTAAAAATAGCAAGTAGCAACCACTTAAACCCGATCCTGACTCCACATCGCAGCGCGATGCGATGCTACAAAAATGCAAATCTGAGTCAGGCCCTTACGAGCTCGGCGGTGAAAATTCTCACTGCGCGGTGAAAATTTCGGTCCGCGATGGAGTTGGGTTTTGTTCAACTTTTTCGCATCGCTCTGCGATATCGCAGCGTGCACGCTTGTGATTGGCTACTGGAAAATCCAAATCGTTAGAATGACCTTAAAATAAGACGCAGACTCCCCCCCCCCCATGCTTTTAAAACATCGCGCGATAAAATTAAAATGTACATTTTAATTTCATTGCGCGATGCTGCGATGTTTTAAGAGCATCAGGATCGGGCTTTTAAATTACACTCACAAATCTGTGATGTAACTTGTTTGTGGCCAGGTAATTAATTCCATTAAATAATTAGCCTATATTAGATCGTTCTAGGCTAGAATAAAAATTCCCTTTAAAAGGGAAAGCCAGCCTCTATGTAGAAGAGGTCTTGTAATTAGTTTTGGTCAATGTGAAAGGCATTTTTAGGATCACGCTTACATCTACATGACAGTCCACCAAACCATCAACGATGAGAATATGCACACTAAAACAGCAGAAAACATTAATTCCTAATCTCATGTCAACTCTTTTAATTCATTACTCCAAATTGTTCTGGTCTGTTTGTTTTTTGTTGTTGTTGTTGTTGTTTTGTTTTTTGTCTTTTCAGCTTTTTACCCACGATATCTCAATTTCCAATTTTGTAATACCAGAACTTACAAACTCAATATTTTCGCTTAGGAATGTCCGATTTCACTGCTTTCGATATATACACTGCCGATTTGAGTTAACTTACATGTACATTTTATTTTAAAATAACTTAATTAATTCGCAATGTATAGTTTAAGCCTACTATATTATAATAGATAGTGGCCAGCACATTTATAAAGGACTGGTTACTCACTACAATCTTCACTCTTAAACTGTGTTTTTCTGAATGTGCTGATCATGTTGATTGCCGGGGTTGATTGCTAGTCGGAAACTCCTGCGAAGCTATGGACATGGCATCTTACATACTCCATTCTATAACAGTCTGCCTAGTGCCTTGTGTGTGTTCTCTTCCATCATTTTGTTGAATGTAATTTTATGAATCAAATAGTTATGTGTCATTTTATTTATAATAAAGAAGTTATTAAATTAATAAAGTAAGATAATTTATTTATCTATAAGTGCATGTCAAATGGGGTACATTGTTCAATACTATAGGCATACATGCATAAATTATGCCCATATTATAGCTAGGCCCTAAAAACTTTATTTTGCATCGGATTTTTCCCGTTGAAAAGACAAAACTGATGTTTATGATAGCAACCATTTCATCAATAACATTTTGAGTCATTTTATCCATAAAACGACACAGGATATGATAGATAACTACTTTCACATCAATATGGTCCATATGATCACAGATTGTTGAGAATCTGTGATATGATCCGGGGATATGATGAAGATTTTGATTCTATAGATCTGTTATCAACATGATATCACGCTATTCAGTGGTCAAGGAGTAAGGACCCCCGGGCAAGGACACTGATATGACATCATAGGTGATGTCAGATGTTCTTCTGCTGACCATATGATGCTATATATTAACTATTATTGTTACATTTAGGCCTATACCTAGATCTTTTAAAGTCATAATTAGTTCAAACATAACTTTGGTAATACTCACTCGTTTTCGTTCGTTGAAACGGCAAAACATGCTTACTTTTCCTTACAAATCGAATTAAAATATTTAAAAAAAAATTCAACCACAAAAAGTTTTAAACAAAAGTCATTCCAATACCAATAAAAAATAATCTCTTGAGCATACAAACACCATCCCAGAAAACGGTACCAGCCCGATGGGCTGGCGAAAAGAAACTAAGTTTGTTTCCTGTATGATGCGTGTATTTCATTATTGGGAGCATCTTATAGTAGGTATGTCACAGTGGCTGCACAATAATTCTGCCACACTGTGCATGCAAGCATAACAGTGAATTGAAAAGCGCGTGCTTCAAAGTTGACCAATTTTAGAAAACATCTATGTCAAAAAATGAATTTCCTCATATGCTTCATTTATCCAAATTGTTTGAATTTTTAATATATGGTGTGTGAAGACTTTCCGAGGCTACCATCGGGTCCGCAAAAATTAAATATTGTTTTGTTATAGAGCTACTGCCTGTTTTTATGGATTTTTGAAGATCGCTCATAAATCAGTAAATATAGGCCTATTGAAATAAAGGGACCTACCGCCACACAGTGACATCGCCCCGATATCTTCATGGTAGAAATCGACATGGTAGGTTGAATTCACAGCCACCCATGGCCATTTTATTCGGACCTTATGAGATGCATAATTAGCGAAGTGACCTGACTAAGGCTACTGACAATAACCGGGGTAATTGATTTCTCGCTGTGTGAGTAAGCTTGTATACGACATTGCGGTCAATGGTTATACTGCTTCCACTGAGTAGTGAGTGCAGCTATAGCCTGCTGCGCGCTGTAGTCCATACAGGATCAACGCAATATAACATTAGAGTTTTGGTTAGATTTTGAGTTCAAAGCGCACGGCCAATTTTCAAAGCGCACGCTAACGACTATCACATCTATTCAACACGTATTTTCAAGTGTATGAGACCACATCTGGTTTCTTGAGAAAAAATCATTGGCGGAGATATTCATCATTTTCTAACCCAGTATCCGAAGATTTTCGTCTGATATCAAAATCGTGCATAGCAATTCACGTGTATCGATCCCGTGTATTCATTTTAGTGTCTCTGCTGCACCAAATAATTATTAGCCAGGCGATGTCGGTGTGCACCATTTAGCTGAAATAATTATTAATCTTTCTTAGCATGTAAATCATTTCCGTCAACAACGAATGAAACACTTGCCTTGCCTTGAGTAAAACTAATTAAAAACGAAACATTATCAAAGATATTTTTATGGAGTAATTTTCCAAACCACAATAGCTGTAAGCCATTCTGTGTGTCCAAAGCCATACTATTTTTGTATACGCGATACAGTAGAATGGCTGTTCCTTTTACCATTTGTCTTCCCATGTTATTCCAGATAATAAAATATAAATGTAAAATTTAAAGTCTTTGCAAATGAATTTTTATTTTTACTTTTCGGATTTAGCTTTGAGGAATGGTGACACATACCATGTTTACAGAAAAAAAATGAAAATTTTGTTCCAGACATCGTCAAAATGTCAAACTTTATATTTTTTGTACTATATTTAAGTAATTAACTGCAGTTTCTTTATTGAACATCATAACAGGTTCTAGACTATGCCACAGTCGATTTTTGATAATGTTGACCTCGAAATTATACTGATATTTATTACATCAAAATACTAGTATAAATTGTTATGAAAAAGTTTATATAATTATATTAGTGACAGTAAAAGTAAAGTGTACGTAGGCTTATATTATTGAATGCAACCTATCATAATGGCATAATTGTATTGGCACTTCAATACTGAACAATTCTGATTTTAGAATCTGCCCGTTTATTAATAGCGAAATTCCAGGTTAAAATAGACTATGGACTTTCAATTTTAAACGGGATTTTGAACGGGCAAAGTCCCTAACACTCACACTGTCAATCATACTTGTTTATCAATCAAATTTAACCGCAAGCAAATACAAGACGCGCTCATGCACTTACTGACACATCCATGCAATTACACAACACAAAAGCCGCATACTTGTGTACCATGTAGTTATTAATGGTAATGACAGGTACCCGGAGGATTTAAACCATAACGAGATCTGGGCGACCAATCACAAGCCAGATCCATTTAAAGATGCATTACATCATGGCCAATTTTAGTAGGCCAGATTTCCGACAATCACATCCATAGAAGCTCATAGACAGCCGTGTTAAGCATGTAAACCGCAATCCAAAGTCAGTAGTCCACTTGGGAAGCTAACAAACAGAGGGAGTAGGGTGACTGAAAAGATCAGATGTGAAAATCTATCAATTGTGAACACATTAATTAAATCAGAGTTTTAAGCTTAAATACAATATCCAGAGTATGCACAATGGGCAAGTGAACTACGGGGTAGTCTAAACAGGTTCATACTTGACAGATTTATGGTGAATGAATAGACTTTCATTAAATATTGAAAAACCCAAAATTACTCATGCCTCATTTACATAATAATATCATGAATACATAATTTGCATAATTAATTACTTTTTGTGTATTTTTTGTTATCAATTGAAATAACTTTGTATACATATGTGTGCAAAAAAAACCGCACCCTGATATCATGTACGGTTTTCTATTGGCATCAATTTTGCATATTAATTAGCTGAACTTAGTCAATTTTTCACCTTTAATTTGTCTGCAGATTGGCTGAAATAGCTAAAATAGTATATTTGGTTAATTTATTATAATTATTCAATGATAGATTTTTAAATTTTGTTTTCTTTAACGAAGTACGGAAAGATAAGCATTTAACCTGTGATACTTAAATTAGCGCTGCTTTTTTCAAGCAAGGGTCCTTCAAAATCTCGAAATGTGTGGCAGGTTTTAATTCCATTTACGAGCATCTTAAAATTGACACTACATCACAATGCATTGACCGATTTCAATTCCGTTTTTTGATTTTTGATACTTTAATAAAGCTCATTCATGTAGAAACATTAAATAACGTGTTTCTGCTGCGCTTATTTTTGGGGTGATATGCCTACTTATAGCATTTCTTTATTTTTTAAAAAAAAAAAAAGAAGAAAAAGTGTCAGTTATATAAATGAAATTTGTAAGCAAATATTTTCTTAACATTTTTCTCATAAAGTTTGTTTACAAGCAGGAGGAAATCAATTCACACACATTCAAAATCAAATGTATAGTTTCCAAACCCCAAATGCCGTATATAAGCACAATAGTATGTTGTAATTGATCTCAGCTTGTCAATATACTAAACTTAGATTGGTATGATATATTAAATTAAGCTTTACATTTTTCTCGTCTTATGAAACCAGTTCCTTGGAAAGAAAAAAAAATAAAGCATTGTAAAATTTGCATTGTATTAGGTCAACAACCTGTAACAAAAAATTAACACCATGTATCTAAATAAATTTAGTAAATATTAACATATTTCTATACATTTTGTTAATTTCTTTCTTGAATTGACTGTTTTACTCCATTTACTTTTGGATACAATTAAAATACCTCTATGATGTCACTTTATCTGTTGCTGAAAATTCATCTTCAAGGTGCAGAATTCAACAGGTTTTCTCCCATGATATTTCCAAGTTTTTGTTTGAAATTTTCCAATGTTAAAACATGTTTTGATTTTTTTGTAAATACCTGGAAGGATTGTGCATATGACTAGCATTCCACTGGTACTCTTTTGACTTTATCATGGGGTATAGCAGTTCTTTGAATTTAAAAAAAAATCAAAAAAAAATCAATTTAAAAAAACTCAACAACCCTGATAACTTTTGAACAATGTAGTGGAACTTAAGTGGCAACTAGTCCTCACCTACAATTGACAAACAAAAAGTACATGTTGTAATTAATCTTAACCATAATTTATATATCGTCACTCTACTACAATAAAAGTCATTTTTTGTTATTTTGAGAACAAAGTACAAAATATGGTTCAAGCACGTATCAGTTATGTAATCACCCTAATTATTTCGGATTATTCCCAGACCTGCCAATTGTCCCTTATTTGGGGTTTACCAAAGTGAAAAAGACGAAAAGTCCTGCTTTCTGAAAATTGCAGTGATATGGCAAATTTAAATGTAAGAGCATCAGAAAATGATACAAATTTCACTTTAAAATTTGGCTGTAGCATTCTTTTTAGTCTATTGTGATAAATTCAGACCTGCAAAACCTTCTGAATTCTGAAAGTATTGCACACCTAAAGTCTTTGAATTTGTCGGTACCTGGTTTGTGTACATGTACAAGGATTTGGTCTCAATGTCCCTCTTTCTGACTTTGGTAGGTTGGCAGGTCTGTATTCCCTTTAATTTGTATCATTAGCATTTGTTCTTACAAGTGGAAATGTTGGTGAATTAATATGTTTAAATACATGCTTGAACCATATTTTGTACTTTGTTCTCAAAATTACAAAAAATTACCAAGGCAATTAGCATAATAGGCTGACAATTATATATCATATTTGACCAAATTAGCACATAATTTATTTAATCATTAGAAACAGAGCATGTATCTAAAGTCAATATCAACATAATCTGAAGCCGGAAAAGTGAAGATGGTAATTCTAGTCTATTGGTCCCACTGCAAAAACGAATTTTGTAGACAACCAGCACATTTTATAAGTATTGTCAGGAATTTATATTATGTCTGTGTCTGTTTAGTGTGTTTTATGTACAATTCTAGCAATTTGACCTGCAGGTCACCATTAGAGTTTGAAATAAAACCAGGTGGTGTATGACGTGCAGTCCCTAAATTCAGTAAATTTTCATCGTCAACCGTGTAATTGAATGGGATTATTTTGAAATTTTAAAACGCTTGAAATATCACAAACAAATAGGCCTATGTTGATAAATAATATAAATACAAGCTAAAACCGTTGGGGTTCGATAATGAACCCCACAAAACTAACCGAGTATATGGAAAATGCCATACGGCCGGGCGGTTTCACGAGTTGCCGGCTCGATCATGTCATCCGCCGCCTGAATAAAACCTTCCTTTTTTTTAATGTCAATGAAGTTGACAAGGCAGGTGTTTTTTAATAATAGCACTTGTTTAAAATGGGGAAAATCTGTGGATGATACACCTGCCCTTAATTCCCAATTACTCAATTACACCATTACACTAATATGATGTTCCAGGAACTAACTGTAATAAATATCTGATTTGATGCTTGCAATAGACATTGATGAAACAAAATTTATATTGTTGTATAGACCTTTTCATACTGAGTCATTCCGATAAAACCCAAAGCATGAAATAATTTACCCTATCGCGCACACATAAAAGTACCTCTTCAGCATCATGTACAGCGGGAAGTTCCAATGTGTAGCAGGCATCATAAACTATGATGAACTTTTGACGGTCAATAATGGACGAGAGAGGTACTTTTGCCAAGGATACTCAAGTGTGCGGTGGTATGTCTAAGTTGTGTAAGAGACTGACCTGTGGAAGAGGTGATGCATAAACAAAACGTTCTGCAAAAAAAATTATTACTGACGAAAAATGAAGAGCATTTTATCATATCTTTCCATTAGTATCTTATTGTGAAAAACCAAGTAGTTGAGATGTTAGCTCAATATGCTAGGAAAATATTATAACCGATGACTTTATCAAGGGCAACATGAGATGAAAGTGAGATTAGACTTACCTGTATCCTGATATAGGAATATAAATAGCACATTAATATGTAAATGACTTGTCAATGACTTAATAGCACATTAATATGTAAATGACTTGTCAATGACTTAATAGCACATTAATATGTAAATGACTTGTCAATGACTTAATAGCACATGAATATGTAAATGACTTGTCAATGACTTAAGGGCTGGAGTAGCAACATTGACACAGTATTTATTTTGGGACCTGAGAGCACATCAGACACATCAAATTGCATAATTTGTTAATATTATATAAAAAGCGGGTATAAGTCTATAATTGTAAGAGTATCCGATCATTTTGAATTTTAATAAATGCGAAACGCCGGCGGTAGAGACCAGCAATAACTGTGTATGCCGCGATTCTTGCAGTAGTTTTTATGAATAGAATACAATAGCGGATACAATAGCGAATACAATTGAACTCTCTTACGGGCAAATAAACCTTGTCGCGTTGCTAAATTTCACTTCTTCTTCTTTCATTAACTAACCGTTATTTTTTAAACTTTGGAAAACCTCGACGCGAGGTTTTTAATCATTATACACATTTCACATTTTTATGATTTTTTTTTTGTCATTATTCAATTAATAAAGACTAATTTACAAACAGTAACTATCTTATGGAGCAAGTGAGCATTCAATAAGTTTTTGTGACAAAATTAAGAATATGAAACCGAACATTTGCCGAATGTTAATAGAAATGTTTTACAGTACTTTTTAGAGCAAATGGATGTTACAATGTCAGTTGAGTGACCAACTGAAGTCAGGTTATTCCCCGTAGAGTCGACAGTCCTTTACAACTTAGGCCTGTAAGAAGACAACTTGATAACTCTTGAAGAACACAACTCTTGGACCAATTATTAATATAAAAACATGTTTCTCGTCCAGGTTTTTAAAAAAAAGAAAAAGAAAAGAGGACAAGGTTTTTTAATTTTTTTTTTAAAACTTTGTATCGCAAAAATTAATATAGGTGCAAATACCCATAGGCCCTATTAGACTCTGTATTTAGCGTATAAAAATGCCTGAAAAAAGGAGGAGGCTTTTTCTTAAATTTTATTCTTCTGGTAGATATAACTTGGTATACCCTCTAATGATCACAGAACCTTCAAGAAATGTTTTCAAAATTAAAAAAATAGAAATTAATAAAGTTATGACTCAATTAAAAAAATAATACAAATTAATTAATTAATAGAAAATATCTCAGCTTCCTCGACATCTTTTTTCAAAATTTTAATAAACAGAAATAAAGTTGTAACTGAATTTTATAAATAAAAATTAATTTGAAATGGCCTCAAAAAAGGAAGCGGAAGGGGACGAGTAACATGGTTTTTTTTTTCGGCCTTATCATATCAACTAATGCTTTTACAATAACAAACGGTGTGAGTCATATTGGATTTAAAAAAAATAGGTGAGAAATAGGTGCGAAAGGACTTTTTTATTGTATTCTTCTGGTAGGTATTTAAAAAAAGAAAAGTAAATTTGAAGCGGTCTCAAAAAAGGAAGCGGGAGGGGATGAGAAACATGTTTTATTTTTTACTCGGCCTTATCATATTTACCGATGCTATTAACAACAGCGTGAGTCATGGAATTGTTGGGATTTGTGAATAGACAAAATGTTTTTAAGGGTAGGCCTGCATAACTGTTGCATCAATTGACACTTCTATCGCGGGTTGCCTTTCCAGACTTTCTGTTTGTTTGTTTGTGTAATACACAACCATTAACATTCATGCACCCTTAACCCAGCGCAAACATTATAGACTTTATCAAGTGGTAATTGTGTTTACTTAGAGCCAGCACTAGTCTCCTACAAAGCCAGTTTCTGTCGGTCCTAACACTCGTCGTTCCTAACCAACATGTTTGTTCGGGATAGCCACACACAGTCTGGCCCGAGACTAAGCCATCACAAGGAATGATAAATTGCCAGAACCCTAAACGATAAATATAAGCTCCCCAAACAGGTGCCCAAAATAGCCTAAACCCTTCCAATTGCGATTTGTGAAGCCGTGTTTTGAAAACCAAATAATGATGCGTAAAAAGCCACTCGTGTCATGACTGATCTAAGTGACCTTATTATGAAAGTGCGGTATGCAGGTAATGCACCAACTATATACTATAGTTATCACGCCAGAATGGGTGTATTTGAACAGGAAAATTCCAGATTTGGGCTACAATAATCTACATTGTACGCAATTGTGGGCATTTCCGAGCCTCTCTTTTTCGGCGTTTTTCTCATTAAATTACTGGTGTCTAGATGTAACCACAATTAACACACCAGGAAAATTATAGAATATACAACAACCTAGTTACACCTGTTCACTGCGAACAATCATGCACCTGGTCGTTTCCCTTTGATGTGATTTCCTCACGGATCACACCAACAAAATAAGAAGACAACTTACCTGGATCTGGAGTTACGCGAAATGTAACAGGCTGGCTATATTGTCCATATGTGACAGTATTGTGTCTTTGAGGTTTGCATGTAGATTTCCAGCAGCAACAAAGTTAATATCAGCCATTTGTACAGGCCTTGCAAATAATTTATGGTCTACTCAAGTCAATAATGATATCCAGGAGTGTAATTGGCCAGTTCTGCAATGGGCTATTCCATTTAAAATCCAAACCATCCGTGTGGAAGATTCTAGAAATAATGTTCCACAGGGGGAGTAATGAATTCAAATGGAACGAACACTTTAGGCAGCTCCATTTGAAACTTATCCTCCTCTCTTGAAGATTCAGGTTGAATCTTTCTCAGAGGGTGTATGAAATTCAATGGAGCTGCCTAATGTGCTCGTTCCATTTGAAATATCTTCCACAGGGGTTGTGTGGATCTCAAATGGAATAGCCCAATGCAGGTGGGTGTTGTTGCCTGTGAAGCTTCACACATATTAAGTGTTCCACATTACTTGAAGACCCTGTAGTTTTAAAATTGGTTGGGAATTAAAAATCCTTGGACAAAGAGCAACACTAAGCAAGTTATAGCCACTTGCTGGACAAAGCTACAGTACTAAGTGAGTTATAGCCACTTGCTGCACAAAGTTACAGTTATAGCCATGTGGTGGATGTAAAATCAAGAATTCAATTTAGTTTCAAGCACTTCTAAGCAAATATTTTGTTTTTCTATTTGTATGACAAAATTATTTATCTGCTTTATTTATACTGTCAATATTGATGTTCTTTAAATAAAGCAATTATGCAATAAGTAAATAGTGCAATTCAGAAAACAATAGCATTTAGCATGTTGTATTAATTGCTGTGTTGCTTTAATTAATTTTACTTGATCCAACAATGTTTTTGGACAATACCATGAATGTAATAGTCTTTAATAGACCTGACATATTTATAGTTTTTCCAAGGTGAGATACAATAGAAACAAAAGACATTTTGATGTTTGGAGTCCTTGAACTTTAAGCTTGGTCCTTGAAGTTTAACACTAAAAATGATTTTGAAAAGCTAATTATTTTTTAAATGAATAATTATATTTAAATGCTAATTATTTTGTAAGAAAACATTCCTTCAACTTTATGTCTGTCCATTATTGGAACAAATAATTATATAACTTAATCATTAAAGAAACTATCAGCGATCTTGACAAAAATATTGGGGGAAAAAGTTAATGTGACACATCAATAGATAGTGCAGATTTTTAAAATGGAGAAAACAGAAGTGATGAAGCTCTATTCGGTTATTTTATGTTACTTCAAGTATCTGTATGGACAAAGTCCTCTAACTTTGATGTATAAATTGCATTTTACCTTTAGTATACAGTTCCTACTTTTTATATGACCAATATTTATGCATTTTCATTCATTTTCAGCCAGATTTTGGGCTTTTTAACCCAGTTTTACGGTGTTTTCCCTGTTTTTTTCCCTATTTTTTGACAAAAGGTTGATATTATGCCTGGTATGCCGCCTTTGGTCTTATCACTTGCAGCATGTGTTTGCACACCTACACTTTTTACCAAATTGCAAAAATCTAATGTTACAAAATCTTTTGAGATTTCCTGAGCTAGCAAATCACTGATTGTACCTTTAAACTGGGTTTAATTTCTATTTTTTGATATTTTAGAGCAAGAAAATTCAGGCCTTGTGATGTATATATTACACTATTGTATCAATGTCAAAATTGTGACCACTGCCCTCAAGGTGTTTGTAGACAGCTGTAGACAGCATTGACGATGTTGTCATTTTGGACCGTGAACTCTGTTGGTTTGAACGGGAAGTCAACTAGAAGGCTATATATTTGTACACAAATACGGCTATACCCGCATGTTATCGGTGTACACAAACTTACAGTCCTTATTTGCTGAGGACTTAGGTAGCTGTTGTCAGTTTCTCTAATTCACAGTGAAGCTATGCAATTTGATGGATTGAAATTCACAATATGCAATTTCATTAGGGGAAAGCTATTCCAGAGGGAGTATGTAAATTAAATGGAACAGCCATTTCAGAGGTAGTATGTAAATTAAATGGAACAGCTATTTTGGGACCATTTCAGAGAGAGTATGTAAATTAAATAGAACAGCCAATGGGTATGTAATTTAACTGGAACAGCCTTAACGTTTATGTTATCTATATTATAATTACTCTATTGTCTGTGAATCCGTTTAGTCCTACGTGTATGGGGTGGGATGGGTGTTATTAACAATATAATTCTCAGGTGCAATCTGTGTACAAACTCTGAGCCCTGAAGCTGCTTTATTTGATGATAACCGGACGGCCCTTTTTAACATTTGGGGCCCTGGGGCCCATAATATTTGACTTATGAGGCTCATGTACATATATTGAAGTATAATTCTCAAGTGCTCTCAGTAGACTCAAGCTGGGCAATGTAGCTGCTTTATTTACTGAGTAACGGCTGGCCCTATGTTTTAGCGTTTTGGGCCCTTGGGCCAATGGTGTGACCCCGGGGGTGTGACATATGGGGCTCATATGTACATATAACAATATAATTCTCAGGTGCAATCTGTGTACAAACTCTGAGCTTTAAAGTTGCTTTTATTTGATGAAAAACGGCCGGGGCCAAAATGTGCCAAAGGCAATTTACAACTTAGGGCCCATACATGTGCCACATATGAGCTCTAGTGCCCTTGTAGTTTTATAGCTAGCCTTGTCAATCTGTTGCCCCTATTTTAACATTTGGGGCCCTGTGGCCCATAATATATGACATGTGGGGCTCATGTATACTTGTATATATAGAGTACCCCTGGATCTATCAGTGTACCAACTCAGGGCCCTGAGGCAGCTTCATTTAATGAGACACATCATGCTTTGTATTTTTACATTTGGGCCCCTGGGGCCCGTGACCTTTGACCTCTGGGGCCAAGATGTGCAAAGGATAAATCTACGGGGTAGGGCCCATAATTGTAACACTTATGGGCCCTGGGGCCCTTGTAGTTTTAGCGCTAGCCCTGTCAATCTGTTGCCCCTTATCAGTCAACATTAATGAGTATATTTTCACGGGAAAATTATCTGGACATGTGACCAATGCGTATCAATGTGAGAGTAACCTCGAGCCTGATCTCTGACCCCCGCCGGTGACCTTGCTATTCAAGTCTTAGTAATTTTGAATTGGAATAGTATTCTTGGCCGCAATTTCGATAGAAATTCGTGTATTGCAAATTTATTGAATATCATGCAATCTTAATTTCTTCACAATATCATCAAAACGTAATTTAAAAAATACCTACCTACAGAAAAAAATATCTATCTACGGAAACTCTTACCATAATATGTTTAGCTTGCGACAAGTTACTTATTTTGCATCAAATGAGGAATTCTTCCTATTCAATTACATTGGAAGACCACCCGCTGTGCTCGGGGTCATATTCTATAATGCTAATATGTCAGCGCCCATGGGTGTCACGTGTCCAGAAAATTTTCCCGTGAAAATTTACCTATTAATTCTGACTGCTTATTTTAACATTTGGGGCCCTGGGGCCCGTAATATATGACATATGGGGCTCATGTATACTTGTATATATAGAGTACCCCTGGGGCTATCAGTGTACCAACTCAGGGCCCTGAGGCTGCTTCATTTGTTGAGAAACGGCATGCTTTGTATTTTACATTTGGGCCCCTGGGGCCCGTGACCTTTGACCTCTGGGGCCAAGATGGGCAAAGGATAAATCTATGGGATAGGGCCCATAAGTGTTTCACTTATGGGCCCTGTGGCCTTTGTACTTTTAGCGCTAGCCTTGACAGAATGTTGTGTTTGATGAAGGAGGAAGAAATGGAGAAAAACTAGAAGGCTATATATTTGTACACAAATACGGCTATACCCGCATGTTATCGGTGTACACAAACTTACAGTCCTTATTTGCTGAGGACTTAGGTTGCTGTTGTCAGTCTCTCTAATTCACAGTGAAGCTATGCAATTTGATGGATTGAAATTCACAATACGCAATTTGACTAGGGGAAAGCTATTCCAGAGGGAGTATGTTAACTAAATGGAACAGTCATTTCAGAGGGAGTATGTAAATTAAATGGAACAGCTATTTTAGGACCATTTCATTAAATGGAACAGCCAAAGGTATGTAATTTAAATGGAACAGTCTTAACGCTTCACACATAGTATTTCCAATCATCATCTATAATTATAATAATACGCTATTGAAATTCTATGCAATTTGATTAGGGGAAATCTATTCCAGAGGGAGTATGTAAATTAAATGGAAGAGCCATTTCAGAGGGAGTATGTAAATTAAACGGAACAGCCTATTTTGTGGCCATTCTAGAGGGAGTATGAACAGCCAATGGGTATGTAATTTAACTGGAAAAGCCTTAACGTTTTATGTTATCTATATTATAATTACGCTATTGTCTGTGAATCCGTTTAGTCCTACGTGTATGGGGTGGGATGGGATGGGTGTTATTAACAATATAATTCTCAGGTGCAATCTGTGTACAAACTCCGAGCCCTGAAGCTTTATTTGATGATAAACGGACAGCCCTTTTTTAACATTTGGGGCCCTTGGGCCCATAATATTTGACTTATGAGGCTCATGTACATATTATGTTGAAGTATAATTTTCAAGTGCTATCAGTAGACTCAAGCTGGGCACTGTAGCTGCTTTATTTACTGAGTAACGGCTGGCCCTATGTTTTAGCGTTTTGGGCCCTGGGGCCAATGGTGTGACATATGGGGCTCATATGTACATATAACCTCAGGTGCAATCTGGGTACAAACTCTGAGCTCTAAAGTTGCTTTATTTGATGAAAAACAGCCGGGCCTTTGCTTTAACATTTGGGGCCCTGGGGCCCATAATATTTGACTTATGGGGCTCATGTGCATATGTTGAAATATAATTCTCAAGTGCTATCAGCAGACTCAAGCTGGACATTGTAGCTGCTTTCTTTACGGAGTAACTGCCGGCCCTATGTTTTAGCCAGGGCCCCATATTATGTGACACATGGGGTTCATATATACATATAACAATATAATGCTAAAGACCTATTAGTGTACCAAATCTAAACCCTGTAGCTCCTTTATTTGCTGAGAAACGACCGGGGGAACAAATAATATTTATAAAATTATAAATAAGGCGAAGAAAAAAATGAAACCCTGTTCTACGGGTGGACGGACCTTTCAAGCAGGGTCGGTCGGTCGGTTTTTGTGGGTTTTTTTTAATAACCCAAAAAATCACCAAAATCTGTAAATAATTTACAATTTGGGAAAATACAAACAAAAAAATTTGTACAGGAAAATTTGTTTCCCAATTTGTTCAACTTCTGCGTCGGTCGGGCCCGTAGAACAGTGTTTTCCTTTTTCGTCGCCTAAGTACATAAGTAAAAATAAATAAATAAATAAATAAATAAATAAATAAATAAATAAATAAATAAATAAATAAATAAATAAATAAATAAATATATAAATAAATAAATAAATAAATAAATAAATAAATAAATAAATAATTTATACGCTCTCCCTTTTGGGATTGAGCACTTTATTCAAAAGATAGTCTAACTTGAGTAAAATGTTGTTAATACGCTCCTGCTTTGCGGTTGAGCACTTTCTGACTATCTCCGATAGACAGACTGACTCTGAATAGACTTTGGCTGTGTTGACACCATGGAATGTATATTCTTTCACATTCCTAAGAGATGGTAGTCCACCCAAAGCATTTCATCGTGTCGTCTGACGATTGCCTTTTAGGCATGAAACTCAGAGTAACGACTACCTATTCTGGAAGGTCTGTTCTTTGAATTTTATACGCTCTCCTTTTGGGATTGAGCACTTTATTCAAAAGATAGTCTAACTTGAGTAAAATGTTGTTAAATAAATAAATAAATAAATAAATAAATAAATAAATAAATAAATAAATAAATAAATAAATAAATAAATAAAAAATAAATAAATAAAAAAAATTACTTATGTTTGTACATGGGGGTGCTGTGCGATAATCATGATCCTTCGATATCCATGATTTATCCATGCAAATTTATAGCATCGAACCTCCAGCCAATGTTCCTTGCCAGTGCTAGCCACGAAACAAGGTCACAACTGTAGCCACTCCTCAATGGTCGCCATTTCAGTGATTGACAGTGATGTAATGCAAATATGGCGCTGGCCATCTGGTCACGTGCGCATTTATAAAAGCGCATTTATATATATAACCGAAGTCTACTGTTATACGAGGTAAAAAGCAACTTTTCTAGGCATTGTTCATATGTTGCCTTTGGAAAGAAAATTTTCCATATTGGTCCTGCAACCCCATTTCAGCATTAACAATGTATGCACGCTTTGTCCTGATGAAATTTGGGTCACTGGAAAGAAATGGTTGGGAGGCTCTGCATTTGACTTACCTACATATTGTGTGATTATATATTTAGTATTCCTTGTTGAAGGATAATGTTATTCCAAGAGAATTTGTTTTTAACACATCTTGACACAAGTATAATTTGGTTCACCTCAAGTTCGGTAGTGACGTCAATGCTTTTTCGCGATTGCGTCGCAAGCGTGCCGACAAATCGCTCTTGTGCGTGTGAGTGTACACTTTGCGTGATTAACTTGGCGCGCGCGATTCACG
Organism: Amphiura filiformis; assembly: GCF_039555335.1. Lineage (NCBI taxonomy): Eukaryota > Metazoa > Echinodermata > Ophiuroidea > Amphilepidida > Amphiuridae > Amphiura > Amphiura filiformis. The sequence continues at coordinate 25,454,297 of NC_092638.1, forward strand.
GCTTAGGCCAACGAAATACGCACATACGTCACTACCAAACTTGAGGTGAACCAAATTATAGGTTGGTTGTATCAGTAGCTCCACTTACAAATGCATCAACATAATCCAGAGTATTTAAAGGAGGGTTTCGTGATCCTTGCATACTCTTGTTATGACAATTTTCAGTAGATATTGACGAAAAAAGCTGATTTCCAAAATTTCAGTTGATTCCGATTTTGCGTTTGCGAGTTATGCATGATTATGTGTATTACACTGCTCCATAGACAATGTGTTGTAATTTCGTTCTGGTACACCAGAACGAAATTCAAATTTGGCGATATTTTTGCTAAACGAATTAATCTGCAAGAAATATTTGGTACATAAACATTATGTAGCCAGAGGTATCCAGTGGTGTAAAAATCTCAACTTTTTTGGGAAAAGTGGGGGATGAGGCTGTGGATCACGAAATGCCCCTTTAAACTTGGTTTGCAACAAGGTAGTGTCAATATGTGCGAGTCTTATGAGGTTTGGGATTTTAAATGCATAAGTAATGTACAAAAAAATGAATCTTATAACAACAAAGTCAAATTTTTTCCAACTGAACTCATTCTGATGGGAAAACAGAAATGAGTTCATTTTTAAAAAGGGTGAACTGATATTAAACAATGATAGTACTTTTCGCTTTGGAACAAATTGAAATTTTACATACTGCCTTAGCGCCTCCGACCCCATTTCATCATTTTACATTTATTTCATTGCCTTATTTAACATCCCATATATATGACCCAGTTGCAAAAAAATGGGAAGTTGCGCTCCTTATACTTTCCCCTTGTTTTTATTTTTTTATTATCACTTACAGTATTTAGGTCACATTTTCATGTAAGGTCGGTTAAACAGCTACTGATGGAATGTTCAACACAAAATGCAAAACATTAAATTGAAATTTCATGAGGCCAGTCCTCATGCTTGATCAGGTTCATGAATACACATGGAAAGGTGTTGCTATTGTACTATTTAATGCATTGCAAATTTATGGACAGGTAATAAAGATGAAACAGATAGGATAATAAGGCCTTGCCGTTTGAGGCGAGCGATCACTCTCGCTCGCCACCGCTCGCCCAAACTCGATTTCTAGCGAGCGATTTTCCACTCGCCATAGACATTTTATATCACTCGCCAAAATCTCCCAAAATCTACCATCGAATCAAACCAATTCAGCATTTAATCGATTTTGTGCCCCTCCAAGCAGAGAAAGTAAAAACTTCAACATAAATACATAGATACCGTTTTAAGACCCACGTTTTACTTGATTATACCCAAATAAGTGATATTTGTAAAAATTCGACCGCTCACCTAGCATCATGCTAGCGAGTGATTAACCACTCACCTTTAAAATCTAGACGACAAGGCCTGGATTATACACCAATATGACAATATTAACATGATTTTACATGATTGACAGGATTTATTGATTTGTACTTACTTTGTAAAATGAAATGGCCTTCTTAGAGTGGTAGCTCAGGGACGGTCCTTGGGTAGCTGCACTTTCACAAAAAAGTACAGGAAAAGTATCTCCACCTTTGATTGTCAATGTGTGATTGAGTGTTCTTGCCAGCTCATGAATCTTGATCTAAAGAAGCAGATTGATGCATTGTGCCTTAACCTGTACATTAACTACTATATAAGTGACTAAACTCTGGGTTGTAGTTGTCCATATATACTCCCTAGCGTTTGTTATTGGTAATATCTGCTGTCCCACTGCTTTAGCTCACTTGTATAAAATACAGGCGAAACTGATATTAACTGTTTTATTTTTAGATGTAGAATGTTTTACCAATGCAGATTACTTGTATGATTCAACAGTAATTACTATAGGAGCAGAATGTTTTAAAGGAGATAAGTTTAATGAAATTTAATTAATGTGGAGTTGTGTAACAATGACAACCTTGCTCAAGAACAATTTGAGCACTGCTTTGTGAATGTTGGTATAATTGGTTTTTGTTGATCTGCTTCTGTCTTTTGTATGACATGAAAGCAAGTGGTCTTGAATGTAGAAGCTCATATGTTATTGCTGACAATGCATTTAGTTGCATTAAAGGATTAAACAAATATTACAATAGAATAAACTCAACCAGTTCGGTATAACAATTAAAATAGCAGACATGTTGGTTCCAAGTGACAGAGGGGCAGGTCTCTAGTTCGATTCCATGACCATTTATAATTATCTCCTGTTTTATTAGTTTATTGTATTAACACTCATATTAATATTTTCAGCAGCGTCACCATAATATTGCAAACATTCCGAAAGCTGATAGGGCAAATAATCTGCATACAGTCCCTCATTTCAAATCTTTAGTTTTGGTTTCTCTTTTGTTCAGAAACCAAAAATCAAGGGATTAAAAAGTAGAGCTGATCTGGTCTGCAATCATAACACTATTATGTTGGGAGGACACAGTATAGGGTATATAACCAGAAGTATGCAATAGCCTATTGTGCTAACATAATTATTATCATGATTGATATCGGAAATCTATCCCGCGGACGACAGTTGATGCTCTCTGTCGAAGGTAGGTGGCATATTACACTCACGAGTTCTAGGCCTAGAAATCATATACATGCGCGTATATTGAAGGATGGGGCGGGGTGGGGGATTTGTTTGTTTGTATGAAACGTAAACGATGCATGGATATGATTTGATTATGAATTAGTTTATTATCCCCGGAAGCACAACCCATACCTCTTTAAGAGGGCTCCCTCCCTATATAACCACCTCTTCCCTCAATTTCCCCTGTCCCCTCCTCCTCCCCTACATTCGATATCTTCATCTCGAGCTCTCCTCCCCTTCTCTTTCTCTTCCAATGCTCTCTCCCATCTGTTTCTCTCTCTCCCGGCCCATATCCCCTTGCCCTCCAACCCCCCCCACACACACACACACACACACATCTCTTCTCCCTCTATCTTCTACTATTTGCAGTAATTGCAGTAAATTGCTTCAGTAAAAGTCATTAGGTTATTAGAGGTCATATAATGGCCTTCCATCGATTCTGGTACATGGGATTAAGGACATGAATCGATTTTGTTTATAGCACCTATACAATTACAATAGTGGCCCTTTTGTAATGTCGAATGCAAATATTTCGATGGTCTATATTTTTCACAGGTGAATTACCCTAGGCTTATTCGGTTTTGTAAACCACATCTTTCAATGTAGATTACCATGCTCGATTTCTCTCCTCGTGAATATTGCACTGCGAAATTTAAACATTTCTTTTGTATACTTAGAGTAAGTAACTTCAAATCAAATAATTTTACGATTCACACCACTTATAAGAAACTGAAACCAAAACCGAAACTGACTGACACAAATGTTCGGTTTTAAACAAAAGGTAGAAACAATGAGTTCGATATCTTATGATTCAAGTGGTTAGGCAGGACAATAGGAAACCACGTGACCAAAACCCAAACTAAAACTAAACATTTGAAATGAGGCAGTGCTACCATTTTCTTGAAGAAAAAAAGAAATCAAGACATTAGCAAGAAAGAGGGCTTTCTATCAAAGAGTGCTTTCTTTCATCTTGGTGTGGTGAACATTAGCATCGGTGACTACATTAGAGATTTCAACATACACAGGAGCTAGTACTAGTAAGCTCAGCCAATCAGATTGCGTACCATTCTGATTGGTTGGTTGATTGTTCAGTGCAGTGATCAAGTCTCTAATATCTACATGACCATTCGCTTTCAGGCAATAAAGAAATCTTGTAATTGAATTTGTTTCAGGCGCTTGTTGAGTAAGCCTTGAGGTTTTTACAACCCAGTCATTGTACACACATAAATGCTATAACAAAGAACACCTGTATATTGGACTAAAATCATTTCAAGATTCATTGGCTAAAAGAAAAATAATACAGACATTATCTATCAATGAAAGTGTTGTGTCAGGGCAAAAACTTCCTACATTTTTACTGAAATTGAGTTAATAATGAACTATGAAAATATAGGTAATAGATTTTAAGCTTATTTAATGAGGTTTTGAATTAACTAAATTTTAATTGAATTATTAAAATGTTTAATTTAATAATAAATATGTAAGCAAATTGAAACACAAAATGCTTTGGCAAAATCAGCAAAAAGTCACTTATGACATAATTGCTCTGACACTTACGATCTGACCTTGTTATTGTATTTGACTATTGTATATTGTATTTGTATTTGCTAAGACCCTTGAGAGAGCATTAAATAACAGATATTGGAACAATATCTGTGATTAAGGCAGGATTCCTCATTTTCCTCAAAAATAACTTGATGCTTTTAACATTATTAAAGGTGGTTGTAGAGAATCAGTAACTGAAGGTTCTTTATGCATTAAAGTGTGTTTATTGTACAAGCTCCAATCAACCATTTGCAATAAGCCACATCCCCTTTTCCCATGTTCTTGAACAAAAGTTTGTCAATCTATTGTTTTGTATAGCTGCCCTGGTGCAATACTGTAACTTTTTGTCAGAGTTTTGCCTTTTCTGCTCTCTATGCAACCTTGAATTCATCCAAAAATGTGCTTGTATAACATTTAATTTTGTTGTTTATGCCACTTGTGTACACATAGTTAAAGCTAATTGACATATTTTATTATTCATTTTATAACTACTGCACACCGTCATCGTCCCTATATCTTCGTGTCAAAAATTGCCGTGATAGTACGATGAATCCTCACGTTTTCAACAGCTACGCATGGTGATTTTATTCGAGATAGGCCGAGCGACTTAGGCTAAGCATACAATTTGAGATTTTGAGAGCCTGCCACACTGTTTCTATTCTATGTTTTTACGATTTTCACATGATCAGTATATGGCTGGCCATAACCGCCACAACGTGGAGCTGCTACGCGTAGCTTACTTTTCGCTTCGCGGAGCTAAATTGACCAATCATGTTAGATCTTTTCATTACGCGGAGCCAGTGGATGCATCCTCGTTCCAGAGAGAGAAAACTCTTGCCAAAATTAATGTTTACTATGCATGGGAATTTTAAATGAATCGATTGTAAATAAACCACGACCAGTTGTACAGGATCAATACCATTGTCTGATTAGTGTATAGTCAATGTTACCTTGCATGCATGTGTCATGTGTGTGGCGTGTTTGTTTGTTTGTTTGTCTACTGTGTCAGGCCAGGATCACTGACACCCACGGTACTGATACTGTCATACTATCACGGTGATCATATTGTTGAATGTTGTTGACTTTAAAATAATCATGATGCAGTCATGTCTACAGTAGAATTCACCACGACCTTTGAAGGACTTAAACCCCATTAAAAGCTATTAAACCAAGATAACACTCAATGAAAACAGCTCAACTATGTTACATCAGATCTTCTCTGGTTAAATACACACTGCACTTGTGTCTGTTTTACCTGTGCAATGAGCAATGAGCTGGTATTATAGTTTCAGTTGGGTGAACGATTATAAAGCGAACGCAAGGTAACAATACTGTGGGCTTTTGTTTACGAAATGAGACAATAGTCTGCTTATTGTTAACCAGCGTTCTTGAAAATGAGAAGCTTAATGACTTAACACGGTTTAGAAATAATTTCTTCATATTTTTTGGTGTTATCTGTCGTTTACATATCCTTCCTAAAACACTAAAGTACCAATATTTCCAAACACCTAAATTAGCTAAAAATTTAGGACATGTTACAAAACTATATTTTCTAGAATTTCAGAGAATACTTTAAATATTGGCCGGTTATTTTTTACACAGTGACGTCAACTAGGCAATGGCCTATACTTCTAACATACACTATTTGTAGAGGTCACGCGTCAATGGTGAGCGCACTGGGTATTGTGTATAGGAAAACGGACAGTAACTACAGTATGTATGGCCTACTACTAGTATATAAAGTAAATCCGAACTGGTTTGCAGTTTGCTGAAGGTCGAATTCCGCAGGGACACCGCGCAAGTTATACAAATTAGCTCCCGGCGATACATTGCAGATCGCAGAACTGTGTGCATAGTTTACCACTACTCTGCCTAGCTATATAGTTATGTACAATACTGTATGAGTTTCTTATGAGTGCATGTCCATCTTAATAATAAGTCAGTTCGTACTTTTCATAAACTACTTTTTGAATCATAACTTTCGTGACCGAGGATATCTTGCAACTACGTGACGCTCGTCTGGCAAATTCTTAATGAATACATTCGCTTCACGTAATGAGTAAGTCGTACTTAATTGGTCAGTTTTACCTCCGAGTAATGAAAAACTCTAACATGATCATGATTGGTCAATTTGGCTCCACGGAGCAAAAAGTCAGCTACGCGTAGCAGCTCCACGTTGTGGCGGTTGCGGCCTACCATATCAGTATCCCATATGATATTTCTATTGCAAGAAAATTTTATTTGTTGTCAGGTTTTATCTTAAATACACTAACTGGAAATTAAATACACTAATTAGTGAGGACCAGTATTTTGCTGTGGATATGTTTAACTGCAATTTGCGGGTAAAAGAATTTGAAATCCTGGGTAAAAATTGTGATCATATTCAACTCTTTGAGAAAATAATAATATAAAGGAATGCATGTAAAATCCAGCTGCAATACAATGTACATTATTGACACACTATCACTCTCTTTATCTACGGCAATAATAGAATATCGATTTCAATCGATTTGAATACATTGCTCAGTTTTGAGTTTGTAGTTGACTACTAAGCGACCTAAGCGATCGATTGCTAGCCAATCAGATAGAATTCCTTTTATTGCGTTCGGTGAAATACCACTCGCCCGTCGCTCACCAACGGAGTATTAAATTTATATTTATCGTATAGGACGTCGACACTGTGTACTGTGTTAAACTTAAATTAGCAGTATAAAACCAATTACAATTTTTGATGAAGTTTAAAATAATGTCAAAGCATCTGCACATTGAGAATAACACTGTCAGAGGTATTCTTTACAGCCTGTCTCAAAAAAAATTGTGCAAGTGAAAAGCGCCATCTATGGCAATTAGAGAATACCGTTGTGACATAATGCTTACAGCAACGTCACGGGCGCAGTCTTAGCTCTCAAATGCCGTTTGTTCTGTTCAATTTGCTTGTTCCAATTTCGAGATATGATTATTTAACAACGTAAGGGTAAAATCACAATTGTGCCACTTTTACTAGAGAAGAGAACTGTACATGTAAAATGTATGTAAATCAATGATTGCTGGTGTTGATGCGTCTAATGCACTCCTCCTTTCGGGGCGCATGCAATAGACGCATCAACATCAGCACGCGTGCATTATTTTGTCTAATATCTCTCCTAACAAGTAATACGCGTTCATTAACATATAAACATGTATAAGTGCGCAATATTTGTTTGTCTTTTAACATGTCTTAAGTGACTAAGAGAACAGCATTTACCATGATAAAATCATTGACATGCACATGTATATGTATTTAAATTTTACTGCAGAATGTGAAATATTTATTTATCTTTTAATCTCGTTTAAGTGGAAAAGGGGAACCATCATTCCTGCATCATGATAATACATTAAAAACAGTATTGTGTAATTGATGCATTCTTTTGATTTCACGAAGAAACTCTTGATAAACTTGATGCTATCACTGCTACATGTAAAGCCCTCTTCCCTAGTAAAAGTGGCACAATTGTGATTTTACCCTTTCGTCTTTAACTAAACATATCTCGAAATTAAAACAAGCAAATTGAACAGTACAAACAACATTTGAGAGCTAAGACGACGCCCTTGACGTTGATGTAAGCATTATGTCACAACGGTATTTTCTAATTGGAAGAGAGGGCACTTTTCACTTGCACAATTTTTTTTGAGACAGGCTGTATATGCCCTTGGATGGTTATGCAATGAATGCCCATGGATGGTTATGGCATTGAATGCAGAAAGCAACAATAAAAAAAAATTAATTTTTTTTTAAACTACACTTTGGTATAAAAACAAAACAAAACAAAATAATGGTCTTATGTGAGTTGGCACTGGCATTGCTTTAATTATTTAATAATGCTTATGCAACGAATGCAGTAAACAACAATAAATGGAATAATAAAATTAGGGCTGAACTAATTGTTTTAATTTTTTATTTAAGACTATGTCCACTTTGCTATGAAAGAACAGAATAACAGTCTATGCGGGTTGGCGAGGTATCACTAGTCCTTATTTGCTAATTCAGTATTTTGCAGAAGGTGCCCAACATATATCAAACCAATCCAGGTTTTATGATCGGCTGTATCATAATTTTGTTTGAAAGTGATGTACAAGCCCTTATATTCTCAAATATTACTAACTTTTGGTATCACATTTGCCTGTTGAGGTTTACATTCTTTGCACGGTTAATTATTCCAAATCCCAATAGGGAAAGCACCGACAAATAATAACGATAATAATAATTGGCTAGCATTATTATTGCTACCAAACATTGCTGGCAATTTGAATAATAACTGCAGATGGGTTTGTACTAATTTTATACTGCAGGTCAGTATCGGCTCTTGTACTGTGCTCCCCTCGCTGGCTGCTTCAGATCCACTCATCCTTTATGCACATTATTTCTAGAGGGCGGCAATTTGTAATCTGAGCCAATTCTATACAGTTTGTCCATTTTATAGAGAGATTGTTAGTTGGACAAATACCAGTTGCAAATACACCTGTTAATTACTGATATGCATGTCCAGAGGTTTGTAAGTCTATGGCAAGTTTGAATTGCACAATAAACATTGCAGGGCCAAAAATGAAACCCCGTGGGATGCCGTGAAAACTGATTCTGCATTACTTACAAGTTGAGTACAGTCTGACCTCGATTATCCGGCCCTCAATTATTTTGCAAGCTGAATAATGTAGTGTTGATAGGTTTTAATAAATTCCATCTTCATTGTCAAAAAACTGGAAATGCAATTAACCAAGTTTTAGCGATAAACCATGTTGTTAAAACCCCTGTAGGCACTCCTATTATACTCTCCATCGTCACCCATGTTGACCTCCAAAATTCACCATAACATAAACAAATGTTGGAAATGATCCATTCATTACAGATTTACGTCCCATTACTATTGACATCTTCAATTTGTTTACAATCGAAAGCCATATCCAGTGGGTAAACACGAGGGTCTGTTCATTATTCACAGCATGGTATAGGTCGCTATGTGCACAATATTACAGCCGCTACCTTGCTGCATTTATCATGTTTATTTTGCAGCTGTGACATGTGATCTGATCATTATTCGCAGCAAGGTAAAGGTAGAAACGTGCATGATGTTACGACCTCTACCTTGCTGCATTTATTTAGTTCCCCGATGATACTGGCCTGGGCAAATCAAAAGATCTTTCAGTCGATTGATGAGGGGAACATGTGGTCAATTTATTCATTACGTTTCACTACATGGAGAGAATTGATCAAAAATTGAATTCCCTCCTGAGGTTGGTACATGTCAATGAGTTGACCATATCACAAGGATATTATATAGCTATTGGCAGTATATATAACACAAATGGTCAATGAGTTACATAAAAATGACCTTGTGTGGTATTTAGTTCCCGGGAAGTGAGTTTTGCCTGAGGCAATTTGTGGTTAAATGTTGATCCCTCACTACAAGAGTTATTACCGTCGAGAAATGATCAAACCTCTCCAGGTAACAAAACGTAATGTTTGTCAAATGCAGTGATGAGAAAGCTGGTCTTTATGTTAGGGATCAAATCAAAACTCGACCGCCGGTTGCCCGCCGGTTCCGGGCGGTTCCGTCCGGTTGGCAGAGGTCATTGGTATATGAATATTCAAGAATGCATGAGTAGCAACCGCCGGTTGGTTTAAGCACATAACCGGAGAGATTATAACAAAATGTCGATATGTTTATTTCGCGATCACAATAGCGCATACTTGAAATTTCACGGTCACAATAGCCCATACTTGAAAGTACTACACGATGATCGATTGTTCTTAGTCGTGTATCTATTGGCTTGTCACTAAAGCAAATTAATTTTGGAAATGATTTCTTGTTTATGGTTAAAATTGCTTGAATATATCACCATTGTTTAGATCATTTAATTTCAGTTCAGAACAGTGTTTCAATGATTTCTATAGGTTAAGTAACTTTGCCTTTGATAAAGATCCTGCTAGGATCGAAAGCTCAGGCCCCTAAACTTTGAAATTTTACTTAAACAGGCTATTTTTGTGGATAAGCAGTTTACAACAGCTCACCCTTTAACGTTAATTTAGAAGTTGTGAATTATTATTTTGTGAATCACATAGGCCTGTGTTGGTGATGGACAATTATCATTTATAAATTACTATAGGGCGATTTCACGTAAGGTCATTAGTTCAAATCTTCCTCCAGAAGACATGATGCTGCATAAATCACAAAAGAAATCCCCAGTTGAAGTGATATTGATTGACTCTATTTCGGCAACAACAATTCTATGATCCCACCACCGACACACCCCTAAACAAGCTAAAATCAGTCTTTTTGAATAAAACAAACACACTATCTGTGGTCATCTTATGACTCCTACATTTTGGTTATCAACATTTTATGACCCCCCCCATTTTTCTTTCCAAGAATATATGCCCCCCCCCCCCCCCCCCGTATATTTGGGACACCTCCCCCAAAGGGAAGATTTTGTCACAACATTTCTGTCGACTGAGCAGGGGAGGGGACTGACTTGCCACCCTGCCCCATGGCTAATCTCCATTGGTGCTGATGAAGGGTGCGGTGCCGAAAGGTGATGGGATTGGCATATATTTTATGCATCTTGCAAAATCATTAGTTCTTTTTGCACATCACCTCAACGAGCCTGGCCAACATAATTATAGGCCCAATATACCGGCCTAATATGGCCTATATTACGAATAGTGTAGTTTTGTATCCCCCTCTCTCTCATGTGATGCAAGAGACACATCTTATACTCTCACCCCTTTTCCACCATCCTCCCTCTTCCTCTCCCACTCTCTCTCCACCTTCTTTCTTCCCTTCTCTCTTCTTTTCTCTCTCTTTCCCCTTTCTTTCTTTCTTTCTTGCTTTCTTTCTTTCTTTCTTTTTTTCTTTGATTCTGTTTTGCTTTCTTTCTTTCGATTATAAACTAAGTTTATGAGAAATGTATTACCCTTGCGTTTTAAAACATACAGAATTCCGAGATCGCGATTATTCCTTCGGAAATGAAACTTTAATATAGGCCTTGTCTAACCTGTCACGATGTAAAATAATTAGAAATGAATAGACCAAGCCTCTGCTTATATTTTATCAAAATAAAATTCGAAAAGTAGCTACATTGATTGAGAAGAACTCCGGGAAGGAAAATCGATTATTCCTATTGTACTAAATTTGAAAAGAAACCACTTGAAATCACTCCACTCACTCACTCGATGATACCAACCGGCCATATGAACCAGGGTGTGACGACTGACCTCATTACTGTGTATATTTTAGAACCGGACGGAACCGCCCGGAACCGGTGGGCAACCGGCGGTCGAGTTTTGATTTCATCCCTTAATAAATTCAGTAGTTGAAATCTAAAATATTGGAGTTTACAGAATGTAAAAGGTCAAATTATGACTCAAGCAATCGATCTCACATCCCGGTCTCACATCCCGGGTCTCACATCCATCCTATGGAATGGCTCGGCATGCTCCGTGGGGCCGTTATATTTTCGGTAACACCAGCACAAATAGGCCTAAATGCCAACTAATAAAAAAGTAAGTACCAAAGAATGACAATATACACATAAATTCTTGTTTAAATAAATATTTATTTTTCTTCTAGTAAGTTCAACAAAGCAATTAAACTCATAAACATGTCGTAATTCGCATAGGACCCCATACAATCTTGACTGTTTTCCGACTTTTAAGCTTCCCTCGCATATCCGGATATTTCGCATATCCGGCCTGTGGCTGGTCCCGACGTGTCCGGATAACCATGTACTAAAAAAATCTTTTTTACAGATCAATATATTTCTATTTTACTAAAGTAGACATCCCTCTTCATGGTTTGTGCCCAGCTATTTTACCCAGAAAGGAACAGTAAAACATTCTTATCTTTTTCTGAGTCAACCCATACAGGAATGGATCCAAGAAAGCATTACAGTACTTAAACACTATCAACACATAAAATACATTTACATTGTAACAAGTGGAACAGCTTTCAATGACAATGACATAGAAACAGTACGGCAACATACATACTGCCATAGCGGATACCACCGCCAGCAAACTGACTGCAGGTTTGATGTAGCGGTTCTTGGGTCGATTTTGTCCTGTAGCTTTAGACTGAACACTTGGTTGTTCCACTTGGCTTTCCACAGCAGTAGACTCTGTTGCTTGTGCTGATGAACCTCTGGCTGTATCGCCCACACGTTTTGTCTTTTGAAGTCTTTGATGAAGCAGATAAATGAAGGCTACACTTAAGCCACACACTATGCTGACAGGAGCAAGGTAAAAAGCAACAAAAGCTGTACGAGAATAGAGTTTGAGTCTCCTTGGTGGAGTTAAACAGGAATAATCAAAGTTTATGGCTGCAGCAGATTCATCTACCTTCTTGGCAAGGTTCCAATTGGTGTGTTCAATAATGATAGTTACGAGCGACAGGATCCAACATGCTAAGATTGTCATGCGGATTCTGAAAGTGGACTGGATCCTCATGTATTGTGGGTATTCCAGCCACACAAGTAACACTCTGTCCACACTTACAGCAACCAGAGTAAAGAGGCTTCCATGTATAGAAAGATAAAAGATTGCATTAGCAATTCTGCAACCAATTTCCCCAAAAGGCCAGTGACCGACCATGAATATGGGGGAATAGTAGAGAAATTGCAAACCAGTGAGCAAGTCTAAGCATGAGAGGTTTAGAATGAGAAGCTCACTTGGTTTATCACGCAGGTTAGGAACCTTCCAGAATGATACCATGATGAGGATGTTACCTAGAATGGTAAGAGCAGACAAGCTTGGAATGAAAATAGCATAGAAGATGTTGACTTGAAGACTGCTATCTGTATGTCACTGTCATCATTGTAACTTGTTGTTGGAAATACCGTAGCCATTTCTGCTGAATGTTTTTATGGGTGTTCTTCCCAGTGCTAAATCGCAAAGAATGGGTCTGTCGATGAATAATATACACATAAATGATATCAGATCACTGTTTTGACATTATTGAATAAGATATGCACATCTAAACGTTTACAAGTTAGCAGCACTACAAATATCAATACATTAGTGTTTGCAAAAATAACTAAAAATAGAAGACGGGCAGTGTATCTATTTTTGATACCTGCATTATAATGCTGGATATGTCTCCTACTTATTCTGTTAATTTCAGCACGCTACCTTTAGTTGTTTTGGCGTGGCATCCAATAATGTAAAATCGATGAAAAACCTGCTTTTCATTTTCAGCGCAAACGACTCGCATACCCTTGAAAAATGGCACAACACACTTGATCAACTCATGGATCTTTTTATGTACATTTAATGTAAATCAAACAAACGTGGGTGTTTGTCACAGCATTTCGACGACAACTACTGTTGGGTTTGCGCCTTAAAGCTTGCCGGACAGCTGCAATGTTCGCTCTAGTTCTTACAGTCTTACGAGCACCTGAAGCTTCAATCTGCCGATTCCTGACAGTTCCGTGCTCGTCAAACTTCTTTAGGTTACTATCGCTCCTTTGACTGGAACGCGTGCTCGCGGAAATCGTCTAATAAATCTTCTTTGCGTCTCAACAGAGATGCCAGTTTGCCAATAAGTTTTTGAAAGAAATCCACGCTGCTGTACAGTAAATTGAGGAGCCATCTTTTCTGTACCACAATTCAAAATTGCCGCCAAAGAGAGAATGGGATTAGGCCGCTCACGCGGATCAAATCCTTTATTCCATAATGATTGCTTCGTAACGTCATAAATAATAGATGGATATCGGCTATTTAGTGGAAATATGAACTAAAATACCTGCATAACTTTTCCCAAATAACTTTGTGCTGAACGGTTAGTAATTTTACAGATTTTCATAATAGGTTGCATTATCAAAACTTAGAATTCACCATTTTTACGCAATCTTCTATAACTTCTACTAAAAACGTCCAATCTTTAAAATCTAAAAAATCTGAGAAAGCTAAGTATATGTACAACTTAAAATACACAACAATATGACCAATAGACATGCCCTTCATATCTGAAACATTCCATCTTTCCCGGTATAGATCATTCTAGGACACCCTGTATTTACGTTTACCGCTACGTATGAATATACATCATTATGTTTTCAATGAGGTTTATCTTGGTTTAATGGGGTTTAAGTCCTGCAAAGGTCGTGGTGAAGTCTGCTGTAGACATGACTGCATAATGATAAAAGCTAATAAAATGGCCATGCGTGGCTGTGGATTCAACCTACCATGGCGATTTCTACCATGAAGATATCGGGGCGATAACACTGTGCGAGGTGTATTTCAATGTTGCCCGGTACTGTCCGAGGTGGTCCGATTTTATTTTTTTACCCAATACTTACACAATTGTTCTTTCCCGAGGTTTCAAAATAAATCGCGTCCTGAGCCCTCTTTTTAACTGGCCAATGAAAGAGATATAAAGCATAAAGCTAAAAAAAGTTACCGGTATGTCTCAAAGCCCATGGCAGTTTCAAAAACGAATGCGGAATGAGGGTTTTTTTTAAAGATTTTTTTTAAAGATTTTGTTTAAGCTTAGCAACTAGTTTAAACTGTTGTGATTTGGTAGTTCACAACATCTTGCAAATGGTAGTGAGCTTTGGCAAAAATTGCATTGATCAATTCATAGCGAGTATGTAGAAGAATTCAAATATCAACGATATACTTTTGTAGGTCCTGTGGGTCTTGAGTTATGTTGTAAAGAGGGCTCAAACAACAACACTTTTGTAAAACATATATAACTCATTAAAACAATAAATTAAGCAAGTTTTCAAAGTATATGATTTGTAGAATGAACTTTTGCAAAACATCAAAGCGTTATTTTTCAATAATATATTGATAAAGATAATGAAAATCGATACCTCGTATAGCCTTAAACATGTTAAACAAAATTATGAATTAAGATGTCATTTTCGAGTGTTCAAAAGTACATGATATGAAATTGTGGTGGATTTACACAATTGAAGTACAAATATCAACCTAAACAATGCGAGTATCGAATCAAGTAACCTTTCTTTCGCCTTTCCCACAGTCACGGTCTTTTCTGATAACACTTTACGAGTCGGGAAAAATTTCCCCATCCAGTACACCCGGGTTCAACCATGACTCGGTTCCAAGGATGATGTCAGGATCAGTGGAATGGATCATATTTTCAAGTTCTTTTGTTTTGTTCTTTACACTCTGGCAGTTAACAACGATGACTTTCAAACTCTTGTTGGAAGATCTTCTATCACAATACCTGAGGTGGAGGTGGACTTGGTTGACAATTTGCATTGTCTAGGGCTACTGGGGGAGTTTGCATTCACTTTTGGTGATGATGTTGCCAAAGGTTGCCCTCCAATTTCACCAAATTCATCTGCCGAGAAGCCGCTGCTTCTCTCCAGGTGCGAGAAGGGATTTGAATGTGTAAAGTCGTAGTTGCTGAACAAACTTGTGCTAAAGGGTGTATCAAAATGATTGGTACCGACGACTTCTCATTTTTGCCGAATTGTTTTACTATTTTTTGTACCAGTTTAGGGTTAATTGTTTAAATATTTGAAATTATAGTAGTTTTATCTTCTCTAAGAATTTTAGATCATAAAGATAGCACATTCTGTTCAGAAGTTACATGATGCTAAAGGAAAGTAGGTGTTTTTACACTTTTCATTGTAACGCTGGATCAGTAGTGCACCATTTTCAAAGCTCTATTTTACCACAAATACCTTGTAAGAATGATATGTTGAAAATCATGGAAATGTTTAATTTTTTCGTTGCCTATTTCTGCATTTATAATATTATATAAATGTTATAATCAATATTTATTGGTTGAGAGTAATATTATTGACTTGCATCATTTAGGTGGGGTGAAAGAAGTTTGTGTATCATGAGCGGTAATTTAAATTGTAGTAATAGATGTTTGAGATTACTAAGTAGATGGTGTGGCAGTGAATGGCTATAGACTGTAGAGAGTGTCTGTTTGGTTAGACCCGGTAAGAGTTATTGGAATGGCTCCACAGTATTCCACACTTCAGCGTGCATTCATAAAGAATTGCTGGTTGACACGAAGCTAAGTGCAGAGAAGATTTAGAAGACCACGGAGTCTAAGAAGAGCAAGGACTCTGTAGTGTTTCAAAATTGGGCAGTTACAGAATGGATCCATCCCAGGTGTTAAGTTCATTCAAGATAGGGCTTCACCTCACACTGCCAGAGTCGTAAGGCAGGGACTTCATTCAGGAACTATCTTTCTAAAAGCATGTGTAAAGTAATTTTATGTTTTGTAGACTGAGGTAAGATATTGAAGAGCATGTATGCAACTGTGTTGTGTAAGTAAAATCATGATTACGTCGAACTTCGTTTAAATGACAATAGCTCCCAGATGCATCAACCTATTATCTTCAGATTATTAGATCAATGAGTTAACATATGCCCCTTTCTATTTATAGTACAAAAACTATATTAATTAGGAATTTTATATTTTTGGTATATTTTTGAAAATGTCACATAGCCCGGTACCAATCATTTTGATACACCCTGTACAGCAAATCCAAGATGCTTCCGTTTTATCTAAATATTCATACACTGGCGTTCCCATCAACATGCAATCTTTGTGGTACCATAGATTACAGCTATCACACCTTACAGCACATTGGCCCCACTTATAAGCAAGGTTGCATATTTGGCGAGGGTATTTCAATGGGCGTGGCCCTGGGTTGATCTCAAGGTCACCAGCTTGAAGCAATAACAGAGCACAAAGATAATGATGGATTAGCCATTTAGATGGTTTAGCTGTACACGATGCATCTAATTTGAGTTTATGAGAGTTACATATGAGGATCTGTAAATGTCTTCCTCCATCTGAGGTTGACAACATTTCACTACATATGGTGATACTGTATGGATCATGGTTAATTGCATAGTAAGCATGGTAAGTAGAGTCATCAATTCAATGTAGGCCTAATTGTTAAAAAAGTTATCAAAACACCACAAAATAGCAGCACAAAAACTCCACTACACTTCTTCATCTTGCACTTTGAAGAGAGGAAGAAAAGGATGGATCTCACCCCATGATGACATGGAATTTCACACTACCATAAACAAGTGCCGCCATCTTGGCTTGGTTGCAGAATTCAGCAGTGGTGGTACTCACAAATCAAGTGATGCTGGAGAGCAGCAACTGTCAGAATGATGATCTTAAAAATCCTCCAATTGAGCACTGGTGTCAAAATTGTGCTCAAACACGTCAGTGGGTTTTAAACTCCCTATGGTATTAAAAGGGAGCTGGAAATACAATCACAAGGTGGAATTGGGGCCTGAATTTGGATGTATTTTTGGGAGAGGAAATAAATACGACGTCAACCCCGCACAAGCGCCCCCTTACACGAATACAAGTCACACTAATGAGTCAGGCAGGGAGTCTTATCTATCTTGTTCTTGATCATTTATAGGGAGTTAGGCTATGGGCAGATCCAAGTGATCGGACCGGAGCGGTAGTGATAGTGGCATTGATGCAGATAGAGAGAGAGAGAGAGAGACAGAGGTATAACCAACCTGCCTAGATGGTCGTCGGTGCAATCACAGAATGATCGGGCGCGCCGGTTTATATACCCTTGATATCACTTGACCCAGGGGGGGCCGGCCAAGATTGGCTCAATTTTGACGTTGTCATTGGTTTTACACGTAAACACAAAAATGTCTCAAATTATTCCAAAACTGTACGTATGTTATTAAGCACTATTTTATCAGTCTAAATCCGTTGAGGTTCGCTAGTGAACCTCATTGTAAGTACTGTTTTTTTAATTTTTTTGTATGAATAACGCACGATATGTTACGATATATACTGAAAATTTCCCCCACGTGTATCAATGAGTTTACGTGGTGTAGTGGTTACGGATCTCGCCCCCCATGCAGAGGGTCCCGAGATCGATTCCCATCCCCGGCTATGATTAAAAAGTTTCTTCTTCTTTTTTCTTTGAATTTAAAATTATTTATTTTCATGTGAAAATGTATATATTGCACTGGGAAATATATTTTGTGCATTTTTTTTTTCTGTAATGGGGCCACCCGGCCAATAGAGCTAAAACGGATCTTGGCTCCGAGAAAAAATAATTGCGTCCATCGTGCAGGCAGTGTTGCCGTCATATTGTCTGTTTTGTTTACGCTTTTGGCTGTTGCCACATTGAATAATGTAGTCCACCATCGTCTGACTTGACCCGATACAACTGAAGGGCGCCATCTCTCGTTTGAATCCATTTCCGCTACACACACCCCTCCCCCAAACCGATCCGTCACGGATCGTACATAGTCGGGCCCGGGCGGGAAAGTGTGCAGTGATTGTATATCAGAACTGATCAAATCACACGCAACTGAATCTTTCTGATTCAGTTAGGATCGATCACTTACGCCTAATCGTAGCCGGGATCACCAAAAGAGCCAGACGACGACATGCAAGAGCATACGGAAGGATATGAACCTGGAACGAGATCAGCCATGATCGTGCATTAGGCCTACCCTCACCGCCTGCTCATACATACCGCTCCCAGACTCAATCAATGCTCCATCGGGTCCGAAATCCGGAGTAAACGATGTTTCCTAAAACAATCATTTTTATGAAAAAAATCTTCAAAACGTTATGCTTATGAAAATTTGGGAGAATTATTTGAATCTTCCAAAATATCTCCAACAAGTAATTTGACATATCAAATACATATCATTAACTTTAAAAATACTTGTTGTTATGCCTTTTTGATATTGAATTTTAACATGGCAGGTCTAACCAACCTTAACAGCATGTACATTATATGTGGTTATTTGTAGGTATGAAGTTTTCATAAATCATTTCAAATTCTAAACATTTTTGAAAATCTAAACAAAAAACAAACAAAAAATAATCTGACAAATCCTAGAAATTGAGGAGGGTGGGAACAAGAACCAAACAATATAATTAGCTCGATTACACTACAGACTATAGGCTCTTCTATTTAACTTACATTTTAGCTGATAAAAAGTAATAATAACTCAGACATTTAACTATTAGTAGGCATATCACCTCAAAATTAAGCGCAGCAAAAACACGTTTATATTTAATGTTTCTACATGAATAGGCTTGATTAAAGCATCAAAAATCAAAAAACGGAATTGAAATCGGTCAATGCATTGTGATGCCGTGTTAATTTTAGCATGCTACTTCGTTGGTCAAATACAAATCGCTCGTCGCTCCAAGGGCGACCCTTATTCTATTCATACGGAATCGTTTACTCTAGAAAAAATAAAACAGTGTATACACCTATCCGACTTCGCCATTACTGCGGTGTCCCAGATGTATAACTGCGGTGTCCCGAGGTCGGGGTTCCATCCATTATTTATTGTGTGCTATACAGAATTGTACCCGGGAATTATACACAGCAGTGATATTCAATACACAATCATGAGTATTGAATTACGAATTAAATATCCCGCTCTGGTACATCTGTGTTGCCGTCAATAGAGGGCCAAATACAGTAAACGCCTCTCGGATTGGTGTATTCCACAAAAGCAGAATGGTCTATTTCATTTAGGCACACTCCCCTTGTGGAAGATTTAGTTAAAGCCTTTCACAGAGTTTTGATGGGTTTCAATATAGGCAACTGGTTAACTTCCGACTTCAACCTTGAAATACTCCAGTTGAAGTATGTACGACGTATGTGTTTCAAATTGACACAAATAATAAAAACATACTCCCTCTGTGGATGATTTCTCTTTAATCTTCGACAAGCATGACAAGGGTAGTCCTGTGGTAGATATCAAATGGAATAGCCCAATTTAACTCGTCGGGTGCATTACATAGTGACGGATCTGCACTTTACATAGCCACACCATATAGTGACGGATGTTGAGATCTCACAATAATTGCGCAAGACATAGTGACCGGATAACTTTGGCAATCTATTACATATGTGAGATGTACGATATTACTACATTTTAATGTTTTGAAAATGTCTTTCATGGGTCTACTTCTAACAGACATGAATTGCAGAACATTAATGGCAAGTTTGTAATCTATGCCCAATACAATTTACCTACTCAACGTTTTCCCAATGCCCATTTGTTGATAAATTTGCGATCAACATCCGTCACTATGTAAAACTCCCTGGGTTTGACATCCGTCACTAGGTAATACATCCGACGAACTTATCACTACACTAAGAAAACCATCCTTATGCTATGTATGGGGAAACAACAAGCTGTTTTCTTTAACCATTTTACATTCCTGATAAAACGTTGCATGATTTGGTGCATAATATTTATAACCTGTCATATATACCGTAGAATTCCATATACAAGCATGATATATGCCTCTAAAACAAGGGTTTTTTGACGAAACAAACGAAAAGCAGACACCCTCCATAAAACATTGCAAAAGGTTGGTGCTATAATATTACATGTTTGTACAGCCTGTATCAATAATATAATTAGGCCTACTCAAACTCCAATGTTTTTTGTGGATTGTGTCTGCCTTTCGTCTCTTTCGTCCAAAAAAAACCCCTCGTTTAGATGCATATGCTTATAGATGGAATTCTACGGTATATGTATCTTATTTGAGCGCCATGTGAATTTTGTGTGAAACGTAAAGTTTATAGGCCTACTCTGTGATGTGTTCTTTCTGTGCATAAATTTATAGACATTTTTGCATTTGACAAAACCAAGTTAATTTTTACTCATTACAATTATTATATTGATGTGAATTTTAATTTATTATGCAATTTTACAGCTTTATAATTATGTTTTTTGTAAATTATGTTTATTGTGAGAAATAACTGAATCCAAATCAAAGGCTGCTGACTTTAGTGCTGAGCATATAGGCCTAGTACCGTAAAGATTGGCCTTATGGCGCACATGACATGGGCTCCTTTGCCTTACGGTAAATGACGTACACATAGAGTGCTCCCTCCTCTGAAATCCAAACAAGAATGAAGGGTCTCTTAATTACGAGCCCCCGGCGGGTTGGGGGGGTAAAATGTTCCAATTATTCGCCAAAAATTGCTCCTCCCATCGGCCCGCCAAAACTTGCTCCCCCCTCTCGGCATGCCAAATTTGTGGGTTCCCAATTTGCAAGCTTTAAATGGTCTAGATATATATGCATATATTGAACGTTATAGTTTTTTCCAAAGCCTTTTAGACCGTGTTATTTAAAAGGTGCCCCGTAAATGTGTGCCAAAAATTGCTCCCCCCCTTCTCGGCTTCCCAAAAATCTTTGTACCCCCCATTTGTACCCTCCCCAGGGCTCATAATTATTTTACAGCCCCTTACAGGCCCTTGCTGGTTTGATTTGTACTGGAAGACACTATTATTTTGTGCCTAAAATTCCAGTTTTGTCAAGGGAGCCATATGCGCGATTAGGCGAATCTTTACGGTATGATGCTAACCATAAAGAAACTTGCTGTTATATTTCGTCATGCATGTGAGTGCAAGAAAGTCGCATGTGCAATGGCTGCCTCATGTTAGATTTTGAAATTGAAGACCTGAGCACAAGAAGACCGTAAGTCCACTTGGCCCCTCAACATGTATACACTAAAGTTGCTTATAGTTTCGTATAGTTTGGTAATATTTTATACATGTTCAGGGGCCAAAACAAATCTTTCATAACCTTTAATGATGTTTTCACCCTGGAACATGTATTAAACATTATAAAACCCTAAGAAACTATGTATACGTAACTTTAGTGTATACATGTTGAGGGGCCAAGTGGACTTACGGTCCTCTTGCGCTCAGGTCTTCAATTGCACTTGCAGAGTAATCCAAAAATTTGGCAAAAAGTTGATCTCATTGAGGCATTGGGTTTGAATTTGCTCATCAGGTGATTAACCCCATGACAATTACCTGTCGATTGGCCAAAATGAATATTGTTTCCAATGTTTGAACCAATCAAGGAGGGTATTAATAAGATCATCTTCAAATGCAAGTTTGACCATAAATAGTTTAAAGCCTAGTCATAATTGGCAATTGAAATGAGAATTTCAAGTTATCAACCAATCAGAAATGCTGTTAGATGACCAGTAGTGTCTAGGGGGCTAGCTCCTGGAAGCATCTCAATCCCCACTACTCTCAGACTTGATACCTAACAGTGCAATTCATTTTAAATGACAATTTTCTTGCACTCACAAAGCGATTTGTATCCGGTGCGAGTGTGCTTGAATCTAAAAGCCACGAATTATTTAGGGAATTTCTTACTTTTATCATGTTTATTAATCCTCCCACCACTTAAGCGCATTACACATTGCGAGGGTGTCGTCGCCATCATGGCACTCAAAAAACCACAAACCCACGGTGCGCTTGTGCTTGAATCTAAAAGCCACGAATTATTTAGGGAATTTCTTACTTTTATTATGTCTTTTACAGGTGGTGTATGACGTGCAGTCCCTAAATTCAGTAAATTTTCATCGTCAACCGTGTAATTGAATGGGATTATTTTGAAATTTTAAAACGCTTGAAATATCACAAACAAATAGGCCTATGTTGATAAATAATATAAATACAAGCTAAAACCATTGGGGTTCGATAATGAACCCCACAAAACTAACCGAGTATATGGAAAATGCCATACGGCCGGGCGGTTTCATGAGTTGCCGGCTCGATCATGTCATCCGCCGCCTGGTCTTTTATTTATCCTCCCACCACCTAAGCGCATTATACATTGCGAGGGTGTCGTTGCCATCATCGCATTCAAAAACCACAAACCCACGGTGCGCTTGTGCTTGAATCTAAAAGCCACCAATTATTTGGGGAATTTCTTACTTTTATTATGTCTTTTATTTATCCTCCCACCACTTAAGGTGATTACACATTGCGAGGGTGCCGTCGCCATCATCGCATTCAAAAATCACAAACCCATAACCTCCTGGGAACGTACACTCATCTTTACAGCACGATTCCCAATCCCCATCCGTAGAAGTGTAACACCAAATGTACCACTCATCATAGTACCAACACCCTTCATTCCCATAACCACTGCCCGATACACACGTTTTTCCATGTCTTGTAAGTTTACCACCATATTGGAAAGATACTTCGTCTTTTATATTTGCTCGTTTTTCGACATCCTTTACCAGGTGATGATCTCGGCGGAGGATTTCACGCAAAAACAAGGTAGCCGCATCTTCCAGTCCCTTTTCTTCAGCAGGCTGGGCCATGGTTAGCAACGGTGAAAATACCAAAATGAGAATAACATAACAGGTTTTGTCTGGTGCAGCCATGGTCTGTTAATACAAAGCAAAATAAAACTAGCCAGTTAGTTTATAGGGCCGCGCCACACATCGTCCATGCCTGGTAATAAAGAAATATTTTCTATAGGCATCAAAGCACGTGTCTTCATAAACTGCCTTTATTACAGAATTAGCTTATAGACGAATCCAAATTCACGCATTCCTATCAGCCTTTAGTTGGGTCCCCATCGGCTACAATGCACCCAAAATGTGAAATGATTCGGCCTTGGCGGAAATTTTAAATTGCATTTCATCACCCGTTTTACACAATCCGCGGAAACACAGGTAGACAAAAGAATGATTAAAGTTTACAACACAATACAGTTCCCTTCGGCAAAACACACAGCTTCTAAATGGATGTACTTGCAAACAAAAGGACTATGCATGAATAGATGCGACGGGATATCTCTATTGTATATATTATTGTATTAACCCTCCTCGTCCTTGCATCGTCTCTAGGTGTTAGGCGGCTTTTATTTGCACAATTGGACGCTCAAAACACCAGGTTAGTGCTAGCGGGGACACGAAAATGGCCGACCAAATCCTGACCATGACTTGGCTCGTTGGATTCGTCTATACTTGCACTTCTCGCTCGGTGAGCGATTGGTTTAAAACCAAGCATTGGCTAAAAACCAATCACACCAATCTTTCAATGGTCTGTATAGAATAGTAAACGCAGGGACAAAGAAATCACGTTCCTTCGTTGTATATTGTATGAATTGATTTTATCCCTATAATGAAAATAAACTACATGTTGTGCTATAGACGAATCCAATGAGCCAAGTCATGGTCAGGATTTAGTCGGCCATTATTGGGTCCCCGCAGCACCTAACTGGTGTTGTGACTGCCCAATTGGGTGGATGAAAGCCGCATAACATTTGATGTTAGATTCTTTTGTGTTGTAAACTGTCATCAATCTTTTGTCTACGTGTAACACGGGTGATAGAATGCAGTTTAAAATACCTCCAATGATGCCGAATCATTTCACATTTTAGGTGAGATGGAGCCGACGGGGACCCAGCTATAGCGGCCATTGAGGTGTAAGAATGCGTGAAATTGGATTCGTCTATATGGTGGTGTAGATTATTTTGATGTGATTATAATCTCAAATCATAGAAAATATCCTTTTATTTTTGGTATTACCGTAGTTAAAATCCATAGGTTTACTTGCAGTTTTGAATGTATGTGTTGAAAGAATCTGGTAATCTCTTGTTAGGGTATTGCACTTCCAGTCAGGGTATTGAAAACAAAAAACTGACAATAAATCGAATTTTCTTGTGTTGGCAATGTCAAAAGGGTAATGAGCATGCGCAGATTGTAAAAACATATCATTTCAGCTGATGAATGGAAACGCTGTGGTATCTCATATCGTTCAGGTGATGTGCTTAGCCTAAGTCGCTCAGCCTATCTCGAACAAAATCGCCATGGGTAGCTGTTGAACAACTAATTGATTCGCACTACTATCACGGCATTTATTTACACGAAGATATATGGATGATGACGCTGTGCGCCACTAGATATCCAGAATATTGCTCCACCTCGGACACAAAATGGAGAAGCTAGATAGGCCTATGCTGCGGGCTAAAAAGACCAAAACGTCCAGCCGTGACCTTGAAATGACATCTAATGACCTGGAAATGACCTTGGACAAAGTTGTCTTTTCGTGAAGAATGCATGTACGTAACATTTTACAACAAGCCTCTAAATAACAAAATTTAACCTTTGTTTGACCTCTGGTGACCTTGAACTGACCTTCATCATATCAACATCACATTTTTTCCCTTCAAATTGGACCAACTCTAGAATTTTACTCCTTTTGACCCCAAGACAGACCCCTCCCGATGTTTAAGGGCTGGGGTATGAACGTTTGGACAGTATTTATTTTGGGACATTAGAGCACATCAGACATATCGAATTGCATTCTGAATACGAAGAATGTCATTCTGATACTGATTTTGAAAATCGCAATTTAATACACATTTTATGGCAAAACAATAAAAATTGATATTTTTGATATTTAACAGTACTTGAAGTAAACTTTATAAATCTGATGATTTATACTTAAAGTGTATGTAGGTGGGGTGAAAAGCCGACGATCAATTGAAAATTTGGACCTTTCGTATTGAAGATATGGATTTTTTTCCCAAAAACACCCAAAAAAATTAGGTCTTTTGGGAAAAAATCCATATCTTCAATATGAAAGGTCAAAATTTTCAATTGACCGTCGGCTTTTCCTTCCTGCTACATACACTTTAAGAATATATCATTAGATTTATACAATTTACTTCGAGGACTGTTATATATCAAAAATTTGAAAAATATCAAATTTTTATAATTTTTCATAAAATTTGTATTATGTTGTAATTTTCAAAAAATGGAAATTATTTGATATCAGAAAGACATGCTTCGTATTCAGAATGCAATTCGATAGGTCTGAGGTGCTCTCATGTCACACAAAAAATACTGTCGAAACGCAATAAACGCTCATTTTAGATCCCTTAAGCCAAACATTACAATCCTATATGCACCTAATGCTAGAGCCCTTTGGCTTTGAGGATGCCAGACTCCTCTCGACAATCAACCAAACAGAGAAACATATTTTCAGAAATATTTTCGGAGAGTTGAAACTATTTCAACTCTGAAATGTATATTAAATCATTGATCAACTTACCTACCTGGGCAGGACTAGGGTCACTATGACGTCACACAATTATTAAATGCAGAAAAGCAGCTGTGAATAAATCTGGAACAAAGAATAAACGCAAAAAACATCAATTATTTCGATCCAGTTATCTCATGATCTATGGGATTATTTAAAATTGGGCCATTCCAATTGAAATCATACACGACGTGTAACACGGGTGATGGAATGTACTTCAAAATCCCAGACAAAAAAAAGTGAAATGATGTGGCCTTGGCGGGGATATTAAACTGCATTCCATCACCCGTGTTACACGTAGACAAAAGAATGATTAAAGTTTACAACACAATACAATTCCACATCGATTTTTAAGCGGATTTAATCCACCGAACGACAGTAACAACACCAGTTTGGTGCAGACGGGACCCAGTAATGGCCGACTGAATTCTGACCATCACTTGCCTCGTTGGATTAGTCTATAGTCAAACTTTTCCGGCGACGCCGACAGTTTTTCCACATTTCCTGTATTTTGCGGTAGAGGATGTCTCGGGAGTAGAGAGCAGAGTCGTACCGACGCGACCGCGGGCAGGGGAGGGGGCAAGTTTCCCTCTTGCTCAAAATACCGAGACAAAAGGTTGTAATATTGTAATGTGCATCATGGGCGGCGGATGCGAGGGGGGGGAGGTTGCGGGGAAACATGTCCCCCTAAATATCCTAATAGAGGGAAAACGGAAGCAATAATTGCTCTTTGCATCTGTTAGCACAAAAAACGCCGTGTTTTGGGGCAAATAAATTAAAGTTGCACAATTTTGCACCCTTTTCGAGCACTAGCCCATCAAATACCAATTCATTTTGGGCTCAAACATTCTTATTTCAATATTGTTTGCGCGCCTTCGCGAGAAAATGTCCTAGTACATTTGGCCTTCTTCTTTTAGACTTCTTTTTATGGCAAAAATTCACTTTAATTGTTGAAAATTGTTGTGAAAAAGTCATAACAATTTACGAAAAGAGCCCTATTAGCAAAGTACCATGGGGCCCTCAGAGGCGGAACTAGGATTTCAAGCAGGTGTGGGGGACACCAGGGCGTCTTCGGTTGTTCTTGTTTGTACCCTTGGCACACTTTCGGATGCTGACTTCATCTATACTTACTTTCAGCAATCCATCAGTATTTTTCACAAAAAGCACCAAAATGTGTCTAAATCGGATGATTTTAAGGGCACTTGTTACCGCTGAAGGAGAGAGATGGTGAGCGAGTAACGGGCAGGTTCTTGGAGGAGCGACGATACGAAGACACAAACACGATACCAATTGTTTTTGGTTAATATTAAGATAATTTATTGGACTGGCGATGACTGAACAACAAAGTTCATAACGAATGACGAGATAGTAGTTCTAGATCGGAGAGAGAGGATTTGAAGACAGGTCTTCTCTCGATGGTGGTCACAAATCAAAGACACTGGGATCTCCCCTGATTTTTCAGACCAGGGTGTATCAGGCCATCTCCTGATCAACTTTTAGCCAATCACGATAGGGTAAAGATCCCAGGGCCTAATTGCGGCCACCAACGTTAGTTTTATAATCCCAATTAAGATAATTGTGGGATTATACATTTTGATCCCTTCACAATATGGAGGAGAGATAAAATCTCAGAATTGGTGATATTAATGGAGTACCTTTTATGGTTTGATCAAAATGATACCTGAATAATAATAGAAGAGGGGATGAAGGTGCCGATAAACGGTGGACAAACACTTGAGATAAATGGCTTGACTATGATAATATATTTTTGTGGGGTAAACAGAATGATTATCTCCCAGGGCTCTCTTTTCCAGATATTTCCTTATTAATTGTTAGTTAATATCAATTATCCTAAAGACAATGTTTTCTCTACCCGTCCATTCTGATCTCCTACATTATTCCCCCTCCACGTAAAGATCCTCCGGATCTTTCAACTAATAAGAGGCGCCTTTGGTGATGAAGATCGGAATGCGCGGATTGAGCGTCCTCATGCGCGATTGAAAATTGGTGTGGATCTAATATTAGAGGAGGGTGTAAATATGTGTAGGAAACCATGAATAGACTGGGAAAATAAAATAATTGAGAAAGAGCTGAGAAGACTGAATTGGAATCATCTATAGAATTTAGGGAATAATTGATAGATCAGAGAACCTGGGAAATACTGAATAGGACTTAAACATAATAAAATGAAGTGATGGGATCAAATGACTTGTGTCAAAATATAATAAAAATGTAAAATTTTGTATGGCTAATTGGCCGATCGGGTAGTAAAAAGTAATTGAGCAATTATCTATAATAACAAGAGTGAATGAAAGTAAGTAGTATTGGTGTAAGTGAAACCCAAAACATCACAGTAGAATAATAGTAAAAGTACGTGTAATATATGGAAAAACAAAAAAAAAGCAAAAGCATTATGTCAAGCAAATATGAACATAGATAAAACATGAAAGTATGTCAAATATGAAATATAAAAGTAAGCAAAAGTGGCAATGTGAAATATCATAAAGTCAAAATAGTCATGATATCGAGTGTCGATTTAAAACAAAAGTTCACAGTGCATCCTTGATGTCCTGAAACCGATGTCGAAAGTTTGTTTCTGCAAGATCTGGGTCGCCATGTTTGAAACGGGGCGTGGCCGCAATGTTAATAAAGGGGTGCACATTCCGCGAAAATAGATGGTGCTGAACGTGGTTGCAATAAGGTAAACTGTTGCTGCAGAGTAGCATGCGGTGTTCATATCACTGGAAGTTTCTTGAAGATGATGAAGGCTCTCAAGTCCTAAGCAAGTTGAAGTCATACTTAAAGATTTGGTATGCAGAGTCATGTAGCATGTATAATTAATGCAATAGATGTTCTCTCTCTCTCTTTATATAATATAAAATATGCAATAGCTAACCATAAAAGCAGCAAGTGAAGTAAATTATGAAGTCTTTTGTGACTGCCATCAATAGTGGTAGGCTATAATCATGATAATGTTGTTTTCTTCCTTGAAGAAGTGAAATGATGTGACCACTCAAGTTTGTAGCAATTATTGTGCTTGGGTGCACGATATAATGTTAATGTCCAGAAGTAGACCAATTGTCACTACGCCTATTTGGCCAAAATAGTTCGACCACATGCAGGACTGTCTGAAGAAAACTCTTTAGACACAGTGATAGGTGATAGTAAAGAAATATCACTAATAATTATTGTTCTGATAATTAAGAGGACAGCCATGTTGTGCAAAAGTTGAAATATACTGTAGTTGTTTCGTTGATTGTTGGTGACCACCATAAAAGAAGTGAACTTGGAGAAAATTGTCAGCACCATCTATTAAGGCGTAGTCACAAAACATGTGGAGTAAAAATTTAAGTCAGTCGTTGACACTCAAGTTCAATGATCAAACATAACTATGTGATGAAAACAGGAATGTACTATAGGAACTGCAAACAATAATGTCAGTAGCGATCAAAGTTAATGCGGTCTTCGTAATGAAAAATAGATACATGATGGAGTTCATATGGTATAGGCAATGAAACGACTTATATCATGATGGTTTCGTAAATAAATATAATTGGGGACTATTGGAGGCAACAATCACAGAAGAAACATGAAAGTTCTTAATCTATATGAACAGTAAATTGAAAGTATGACTAAAATTGATTTACGATGGATAGAAAACACTGCAAAAGTAACAACATTGCGAATAATCAAGGTGTTAATATTAGTATTACCAATCCTAAAAGATATAAAACTGTAACCTATATTAAAATACATACATATAAAAGGCTTTTAAATAAAACTGACAGTAAAACTGCCAATGTAAACCAAACATATAGGGTACCAAACAAATACCCAAATTGCCACAGCAATAATATGATAAACAAAATGATAAAGGCAATCTAAAAGTCAAATTAGGTGTTTAGGACTCAAACAACTCTTTTGGAACCTAAATCACTGAAAATTATTGAATAGAAGAGATGTTGGCACTTTTGTAGTCCCAAGAGTGATTATGCATGCATCACAACCTTTTTAATACGCAATTTTGCACAAGTCCAGTATATTATTATTGCTAGAGTCATAAGGGATGAATACTTCTCTTTTCATGAGGATAATCTGATGGAGACATTACACAATATTTAAAGAAATTGATAACATTAGATATATAATAAAATTAATATTTAGAGAGGTTGAAAGCGGTAAGCAATAGCTAGATTTCTGACTAATAACATGATTAAGTTAATATAATGTTCTTAAGGTTACCTGTATCATACATCTGAAAAAGTGCCTTTAAAAGGGATGGATGTAATTGGTTAGGTAATAACATTCGGCTCTTTTGTTGTGATGTGTACATATCTGAGACCATTTAGGTATTATGGTCTCAGGTACATATTGAGTCCCAGCATAATTTTGCCGGCTAGTCAATGCTGTGACTCAATAATATTGACACAAAATCACATTAGGCCTACGCAACAAATATTATTAATAATGCAACGTAACATATAATCATTTTACTGATTAACTTGGGGTGAAAGATACAAAATGTAGTACCTTAGCCAGGCTAGCCCTGAAAGGGGTAGTAGATTGGTAGTAAATTAACAAAACATACAACACGGGTGCATTATAGCTATACATAAACATATGGACAGAAGTTTCTTATACATTTTAGTTGAGATAAAAGTAACAACTCTTTCATGCAATGGTATACAAAAACACACCATCTTGAAAGCACATGTGTTTTCATTATGGAAGGGTTGGAAAGGAGAATAAGTCCCGGGAAGAAGTATCGAGGTATAAAAACTTGCATTATTATTAGTTATGTGAGTTGTCTACGTGGGTATCAAGGGTAGGCGAACCCCTTCCGGACCTCACTCAAATCAAATTCGAAAAGGAAAATCTCTCAGTTATGACAGGCGTATCTCGGGAGGGGATTAATTTAGGGAAGAAGGAATTGGGAAAACTCTATTAAATTGGTTGCTATCGCAACGGTTCGCGCGCTACACTAAAATTCGCCATCTCTAATGTTAGTTTAGTCTATCAGGGTTCACTAATTCTAATCAATTATTGCAATGCAAAGTTCATATCCCCAAATTAATGTAGAACAATATGTGTGTAGGAGAAAACCAAAGATATTTTGCAAGAAGAAGATCAACCTTCCGTCCATTATTACAAAACGAACAATGACAGCTACAACATCAACAACAATAACAACAACAACAACCAATCTATAACAACTAGATCACTGATAAGTCAAAATCATGAATATCAGGGGCCCTGTGAACAACCCATGAGGGAGAAAGAGAACACCTTGAGGTTTTGGAACTCTACCCCTCTGTTGTAGGCCTACCCTATGGCGACTCTCTGTGTGGCCTATTTCCGCCCCGTGGAGGAGGCCGCCCGTATTGGTCATAATAATAGTCTTTGTCCGTGTCACGGTGGTGAACATCACGGCGGTGATCATGAAGGTGGTGACCATCACGGTGGTAGTCATCATGGTGATAGTCATCATGGTGATAGTCATAACGGTGATAGTCATCACGGTGATAGTCATCACGGTGATAGTCATCACGGTGATAGTCATCACGGTGATAGTCATCACGGTGATAGTCATCACGGTGATAGTCATCACGGTGATAGTCATCACGGTGATAGTCATCACGGTGATAGTCATCACGGTGATAGTCATCACGGCGGTGACTGTGTGGGTCACTGTCTCTGTGATAAGTGGTATGTGTAGGCCTATAGTCGGGTCTTTTCGCACGAGTTCTATACCACGGGCTAAAAGAACGTTCAAAGTCACAGTCATGACGTGTAATATTATCTCTATTGTCATTGTCTCTATGTCGATGCCATGGGGATCCATCATCCCGTTTTCTGTCGAAATTGCGAGATCTGTCACATGACTTGTCCCTATCTCTATCATTATTATCACGAAAAGGAGTATATCGAGAGACGGAAAGTTTCTGTAACTCTGACAAGATTGTTGCAAGATTAGGGTCGGGAGTGGGAATGTCTCTCGTGTCTTCTCTTGTTTCAATTTGGCCAATAGTTTGGACTGGTGGGGTGGGGTTCGGATCGGGTCGAGGGGCGGAAAGTTTCTGCAACTCTGTCAAAAGTAACAGAACTATGAAAAATCACTTGTACTGATGAAAAAGATGATCTACCAAAAAAACGTTGACAACGTAAAGAAATCAGCAAGTTTAAAAAAACCCACCTCGGCTCACTTTTTGAAACTTGGTCCCATTTGTAAAAGGTACTGATTTAAACTTTATCATATTTACATCAATTTAAAACATTTCCAGAAGTGTTATGTATCTTTAATGTGTAGATGCGATATTAATTTGTAAGCTTTCTGGAACGACCTGAACGGTTATTATCTTGTTGCATGATAAGCCAATATCTTTTTGTGTTTTGTTTTATAATATCATGATTAATGATTGAATTAAACGAATAACAAGTAGGCTTGTTTGTAATCTTGTTGGAAACGCCGTCTTCTGTTGAAATAAAATAAAAACACTGATTTGCTATTGGTGTTCAAATGGGACCAAGTTTCAAAAAGTGAGCCATAGGGCCTGCACTTTGGCTTCACATTTGAAAGGGGGGGGAATTCATTGTTGGATACGCCCCTATTATAATTAGGTAATCCTCACACACATTCCCTATATGTATATACATGTACCACATGTAGTAAATCTATCTGCTTTATCTGTATTGTGACGTTCTTAAGCAAATAGTTAAACACGATTTCATCAAACATTATAACAATAGCTCTTTTACAGTGTGCAATCATCCCGGGCAATAATTGGGCAATAATAGAGGTGCGTGAAATTATTGATTGGCTCCATACAAAGGATTTGAACCGGTGTCCTTCACCGTAATCATGGCGCAATGCAGTGCATTTAATCAAACGTTGTCGTCAACCTATTTGATCGTATAGTGCATTTGTTATGTGTGTGTGACGAGCTGTCGCGGTAGATTGCAATAGCTTGTAATCATGGTTTTGTTGAATGAATTTGAGTACTCCGCCATATTTACAGTATGATACGTCATAATCTAGGTGATTATTTGCATTGGATGTCTTGAATACGCTGGCGAAGTTGTGTAATAATCGGATTAATGCTATAACAGTAGATGAATACAAGGTTTGAATATATCGCGTTGCAAAGCCCCATTCAGTGATCCCAGCGAAAGTGAAAAAAAAAATCAAATTGTTAATTACTTTTATCAATTTTTTTTAATGAAAAAAATGGGCAAAAAACCCAAGAAAACGGCAGTATCGACGAAGTTGAAGCCCCATTGAAATACATGTAGCTAATTTATATATAGGCCTATTGTCAGTATATAAATTACAGATTCACGTAAATGCATTATTTTTGTCTTAAATAGGCCTACTCGGCTTTCGGCTGAACCACTAGCAGAAGATACCAAATTGATGTTTTATGACCTTTGAAATTCTTTTGTTTGCGAGTGACATGGTCAGTTCAATTCACGCCGAGTGTCCTTGACAGGTTTGACTCTGCTTCAGTGGTCATGAAAGAATTCAAAAGATAACCTCTGCCCCACCAATCCCAAGCAATTGTCTGAAACTGCTCTTCGGATGATGTATCATAAGAACTCAGTCGTCAAATGATGATAGTCATATAATGACCAAAAGATTATTACTGACTATATCATTGAAGACTGAGTACAAAATCTGAATTTTGATGATTTTTACGATCACTGAATGGGCCGTTAGTACCCTCCTCTCCTTACCCTGGCAATATGAATCAAAGAAAAATAAAGAAAAAATTAAATAAAACAAGAAAAAAAGTCAAAGAAAAGAAACAATAAAAGAAAAACAAATATGAAAAGTTCGAACAATATTTGGTTTATAAAATTAATGTGACCGTGATGAGGCTCGAACTCACCACCTTCCGATTTAAAATTCAAGCGCTCGTGTACCAAATTCTGATGCCTTACCAAGTGAGCTGTGCTCCTGAGATACGAAATAAAAATAAAATAATACACTGTATACCTGCTTGTGTCGGTAATTGATTTGCTCTAATTCCATAATGGTACAGTGCAACAGAGCAAAAATGCCCAAAATTTAAAAGCTATATAATTTATGAACAATATACACTACACATAAAAATACTAATACAAGGGAATTTCAACATAAGAATCCAAACAATTAAGTACCAACATGCACAGCTTAATTGTCCTTATATCACATTTGGGTTTTTAACAAAATGTTATCAAACCTCTACTGTGATTGGCAGCTGCACAAGGCATCTCTTTGATAGCTGATAATGGCCATCCATTCAGCAAGTGGCTACTAACTGACCTTGACAGGCTTGAATGAGCACTGTCATCTGCTACAAAACCATCACACTCTAGGACCTGGTCACTCCATGATCCAACAGAGAGCACAGTACTTTGACAATGGAGTGAAATTATTGATTAAAAGTACAGCTCCTATGCGTGTACAGCAAAAAATTGGAATAGAATGTTTGGAATCATGTAACTAAAATACTAAATGCATTCTGCAAAATGTGCTCTGACCAATATATAAAGCATTTCATTAGCTTTAATTTGACATATTGTTTGACATGTTTGGAATTATGGTAAATCATTAAATAAAATATTTATTAATTAATCAATTATGTCAATTAATTAAAAATTTAATGCAAATATACATATTTTCTCTGACAGAATTGTAGGATTTGACAAGAGCCATCTTTCTTTTAAGTTTGATTCTTATAACATACCGGTATCGTATTGCGTCCCCAGTTATAGTTGCAGAAAAAAATACGCGTGCAGGACACACATACGCACACACCCACACACCCAGAGGATCGTACCGTTTTACAATCATATAACATTCATTGGCGCTAGTAGTAGTAAATTCCAATTTTCTTTGCTTTACCTCACTTGTTCTGCTCAAAATTAAGAGGGGACATATCTGACAGTAAAAGCATTTTTATGGAAATTATGTTTAACTATTTGCTTAAACAGCACAAAACAGATAAAGCAGACAAATTTACTATACATAAGCCTATACATGTATGGTATGCCAGGGACTGTTTAAGAATATATCATTTACTTCGAGGACTGTTATATATCAAAAATGTGAAAAATATCAAATTTTAATTATTTGTCATAAAATTTGTATTATATCGTGAATTTCAAACAATGAAAATTATTTGATATCAGAAAGACATTCTTCGTATTCATAATGCAATTCGATATGTCTGATGTGCTCTCGTGTCCCAGAAAAATACTATCGAAACGCTCAAAACGCTCATTCCAGATCCCTTAATTTGGTTAATTTTCTTTGTCTTTTTTTTTCCTTTTCTTGTTTTATTTATTTTTCTTTGATTTATATTGCCAGGGGAAGGAGAGGAGGGAACTAAAGGCCCATTCAGTGATTTTTTTGATTTTTTTTTCATCCCGACGATCGTAAAAATCATCAAAATTCAGATTTTGGATATTAGACTGCGGAACTCAGTCTTCAATGATAGTCAGTAATTTTTATATTTTGGACATTATTATGACTATCATTTGAGGACTGAGTTCTTATGATCCGAGGAGCAGTTTCAGACAATTGCTTGTGATTATTGGGACAGAGGTTATCTTTTGAATTCTTTCATGACCACACAAGCATAGTCAAACCTGTCAAGGACACTCGGCGTGAATTGAAAGACCATGTCACTCGCCACAAAAGAATGTCAAAGGTCATAAAACACCAATTTGGTGTCTTCTGCTATCTAAAGGCGTATGGCTGATTTTGTACCTTTCGTCATTGTCTGTCATAGATGTGCTAACACGGTGCAGTGGTTCAGCCGAAAGCCGTGTGTCTAAGACAAAAAATAATGCATTTACGTGAGTCTGTAATTTATATACCGGTACACACCGTCGACGTCCTATACGATAAATATAAATTTAATACTCCGTTGGTGAGCGACGGGCGAGTGGTAGTGAGCGACAGGCGAGTGGTATTTCACTGAACGCAAGAAAAGGAGTTCTATCTGATTGGCTAGCAATCGATCGCTTAGGTCGCTCAGTAGTCAACTACAAACTCATGCATTCAATTCGATTGAAATCGATTATTCTATTATTGACGAAGATAAAGAGCTTGATAGTGTGTCAATAATGTACATTGTATTGCACCTGGTTTTACCAGCATTCCTTTATAAAATAATTTTCTCAAAGAGTTAAATATTATCAAAATTTTTACCCAGGATTTCAAATGTTTTACATCAAAATTGCAGTTAAACATATCCACAGCAAAATACCGGTCCTCACTAATTAGTACATTTAATTTCCAGTTAGTACATTTAAACGAAACCTGTGATTTACGTGACAACAAATAAAATTTTCTTACAATATAAATATCATATGGGATACCCATATA
This sequence comes from Amphiura filiformis, assembly GCF_039555335.1. Classification (NCBI taxonomy): domain Eukaryota; kingdom Metazoa; phylum Echinodermata; class Ophiuroidea; order Amphilepidida; family Amphiuridae; genus Amphiura; species Amphiura filiformis. The sequence goes on from NC_092638.1 coordinate 25,490,657, forward strand.
GTAGGCCGCAACCGCCACAACGTGGAGCTGCTACGCGTAGCTGACTTTTTGTTCCGTGGAGCCAAATTGACCAATCATGTTAGAGTTTTTCATTACTCGGAGGTAAAACTGACCAATCAAGTACGACTTACTCATTACGTGAAGCGAATTTAGTCATTAAGAATTTGTTGGTGGTTTATTTACATTCGATTCATTTAAAATCCACATAGTAAACATTAATTTTGGCAAGAGTTTTCTCTCTCTGGAACGATGATGCATCAACTGGCTCCGCGTAATGAAAAGATCTAACATGATTGGTCAATTTAGCTCCGCGAAGCGAAAAGCAAGCTACGCGTAGCAGCTCCACGTTGTGGCGGTTACGGCCAGCCATATACTGATCATGCGAAAATCGTAAAACATAGAATAGAAACAGTGTGGCCGGCTCTCAAAATCTCAAATTGTATGCATAGCCTGAGTCGCACGGCCTATCTCAAACAAAATCACCATGCGTAGTTGTTGAAAAACGTGAGGATTTATCGTACTACCACGGCAATTCTTAACACGAACATATAGGGATGATGACGATGTGCGGTACTGACAGTATATAAATTAGCTACATGTATTTGAATGGGGCTTCAACTTCGTCAATACTGTCGTTTTCCTGTTTTGTTTTTTTGCCATTTGTTTTCATTAAAAAATTTATAAACGTAACAATTTGATTTTTTTTTCACTTTCGCTGGGATCACTGCATGGGACTTTGTAGCGCGGATTATTCAAAACTTGTTTTTACCTACTGCTATATAGTATTAATCCGATTATTACATAACTTTGCCAGCTTATTCAAGACATAGGTTATGTAAGGGATAAACTGTACATGGGTATAGAGGCCCTGCATGCTTTTATCGATTGGCTCCAAACAAAGGATTTGAACCGGTGTCCTTCACCGTAATCACGGCGCAGTAGCCAACAGTCCATTCAATCAAATGTTGGCAGTGTGCGAGACGAACGATGTATAAATCTAGAGGTCACATCATCACTTATCATGCTTATTGTTGTCCAATGCATATACTGTGTGTATTGTTCCCGGGAATTGTCAATGCAGTCAAGCAAACAGGTATATTTTGAAAAGGCCGCTATAGTATATTCACAGGGGTGTCTTGAATGGCCAATCATATGGGACATAATCAAATTGCAGTGACTGCTTCCTTTGTTACCACATGTCAGTCATCTTGTGATTATTGGACCATGTAAACCTGCAAAAAACGAGACAAAGTGCTGGCCCTATGCGAGGTGGGTTTTTTTAAACTTGCTGATTTCTTTACGTTGTCAACGTTTTTTTGGTAGATTTCTTTTCTTTTTATGAATGTAGCCAAGCAGCTCCAAGCTTGGAAAGTCAGGTTATGAAGTACACCATAAAACGAATAAAACGAAAAATGGATGTTTGAAGTTGCCATTCTTGATTCATGACAATAAATAATTAAACAAAACTTTATCAGTCGTTTATTTTTAAAACTTGCTCGTCACGCGTGACTGTAATGTTCAGAGGCGTACACAATGATCAATAAACATTTTAATATACTTTAATTATTCAAGGCTACGAAAATATGTAAATAAAATGTAAATATGAACAACACACACCCAATGTTGACAATGCCAGAGAGACACACATAGAGTAAATCCGATTTAGGCCTACTTCATGTCGGAACTGGTAAATGCGCATATATTTAAGCCTATACTACGGAAGCGTCTAAATGCCCCAGATAATCGTGTTTTAATGTTGGTGGTTCTTTGTAGCCCTGCGGGGCAATCTACTTGGCTATCCGAATTTCGCGGTTTGTGCTTCTTTGTAGCCCTTCGGGGCAACCTAGTTGAATATTCCTATTAAGCGGCGGTTGTCGGCGATCTTTCGTGGTTTGTGGTTTTCATCAAGCCCTGCACTCTATCGGGAGCTAATTTATAGTTTAAGCTTGTTGAATATCCATATTTCGTGCTTTGTGGATCTTTGTAGCCCTGTGGGGCAATCTAGTTGCATATCCAAATTTCGCGGTTTGTGGTTCTTTATAGCCCTGCGGGGCAATCTAGTTGGTATCAATATTAAGCGGCAGTTGTTGTTGATCTTTCGCGGTTTGTGGTTCTTTATAATCGAATAATCGATAGGCCTGCGGGCAATCTAATTGGATATCCCAATTTCGGGGTTTGTGGCTCTTTGTAACCCAGCGGGGCAATATAGTTGAATATCGTGGTTTGTGGTTTCAATTTCCCTCATCAAGCCCTGCCCTCTATCGGGAGCTAGTTTATAGTCTAAGCTTGTTGGATATCCGTATTTCGTGGTTTGTGATTCTTTATAATCGATAGGCCTGCGGGCAATCTAGTCTTTCGCGGTTTGTGGTTCTTTGTAATCTTTCGTGTTTTGTGGTTTTAATTTCCCTCATCAAGTCCTGCTCTCTATCGGGAGCTAATTTGTAATTTAAGCTTGTTGGATATCCATATTTCGTGGTTTGTGGTTCTTTGAAGCCCTGTGGGGCAATAGTTCCATATCCAAATTTCGCGGTTTGTGGTTCTTTATAGCCCTGCGGGGCAATATACTTGGATATCAATATTGAGCGGCAGTTGTTGGCGATCTTTCGCGGTTTGTGGTCTTAATTTGTTGGATATCCATATAATCGATATGCCTGCGGGCAATCTGGTTGGATATCCAAATTTCGCGGTTTGTAGTTCTTTGCAGCCCTGCGGGGCAATCTAGTTGGATACCCCTATTAAGCGGCGGTTGTCGGCGATCTTTCGCGGTTTGTGATTTTAATTCCCCTAATTAAGTCCTGCCCTTTAGCCCTGTGGGGAAATCTAGTTGGATATCAATATTCAGCGGCAGTTGTTGGCGATCTTTCGCGGTTTGTGATTTTCATTTATAATATTTATATCAAATATAATTTCAGTCTGAGCTGTGAACAGAGGCACTGATAAATAAATAATAAATAATAAATAAATTTCGGTGTTTTAAATGACGAAGATGCCATGATAGTCAGGCATGGTGATAGCATCTGGATGGTGAAAGTAGGCCCAAGGCCTAGGCCTAAATGTGAATAAAAAATCAAACATGTTATTACGATGTGTGAAAGTGGAGTATTTATTAATATGAATATATGCTGTATCTGTATCTGTATCTGTGTGGATACTGCACAACGCTCCGTGCGGAACAATACGAGCAGGAATTGGTGTGCGCCCGTAGGTGATTAGTCTTGCTTGAGGAATTCTTGCACAGCTGTTTTGAAGCTGGTTGAGTCTTGAATGTTGATGATTGATTGTGGTAGTTGGTTCCAGTCTATTACAGTTTTGGGGAAGTATGAATATTTATAACAATCCTTTGCACAAGTGATGATCTGGTATGAATCGGAGTGAGTATGCCGAGATTGACGCAGGCTTGGTTTAAGTAGGTGTTCAACCGGCAGGTGGTCCGGAAAGAATAAAAGAATTGTGAAAAACTTGATTTTTTGGCGAATGGGGTCCAGAATTTGTATGTAGGGTATCCAGGAAAATGCCTGGGTATATTTGAAAGTGAATCTGAAAAATTAGTGCGACAGTGACAGCCATGTATGGCTGTAGCAGTGTCGAAAGATTGTGGATATCAGTATGATTAGCTATGATTTGCCACTAATTTTGGCTATGAAATACCGCGTGAAATAAAGCAAGAATGTTTGTTTATTATCAAACAATCGGATTGACTGTAAGATTCGTGTAACTTTTTGAAATAAAGAGTTATTAAAATATGACACTTTGGACAGTAAATACGATTTAGCATGGTTTTAGATATATTTTGTACCCAGCGAAAATATCATAGAACAATAGCGTTTTGTTCCGTGTAAATATAGTCTCGCGGTGCATCTGTTTATTCTTCTTTATCAGTCGTTTTTTTTTAAAACTTGCTGGTCAAGCTACCGCGTGACTCTAATTTCCAATTGCAAAAAAGGAACCTTACTGTATTGGGTCGAGTTGTAAAATATGTTTGGAATGGGAAGCCGGACAAAATGAAAAAATCTCAGTTTGTACATTATTAAGTTTTGATGAATCCAGGTGTGTGAAAATATTGGATCCAAAACATAATAATGATAAAATTGGATGCTTTACGCTCAATATTTATTGGTCTCGCTATGAGCTTTAAAATATTGGCCTCAACTGCGTCTCGTCCAATATTTTAAAACTCATAGCTTCACCAACAAATATAGGCTCAATCGATCCAATTTTACATCAAAATTATGATATGAGAATGGAGTAGTTAAAAATGCTTTTTTTTATGCCAGATGATGAATCTCATAAAATGCACTAAAATAAATTGGATTCGGAGGATTATTCAAGGTGACAAAAATAATGGATAAAGATTGTTAAATTTATGTTTGAATGTAAAGACTAACGATATTTGCTGTACAGGTCTACTCCAATTTAATGCAACGAAAAATAAGGTAGACAATAAGTTCTGGTATGACGTATTTTTCTTGGTCCTCATTAATAAATATTGTTAATTATGGTGAATTAGATTTCAATCGTATTAGGCCCATGAAAGTCAATTCCGAGTTTATCGTCCCTTTTTTTTCCCAGGTTGGTGAGGTGACTTTTTCATTTTTCATTTTTCATTTTTTCATCAGATTTCATTATTGACCTAAAGTGCGTGTTGATTTAAAGCCACACTCATACATGTTATTTATAAACATGTTTTTATATGGGTAGGGACTAGAAAAGTTAGAAAAGAGCCTGGTTTTGGTTCCAAGTTATAAATGTATATGTTTTACAAACAAAAATACATGTTTCCAATTGCTAAAACTGGTGAAAACACCGATACTTTGAAAATAATGAATTATTTTGGCATTTTTGAAAATTTGACGCGGGTGTTTTTGGTGTCCACAAAGTGACGCGGGCGGGGGACGATAAACTCGGAATCGACTTTCACGCGCCTTACAAAGCAACACCTGCTTATTGGATTGACATGGCACAAGTGACGAATGCAAAGAAAAATATTTGTATTTGGTTCATTGAGACAAGCTGCTATCGGAATTTACTCTATGCTGCTGCTATCGTCAAAACTAAAGACTGCTCAAAAAGTAACGCAACTGTTATAAATACGCCTATAGCGTCAGAACTAATAAGTGTGTTCACAATATTTCAACACAGAAGGAAGGATGATATATTTACGCGAATTTTGATACCTCATTTGTCCAATTTGGTTCAATATTAACAACACAGCAGTGTTTCAACGAAAAATATCCGAATTTAAAAGTTGCAGCTATTTGTATTGATTTGAAGTCAGCGCGAAGATAAATGGAAGGTTTTACGTGCCACGATGCTTGCGTAATAACCATTGATCGCTGTAGCTGCAACTTTTAAATTTGGGTATTTTTCTTTAAAAGCACTACTATGTTGTTTATATTGAACGACATTTGACAAATAGGGTATCAAAATGCCCGTATTAATAAATCATCCCGAAATCATCCTTCTTTCTGCGCGTATTAATAAATCATCCTTCTTTCTATGTAGAAATATTATAGAAAAACTTCAAGAGGTACTACCCCTCGACACCTCCTCTCCGATGCCCACTGCGACAAAAGTACTGAAGTAACTAACTACCTTGCCAACGTGTAGTGACTTTTTCCGCCTAAAATAGCCCCTGAATTAAACAATAAACACTCACCTGAACGGAAAATGGATTGCAGCGATGGGCATGTACAGCCAGTTAAGCTTGAACTGGAGACAAATAGCTGAAGCTACAATGCTGAGCCAAAGACGCAACTGTTAGATTTCGTACCAAACGGGCACTGACCATATCTCAATAGTCTTGCTGGATAAAGTTGACTGATCACTAACAGTTGGAAACTGTGTCATCCCATTGGCTGATTCAATCAAACGAGAAATATCTCAAGTCAAATCATTCAACTAATATTTGAAGACCTGAGCGCAAGAAGACCGTAAGTCCACTTGGCCTCTCAACATGTATACACTAAAGTTACGTATAGTTTCTTAGGGTTTTATAATGTTTAATACATGTTCCAGGGTGAAAACATCATGAAAGGTTGTGAAAGATTTGTTTTGGCCCCTGAACATGTATAAAACATTACCAAACTATACGAAACTATACGCAACTTTAGTGTATACATGTTGAGGGGCCAAGTGGACTTACAGTCTTCTTGCGCCCAGGTCTTCATTTAGAAAACCTCTGGGATTTCAACCTTGCCAGGCATGATCCACGGGGATAACTATTTGGCTAGTTAGCATTTGGCTATATAGGCCTATTTTAAAACACTTGATCATGTTGATGATGTAATTATGTGTAGTGTTTTTGAGCCCATTTGTTGTATTTTGATGTAATATAATTTTGTGAATATGATTTTCCTTTTCTTATTGTAAAGCGCATTGAGGAATCTGCGATTCACAATGCGCTATATAAATGCTGTTTTATTATTATCCCCGCTAGATGAGTAAATTGGAGCGTTCACTCAAACAGGAGAAATTACTGAACAGGTAATTCATGGAAAAGGTTTAATTTATCTAAATATGTCATGTCCCTTCTTAAATTTTTTTTAAAGCTCCTTTCTTTCTTTTTCTTCTGCATAACTCGTTCCTAATTTCGTATTTTCCGTTTCCCTGTTATTTATTTATTTTACCCCGTTCTAAATGTGCTCTAAATGTTACAGGCAAACTTGTCTTGTTTGTGTAATATGTAAAATAAGCTCTTTTTTAACTCTTCAAGAATGTAATTATTGTATTTACATTTACCTAGCTGGGGTTTACACCCCCCCCCCTGATAGGTCCTGTTTTCTATCACATTCTTTTCTCCTTCTTTTTTTTTAACTTTTAAAAATGCTTCCTTCAAAAAAAGGGCAGATTTTAACGTTTTTGCAAACAATTTGACGTTTTGTGATTTGTTTCTCCCAAAAAGGGTTGATTTCACAGAAAAGGTTGACCTTTTTATTCAGAATGCCTCTTTTTGGGTTGGGTTGGTCGCATACCGCATTCCCTCCCTGGCTACGGCTTTGAAACTGGTGGTAAACCTCTTTAGTATAGGCCCGAGTATAGGCATGATAATACTATGTTAATAATCATGATTATAGTAGGGGCCTACAATTTCACCTTTAAATGGAATGATTCATTCTGTTTGTGTTTAAAAATTATGGCTACAGATCCCCCTATTGTTTTTGTTTTGTTTTAATTGTGTAACTTAATTATACAGGGGGTGCAGCATTTACAGGCTTTGCTTATCGTTATACCTCCTCCATCGTGTTGTATTTTTTTTTTATAATTATTGTATTTTGTTGTTCATTTTGGATGGAAAACAAATAAATTTGATTGATAGATTGATAATTTTAAAAATATACCAAAACCGTATTTTTGCGGTTTGGTAGTTTTACGAGACGTCGAATACAATATGATGAGACGTAGCTAGCCTAAGAAGATAGACCTTCGAGTGTTATTAAGACAAAGACGAAGGCCTATTTTTTGTATAACTAGTGTTTATTATATCCTTGGGTTTATAAATTACCATAAAGGTGCAATAATCGCTTTGAATAACACCAATGAAGCGATTATTTGTCTGACCTTTAATGAATGTCCTCCTTTTGATAAAAAGTTATAAAATCAGTTATTAAATGGATTCCAATCTACTGCATGTAGGAAAATTTTAGTTAAGCTAGCTTAACTGTCTATTGTAAGTGCAAATTTGATGACCTAGTGTATTTTAGTTTACAAAAAAGACACCACAAAAAAACAAAAACAAGTTGCACATGTTCAATGAGCATCAGTCTTTATAAATGACTGACCTCTGCATATTTTGTACAAAAATCATACCACTGTGAAATCTTACTACATGTATAAGATAATACCCGGAAGGGACTTCAGTGGTCTTTTAAATTTTATTACCCCACGACCCATTATTCAAAATCACGCACTGTGATTTTTTGAAACGCGTCACGTGAGAGCCCATTATTCTGCAATAATGGGTCAAGCGCCGTAACACATTCTACGCACAGCATTACGCAATTTACGCGTGCAATATTTCCGCGATACGCGCTGTCACTTACGCGTACGCGCTCCACCTTGAAGTAAACAACTTTAAATATTTGTGCCAAAAAATTATATTTTCTCTTTAAATCGCAATATTTTCTGGTAATAGAATAGAAATAAAGGGTGCAGCATTATCCTTTACACGCAAATAATGTGTCCTCGGCAGTAAAAACGTTTAAATAATGGGTTCGGCTGCGCCTCACCCATTATTTACGTTTTTACTGCCTCGGACACATTATTTTCGTGTAAAGGATCATGCATTACCCTTTATTTCTTAAATAATGGGTCAAGCGCCGTAACACATTCTACGCACAGCATTACGCAATTTACGCGTACAATATTTCCGCGATACGCGCTATCACTTACGCGTACGCGCTCCACCTTGAAGTAAACAACTTTAAATATTTGTGCCAAAAAATTATATTTTCTCTTTAAATCGCAATATTTTCTGGTAATAGAATAGAAATAAAGGGTGCAGCATTATCCTTTACACGCAAATAATGTGTCCTCGGCAGTAAAAACGTTTAAATAATGGGTTCGGCTGCGCCTCACCCCGGACACATTATTTGGATGTAAAGGATAATACATTACCCTTTATTTCTTAAATATAGCTTAATATACAAATATATACTGCCATGAGAGGTTCTGGTTAAAACTATGGGCCCGAGGTGAGATCAATAGTAATATTTTCCTGAGGGGCGCAGCCCCGAAGGAAAATAGTATTAATTGATCTCAACGAGGGACCATAGTTTTAACCAGAACTTCGAATAAAGGCAGTATATATTTGTTTTATATACTTCATTAATATGTTCTTTGTTCATTGATTGGTTAAAAGATTGGTTATTTGACGTTGCTCTCCAGCTTCTATCCTGAGTGAACAGCACGACCAATTTATACCACAACCTATATTTTGCCCTTCAAAAAAATCGAATAGGCTAAAATCGGGCTAACCAATTACAGCAGCGCGAAATCACGCTATGGCGGTTTCGCGTGCGTGAACTGTTCCGTCGCATCGAATGCGCGCACGCGGAAGGCATGGTCAAAAGTACTATTTACGGCTTGGAGGTACTATTTACGGCTCATCCGGGACATTGAAAATACTATTTACAGCTTAGAGGTACTATTTACGGATAGGAGTACCGATAGTAGAACTATTTTTGGTCATGTGATCACCTTTTAACCAATCAATGAACAAGAATATATTAATGAAGTATATAATATACAAATATATACTGCCATGAGAGGTTCTGGTTAAAACTATGGGCCCGAGGTGAGATCAATAGTACTATTTTCCTGAGGGGCGCAGCCCCGAAGGAAAATAGTATAAATTGATCTCAACGAGGGACCATAGTTTTAACCAGAACTTCGAATAAAGGCAGTATATATTTGTTTTATATACTTCATTAATAATGTTCTTTGTTCATTGATTGGTTAAAAGAAAATTATTTGATGTTTTGACTCTCCGGCTTCTATCCTGTGTGAACAGGACGACCAATTTAAGCACACAACCTATATTTTACCCTTCAAAAAATCGAATAGGCTAAAATCGGGCTAACCAATTACAGCAGCGCGAAATCACGCTATGGCAGTTTCGCGTGCGTGAACTGTTCGCATCGAATGCGCGCACGCGGAAGGCATGGTCAAAAGTACTATTTACGGCTTGGAGGTACTATTTACGGCTCATCCGGGACATTGAAAATACTATTTACGGCTTAGAGGTACTATTTACGGATAGGAGCACTGATGGTAGAACTATTTTTGGTCATGTGATCCACTTTTAACCAATCAATGAACAAGAATATATTAATGAAGTATATAATAAGCACTATTCAACCATGTATCTACTATTTCCATGATTCAACCATACTCAGATTGAGTATTGCAACATTTTAGAGGCCCAAGGGTGTTTTTTTAAATGACCCGCTAATAATTTTATTAAAACCTAACCTGACCTGCAAATGTATCCACAAAAATGTTTCTTCAAATTTGATGCCTCATTCAAAATTATTTTTTCTGAAAAAAAAAAATATCGTAGGAAAAAAATTCACAGTGCATCTGAAAGGTAAAGATCTAAGGATTCTTATTGTGCGCGATAGCGACAGACACTAAGGAATTGAATTCCTATATTCTGTTCGCACACTCTAGCATTTATGCGGACACTTAGGGTATTGTTAGTTGCAGGATATAGAGTATGTATCCTAAAGAAGGACCAGTTTATATTTTTAATTAAAACATGTATTCAGAAAAAGAGAAATCATCTGAAAACAAAATCACCCAAATTCGGCAAACTAGTATTGTCCCCGTCACACATTAAAACTTACAAAAATAAATATACTGGCAATGCATTGGCTATGTTAAGATATAAATTTGGGTGTGCATATTTCTGTCTTGCCAAAAGTTTGTGCTGGGCTATGTAGTGGCTCAGCGACCGGGTCTAAAGTTAGACCTGGTCTAAGTGGAATTTAGTCTCGGTTGTTTGATGTATCTACCAAAAAACGTTGACAACGTAAAGAAATCAGCAAGTTTAAAAAACCCACCTCGGCTCACTTTTTTTTGAAACTTGGTCCCATTTGTAAAAGGTACTGATTTAAACTTTATCATGTTTACATCAATTTAAAACATTTCCAGAAGTGTTATGTATCTTTAATGTGCAGATGCGATATTAATTTGTAAGCTTTCTGGAACGACCTGAACGGTTATTATCTTGTTCTTGCATGATAAGCCAATATCTTTTTGTGTTTTGTTTTATAATATCATGATTAATGATTGAATTAAACGAATAACAAGTAGGCTTGTTTGTAATCTTTTTGGAAACGCTGTATTCTGTTGAAATAAAATAAAAACACTGATTTGCTGTTGGTGTTCAAATGGGACCAAGTTTCAAAAAGTGAGCCGAGGTGGGTTTTTTTTTATTTGCTGATTTCTTTACGTTGTCAACGTTTTTTTGGTAGATTTCTTTTCTTTTTATGAATGTAGCCAAGCAGCTCCAAGCTTGGAAAGTTAGGTTATGAAGTGCACCATAAAACGAATAAAACGAAAAATGGATGTTTGAAGTTGCCATTCTTGATTCATGACAATAATTAATTAAACAAAACTTTATCAGTCGTTTATTTTTAAAACTTGCTCGTTACGCGTGACTGTAATGTTCAGAGGCGTACACAATGATCAATAAACATTTTAATATACTTTAATTATTCAAGGCTACGTAAATATGTAAATAAAATGTAAATATGAACAACACACACCCAATGTTGACAATGCCAGAGAGACACACATAGAGTAAATCCGATTTAGGCCTACTTCATGTCGGAACTGGTAAATGCGCATATATTTAAGCCTATACTACGGAAGCGTCTAAATGCCCAAGATAATCGTGTTTTAATGTTGGTGGTTCTTTGTAGCCCTGCGGGGCAATCTACTTGGCTATCCGAATTTCGCGGTTTGTGGTTCTTTGTAGCCCTTCGGGGCAACCTAGTTGAATATTCCTATTAAGCGGCGGTTGTCGGCGATCTTTCGTGGTTTGTGGTTTTCATCAAGCCCTGCACTCTATCGGGAGCTAATTTATAGTTTAAGCTTGTTGAATATCCATATTTCGTGGTTTGTGGATCATTGTAGCCTGTGGGGCAATCTAGTTGCATATCCAAATTTCGCGGTTTGTGGTTCTTTATAGCCCTGCGGGGCAATCTAGTTGGTATCAATATTAAGCGGCAGTTGTTGTTGATCTTTCGCGGTTTGTGGTTCTTTATAATCGAATCGATAGGCCTCCGGGCAATCTAATTGGATATCCAAATTTCGGGGTTTGTGGCTCTTTGTAGCCCATCGGGGCAATATAGTTGAATATCGTGGTTTGTGGTTTTAATTTCCCTCATCAAGCCCTGCCCTCTATCGGGAGCTAGTTTATAGTCTAAGCTTGTTGGATATCCGTATTTCGTGGTTTGTGATTCTTTATAATCGATAGGCCTGCGGGCAATCTAGTCTTTCGCGGTTTGTGGTTCTTTGTAATCTTTCGTGTTTCGTGGTTTTAATTTCCCTCATCAAGTCCTGCTCTCTATCGGGAGCTAATTTGTAGTTTAAGCTTGTTGGATATCCATATTTCGTGGTTTGTGGTTCTTTGAAGCCCTGTGGGGCAATAGTTCCATATCCAAATTTCGCGGTTTGTGGTTCTTCATAGCCCTGCGAGGCAATCTACTTGGATATCAATATTGAGCGGCAGTTGTTGGCGATCTTTCGCGGTTTGTGGTCTTAATTTGTTGGATATCCATATAATCGATATGCCTGCGGGCAATCTGGTTGGATATCCAAATTTCGCGGTTTGTAGTTCTTTGTAGCCCTGCGGGGCAATCTAGTTGGATGCCCCTATTAAGCGGCGGTTGTCGGCGATCTTTCGCGGTTTGTGATTTTAATTCCCCTAATTACGTCCTGCCCTTTAGACGTGGGGAAATCTAGTTGGATATCAATATTCAGCGGCAGTTGTTGGCGATCTTTCGCGGTTTGTGATTTTCATTTATAATATTTATATCAAATATAATTTCAGTCTGAGCTGTGAACAGAGCTACTGATCAATAAATAATAAATAACAAATAAATTTCGGTGTTTTAAATGACGAAGATGCCATTATAGTCAGGCATGGTGATAGCATCTGGATGGTGAAAGTAGGCCCAAGGCCTAGGCCTAAATGTGAATAAAAATCAAACATGTTTGTTTGATGAAAAAAATAATAATATCACAATAGCAATGGATGTTCGAAATGGTGTTATTCTTGATTTACGACAATAAATTGATTAATAAAACATTAAAAAAAAAGTGGTGGGAAGTTTCGAACTTGAGCAAATAGTTCATAAATGGATTAGAAGTCCATGGCCTTAACCACTTCGCCACGGGGACGTCCCGTTATTACGATGTGTAAAAGTGGAGTATTTATTAATATGAATATATGCTGTGGTCCGGAAAGAATAAAAGAATTGTGAAAAACTTGATTTTTTGGCGAATGGGGTCCAGAATTTGTATGTAGGGTATCCAGGAAAATGCCTGGGTATATTTGAAAGTGAATCTGAAAAATTAGTGCAACAGTGACAGCCATGTATGGCTGTAGCAGTGTCGAAAGATTGTGGATATCAGTATGATTAGCTATGATTTGCCACTAATTTTGGCTATGAAATACCGCGTGAAATAAAGCAAGAATGTTTGTTTATTATCAAACAATCGGATTGACTGTAAGATTCGTGTAACTTTTGAAATAAAGAGTTATTAAAATATGACACTTTGGACAGTAAATACGATTTAGCATGGTTTTAGATATATTTTGTACCCAGCGAAAAATATCATAGAACAATAGCGTTTTGTTCCGTGTAAATATAGTCTCGCGGTGCATCTGTTTATTCTTCTTTATCAGTCGTTTTTTTTTAAAACTTGCTGGTCAAGCTACCGCGTGACTCTAATATAGAATTGGCTTCATTATTAAGCAAATGCAAACTATAGGTGGCGCTATTTATCCTAAATCATATTTCGTAATTTGCAAGGGGTAGGTAATCAATACTGCCATTAAAACAGATGGAATAGGTGAAACAAGTAACAAAGAAATTTTATAAATTAACATATTTCATCCAAAAATAATAGGAAATATTTGTATTAAAAATTGAAAGAGAAATTTGCAGTAACTAAATAGCGCCACCAATCTTGTCATAAAATATACATTTTATACCCGAAAAAGCTTTACAAAACGCTTTGAAAGTGAATAATGTTGTAAATAACGGGAAATTTAAGTTGAAAATGACTCACAAGCATCTGTATACATTAGCATGATACCGCTTTTAGCTGTTCAAGTCTAAAAAAGGAAGTACATGATATTTTGTTTGAAAAACTAATAAATGATCACATCAAACAACCGTGTGCAGGAGAAAGGACATTTTCCTTTACATTTGCTTAAGTTATTTTTGTATTATTTTTGAACTTTGCATTTAATTCATTAGAATTTGCTAGCTACTCTAGGAAGGAAATAAGAGTAAAGGACCATTCCTGATGGGACTAAAGTCCACTTTGACCAAGTCTAACTATAGACCCGGTCTAACTCTTTTGATTTTTTTTCGCTCCAATGTTCATGTATATCTTTATACAGAGTTCGGTGGGGATTTTTTTTTACTGATCAGTGAGGCGAAATTTTATTTTCGTCTCACTAATACTAGGCAAAGATTTTTTAAAACTCCCAATGCCCCCCCTGAAAATCAAATGGTGCGCCACTTAAAGACCCATCCAGTTGACCAGGCAAACTTTCAAAGGCAACCCAATTAAGTAGGCTTAAAATATAATCAAGTCAATGTTCACCTCTATACCACCAAACTTTGCACAGCTCATAACTTAATGTGTTTTCCATATATTTGGAGCGGCCTTTAAGGGTACTACACCCCTGGCCAATTTTGTGCCTATTTTTGCATTTTCTAAAAAATTATAGCGCATTGGTGACAAGTAAGATATGTATGTTATAGGGGCAAGGACTACAACTGCTGCACTGAAAATTCAGCAACTCAAGGCAGGTAGTTATTGATTTATTGATCAAATATTGGTTTTCCCTCATTTTTGACTGTAACTCCACAACTGTTGTCTGTGTTTAATTAAAATTTCCAGTGCAGGAGTTGTAGTCCTTGCCCCTATAATATACATATCTTCCTTGTTACCAATGCGCTATAATTTTTGAGAAAAATGCAAAAAATAGGCACAAAATTGGGCAGGGGTGTAGTACCCCCTTAAACATAATAAATAATACTAGACATTGTGCTCACAGAGCACGGCCCTTAGCCAGTGATGTTGATCTTTTTATGACCTTTGAGATGTTCATGCGACATTTGTACCACCTATATGGTTCATGGTGGTGACGACATTGTAGGCCTACTATGTAATTTACGGGAGCAGCAGCATTTTGAAAGTATTTGGTAAAGAAAGAAAGAAGAAGAATCGGATAGAAAAACAGGACCTCAGCTAGGTAAATACACAGATGCCCTTGGAAGGCTCTGTAAAGATTGTTTACCTATATTAGCCTTGCATGCAAGGACATACCTATTCTTACTATAATGTATACTTTAAAGTACACATAAGTGAGGAATGATCAGCATTATTATTATACATGGCTCATTGAACCACAATGGGCTTGTAAGGACTATATATATCTTTGCTGTATGGATGACATATTTGTGTGCAAATCTATCAGAGTGCCCCCCCCCCCTGAAAAAAAAAGAAAGAAAAAAGTGCCCCTTTGACAAAAAATGAAAGAGAAAATCAGAACGGCAAAGGAAAAAAAGGGCATGGAGCCCCGGCCCCTTTTCTAGCAAAATATAGGGCCAAAATAGTGTAAAATAAAAACAATGTTAGCGCTACGCGCGCACATTGTAACAATATAGCCATGGGCAAAAATATTGTAAAATACCATTTTTTTTCGCGCTACGCGCGCACATCATCCCAATAAGGCCTTTTTCGGGAAGCTCGAAGACATACAGTCTCTATGTATTGTATGATGCAACTGCAATTTTTTTCGTCTGTGCCCCAACATTTTATTTTGCCCCCCCCACCAAGAATGCTGGCTACGCCCCTGATTGTTTGGGTATTTTAACGCCACAACTAAATATAAATACATACTTGATGTGGTTAAGGAATCAATCAACTATCACATACCTTTTTGAATTTTGACAATTGACCATACCGTTCTTGAAATACAATTTACGAAACTCATTTTCAAGCCTTTCCACGGATTCAAATATCAATCGATGATCTGTATAGTATAGTCGGAGTGCTAAGACCATCTTGATTTAATAATTCGTCTCAAACCCCACGCGCGCATTAGTAAAATCGCCCGTTTTTTCGATGTATTCCCGCTGGATTGAGTAAATTTGTTCTTGTTATAACAAATATAATATTATCTACCTAACAGTAAAAACTGTCTTCATTTTGATATAAAATTGGATCGATTGAGCTCATATTTATTTGTCGAGCTACGTCTCGTCCAATATTTTAAAACTCATAACGAGACCAATAAATATTGGGCGTATAGCATCCAATTTTATCATTATTATGTTTTTATTATGTTTTGGATCCAATATTTTCACACACTTGGACTCATCAAAACATAATAATGTACAAAAACATGCATAATGAACGTGAAAAAACTCGCTTTTATTTTTTTTTTGTAAAGTATATAAATAACTTTTATACTCATAACATATTGTGCAATAATATCATAATGTTCATTGTTTTTTAGTATATTTGTTTATCAGTATGTTCATACCCAATTTCAATCTTCATTTACATACATGTTGTACTCATTTTACCTAAGTTTGGTATATTTTGTAAATAAGGCTGAGAACTGCTATACTCAATATGTTTGTACATGTGGGTTTTTTAAATTATATTTTAATACAAACTTGGATCTGTTTACTTTTTACTATCTACAGTGTCATCTTCTATAATTCTAGGCCACCTCTTTCGTTCAAAGCACAAAGTCCTTAACCAGTATCTGTGTGAAAATGGGACAAATTTACATGGTTGGAACTTGGGTGAGAATCTTTTACAAAAGTTGGTCAAAATTCTTTTAAAAATGGGTTCGTAGATATTTATTTCTATATAGATGATATAGTTTTTGAAAATTTAATATTTAACATTCTACTGAAGAATTTTGTTGTTTTGTTGGGTTTTTGACATTTTCTCCAAAAGCAACAGAACAAAAAATTAACGTCACAGATGGATTCGTTAAATTTTGCCACTCTAAATATGTATATTAGCAGTTATGAGGACCAACAGTTTTCATATTTACAGGGTTAAGACCAACCTTAAAACAATAAACGGGTAAAAACAATTAAAACACAATACAGTGTCAATAAGAAGAGAAAACCCAATAACTGATATCATCAGGATGAGCCAAGTGCATAACTTAAATAACGATAGAAATATATATTTCTATTATACTGGATATTTAATAAAGTATTGATACATGGTGAGAATAGTAAAGGATTAATCTTATACCCCCCCCCTCCCTGAAGTTATTTTTAGCCGAAATTGCGCATGCAAGAGTAAGCTGAATAAACACTACCTACGCGTACTTTAAACGGAAGTATATTTTTTAAAGATTGAACAACAACGGCTTGATTCAATCTACACTTGGAAATTTGGACGATTTACTTGATTTTAAATTGATTGAAATCTTGTTGTTAAGGTGAGTGTCGAGGTTCCAATTCTTCTAGTATAAATAATATTCAAATAGAGCTAGCAATACAAGTTAAACACTTACACTTGTATTTCAACGCTGCGCTGAATAATTGTACTGTACGAGCATATACTATTTTTGTGCTGGCTTCAGACTTTGCTCTTCACACCAGTTTTTGCCTTCGACTCAGTTTACTAAAGTAACAAAAAACATGGAAAGGACCAAAGTTCAGACAATCTTTGTATTTAATGATTGTAGAAGATAGTATATTTGTATAGGCCATAGAACAGGCTGGCATCTACATGTCCAATGTTCACATGTACATAATTTCACAATACAGATATAGGGGCAATACATGCATTGTACGTTCATGCATGTAAAAAGTGATACAAGTTCGTGTATATATTATTTCACTATTTTTAATTATCTTGCATAACGGTTCATTGGTTTGACACGCAAAATTCCACAATATTATTTGCTTTTTCATGTTCATAGACTAGCCATAGGCCTATGGATAGACTAATCTAACAGCCAATTGAAGCATTTCCCAAGCATTTTACGTTAATTTTCTTGTTAAATTTAACATGCCAAGTCAGACATAGGCTATGGTGCATGTCTGAAGTATAATTTTAGGGAAGGGGGGGTCGATGGGACACATAATAAATTTTGGTGTGTATGCTCCCCGGAATTTTGAGGTGGTGGGCCTTTGGGAGCTGACAGCGTACCGGTAAAGAGTGGTCTTTTAGAGCTGCGAACAGTTAAAATCAAGGGTTTTTCTTGCCGGCTTTCTGGTTGAAAATCGCCTACAAAACAAAATCAAGGGTCTTTCGGCTCTATTTTGGTCAAATTTAAGGTCTTTCGGAGCTGCGAAATTACAAAACGGGGGACTTTCCGGGGGAACATACCCGTATGGTCAGTGCCCACTCCCCGGATAGGGATTGGGTTCGAGTTTTTTTTATTGAATCGTGTTTAGCATTAACAAAAAAAACAACAACAACAACAACAACAACAACAACAAAAACATGTGGCAGCAGATTAACCAAGTTAATAATTTTATTTCCTTTTCATTTTCAGGAAAAACCTCACGATTCACTAAAAGCACCACATGTTCACACCACATCAATTCAAAAATGGATCAGGTAAATCTACACGATTTAAAGCCAGGCCTTTTGAAACAGAATTTAGCCATTAACAAGCCTGTCCGGAGCGATGACGAACGACGACAAGCCAAACACAAGCTTCAGCAACTCAAGGTCACCCTGATTCCTAAACGACCACATTGCCTTGCCATCAACAACATGATTGCAGTACTTCATTACCGTCTTGATGAAGTACATGAGGCTACTGACATTCTTGAGAAGACTTTGAAGGAAGATCCACACAACCTGAACGTCCTTCAAGATCTTATTGACATCTACCAACGTGACTTTAGAAACGAAGACAAGGTGGAGTGCGAAAGAAGATTGAAACTGGTAATGGACAAAATTGACACTGAAGAAATCTCAGAAACTGTACGCATATTTGCGCGTTGTATTGCTGGGAAAGGGTTTGCATGGGGTTTCGATATACACCCAGATAGTAGAGAGACAAGTAGATTAGATGCATCCATTGCTTTGTACGAACAAGCTGTAAGTGTGTCTGGTGATAAGATAGATGTAAAAGAGAAGCAGGATTGGTTGTATTACCTAGCTTTAGGATACATCAGGCAAAACAATATCAAAAGAGTAAGTAAAGATAGAGTGTTGTACTTAAAGGTCTTTGATAAAGTCCTAAACTGTCTGACACCAAACATAGAATCTGACGATCAACAAAGAAGATCTGCTTCATGGTGTCTTCTTGGTAGTTTATTCGCACAAAAGCCCTACAATGCTACTGGTATTCCTGAGACAATCAAGAATACCGAATTGAAAGCGTTTTGGTTTCATCCAGAAAAATGCTACCTGCGTGCTTTGGAAATAGAAAGCAGAAATTGGGATGCACATAATCAGCTGGCACATTTGTACTACAAACAAGGAAAAGAAGAGGAAGGTTTGGAGTTGTTGGATAAGTCGTTGAAAATCAATCATGGAACCTCTAATTCCTACGCGCTCCATATCAGAGCGCAGATTCACCTGCATGTCTTCAATCGACAACTTCAGAGGAAACTCCAGAAGAAGGGTCATTTGCGGAGTCAATTGGAAGTAGGTCAATATGCCTTGAAAGGTTGCATCCAGGAAAGAGACTTTGAAGCGAACACGCCATTCATGATGACAAATATGATCAGTGCCGTGGAAGGAAGTGCCAAAATATTGCTGGTCATATCAGATGGGTTCCTGGAGAACAATTTCTGCAAAGAAGCATTGCAGTTGGCTCTTCAGACGCAGCACATACATAAAGTCATTCTCATCATGAGTAGCGACATCTCGTTACCATCGCCTATGAAACCCCTTCCACGTGTGGATGCAACAAACGTTATCAACTGGAAACAGTTCTCCGAATTTCTTTTCCAGTAAATTAAGCCTTCGTACTATATCAGACCGGGCACGACGAATCAGCCGTAAAATCGTGTTTAGAAAATTATGTCATAAGCTTTAAAATGGCATATCATTTGACTTCAAACGATATCCAGAAGCGGGGTTATGGTGTGTTGAACTCTGTTCCTTCAACAAAATGGTACCTTTTTCAGTTCTATACATGTGTCTCTTTTTCCACATTGCTGGTAATAAAATCAAACAGTCATAATTGGCGGTCATTTCAAATCATCCCCAATGTCCTCTCATTGTTAATTGTTGGTAATACATACCTAGACATGTATACAATACATACAATGCCTTTTGTAACCCACCACTTGAGCAGGATTTAGCCAAGGCAAACAAAGACTACAGTTAGTTAAGGATTCTATAGATAGAAATAGGTAGAAGCTTATTATCCTCTTCAGCAATAGGATTATTGATTGGTTTAAACGGTGTTCAAATGAGATACTTGTCGCTCCAAATTGAGGTACGACCTTCGCGCACATATTACACTGTAACTCAGAATAAAATCGAGCTGACAGCTCATTCGTAGTGTACGGGCACTATATTACAAACTATCAATTTTTGTCACGTTGGTCACGTTTGATATGATGAAATATCCTCTTCGATTATCAATGGTCAGCCGCATACTCTAAGGAAATAACCATTCGGTTTATAGAACCCGTTTCGTCCATTTAGAGCACCCGCTCAAATTGGTTTTTTTAAAAGGATTGCCCAGCAAACACAAAACGTTTTCGACATCATTCACAAAAGGTTATAAAAGGTTGTCAGAAAATGTTTAAATGTCGGGTTATATAAAGGGTATATTAAGGGTATAAAATGTTTTCATAACATTAAGAATCATTTTTTGATAATCTACTGCTCAGCAAACAAAAAATGTTTTACAGAAAACGTTTAAATGTTGGGTTATATAAAGGGTATAAAAACGTTTTAATAACATTCCAAAAACATTTTTGAAAACTTGATACAAAGAACATTTCTGTGTTTGCTGGGTGCAAATATTTTAACATAATGTTATTTAAGTGTTGACAAAATATTTGCCAAAAAATGTTTGCAAAAATAGTTTACAATAACATTTTTGAAAACATTTTAAAAATATTGTTGTAGTGTGTATTCAAACAAAACGTTTTAAAACGTTTTCATGACCTTTATATAACCCGACATTTTAATGTTATTAAAACGTATGTATGTAAACCAAAAGCCAAAATATAATTGATCAAAAACGCTTTTAAAACGTTTTTGTGTTTGCTGGGTGATGAGCTCTAAAGATCCCTCTGGATCTTAATCTATTGTTTAAGGTAGTCTACACTCTACACCCCTGATAGATTTGATTACTTTTCCATTTTTCTCGAAAAATTACTACACACTGGTAACAAAAGTTATGTATACTATAGGGCAAGGAATCCAATTACTCCACTGAAATTTCAGTGATTCAAGACAAGTGGTTATTAAGAAATGAGGTACATTCTAGCGGTACCTCTTTTCTTATCATAAATAACGTAAATAAAATTGGTAACCACTATCGGAAGCATATCCTACATGTATTGATATTATAACTGGTTTTGCTTCTCATAATATCAAACACCGGAAACCAAACTTATTTGCCGGGAAAGTAGATCAGATCATTACCTGGTGAAGTCCTCCGATGTGTAGGACGAAATATTGTAGTGAGTAAAAATTCACTTGGTTTTGTCAAACATGTCAAACAAAAATCCAAAATGTTTAGAAAACAGAAAATTACAATAATCTGACCATCCATCATTGCAACTCAAATCACACAACTCCATTCGATGATAGCGTTTATGCTATTTCAGAATGAATATGGAATAAAAATTGTAAAATTATAATTGTACATGTTGTATTAAAGGGAATGTATATAATGTATATACACCAACAAAAACATGGAATATCCTAATTAAACATTTTTATAAGTATAATAATTTATTTCAAAAAAGAATTTTATAAGTATGTAGATTGAAGTATAATGATCAGTATTCATTTGTTCTAGCATAGATCATAATATAATATATAATTATGTATAGCTTTCTAAAGTCTGCACAAAAAGTAACGCAGCTGTTATAAATATGCCCATAGCTTTAGCGCTAATAATTGTTTTCATAGTATTTCAACATAATAGGAAGGATGATTTATTTACGCGCAATTTGATACCCCATTTGTCCAATTTTGTTCATCATTATGTTTTGATGAATCCAAGTGTGTGAAATTATCAGATCCTTAACATAATAATGATAAAATTGGATGCTTTACGCCCAATATTTATTGGTCTCGCTATGAGTTTTAAAATATTGGACTCGACTAGTTGCAGCTATTTGTATTGATTTGAAATCAGCGCGAAGATAAAGGACTGCTTTACGTGCCATTATGCTTGTTTAATACACACCTATGACGTCGCGCTATTGTTTTACCGCTCCATTATTTTCCACGAATGGAGCGATGATCCTAATAACACGCCATTCGTAAATGCCTTTCTCTTTTCTCTGAAAAGCAAATACTTTTCAGGGAAAAAGTACTGGCATTTACGAATGTAGTGTTAATATCAATTGCACTTTTGAAAAGCAAGTATTTGCGAAAAGTGCAGTATTGTTATCATCACTTTATTCATGCAAAACAATGATACGAAAAACAAGAAGAAAATTATTTTCATTAATACAATAAATTGAGGAAGCGGATAGCAACATTTGCACAGTATTGTTATGGGACCTGAGAGCACATCAGACATATCGAATTGCATGCTGAATACGAGGGTTGTCCCATATATATCCAATAATTATAATAATTTTGATTTTACATTTTATATTTTTCCAAATTTAACAGTCCTCGAAGTAAACTTTATAAATCTATGATATGTAATTAAACTATAGGCCTATTTAGCTGGGATGAAAAGCCGACTCAATTGAAAATTTGACCTTTCATATTGAACTTAAACATTTTTTCCAAAAAGACCTTCATTTTTTAGTGTTTTGAGGAAAAAATCTATATCTTTAATAATGAAGGTCAAAATTTCCATATGATTGACAGCTGTTCAACCCAACTTCATACTCTTTACTGCATATCGTTAGATCTATACAATTTACTTTGAGGACTGTTAAATTTCAAAAATATCAATTTTTAATAATTTGTCATAAAATGTGTATTGTATCGCGAATTTAATAAAAATCTAAATTATTTGATATCAGAAGGATGTGTCTGATTTGCTCTCAGGTACCACAAAAAAAAATACGTGAAAACGTCGCTATCCGAGCCCTTACAATGCAATCTGTGAAAAGCAAGGCAAGATCAAAACGGCAGGTTAAATTGTTGGCTAAGTTGTACTTATTATGCAAGATGTGTTTTACCCTCACTTTGGAAAATGCTTATTTAGGCTTTACTTAGTAGGCCCTTACTTTTATTTATTTGGACCTTTCTTTCTACATGTACGCTTACTGTTTTTATAACATTTTTTTTCTTCTTTATATTTTATACGTTTTCAGTGGCTTAGGCCCTACATATAATATTTTGGGCAACATTGCTACATATACATAATACACATTCTTTATCAATGTATTTAGGCCTATGAATCTGTTTATTTTAAATCGTTCTCTTCGGGCATGTTTAATAATGATAAAAGCCACAGTAGGTCTATTTTCTGTATAATTTTTTATTTGTCATTAGTATATCTGATGTTTCATCTGATGGTATTTTGGCATGCTTGAATATTTACTTACATCGATCAGTAGGCCTATCCGATACCGTAAAATGGGGTAACTTTGGGCACTTTTCAGAGTTTTTAAACCACTGCTTCCAAACAAAACCAAATATATTTCTAATTATCTCTTTTTTTTATGACATTAGGGTTCCTTCTACACCTTGAAGTTGAAAAAGATTTTTGAATAATTTTGAAAGGGTGCACTAGGGGTTGAAAATAGCCTGACCAAAATTACCCCGCATTTGGGGCAACTTTGGTCAGAGTATTACATTCCATGAAGAAAAAATATATAAAAAATCGATCTTCGCTGTATATGGGCAAGGTTTTGTTTTTTTGTGACATTTGACCCCTTGCAAAATTAAGCAAACACGCATCCTTGCTCACAAATATCGATTTTTATTTTGTCTGAAAAAAATGTAAAAAAATGCTAATTTTTGATCAAAAATGCCAATATTTTCGTAACTTTCAAAGAAATTGGACATGAGCGATCGACTTTTATTTCTTCCAAATATATTTCTTAACAAATTGAGACCAAATATGACTAAAAACAATATTGCTGTACGGAAATATGACCATTTAAAAAATATATTTGAACGACCAAAGTTATCCCGCTGACCGAAGTTACCCCCATTTTACGGTAATCAAATATTACAATGTTAGGGACGCTCCATTTGATTTCGGAAGGGGACTGGAAGTTGAGGTGGCTTTTATTTCGCGTCGAAGGCGGCGAAGTTTGTTTTGTTTTTTGCCGACAAAGTTCAGGGACATAATAGGCCTAGGTAAAATGTGTTGTAATACATTTAAAATTTTCGTACCTTTTCGTACCTGATTTTGGTCCTTCTGCTGCGAATCAACGATATATATCCTCGGAATGATTCCATCACAAAAGTATCCAAGATAAAAAATAGTGTCCACAATTGCATGGTTATTCCAAAATCGAACACTCGATTCACAGAGAAGAGTATCATTGCTCAGGTATAGCGATAGGTGCAGCATTCTTGAGGTACACAACTGTAATGACCATTTCATATGAACCTATATGACCTTTTGCCAATTTTCTTTATTATGCAAAATAGAGACCTAAACGCAACTACTTCAATAGTTTTACGAATTAGAAGTGGGCATAAAGAACTATTGATTGTCTAATCACTTGGATGATTTTACGAATCTACGTTTATTCAATTTGTGTAACAAACATTTTAAATCTTTATAATTCAAGAAGGTGGTTCCGGATGATTTGAACTAAACACCTGGATCGTGATATGATGGGTATTTCTATAGAAATTTTACATAAAGCTGAGTCGGACTATTTTTGCACTCGCACCTAAAATTTAGTACGATCATTATATTAGTGTATTTGATAGTGCATTGTCCGGCATCAATGAGTAATTGATCAATTGGTAAAGAGCAACCTATTTCAATAACACTCCATTCGTGAAAAATAATGGAGCGGTAAAACAATAGCGCGACGTCATAGGTGTGTATTAAGTCGGTTAATGGCCGCGGATTAGAACGTGAGTGGCTAAGCCCACGGCCATTCTTAGCCACTCACGTTCTAATCCTTGGCCATTATCCTATACGTAATAACCATTAATCGCTGTTAACTGCAACTTTTTAATTCGGGTATTTTACTTTAAAAGCCCTACTGTGTTGTTAATTTTGAACGACATTTGACAAATGGGGTATCAAAATGCGCGTAAATAAATCACCATTCTTTCTATGCTAAAATATTGTGAAAACTATTATTAATTCTGAAGCTATAGGCGTATTTATAACAGCTGCGTTACTTTTTGTGCAGACTTTATGTTATTTTGCTTCCCTTGTATATTTTATTTAATATTTAATTAAATAAGTTAAATATTTTACTACTGTTGTAGTCAATACTTTTCAATAAACAGAAAATTTACTATACTTTTATCATGTATAGCAAAGTGTGTGTTCAATATATCATGGACTGATGTAGAAAAAGAATATTCTGTTAACTTTTAAAGGGCTCGGATAGCGACGTTTTCACATATTTTTTGTGGGACCTGAGAGCCAGTGGCGTAGCGTGGGTCATCACATGGGGGCACCGACCATGATTGGGGGGACCGGGTCTGATTGGAGGGCACAAGCCATTTTTCGGCAATTTTCCTATGGGATTTTTTTAAATTTCAGATCGATTAGGGGACACATGCCCCCTCCTCCCCGTGCCCCTATGACGCTACGCCACTGCTGAGAGCACATCAGACATATCGAATTGGAATGTCCTTCTGATATCAAATAATTTTTGATTATTTTTTAAACTTAATTCGCGATATAATACACATTTTATGGCAAATAATTAGAACTTGATATTTTTTGAAATTTAACAGTCCTCGAGGTAAATTGTATAAATCTAATGATATGTACGTAAAGTGTATGTAGCTAGGATGAAAGGCTGTCCATCATATGGAAATATTGACATTTCGTATTGAAGATATAGAATTTCAAAAAAAATCTAAATTATTTCATATCAGAAGGACATTCCTCGTACTCAAAATGCAATTTGATATGTCTAATGTGCTCTCAGGTTCCACAAAAAAAACTGTGCAAACGTTGCTATCCGATTCCTTAAAAAAACATATACTCATGTGTTCGTCACAAAATTAAAAGGGGACATATCTGACAGTAAAAACTGACATTTTGTGGAAAAGAAATACAGAACTATTTTATACCTATAAGGATCTGTGCTTTAATCATGTCCAATGTTCCTTTCCTTTGCTTTTTTTTTCAAGTTGGGTTGTTTGCCGAGATTTGTGTTTGTTTATTGTCTTGTTTAATTGCAACACTTTGGGTTTGTTAAACAATCATTCCACATTGTGTTTATAATGTTAATGTGCCCCATTTCCTATCACTTAAAAAGTGGTAGCAATTTTCCTCACATATCCCAATGGTGCATGTTTGTGCGGCTCTCAATCCTATTCGCCGTAGAAGTGATGATGTAACAGGATTAATAACCATAGCAATAAAACGATTTTCAAGGGATTAAAAAGTGGAACAGAACTGGTCTGCAATCATAACACTATTGTGTTGGGAGGAAACAGTAAGGTATACAACCATAAATATACAATGGCCTATTGTGCATGTGCCAAGCATAATTATATTATTATCGGATATCTATCATCACGGGTAGTTGATGCTCTATGAAATCTGATTTGGTCTTACTTCTGTCGTAGGTGGCATACTTTCATGTCACCGTATAATTACACCAACGGCCATGGGGTCTAGAAATCATGCGAGTATATTGGGTGGCTTAGGATGTCTCTTAATTAATTTGGCCGACCTAGAGTAGAATGTTTTGACCTATGCACGGTTTAGAAACCGACAGATTTTGTCTGATACACCTTTGATATATGGCATGAAGGTAACGCCTTTGTGTTCATCGTCCACCACTTCTTCTGATTGTTCTGCTGTCTGTTTCTTGATTGCCTTGTGTATGAGGTTGGAGGGATAGCCATTCTTGTTCAACGCTTTTTCAATGTGTTTGAGTTCGTCTTTTCGATGTATGTTCTTCATCACACAGAGTCAGTGCTCTAGAACCAGTGTATTGACAACACTGTTCTTGGCAGACAGTATGGTGAGTTAAAATGAAGATATTGATCAGAATGAGTATATAGCGAAACTCAAGCTAGTGTCAAATCTCTGCGCTTTGACAGCAAGGAAAGGTATGCCACCCGCCTCCTCAATCTCCACGGTGAACTGAATACACTTGTGTTGATTGTTGAGATAATTATTTGACCAGTTCGTCTTTGCCATGTCGCCAGACGACGAAGGTGTCATCAACAAATCTGAACCAAGCAACGGGTTTCAAAGGATACGTATCCAGTGAGTTTCGCCATATACCGAAACCCCACCTGAATCCGTTACTGCTAGCCTAAACAGAGACCTAGAAAAATGAGGATCTGGGCAGGCAGATGGAAGGTGACCTTCGAGCCATCAAAATGTAAGGTAATGACTCAAATTCGCAGTGTGATAGAATACGCCTCACTGTCTTGGACTGCCAGCGCCACCACTCTAGGATTATTAGACTCTATCCATAGGAAGGCCCTTCGAATCATAGGCGTGCGCGAAGAGCATGAAGAGGATGCAAGTACAGAGCTGGACATCACAGCTCTCCATCAAAGACTCCAACTGGCTGCAGGTCTGCAGCAAGTCCTCTACAAAATGCACACCAGCATGTGCCAAGATCTGCTACACCTACCATAGCCATTTGAATAGTCAGAAGAACTACCCGCTCCAGTGCAGCTTATCCATGCCTTGCCATGCTTGCCATGCTCTCACAGTACCAATTTGTAGAACCATATCTTCCAGTGGCGTAGATTTCTTTTTGACGTTGGGGGATGGGGTTGGAAAATATTTCTTAAAGTATATAGTGAATCCAGCACCTTCCGGCGATAGATAAGTTCATGGTACAAATGCGCGAAAAAAACTGGCCATACTGAAGGTAAACTGATGAAATATGGTGCAAAAGTAGAATAAATTCGCACGAAGCGCGCAAAAATTGGCACTTTAGGGACTAAAATGGGACAATATAAGGTTAATTTGGTCATAAACTCACATACAGGTGTTAACATGGGGGGGGGGGGGTTGTATGGACAACCCCCCTAGCAAAATATTTTTGGTATTTATCCCCCCACCGGGGATCTACGCCTATGATATCTACTGGCAGGACCTTCATCCACACTGCAGTTTAGACATATCTGACAACGGCGCACCATCCCTCAAACAGTCAAGAGCAGAGCGGCAGAGCTGCATATTAAGCATCATAATTACTCGTGTCTGATGCTTTACTGTGCCCCTTCACTCTTGTTGCAATGTCCTAAGCTGCTGAGAACCACTGATTGGCCCATTTGGGTTTTTTTATAGTGCCAACCCTTGCCCCCACCCCTCCCGCCGTATTGCCGCCACTGTCTAGGTCCTATACGTTCTTGACCAACATGACCAATGGGCTATTGTTTTGTTCACTCTTGCATTTTATAAAAACCTGTCCGAGATATAATGTAGTGTTCAAAATTGTCTTGTTTATACGTTTATTTTGCATGTTTTGAGCTATGCATTTGTTCCATCTGGTCTGCTCTTTAAATCACTAAAAAGCTGCCTAAAATGTCTTTGTTCTTCTTTAGTGTTGACATTTTAAAATAATGTTTGTGTATTCTGACCATTATGGTATATATGTGGCGTTCCAATCATAGGCCGCAGAAGCGGGAGAATGGGGTCCCGGAATGGGGTACACGCAGCGTTCGAAATAAGCGCTATCGCGAACCCCAAAATTCGCCTGTTGCAATACAACTTTAAAAGTCTGGTGTAAAATTGCGATACTAATTCGTAGGTAATGTAAACAAATACCAAAAAAAATTATCACAAAAAATTCATAATTATGTACAAATATGTGAAAAATTGAACTTTCAATCTTTGAATACACACCTTTCAGGAAATCAATTTAGATTCAATCCAATGACTTCTTTTCTTAACTGATTTAGATGTTTTTAAAAATACCTTAAGAAATATTTTGAAAAAATGGGTAAAAATAGCATGTTTTGGGGTCTCTGTGTCTAAGTTTTTCGCAGAAGGGGGTCTTATTATATATGGCGAGAAGTGTATGATCAAGGCTAATAAACGCAATACAAAAACGAATGCCAATTGATTAATACTTTTAAGTTATGGCCCTGAACATGCCGTGTACACTTTTCGTTGGATTCGACCATATACTGACAAACTTAAAATTAAATTCCATGGTCGGAATTGAATGTCACTCCAACAACATCGCTATGTAGCCTCCTTCACAGCCGGTTTCTATCGTTCATAACAAACCATGAGTCACATGCAGTTTGGGCCCGAGACTAGAGATAGCCCGGACAGAATAAATAGACTACTGAAAGCAGAAGACTTACCTAGTTAACGTTTGCGAGAAGACTTTCCAAATTGTTTCAAACTGGTTTCTGTCTCCGTATTTCTTTCTCTGTGAGAATCACTTGTAACAAACACTTTTATAATGACAATAATGTTGATAATTTGTGCTCTGTGTTCGACTGCGCATGCTTATAAATACTCCCAGTAAATACTCTACGGACAATACCAACAGCTATCACACTAATACAGGGTGTCCAAAAAAAAAGAGGCCCCTCATTGCGCCCTCTTTTTCTCCTATTTCTGATTAAATATATTTTGTTATGTAAAGAAACCTTTAATCGTTAGCTTTAATAAACTACAACAATTATTTCAATCGGCTCACAACTTTTGAAGATATGCCCTTTTAAATAAAAGTACTTGTTTTTCACTCTGTCCACGGATAGCAAACAGAGTTGTTCAGATGGCCCACGCTGTGGAGTGGCTTGCATGATCACCAGACCTCACACCACTTGATTTTTTTTCCTTTGTGTCAAAATCCAAGATCTTCGCAAACGTATTACTGAATGCATTCGCAAGTATCCAGCGCACAAGGATGGTACGCAACACAATTGATGCAATGAGGACCAGGTCTGAAACCTGTATTCGCCAAGTAGAGAGCAGAGCAGCACAGTAAACTCACTTCAAAAGAACCAAAGACAAACCAAACAGCCTTTTAGGGCTACCTTTTATCCTAAACAGATAAATGACTTGTGTTGTAAATATTTAAAAAAATGCAAGAAACAACAAAGTAAGAAACATAATAAAACAAAAAGGCATAAATAACCAAGAAAAAATAAGTAATTGCAAGTAAAGCAAAAGAAGTCCCATTCGTCATCCATTTTACCCACAAATTAATGACACTAATAACAAAATCCATTGCCCATAAACCCACCGGTAAAGCCCATTCCATAAATAAAGTTATTTTATAAAGTTATCATTGAGGAATGTTTGATATTCATACATGGTATGTGTACTCCTTTTTCAATCTTTGAAGTAGGAAAAGCTTCTCCGTGGACAGAGTGAAAAACGGGTACATTTCTTTAACAGAGTATATCTTCTAAAGTTGTGAGCCGATTGATATAATTGTTTTGAATAAACATTAATTTTCACCAGGTTCGCCGTCGCAAATAATAAAGGAGACAAGAAGAAAAAGTGATCCCGCCCGGGAATCGAACCCAGGAGCTCAGGTTTACGAGACCTCCCGCGAGACCTATGCCTTAACCACTTGGCCACGGAGCTTCATTATTAGGCTGGTTGAAATTCGAACCCATAAGCGGTCACTTAAACTTGTTTTGGTTTATTAAAGCTAACGACTCAAGGTTTCTTTACATACCAAAATATATTTGATAATTTTTTCAGAAATAGGGGAAAAGAGGGCGCAATGATGGGCCTCTTTTTTTTGGACCCACCCTGTATATACAAATATTTTTGTAGTTAATTTTAACATAGATATTTGTTTGTCTATCAAATTATTCATCTTTATTATTTTGCTATTTGGTGGTAATTTTAATTCTATAAATTGTACATTTGTGTGAAAATAGAGGGCGCTATTTACATAATTTTAAATTTAAATTAACCAAGTAATGATAAAAAGTTTTTGGAAACTTTTCTTGCCATTTGTTTGTATTTTTCTGATGTTCTATTACCATTTTACAAGTATCTACCCCTTGTAAAGATGCAAACAAGATTTAAGATAAGTAGCGCCATCATTGCTCACCTTTACTTTTACATGAGCTTACATGTCATCGAACAACCGTTAATTCCAAGGCTTATCTCCCTTAATCATTCGAGATTTGATGGCATACTACGATTTTAAGGGCTGGGGTATGAACGTTTGGACAGTATTTATTTTGGGACATCAGAGCACATCAGACATATCGAATTGCATTCTGAATACGAAGAATGTCATTCTGATATCAAATAATTTTGATTTTTTGAAATTCGCAATTTAATACACATTTTATGGCAAATCATTAAAAATTGATATTTTTGATATTTAACAGTACTCGAAGTAAACTTTATAAATCTGATGTTTTATACTTAAAGTGTATGTAGGTGGGATGAAAAGCCGACGATCAATTGAAAATTTTGACCTTTCGTACTGAAGATATGGATTTTTTTTCCCAAAACACCAACAAAAATTAGGTCTTTTTGGGAAAAAATCCATATCTTCAATATAAAAGGTCAAAATTTTCAATTGACCGTCGGCTTTTCCTCCCTGCTACATACACTTTAAGAATATATCATTAGATTTATATAATTTACTTCGAGGACTGTTATATATCAAAATTTGAAAAATATCAAATTTTATAATTTGTCATAAAATTTGTATTATATTGTGATTTTCAAAAATGAAAATTATTTGATATCAGAAAGACATGCTTCGTATTCAGAATGCAATTCGATAGGTCCGAGGTGCTCTCGTGTCCCACAAAAAATACTGTCGAAACGCAATAAACGCTCATTTTAGATCCCTTAACTGAAGATATAACTTCAGGTCACTGTGCAAGGTCACAGGTCACCCCCGGTGATCGTGGTGATTTGCGTGGGCTTTTACGCGAAATGCTACTTAGCTATGAACAATAACCGCATTGAAATTTGCGAAAGTTACAGGATTTGTGCAAATAGTGTATTAAAGTCATTTGGTGCATTGTTCATTTCCGCGTTGAGTGAGTTGTTAACATAGGTGACGTGTCATGTCAAAAGGAGACACTTTTGGGCAGGTTATGAATTTTGATATTTTTACATATCTTAAATATAGATATATTGAGCTCCATAACGCCATTTCCTCCAATGAAATCGGACATTCCTAAGCGAAGATATTGAGTTCGGAAGTTATGGTATTATAAAATGGAAATTGAGATATCGGCCGTTGAAAAATGTCTCAAAAAATACAAGATGCCAGTTATATTCCAGTTACATTTTTAATATTAATAACTTCACAAATTTGCAACAAACCCAAATTGTGAAAAAATCACCCTCCGGCAGATTTTTGGCAATTTCTCCATTTACAATTCTGCCCAAAAGTGTCTCCTTTTGACATGACACGTCACATATGGGGATGTGTGTTGGTTCTTACACAATACGCTATTTGGCTATCAACTCGTTACCAAACTTTAAAAATATAATAACTGCATTACAATTTGCGAAAGTTATAGCATTTGCGCGACTGTACCAAGGAATAAGTTCCATACTTTTTTACAGCTGGACGGGTAAATATAATTGCTAAAGCATTAAATTTGTAATTGATTTCTTGATTTCTTATCATCAATTTCAAATTTAAACGTTTCATTACCTTGTTACTCATAATTGAATAATATATTGATGCAGTACAGTTAAATAACTTATGAAGTTATAAAGTTTAGTTGTCATTTCTAATTTTAAAGCAGGCGATATGATGCATACAGCTGCATAAATATTGCATCCTTAAAGTTTTAATTGCCTATTAATTTCCTATCACAAAATAAAGTTTGTAATATGCGAGAAAAATTTTGAATTTAATCATGAAAAAGTATATTTGCATTATAAAATAGTATAATTATAAAATATTATTTATTTATGTGAAAGGATAGAACTATTAAATTTATGGTGAAATGAAATTTCAAAGCTCTTCTATTTTGACGGTGTATTACCGTTGGTTTTGCTAGTGTGTGGCTGGTTATATAAATCCCCGTGTTATAATCATATATACTGCGCCAATAATAACAAGAAAAAAAGCAAGGTACACCAACTTGATGTGTGGAAACAAGTAGACAGTATGCATGCGGACAAAAAACAGCAACAGAAGTAGGCAAAGTTCGATAGCCAAAAATTACCAGTTCCAAGGCCCATGCACAGAAGTGCTAAAGCTGCAAAAACAACAAGGATCAATGTGAATACAAAAAGTGCACTAAAACACGACAAACCAACAATCAATGTAGGCACAAAAACAGGCAAAGTTCGATGGCCAAAAATGGTCAATTCCAGAGCCCACAAAAGTGTCTGAAAAAACAGTACAAATGTACACTGGAAATGATGAAAATCACTATGCACATAGCAGACAAACAAAACCAGGCGGACGAAAAAACAACAGACGTTTCGAGCAGATAAACTGCTCTTCTTCAGGGACAAACAACAAAATATAGAAGCAAGCAACAAGAACTACATGCTGTAGTTTAAAAACAAATTCAAGTCAAAAAAAGTAGCAAACAAGACTACAAACTCAGAGCAAAATAAGCTGTGTCTTTACTCAATAGGAGCAAGTTTACTAGGAGTAGTGAATTATCGTGTCTGTTTATATGCACAGTGATTTTAATCACTCGTTTTAGTGCAATGTTGTACTCCCATTGATCCTTGTTGTTTTTGCAGCTTTAGCACTTCTGTGGGCCTTAGCTTGGAACTGGTAATTTTTGGCTATCAAACTTTGCCTACTTCTTATGCCTACATTTGCTATATTTTACTTGTTACCCCACATCAATCAAGTTGGCGTACCTTGCTCTTTTTCTTTCCAACAACAACATCAAAAAGAGCATCTCTCTGAGAAGAAAAAAAAGAACCCTCCCTTTAATTATACGTCGCACACCGACATCGCCTGGTTAATAATTTACATTGTACAGTAGGGCGGGTCATAAATAGGGAAGGTTTTTATTTCAAATCGGCCATGGTCAAAAGGTGTTCCACTTGACCCCACTTGAACAAATATGCACTTTAAAAAATAATTGAAGTGGGTCTTCAGACCCCACCACCACCCTTATTCCCCTATATACTGAAATATGCACATTTGGTCAGATATTCAAAGAACATATACATAATGAGAGGACATGTTGCTTCAAAACGTACATTTTATCCACCTAGAAGCACTTTTCAAACACAAATTAATCATCTACTATAGAAAATAGTCTATACAATACTTTTCTCTGAATTTCGTAACACTTTGTATGCTAAGATGTCCAATATTCACAAATATCGCATAAATAATACACATACAAAACTCGGTAACTTCTAATAACATAGCCATGACAAAATTAGATTGATGTATTATTACCGGACTTGCTTAAAAAGGAATTAAATGAATCTGTAGCTGTTTATATGTGACCCATCATGACGAAACCCGTCCAATAAACATTACATTGAAAATAAGGAATTTTGACGGGAAAATTTTATATTTTCATGGACAAAAAATTTAGCAAATATGACAAATGATATTCCACTCATATTAGCCTTATAAATAATCCTGGTATATTTACCTTTCAACACGTTTAATGTCACTTGTGATGCAAATTATTGTCACCTAACAATACACTTGAAAGTCTTTCTTTGATTCAAATACTGGCATTAACCCTAACAGGACGGGTACTTCAAAATACTACTTGATATATGCGCTGTTCGTGCGTGCATCCCACGTGGTGGACGCAATCGCCCTAAGTGATATATAGGCACGGTTTCGCTGGCCAGCGAAGCCCAACACCCGTGGCAAAGTGTCGCCGACCCAGCGCTTGGCATGCGAGGGGTCTCGGGTTCGAATCCCACCCAGAGCAAACAACTTCTTTCTTTGTTTTCTCTCTTTATTCCTTCCTTCTTTCCCTTCCCGTCGCCAAAACGCCCTTAGGCGGTTTGGGTTAAGGCACGTGATCGGCAGATTTGACGCATGTAACCATCCCTTGCCTTCTGCCCATATACCTTCTCACTGGCTTCAGACATCAACTTTATCGCTCTTTCCACTGATTGTGTGTGGCATGGATATTTGGGTACATTTAGTGGGACATTTACTATATCTTTAACCTGCTCATCAGTTACGTGCTTTGTCAGAGGTGGCTCAGTGACAGGCTCTTTGCGCCAATCTATCATTTTGCTGTAAGCCGATGCTCCAAACTTGATCTGAGGGACTTTGAAAAAGCGTACGGTCTCATCTGTTGGGTAGTCTTCATCAGGAAACGTGTCTCCTTCTGCTTCATCATCACTATATCCCTCTACTTCTACATTGGCAAGCTCGTCTTGTACATCTTCACCCGTGCCGTCAAAATGCTCTGCAACATTGACCGCGTGTTTCCGTGCAGAAAGTATCCATCTAACAGCCTCTTCACGAATGATTTGAGTGCTGTCAGCTGCCATTGCAAGGAGGAGGTTTTCTGGGTGAGCAGAAATGGCATTTCTTTGCATTGCCCTCTTGGCTATGTTCTTCTCAGTGGTTGTCAAGTGTCGCAAAAGTTTTATCATCTAGAAGAAGTTTCTAGGTGCATCTGTGATAGAAGGATTGCTTTTGATTGTGAACCACATAGGGGCGTAGAATTTGACAACAATATTTGCCAATCTTGTCAGTCCAACAGAAGGCTCAGGTGTTCTGATATACAAGCATAGAATTCGTTCTGCAGTTGTTAGCCAACATGAATGATTTAGACCACCTGGTTCATTGAGTAGATCTTCTGGCCAGTTACCTGAGATCACTGCCATACAAAATTTGTACAAGAGTTTTTGATCCCAACTTGGGGAATGGGGAAGTCTGGATTGCGGATTGGTTTGAAATCAACAATGTCTCTTGAGATAGGTGCTCTTTAAGTTGACTACCGATTTTCCACCAAATGAGGTTGGGCCTGTGGTAGGCCCATCATAGTGAGTAAACAAAGCTCTGAATGGCAACTCATTACCATGCAAAGACAAATTTGCCATTGGAGGGTCTACCAAGGAACATCTGTAGGTAGTGGGTTGCACCTGCTCGCCAACCAGCAAATGTTCCTTGGTAGACCACTCCAGAGACTGACAAGATTGTTGGACTGACAAGATTGGCAAATATTGTTGTCAAATTATATGCCCTATGTAGTTCACATATATATGGGCAGAAGGCAAGGGATGGTTACATTCGTCAAATCTGCCGATCACGTGCCTTAATGCCAGTATTTGAATCAAAGAAACACTTTCAAGTGTAGTGTCAGGGGACAATAATTTGCATCACCAGTGACATTAAACGTGTTAAAAGGTAAGTATACAAGGATGATTTTAAGGTCCAGTATATATACACAAAAATGGTTGAAAAGACTTTTGATTTCCTGAAGGTAAACAGTAAACCGCTAATATGAGTGGAATATCATTTGTCATGTTTGTCATATTTGCTAATTTTTTGTCCATGAAAATATAAAATGCAATGTTTATTAGGATCTATCTTCAAAAGTGGCGTCGTATGACGGGTTTTGTCATGATGGGTCACATATAAACCGCTACAGATTCATTTAATTCCTTTTTAAGCTAGTCCGGTAATAATACATCAACCTAATTTTGTCATGGCTATGTTATTAGAAGTTACCCAGTTTTGTATGTGTATTATTTATGCGATATTGGTGAATATTGGACATCTTAGCATACAAAGTGTTATGAAATTCAGAGAAAAGTATTGTATATAGACTATTGTCTATAGTAGATGATTAATTTGTGTTTGAAAAGTGGTTCTGGGTGGATAAAATGTACGTTTTGAAGCAACATGTCCTCTCATTATGTATCTGTTCTTTGAATATTGACAAAATGTGCATATTTCAGTATATAGCGGAATAGGGGTGGTGGTGGGGTCTGAAGATCCACTTCAATTATTTTTTAAAGTGCATATTTGTTCTAGTGGGGTCAAGTGGAACACCTTTTGGCCATGGCCGATTTGAAATAAAAACCTTCCCTATTTATGACCCGCCCTATTGTACAGCAGAGCCACTAAAAAAAAATGAATACATAGGATCGATACACGTTAATGTGCTATGCACGATTTGATATTCAGACGATGAATCTTTGAATACGGGGGTAGCAAAATGATGAATATCTCATATTAACATATGTGTTAAAAGGATATGATAGTCGTTAGCTTGCATATTGAGAAAGAAGCGTGCGTCTTGAGCTCAAAAACTGACCAAAATTCTGATTTTATATGTGCCGAACTATAGCGCAGCGTAGCTGCACTCACTCGTGGACATGGTGGAGGCAGTCTAAAAGTAGATGACCCCATGGCGTATACATGCTCACTCACACACAGAGAGGTCAATTGCCAGGCTATTGTCAGTAGCCTTAGTCGGATGTCCCTCGGCTCATTATGCGTCTCAAAAAACAGGTCGGAACAAAATGGCCATGCGTGGTTGTGGATTCAACCTACCATGGCGATTTCTGCCATGAAGATATCGGGGCGATGACACTGTGCGTCGGACTATGTTATGTGGAGAATAACGGTCCTTAATTTGTCATTATTGCTATTTCCCTCTTGTACTAAACAAGACAAAGCTATCCTCTGCAAATGAATGAATGAATGAATGAATGAATGAATGAATGAATGAATGAATGAATGAATGAATGAATGAATGAATGAATGAATGAATGAATGAATGGATGAATGGATGGATGAATGAATGAATGAATGAATGAATGAATGAATGAATAATTGGTTTGTCATTCAAATTGTTTGCAACTATAACGTGTCCCCTCCTTATACGTGGTATTGAAGGTATATAGATTAAAATGCAAATTACTTAAAATACGGTGTAGTTTACTTAAAATGTCTTTATTGGAGCAATGAACATGATATGAGGTTGAGTTGGGGTGGTGGAGGGCTCATTCCAAGACTTCACCTCTTACTCCTTCGAGATTTGATGGTATGCCTTAAAGACATATACACCAGGCACAAAAAGAAACTCGTCAGTTCTAGTTATCCTTGCTGTTCAAAAACCTGCTATTTTTCTGAAATTCTGAAATAAACATTTTGTTAATTGGACTTCGCTTTTACATTTGACACCCTGTTCGTGAAAGTCGAGCAAGAATTGACCAGCAAGATATGCGCCTCCAAACCCTCAAACCCCAAAATCAAAAGTTGAAATTTTAACGATTTTCAATGGGAACGCATCGTTGTATTGGACACAAGCACCACGGGCCAATCAATAAAGCTCAATTAACAGGCATAAATAGGATGGATCTGTTCCCTCCATTCAGAGACGCTAAAGAGATATACCGTAAAACCCCGTCTACAAGCATATATAGTGTTTTTTATGAAAGCTAAATTAATTCGAAGTAAGCGTAAATATACCAATACAATAAATTGGTCTTAAAATAATACTTGTTTGTATATGCTTGGATCCGCAATTTATTTGCTCAAACTCCATAATGGCGCCTGGATTAAATGTAGTTTTCATCAGAAGCACTCTTTATGCTTGTAGACGGGGTTTTACGGTATTTGACTAAGAATGTTTAGATAGGCAGAAATATGTAATCCTTCAAGTTAAAAGCATGAAAATGCAGAATAATCCAAAATTATCAGGTTGTTGAACAGCAAAGAGTTTCTTTTTGTGCCCGGTGTAGACCATACCTTCACATTTAGCGTAGAGGATGGTCCATAACATAACATAACATAAGTCATTTGGGAAGAGTCGTGAAGAATTCAGAGTGAAAAATAGAAAGCTGACAATCAAATCTAGCAAATTTAACAAAAATTAGTACCAACTGAGACACTTCACGCATTCAGGCACGTCAATGGGCCTGTCTATATCAAATTTAGCTGTAACTGAACAGCAGTGGCTAGTGTAAAGGGGTTGCGTTCGTTACCCCGGGGCCGAGGGCCCGTAAATGTGAAGAAAACATACTTTACTGTGGGCCCGTAAAAGCAAAGAAAAGGGACCCCAGGGGTCCGTAAAATGTAAGGAAAAGATTTGTAATGGAGGTATCATTTCTTTACTTAACTATACGGTCTCTTTTCTTCTTGTCTATTAGGGCTAAGTTATCTATTCTTTGCTTTTTACGGGCCCTCCGAGGTCTCTTTTTACGGACCCTCCGAGGTCTTTTTTCGGGTCCATTAAGGTATCTTTTCTTTGTTTATTAAGCTTTTTTACATGCTCACTATGGTCCCTTTTCTTCCTTTTACAGGCCCATGGTATCTTTTTGTTGCTATTTTACGGACCCACTACGGTATCTTTTCTTTGTCTTTGCGGGTCCATTATAAGGTCTGTTTTCTTTACTCTTTTACGAGCATCAAATGAAAATTGTCAGAATGTTCAAAGTCATGTCATAAAACGTAATCACAAAGTCGTCTGAATATAGATTGTTGGATTGATGCGAAACTCGGTGGATGTGATTTCCATTGATCCCTTTGTTTGTACATAAATTAAGTATAACACACATTTTTCAATTTAGCTTATAGTATGTCATTGGTGGTATTCGGTCTTTTTAGTTTGTGTTTATTTGATATTTTGCTTCTGCAGGCTTGCTGTATGGTTTTTAATGTTGTAAGTTATAAGATGTTGTTAATGTCATTTTTAATAAGGTTTTTTTAGCTAATAGGGTCTTTTTAGCTTGTGTTTATTTGATATTTTGCTTTTGCAGGCTTGCTGTATGGTTTTTAATGTATGAATGTGCTTATATGTAATTTGTAAGTTATAAGATGTCATTTAGATTTTAATGTGTAAAGCGCATTGATGCCATGCTTTATGCGCTATATAAATTCTTGTTGTTATCATTACTATTAGCTACTATTATTATTATTATTATTATTATTATTTGTGGTAACAACATTTCCAACCCGGGTAGTTGTGCATGTGCTACACA
The DNA here is from genome assembly GCF_039555335.1 of Amphiura filiformis. NCBI lineage: Eukaryota > Metazoa > Echinodermata > Ophiuroidea > Amphilepidida > Amphiuridae > Amphiura > Amphiura filiformis. Next base: position 25,530,531 of record NC_092638.1, read on the forward strand.
CACAAAATTACTAGCATTCCAAGTACTTGTCAATGTAAAATTATGAAACATGAATTTCATCCATGGTGTTGTCTTTTTAAAGACATTTCTTGTTTTATATGTTTTTGGATTTGGGAGCACAACTTTGACACTTATAAGAAGATTTGGAGTACTCTGTACGAGATATCAGTTGCCAGAAATTCAAAATGGCCGCCAAAATGACATCATTTTGCTTGTAATATTGTATAATTTACAGATACATCTATATTTTGATGTAGGCGAAAACTTTAAACATAATTAGCAGTATATACAAATTATGAGTTGTTAGCACTGAATATCATCCAATTTTGTTGAAAAAAATGGTGAAATCTGCTCTTAAGGAGTAGAAATATAAGCAGGATTAGTTTACATGTGTTTACATGGCATGTCATTGCATTTGTAATTTCTAGTAACTGAGAGCAACCTACATTTTGTATTTACACTAGGATATTTTTCAACAAAGCATCAATATCTGCTGACAAGTTTGATTCTGGTTTCTTAGAATAAAATATGCCACAAACAAGCAAAAAGATGTCATTTTGGCAGCCATTTTGAATTTTTGAATAGTAGGGGGGTCAGACGTCATCGGAGGTCAAAACATTTGACGGATTTGTGTTCTACGCTAAATTTGGCCATAAAAACAACTCGTTTTAAATCAATTTTGCAAAAAAAGTTCAGATTCGCCCTACCCTACTTTTGCCTCGATGCCCAAGCAGGTTGTGCATGTGCAGGAGGGAGGAGGGGGAGGGGGGCTCGAGGGGTGTATTCCACCTCATGACATGTTGTGGGGATGGCCGTCGCCTCGAGGTCGTTTAACAATCCAGCAACCAACTGCATGGTGGGGAGGCGCATACCGTATTTATCACTTTGTCTAAATCCTTGCCTGCCATACTGTACTTTTATATTGTTAATGTTTATATTCCGTTTTCTTAGGTATCAACAATTGATCCCCATTGTGTATGTATCTGGTTCTTATTTTGAAAATACTTTTCTAATGATATTCTTATTTGAGTATAATATTGTTATGTAATCAGCAAAGAGAATAAATTGGAACATCCTTCATGCATTTATTATAGTTCATATACAATAACAAGAATTTACCCTTGGGGTACACCACAATTTATATTCTAAAATTAAAGCTTTGAAATTAAATTTACAATTTTACCAATTACGTAATATCGTCGTAAGGACAACTTGTTGTTGTTTCTAAAAATATTTTCCACGATTGGTTACACGATTAAGATTATTTCAAATGATAAACATGTTAACCAACTGTTCGTCGTTTGACCAACATTCTCACTATTTTGTGATGTGACTTTTTTCTGCCAGAACTAAATAGCTACATAAAACGTATACTCTTTGAAAGTGCATACTTATCACCCGATTCTTGTTGTCATTTTTTTTTTTCGAAACTTATAACTAGAACTCGATGAAAGTACACACCTGGTTCGCTAATGCGAAGTTAACGATTAAAAAATGTTGATCAGAATGCAAAAACGGATAAAAACTCTGCAAATCTACACCAAATGCACACAGGTGCCTACAATTATTTATTTACAAGGGTGGATTTTCTTTAAAATGTAAATCAATTTTACATGTCATTATTTTTATTAGCCACAGCTTGATAAAAAGTACACACCGCATAGTTAAATTCCAATTCAGTGATCTCAGTGAAAGTTTTAACAAATGTGACCGTTCACAACGAATCAGCCGTAATGTCGGCCCCGCCCGGTCAATTTTGTTTTATTTCGTGTTTAGAAAATATATATCACAAGCTTCAAAATGGTATAATTTTTGACTTCAAACGATATCCAGAAGCGTGATTATGGTTTGTTGAACTCTGTTTCTTCAACAAAATGTACCTGTTTTCGGTGCTACATGTGTCTTCTTTTCCACATTGCTGGTAATAAATATCAAACTGTCATCCGCAAATAAGTTCATCAGGATTGTCAATAAAACAGATAATTAGAGTTTCTTGTATACAAATCCAAAATTTGGGTTGATGTTACGTACCTCAATGACCTTCCATGACGGCTGCTTCGGAAGCAGCCGTCAAGGTGCAGGAATTGGTCAGTGCTAAGTCTTAGCACGAAACTGTCATTGAGGTACGTAACATCAACCCAAATTTTGGATTTGTATACAAGAAACTCTAATTATCTGTTTTATTGACAATCCTGATGAACTTATTTGCGGATCTTCGGAAAGATTACGGACAACCAGCGGTTTTGAAAGTAAGAAACTACGAAAACTGTGAGAGGAAATTGGCCCGATATCGGAACCATCGCATTTTTACATTACGATGTCGCGATTTGGATTTAACTCCCCCCAGTTTACGGCTAAAATGCCCGATTAATACCAACAAGGCTCGGGATATTGTGAACAAACCCCAGAAGGAGCTTCTCCGTGAGCGATTGAGAGTGATTAATAACAAAATTCACACTTTAGAATCAAATATTTCGTCGTGCAATCTAGAAATACAATCAGGTTTCCCCGACAACGTGAGACGCAATGTCGAGGAACATATCGCGAAATCTCGCGAGAGTGAGTTCACTAAAACAAAATGCCGGCAAACCAGGAAGTTGGAATGGCTACAAGAAAAGCCTGGAAAACATCGCAAGAATTCCCATTTGGATAAACATGTGAGTAACAACAATAGTAACGGAATCGACTTGAGCGGTACACAGCTCAAAAAATGGGTCATACATAAGTCAAAGCATGATCTTACCACTCCCCAAACCCAGTTGCTCGCGAAGGGGCTGAATTATGCAGTCGCGCCGGATAATAACAATGCGCTAGTCAATGATTACATCGTGGCTACCGAGGAAGCTTGTGTGGGCTTGAGTGCGTGCGAGTCGGCCCAATTGCGAGCGGAGGTAGTGGGAGTGCTTAAGTCTACCAATAATTCAAAACCTAATCTTACAAAAGATGAGGAACAGGCTCTCAAAGACTTAAAGAAAGATGAGACAATCATGATCTTGCCAGCCGATAAAGGGAAGGCAACAGTTGTTTTGGATAAAGGCGAATATGAGGAAAAAGTCAAGAACATGCTCGATGATGATAAGACCTATGAAAAACTGAAAAATGACCCTACCGCACGCTACAAAAGAAAACTTGTTAGCCTCTTGTCTAGTTGGAAAAAGGACAAGAAAATCACGGAAAGGAGTATTGGAAACTTTGTCCGACAGCGGAAAACACTCCCCGCATGTATTGCACTCCCAACATTCATAATGACGGCACTCCACTAAGACCTATCGTGGATTATTGCGGATCAATAATGTATGAAACATCAAAGGAACTTGCTAGAATTTTAGGCCCCTTAGTAGGTCAGACTCAACATCATGTCAAAAATTCTAAAGACTTAGCGGAGGACTTAGCGGAGATCATGATTGAACAAGGTGAAGAGTTTATTTCCCACGATGTGGTCTCTTTGTTCACCAACACGCCCATAGACAAGTCACTAGAAATCATTAAACAGCGTGTGATGGATGATGACACTCTAGGGGAGCGTACAAATTTAACACCGGAAGACATCATGGAAGCGTTAGAATTCACCTTAACCACAACCTATTTTTCTTTTCGCGGGCAAATTTACCAGCAAAAATTTGGTACCGCGATGGGGTCCCCGGTCAGCCCCATAGTAGCCAATCTTTATATGGAATGGCTGGAGCAAGAAGCCATAGTTACTGCTCCATTAGATATCAAACCCCGGTTATGGAAAAGATATGTGGACGATGTGCTCGAGGTTGTGAATAAAGATTCAGTCGAACGGTTAACATCACATATCAATCAGATTGATAAGACTGGCAACATAAAATTCACGTATGAAACGGAAGTGGACCATAAAATCCCGTTCCTCGACACCCTTATTGTCAAAAAGCAGGACGGCTCCATCAAACTGCTCATATATCGCAAAAAGACACATACCGATCAGTATTTGCATTCAATTCGCATCACCCCCTAGAGCACAAACTTAGCGTCATACGCACTCTCATGGACAGGAAAGACAAAGTAGTAACAGAAGATGAAGATAAGAAACGGAAGAAGCCAAAATCAAAGAAGCTCTCAAGTTGTGCGGCTACCCTGAATGGGCTTTTAAACAAACGCAAAGCAAAAATAAATCGCATAGCAAGGATCAATCAGAGTCTAAATCCAGAGGAATGGTAGTCCTCCCTTTTAAAGAAGGGCTCTCCCAGCGCGTGAGACGGGTCTCTAAGAAGCACGGCATTAACACCGCCTTCAAACCTCACCAAACGCTGAGAAATATTTTAGTGCACCCAAAAGACAAGCGGGACATCACACAAACGTCTGACTGCGTATACGAGATCCCATGCCTCAATTGCGACAAAACATACATTGGAGAAACCGCCAGACTGTTTGGAACTAGACTCAAAGAACATAAAACCGAAGCGGAAAAAGCTTCTAAGAAAGCATATACTAGATCTCAAAGACAAACATCCATTACAGGGGTGGACAACAAGTCCGCTATAACAGATCATGTCGCAGAAGACAATCACGTAATTGGATGGGAAGAATCACAAATCAGAGACAGAGAACAGAACAGAAAGAGAAGACACATAAAGGAAGCCATCTGGATAAGAAAGAGGGGGGCCAAAACACTCAACAGAGACGAGGGGAATTACTTTCTACCGCACATCTACGACCAACTCCTAACAGCGCCACCAACGTCAGCTCCAACCGGAAGCAGCCGTCAAGGTGCAGGAATTGGTCAGTCAATTTGAGAAAGTGCTAAGTCTTAGCACGAAACTGTCATTGAGGTACGTAACATCAACCCAAATTTTGGATTTGTGGATTTGTATACAAGAAAATCAAACAGTCATAATTGGCGGTTATTTCAAATCATCCCCAAGTCAACGAGGTTCACGAATGTCCTCTCATTGTTATTTGTAGGTTAAACATACCTAGACAAAATGCTGTGTAACCCACCAGTTGAACAGGATTTGGCCAAAGTCTAGAGCTATTTAAGGATCCTATAGAAATAGGTAGAAGCTTGTGTATCCTCTTCAGCAATAGGATTATTGGTTGGTTTAAACGGTGTTTGACTGGCGCTATCAAATGAGATACATGTCGCACCAAATTGAGGTACCTATGAATACGACCTTCACGCACATTTTACACTGTAACTCAGAATACAATTTGCCGACTTTACGGCTCGTTCGTAGTGTACGACCACAAATTATAATTATGTATTTCTGAAATGAAAAATTTGGAAAATTTGAACCCCCCCAAAAAAAAACACCAAAAACAAACAAAAAACAGAACAAAAACAAAAATAAAATAAAAATAAAAATAAAATTCCGTGAAAAATCCGTGGCAAAGTGAAGCCCCATTGAAATACATGTAGCCAATGTCTCTACTTAAGGGCTCGGATAGCGACGTTTTCGCGGTTTTTTTTTGTGGTACCTGAGAGGACATCAGAAATATCGAATTGAATTTTGAATATGATGAATGTCCTTCTGATACCAAATAATTTTGATTGTCTGAAATTCGCAATGCAAGAAAAATTTTAGGGCAAATTATCAACAATTGATATTTTTGAAATTTTTGACATTTAACAGTCCTAAAAGTAAACTTAATAAATATAATGATATGTACTTATAGTGTATGTAGGTGGGATGAAAAGTCTACCATCAATTAGAAATGTTAATCTTGAAGATATACATTTTTTTCCTAAAAAGACCTCGATTTTTTTGGTGTTTTGGGGAAAAATCAATATCTTCAATACGAAAGGTCAAAATTTTCATATGATTTATACAATTTACTACAAGGACTCTTAAATTTCAACAATACGAATTTGTAATCATTTGTCATAAAATATGTATTATATCGGAAATTTCAAAAAATCAAAATTATATGATATCAGAAGGACATTCATCGTATTGGAAATGCAATTGAATACATGAACACAAAACCCACCCAAGTCCATGGGAAGTGGTTTTGAGAGAAAAACCTGTGTTTCTTTTTAATTCCTTCAAGGGGGATCCAGTTGACCAGGCAAACTTTCAAGGACAACCCAATTAAGTAGGCTTAAAATATAATCAAGTAAATGTTCACCTCTATACCACCAAACTTTGTACAGCTTCCAACTTAATGTGTTTTCCTGATATTTATAGCGGCCTTTAAGTTACATTTTCCTGGTCATTATGGTAAGTTTTACGTGCAAATGTGAGTGGATTAAATTGTATAAAGTATGACGATTATCATTTCAGGGACTTTGTAGGGTTCATTTTAAATTTTGGACTTGGGTGGTTTTTTGAATCATATACAAAGACAACAACGTTGGAATGATATTACCACTAGTAAGATAATACAAAATAAAGCACACAGGTATGTATAATGTTGATAAGCATTCTGGCATGTAATATAAACCACACATGTTCCTTTTGTTACGAGTCGTACTTGACTCAAGGCCAAAATCACCTTTTACCCGAACTCACACGAATGCACAACACAAATACACTGTTTGATTATGCTAACAAAATCTAAGTCTTTAATTGAAAGCACGTTATTATTGGTACAATATATGACAACAAATGCACATACACAATAATCAAATATAATCACTATTTATCTATTTTGTACTTAGCCAGCATTCTTCTTCTTGGCGATCATAAAGTTCTTGCAATGTTCTGGACGACTGATGTAATATATCCTTATTCACTTGTCCTGCGAAAATCAGCGAAGTCCTTTATACACTTGCATTGATAACTCCTTGCGTATAAAATCCTTACACGAAAATGGTGTTCTCCAAACACGTTTACAACTCCTTGCGCAATTCTCCTATACTAAACTCCTTGCGCCGTCCTCCTATGCTAAACTCCTTGCGCCGTCCTCCTATGCTAAACTCCTTGCGCAGTTCTCCAAATTTAACTCCTTGCGCTGCTTTCTCCACACTTGGTGCTATTTCCACCTTTCACACAATATCTTCAGGAAGCAGGACTGCGATGCAGTTGTCCCCACTTATTTTGACAGTTGCGTTGAATCAGAATACCAGACTTCAGCAAGTCGACAGAAGAATATATTTCCTTTCTTGGAAGAAGTACGTTCTTTGACGCATTCTAGATCTTCTCCGACAACACTGGCAAATAGTAGTACTTTGACCACATAAAATATTTCTGGTTTGCAATTTCCTTTCTTTGAAGGAATTGGACTGTAAGCATATTAGCTAGCTAGCCCAGATCAACACTATCAACTGTGTCAATAATTGTGTTTACATTTTCTTATATATCAAGCAAGGGAAATCCCAAATATTAATAGCCAAATGTGGAAATTCCCAAGCCTTAATTATAGCCTTTCTCATTACATCACTTCCTGAGGGAATCCCCTGACATCATCTTTACTTTTCATCCTCAGGGGATTTCCAAATATTCCAAATTAGATATGATTCAACTTGTTTTGCTCAATTTGAGAGGGAATTCCCCAAAATGTCATCACTCATGTAACTTTGTAAACAAAGATAAATAATCAAATTAAATTATTCAGGGCACATCACACCCTCCCCCTTAAAAGAAGAAAGTTCGAATGTAATGAAAACTTTCTTAAATGTTTTCTTCTTTTACATCAACTTCAAAATAATATTAACTTTGAGTGCTTAACTCAACATACACAGTGACTACTTGTCACACAAGTTCCTTTTTAAAGGAATTTTTGTTCATCAGTTTTTATGCAATTCTAGACAAGGCATCAGCCATTACATTGTCTTTTCCCTTAATATGTTTGATGTCCAGATTGTACTCTTGCAAGGTCAAACTCCACCTCACCAGTCTTTGGTTTTTGTTCTTCATCCTGTTGATGAAGGTGAGGGGATTGTGATCTGTGAAAACAAGCACAGGGTATACTGTGGTACCCAAATACACATCAAAATGTAGCAATGCTAATAGCAATGCTAGACACTCCTTCTCAATTGTGGAGTAATTTCTCTGGTGCTTGTTGAATTTCCTTGAAAAGTAACAAATGGGGTGATCTATTTGATCTTCACCCTCTTGCATCACAACACCTCCACAGCCTATGTCACTGGCATCAACAGTCAACTTGAACTGCTTCTGAAAATCAGGGGCAGTAAGTACTGGTGAACTCATGAGTATAGTTTTAACTTTGTGAAAAGCACTTTCACACTGTTCTGACCAAATGAATTTTGCATCTTTCTTCAACAAATCAGTCAAAGGACTTGCTATCTCTGAAAAGTTTGGACAGAACTTTCTATAATAGCCAACCATTCCTAGAAATCTCATGAGTGCCTTCTTGTTTACAGGTGTGGGGTATTGCTCAATTGCTTCAACTTTGGCTTTGATAGGTTTCACCTGACCTTGACCTACAACATATCCTAAGTATGTGACTGTGGCATGGCAAAACTCACTTTTTACCAGATTGACTGTCAATTGTACTTCAGACAGCTTCTTAAACAATTGTTGGAGTTGTTCCATGTGTTGTTCCCAAGTTTGACTGTAAACAATCAAATCATCTACATACGCTTCACATCCCTCTATGTCTGCCACAATTTGGTTCACCATTCTCTGAAATGTCGCTGGCGCGTTTTTCAACCCGAATGGCATAACTTTGTATTGGTAAAGACCAAATGGTGTACAAAATGCAGAAATCTCTTTGGCACGGTCTGTGAGCGGAACCTGCCAGTACCCTTTCAATAGATCAAATTTGCTAACAAATTTTGCATTCCCAATTTTGTCTATGCAATCATCAATTCTTGGAATTGGGTACGAGTCTGTCTTTGAATGTACATTTGCAGCTCTCGTGTCTGCGACCAATCTGTATGAACCATCAGGCTTGGGAACAAGAATGCATGGTGAACTCCACTCACTACTACTTGGTTCTATGATATCATTGTCTAGCATATAATTGATCTCATTTTTGAGATGTTCCATTTTCAATGGATTGACTCTGTAAGGATGCTGCTTGATTGGTTTTGTATCACCAACATCTACATCATGAAATGCAGCATTTGTTCTACTTGGCGTATCAGGAAATATATTGTCAAATTTGTGAATCAAATTTGCAATTTGACTTTGTTGATCTTGAGAAAGATGACCTAACTTTGAGTCCAAATTAGTGAGCACATCAGAATTGTTCAATTTTACATTATACTCTTTGTGCTCCAGCTCTTTATCCTGGTCAAATGTGACATCAGAATTGTCATCTTTACTCTTGTCTACATTGGCGATTTTGTCTGCATCGGCATGTTTGTCTACATTATCAGTATGTTTTACTGTACACACAGGTTTTGGAATGCCTGTCACTTCTTTCAACATACTCTTTGAGCATATTTATGTGGCATAACTGCCTGCTCTTGCGTCTACCAGGAGTCTTGATAATATAATCTACTTCACCCACTTTTGACTCTACCTCACATGGGCCATGGTATCTGGCTTGTAATGGGTGTCCTGGAATTGGAAACAGTACTAGAACTTTGTCACCTGGTTTGAACACTCTCTCTTTGGCATGTTTATCATACCATTGTTTCATTTTGGCCTGACCCTGTTTCAAGTTTTCTTTGGCGATATCAGTTGCTCTGTTAAGCCTATGCTTAAAATTGGAGACATAATCCAATAAATTGATATCTGATTTCTCATTGAGCCACTTTTCTTTCAACAACTTTAAGGGCCCGCGCACTGTGTGTCCAAACACTAACTCAAAAGGACTAAATCCTAAAGTTTCCTGAACAGCTTCCCTAGCAGCAAACAACAACAAGTGCACTCCCTCATCCCAGTCCCTCTGAAATTCCAAACAATAGGTCCTGATCATGTTTTTCAATGTTTGGTGGAACCTTTCTAGTGCACCTTGTGATTCTGGATGGTATGCACTTGAGGTATACTGCTCTATACCTAATTGATACATGACCTGTTGAAATACTCCAGAAGTAAAGTTTGATCCTTGATCTGACTGTATGGACTTGGGGAGCCCCACAAATGTGAAGAACTTGGTTAAAGCTTTCACTATAGTCACTGCTTTAATATTTCTCAAGGGTATGGCTTCAGGAAAGCGTGTTGACGCGCACATAATTGTCAGAAGGTACTGATTACCTGACTTAGTCTTTGGTAGGGGGACTACACAATCAATAATAACCCTACTAAATGGTTCATCAAAAGCTGGAATTGGCTTCAATGGAGCAGGAGGTATTTTCTGATTTGGCTTCCCTACTACTTGGCATATGTGACATGTTTTGCAATATTCAGAAACACCTTTTCTGAGAGTGCCCTTACGAAAATGGCACGCAGTTTTTGAACGCATGCAGCATGCAAGCAGCACGCGTGCCGCACCGCATGCAGCACGCGTGCAGTTGGTAGCGTGCGGATGCGTATATTTGGAACGAGGCACGCATGCAGGAAAGCGTGCAGATGCTTGCTGCATGCGTGCAGGTCACTGAGCGTGTGCAGTTTGCATGCAGCATGCAAATCCATTAGCGTGCACTGCATGCGTGCAGCACGTACTGGCCATATATATGCGAGACAAAATCATGGAAAAAAAATCAAAATAATGGTTAACAGTGTATACTGTCCTTACAGTTAGTCTTACATAACCTGGCTATCCATTTCACAATGAACCAAAATTGCCTAGCTTAATTTTATACAAGTCACTTATCTAACTTAACCTACCTGATTTTGAACCTGGGACCTTCTGCATGGGAGTCTGATGCTTTACCATTTGAGCTATTGGGGTATACACATTTGATTAAGTGTTTTAAGTTAATATAAGCAATATTTTGATGACTAAACCGGCCAAAGTGCATCATTTTATGAATATTGATCAAATTTACTGTGAATATTGATAACATTCACTATAAAAATGTTGAATTTTGTTTTGATTTTTTGCAGTGCCAATTAACTGTTGATTCATGAATGGCATACCAACATCGGCCCAATGTTGCAATGCCAACTATCGAAAAAGAAATGTCATTCCAACATTGGGCCAATGATGCAATGCCTACTATTGAAACAGGAATGGAATTCCAACATTGGCCCAATGTTGCAATATCAACTTTCGAAACAGGAATGACATTCCAACATCGGCCTAATGTTGCAATGCCAACTATCGAAACAGGAATGGCATTCCAACATTGGGCCAGTGTTTCAATGCCAACTATCAAAACAGGAATGGCATTCCAACATTGGCCCAAAGTTGAAATGCCAACTATCGAAACAAGAATTTGCTTGCCCTCCCTCTAGACCTGCCAAAAATGCTTGCCCCCTCCCTGTTGGCCTGCCAAAATTGCTTGCCCCCCCCTCCCCTCTTGGTCTGCCAAAAATCTTGGTCTGAAGGTTAAATACTTAGAAAATTTTGGTCCGAAGGCTAACTTATTTATTCATTGTAAACATTTAAATATTTTCACTTCTAGATCATTGCCAAATTGTGACTTGATGTCAGTTGTGTAAAGGTGAATTAGTCATTGAAAATCCTGCATGCATGCAGCATTTTACCTTTACTGCTTCTGGAAACCCTGTATGCGTGCAGCATTCTAACTTTGTGATCTGGAAATCCTGCATGCATGCAGCAATATGCGTGCTGCATGCAAGATGCGTGCAATTTGCATGCAGTCCTACAGTCCGCACACAAGTGTAGTCTGCACGTAATTTGCGTACAGATTGGTAGTCTGCACGCAGGTTCTGCAAGCAAATTGTGTGCGCGGTGGATATTTGTGTGCGGTGCCTGCATGCACTCAGCTGGTTCGCACACATGAACACGCTACCAGCAGGCCTTGCTTGCATGCTGCACACATCTGCACGTGTGCTGCACACTGCCGCACGCGTGCTGCATGCTTCCGCACACATTTTTCATTGCTTGCATTTTCGTAAGGGTGGGCCACCAGAAATGTCTCAGAATTCTTTCATGAGTTTTCTTAACACCCAAATGCCCTGCCATGGGACTATCATGTGCTATGTTAATAACTTCAGTGTGGTATACTTTTGGTACCACAATTTGATGCACTACCTTCCACTCTTCATCGGCAGGTACATCAGGTGGGCGCCATTTTCTCATTAGCACATCATCTTGTTTGTAAAAACAGACAGAATTTTGTTCTGCTTCTTCTAGGGTCAATGCCCTTTGATTGATCTCTTTGAGTTCTGGGTCATTTTGTTGCTCCAGAATCAGCTTGTCATGACTTAATGGGTCTTTTATGGTTTCCCCAATTTGTTGATGCTCAGAGGCTGTGTCATTTTGAGGGGTACTTTTATCCCCAGGAGAAGGAAGTTTATCTTCTTTCTCATTCAACTTTGACACAAATGTGTCTTCCAAATTGTAGCCTAAGTCATCAATTTGGTTGTCCTCAATTGTTTCTAATGAGGCCTTCTTACTCATTGCCCGTGTCACTGCACATGCAGGAAATATCTCCTTTTCCTCACTATTGTCATCCTGTAAACAGGGCTTATCCGTAACTATTGGGTCAGGAAAAACCTTCCCCCCTGCCAGATCATTTCCTAGCAACATGGACACTCCCTTGACTGGCAATTCATGTCTAACTCCTATGGTCACAGGACCAGAAACTAAGTCAGATGTCAAGTTAACTTTATGGAGAGGTACATTAAGTATTTCCATCCCAATACCCTGGATCAAAGCATTACCAGCTGAACTATCCTCATTAAAGGGCAAAGTTCCTTCCAGAATCATAGACCGTGCACAACACGTATCTCGCACTATCTTAATGGGCTTTGGACTACCATTATCACCTAGTGATACTACTCCCTCTAACACAAATGGTTCAAATTCCTCACACACCTTGTCTGTGTCACCTCCCTTTTGTGGGAATTCTTGTTTCTTGATTTGACTGACTTGTTTCTTTGACTCAAGTGACACTGCACATCCTACAGTATTACTAGCAGTTTGCTGCTGTTTTTGTGCGTCTTGTTTGGCTTTTAAGCTCCGACACATGGTCACTGTATGTCCTGGTTTCTTACAGAAATTGCAAAATAATTGGGATTTAAATTCAGTCCCACCTGTTGGTCTGGTACCTGAATTCCATGGGGTCCCTCTACCACCAGCACTATGCTGTGAATTAGACCAGGATCTGTGATTAGACTGAGATCTCCCTTCTTGTGTACCACCCTGATTTGCTCTAGGTTGGTTATGGCTGAACCTGTTTGAATAACTTCTGTTATGACTACTCGCATTCAATTTGTGAGTTAAGCCATAGTCGTCCGCCATTGTCGCCGCGTCACTTGGCGTTTTAATTTTGCTAGCGCTTTCATCCAAGTGGGTTTTAATGTCAGCGTGGACACATTTCTTGAACTTTTCTATAAGAACCAATTGCTTAAGTTGGCCGAAATCATCTTTGACTTCTTTTGAACCAAGCCACCTGTCAAACATGTGTTCTTTTACTCTAGCAAATTCTACATGGGTTTGATCTGCTTGCTTTCTTGAATCTCTGAACTTTTGTCTGTATGCTTCAGGCACCAGTTCATAGGCCTTATGGACTGCTTGTTTGACTTCTTCATAATTATTACACTTCTCTATTGGTAGAGCTGAGTAAGTTTCCTGGCCTTCCCCACAAAACTACTTTGTAACAGTAGGGTCCAATGCTCTGGAGGCCATTTCAAATTTGTAGCTACCTTCTCAAAATGTTGGAAATACTCGTCAACATCTTTTTCTTTGAATTTAGGCACCAGCTTTACATACTTTGTAACATCAAACCCTGACTTTGAGGAGAAACTTGATGAGTATTTGTCACCTAGCTTTGCCAACTTCTCTTGTTCAAACTTGTACTTTTCTTCAATTTCTTTTTGTTTCAAATTTTCTTCCATTTCCAACTTTTGTTTTTCAAGTTCCAATTTTGCTACCTTTTCCTTTTCTTCTGTTTCTAATTTGTGGTGCTCCAGCGCCATCTTTTCTTGGCGTGCTTTTTCCTCCATTTCTAATTTCTTGTTTTTCATGTCTAATCTTTCTTGTCTTTCTTTATTTTCCATATCTAATCTTTCTTGTTTTTCTTTATTTTGCATATCTAGCTTTTGCATGTCCAACTGCAATTGCATTTTCATTTTTTCCATTTCCACCTGAACTTCTAGTTCTTTCAACTTAACTGCATCCCCGATTTCAGTTTTGACCTCTTTTCTCTTCTCCAAAATGGATTCTTCAAAATACTCTTCATCAACCAAAACATCAATTAAGGCATTTTTGATTATTTGTTTTCTGTTGGCTTGCTTTACATCCAATTCATAGTATTTTGCAAATGCTAATAACTCAGGTTTCTTCAACTTATCAAACTTCTCCCAATCTATAGTTTCAAGAAACTCTTCTGCTTTGAACTCTGCCATACTGTACTTTCACTTTCAAGACTCAGTATATTAATGTTAACTTTTTTTACAGTGTATTTCCTGGACGACGAGCCCCCAATTTTGTTACGAGTCGTATTTGACTCAAGGCCAAAATCACCTTTTACCCGAACTCACACGAATGCACAACACAAATACACTGTTTGATTATGCTAACAAAATCTAAGTCTTTAATTGAAAGCACGTTATTATTGGTACAATATATGACAACAAATGCACATACACAATAATCAAATATAATCACTATTTATCTATTTTGTACTTAGCCAGCATTCTTCTTCTTGGCGATCATAAAGTTCTTGCAATGTTCTGGACGACTGATGTAATATATCCTTATTCACTTGTCCTGCGAAAATCAGCGAAGTCCTTTATACACTTGCATTGATAACTCCTTGCGTATAAAATCCTTACACGAAAATGGTGTTCTCCAAACACGTTTACAACTCCTTGCGCAATTCTCCTATACTAAACTCCTTGCGCCGTCCTCCTATGCTAAACTCCTTGCGCCGTCCTCCTATGCTAAACTCCTTGCGCAGTTCTCCAAATTTAACTCCTTGCGCTGCTTTCTCCACACTTGGTGCTATTTCCACCTTTCACACAATATCTTCAGGAAGCAGGACTGCGATGCAGTTGTCCCCACTTATTTTGACAGTTGCGTTGAATCAGAATACCAGACTTCAGCAAGTCGACAGAAGAATATATTTCCTTTCTTGGAAGAAGTACGTTCTTTGACGCATTCTAGATCTTCTCCGACAACACTGGCAAATAGTAGTACTTTGACCACATAAAATATTTCTGGTTTGCAATTTCCTTTCTTTGAAGGAATTGGACTGTTTATCATATTAGCTAGCTAGCCCAGATCTACACTATCAACTGTGTCAATAATTGTGTTTACATTTTCTTATATATCAAGCAAGGGGAAATCCCAAATATTAATAGCCAAATGTGGAAATTCCCAAGCCTTAATTATAGCCTTTCTCATTACATCACTTCCTGAGGGGAATCCCCTGACATCATCTTTACTTTTCATCCTCAGGGGGATTTCCAAATATTCCAAATTAGATATGATTCAACTTGTTTTGCTCAATTTGAGAGGGGAATTCCCCCAAAATGTCATCACTCATGTAACTTTGTAAACAAAGATAAATAATCAAATTAAATTATTCAGGGCACATCACACTTTATTAAACCCTTTTTTTTCAAAAGTCACTCTCCAGCAATGAATGTGTTACAAGTGGAATTTTATACATACTGGATTTCAATCAATGTGTTACAAGACTCAAATCACGGAATTGGGTGGTTCTTTCATACATGCTATTTCTCACATGCTCAATAGACACAGATGATGAATTTGAGTTGATCTTTCATACATATGACAGGCCTATGTATAGCAACAATTTCCCATGCTTAATTCAATTTGGCCAACGTATGGACTTGGGTGGGTTTTGTATTCATATACCGTAAACGTTCGCCTAATGGCGCTTTTGGATTCTTAGAATTGTGAGAGCGCCATCCTTGTAAAATCTCAACAGCATTAAGGACACGTGTGTTAAATTGAGCAGCCTGGACATAATGTCTCAGAAAAAAAATCGTGACATGACCAAATACTTTAGGTCACTAGGTTAGTTGCAAATGTTTTGGGGTTTCTTCAGGTATTCTTTCTCAAAGTGCCATTGGACTTAATTTGTAAATCGATTCATACGTTATACCTAACTCATTTTGGTAAATCTTTTTATAACACTGTAATTTCTTCATATTTTTTTAATATTCTTCAGTTCAAAAGTACACCCTTCTATTGTCTGACGCGTTAGCTCAGTCGGTAGAGGGTGCGCCTTGAATGGTGAATGCTACTTGTTCGAATCTTGATTTCTGCCCCCACTTTTATGTGAAGGGTCAAGAAATGTTTTTGGATTTTGTCCCCATTTTACGAACGAATATTGTGAAAAAAATTTTAATTAATTTTAATTTTCTTATTTTTTTTAGATAAATAGGCACTGCGAATAAACGGCAACAAAAACAGCTGACAAAATTTGCTCCACCTGCTACCTATTAACGGCCTCAATGTTTCAAATTGTGTAACTACATTACTTTATTCATTTATGCATTATAAATGATCAGCTATTTTTTCTTTTCTTAAAAGGATCGAACCCAAGCAGATCAGACCATTGATCATATAACCAGAGAGTTGATATTCTTGAGAGGGCACTCTATTCACGTGGTTTCTTTTCCAACGCTAAAAGATCACGAATTTTGGTGGTTTGCAAATGAAAAGTGTCCGCACTATCGATTGATTACGTAACTGTTATGAATAATGTATTAGGTTTTCAATGCAATCGCCTCGACCCATCAATACATATTATCTGTATTTATCAAAGTACTTGGAATAGCAATCTGGTGAGTTCACTGAACTACGCCCTAATACTGATGGAGTTTTAATGGCGTTTAATGGCGCTAATCCTCTCCATACACAGATGAACAAATACAATAGGAGAAGGTCAACACATATGACCTCCTATTATGACATGTTATATGAGATGTACAACAACCTGAATATCATAAAGATCAGTGTTCGTTTGTGCATATGAACTGCATATTTACAATACTAAATATTAGTCGTTATATATTATGCCAAATATTGGTATTATGACAACACGGTATATGCATTGTATATAAAACAACTAATAGATCCTGCTATCATGGCGTCAGGTCATTGGTTCATCATATCCCGTATGTTTCTTAAAATTCATTCATATTTGAGACAAATTTCTGTGCCCATTTTATAGGCGTACAGGTAGATCCGGTTTTTTTGGTCATTTTCATTTCTTTTTGATGACAGAATTAAGGTTTTCCACTGCACGGAGGCCACTATGTGATACTAATTTAATGCTATTTGTAAATGAATGCGGATTCCCGGTTGTTGTTTTTCCACAGTGTGACAACTGTCCACCCATCCAGACAACATCATAACATAATAAAACGTCTGTATTTGTACGATGAGTAAGTATTAAACTGAACTTTGCCTTGGAACATTGTGTAAGACGGTGTAAGATTTTGTGGGCGCCCTCAACATTATTATCCTCTTTGTATCCGTAAATGACATGGCATAGACTGTGTGAATTCTATGAAGACTACTTATAGTACATAGGGTCATATCCATGGACACAAGTAACGATAATTGACAACACGATACGCGACTGTATTTAGGGGCTAACCACTAATAATTAATAATGCCGGGTAGGGCCTACTCCTGGGCGACTCGTGTGGGCAAGGACGCTTAGGACGGTGACCAAATGAGTCCCAAATTTCACCGGGGTGGGGGGGCACTCAAGTATGATAGTGTAGGCCTAAACGCATGACTTTTTAAACACCCCTAAAACGAGTTTTACCCTACCAGCAAATTTAGGATCAATAGGCCTAAGCTAACTTAATACACTAAAGGAAGTTTTGGATGAGAAAACGGACATTTTGATGAGAAACGGCCAAAATGGTGAGAATTTAAATGTTCTCATTCTTTTGGATGAGAAACTTCCTGGTGTGTGTGTCAATCATTATTGTCTTATTAAAACTGGTGAAAATTGGTAATCCCCGCTGAGCTCAAAATAAACATTATTATTTTGTCATCCAAAAGAAGAATGAGATAATTAAATTCTCATCAGTGGCCGTTTCTCACCGATCGCATCATGTGTCCGCATGTGATCAGATCGATGTCATGTTGACGGCAAAATCCGGGACTTTGGTTGACCTGTGCTAGACTCCAGCACATGTTAATGACGCAAAGACAGTTGTGGTAACACCATGGTCGCAGACATGCAAAAAAGCTCAAAAACAGATAGTAATGAAACCAGTTTTTATTTTCCTTGCTTTAGCGAATTCAAAGAGAAGGTGTTTCTAGTACAATACAGCGTCGGACTCTAGCTGAGAGCGTAGCCTAAGTCCAAACGGACTCCAAGAAGGGCTCTCCATACACAAATGAACAAACACAAAGGAAGGTAGTCTCCTCCGTGACCAGCTTGATTTCGATGGAGCGAAAACAAATTGGCTGCAGAGGAGACGGGTAATTTTGCCATGCAAATGAGGTGAGTGTCAGCCCCCTGATATAACTATCTGACCACGAAGTAGTTACGTAACTCGGTGATATGGTATCGGAACCAAGCACTGTTTGTATGGCGATCATTACGATCACGCTATTTTGGTATGCCTTTTTTGTGTACTGATTGTTTCGATCGTGGTTCATTACTTAAGCGCGTGATCCCGTTGACATAGTAACATTACGTAACTTCGATACCGGGCTTCGATACTGAATAGTTGTTGAGTGCACATAATATGGAAAGCCATTGGGGTATTGTGTGCCTTCCAAAGCGCCTTATAACATGTTCTCATTGTGTTGTGGAATCCTAGCCCGTATTCAGTGATAGCTAGAGGCCATGCGTTTATCGATTGGCTCCAAACAAAGGATTTGAACCGGTTTCTTCCCGTAATCATGGCACAGTGCAGTCCATTCAATCAAATGTTGTCATCAACCTATTTGATAGTAGTGCATTTTGTTATGTGTGTGAGACGAACTGTCGCAATCATGCTTTTGTTGAATGCATTTGAGTAGTCCGCCATATTTACGGGATGATACGTCATATGCACAGCCTCTATTCAGTTGGTCGTTGTATGATTTTGTTCGTTCACTCATTCAAATTTTATTTATATCATTTGAAGACTGGGCCTATTATGATACATCCTCCGTGGAACAGTTAAACAAATATACCTAGGGATTATTGGGGCAGAGGTTATCTTTTGAATCCTCTTAGAGGGCTATCATTTTTTTTTTTTTTTTTTTGTCCCAAATTTACAAAAAGTCTTCGTCAATAAAATTGCGCATCCCCCATTTCGGCAACAAAAATGTTATTATCCCAAACCCCAAAATTGTACTGAAATCAGTCTTTTGAATAAAATAACACACTTTCTGTGGTCAGCGTGTGACTCTCTACATTTTGGTCATCATAAAACTTTTATGACCCCTCCTATTATTCTTTCCAAGACTTTATGACCCCTGTATATTTGGGACCCCCCCCTTTCGAATAAAATGATATACCTCTTATGACCACTGATGCATAGGCAAGGACACTCGCGCAAATTGAAAGACTTGTCGAACGCGACAGTTCGTCTCTCACACATAACAAATGCCTATACATGTACCAGGCGGCTGACACTGGAAAATTTGCATGGAAAAATGACCCGTCTCCTCCGCAGCCAATTTGGTTCCGCTCCATCGAAATCAAGCTGGTCACGGAGGAGACTACCCTCCTTTGTGTTTGTTCATTTGTGTATGGAGAGCCCTTTTTGGAGTCCGGAATGACTTAGGCTACGCTTTCAGCTAGAGTCCGACCCTGCATTGCACTAGAAATACCTTTTCTGTGAAATCGCTATAGAGCCAACCGGGAGCACGTATTCGTTTTGAAAATATAGCATTAAAATTACTATCACCCTTGTGGCCCCCGTGCAGTGGAAAACCTTAATTCTTTCATTAAAAGGAAATGAAAATTAAAAAAAACACGGATCTACTTGTGCACCAATAAAATTGGCACAGCAATTTGTCTCAAATATGAATGAATTTTAAGAAACATACGGGATATGATGAACATTGACCTGATGCCATGATAGTAGGATCTATTATCTTTCATATACAATGTATATACCGATACCGTATTGTCATAATACCAATATTTGTCATTATATATAATGAGTAATATTTAGCAACGTAAATGTGCAGTTCATATGCACAAACGAATACTGATCTTTATGATATTCAAGTTTTTGTACATCACATATAACATGTCACATATGAGGTCATACGTGTTGACCTTCATCTATTGTATTTGTTCATCTGTGTATGGAGAGGATTAGCGCCATTAAACGCCATTAAAACTCCATCAGTATTAGGGCGTAGTTCAGTGAACTCACCGGATTGCTATTCCAAGTACTTTGATAATACAGATAATATGTATTAATGGGTCGAGGCGATTGCATTGAAAAACCTAATAAATTATTCATAACAGTTACGTAATCAATCGATAGGGCGGACACTTTTCATTTGCAAACCACCAAAATTCGTGATCTTTTAGCGTTGGAAAAGAAACCACGTGAATAGAGTGCCCTCTCAAGAATATCAACTCTCTGCATGTACAATCAAATAGGTTCATTACAACATTTGATTGAATGGATTGAGTTACTCTAAAATGAAAGGTAAAACAAAGAAAAAGACACATACAAGATAAAATAATAAAATTATATAAACAATGTTAAAGATAAAATCAAGAAAATAGAGAATAATATTTCCTCAAATCAGAAAAAAACATTGACAGACATTATAATCTGTCAGAAATTACTGCATGAGATTCGAACCATCAATCTTCTCCACATGTTCTCTTTATCTTCGCACTATAGTCTAATGTTCTGCTCACTGTGCCACAACGTATCAGGTGAATGATTACCGCATTATCATGAACAAGTTTGTTCGATCTTGTTCATAATTGTATGTGTCGATAGGTTTCACCCTTTAACTACACGTACCCTTAATGATCAGTGATAATAGTCGGCTTTTACAGGGATGGCGCTCTCTCATTTCCATGAACTCCATAGCGCCATTAGGCGAACGTTTACGGTATTCAATTCAATACGTCTGGTGTGCTCTCAGGTTCCATGAAAAATACTATGCAAAAGTGGGTGACCCAGTGGTGAAATATTACAGATTCATGTAAAATTATTTTGATTTAAAATACCCGGTTTTTTGGTTCACCACTAGCAGCCTATATGAAAACATCTGTGACACTATAACAGGTGCCAAAATATGAATTTTGAGGATTTTTACGATCCTCCGGATGATAAAATCACTGATTAACGATTAAAGTATGTTAATCATAATGTAAAACGAATGAAAACTGTGCAAAGTTGCATAAAATGCACACATTGCCTACAATTTCATGAAATTACAATCTCTGTAAAATGTTGATAAGAAAATAAAATCTTTGGTTTTATTTAGAAAGATATATTTTCATTTAAAATTGCAATCCATTTAATTGAATTGTAAGTTTTGTATTAGCTGCATTAGGCCAATAGTATTAGCTCATATAGCCAAATAGGTGGACATTTTTTGTAACAAGCTGGGTTTATTTCAGGAATAGGTGTAGGAACATGTGTACTATCACTGACAAAAAGTCCCCGCAAATCCCCTGTGGGATGAAAGTACACTGTAGCTGGTTTACTGATATCGAGTAAATGTCTTAATTTTCATGATTTGAATTTATCATATTGAGCAGCATTCTACTTGTGATGTTTCTACACTGTGTAGAGAGGGTCTACAGCATCTCTGAGGTAAAACTGACAAATACAAGATATATTTCTTGATGCTTGAAGTTGGGACTTCTTAAACGTACAGTGCATCCCTATGTACCGCTGCAAGACTTCAGGTCCGTAGATGTCATTATTTTGTTTATGATAAAGACTGAAGTCTTGCTGGCAGGACTAGGTCATTACTGTGCTTAAAACTTGAATAGTATAGAAATATTTTAAGCACGGATTTTTAATTCTCACTGCACGGATTATTATTCTCACTGCACGAACGTGCCAGGAGGCACGTTAAAATAGCCCCTGGGTCACCAGTGTCCAAAGCAGAAGTCCGACTTTATCGAACGGGCACTTCTTTATCCATACGCAGGTGGTGAGGGGATGTGCCCTCCTCAAATTAAATGCCGCCGCCAAATGAAGCCATTTTATGTACCATTTTGACACTATTATGTTATCATATCTTATAACAAAAAGTGTACAAAGGATCAGTCATGGTCGGAAAACAGTGGGCTGTGTACTGCCCTCTACGATAATCTATGCTAAATCTACGTGCTAAATAGGGGTCGCGTTTTAGGACATAAGTCGAGTTACCTCCAACTTTATAATATATTGTTGATATCATCATAATCAGAGCAAAATTCCGCATATCTGAAAATGACACCACATTTTTAGGTATAGGCCTACTTTTTGAGAAAATTAGCGACAGATTTTCCCGTATTTAGACCCTACATCTGACTGCTAACCACGTTTTGAACTCGTATGTTCATGCGCACATAATCGCAAACATTACTCAAATTTTCGCATTTTATTTTCAAATTTATAGAGATCACATTCACAAGATCTGTAAAACACGATTTTATGCAAAGTTGGGACTATATAGGCGTGATAAACTTTTGCCGGAAACTGCTTCACAGGCAGGTCTTAAAAAGGATTTTGTTATATGTTTTAATTAATTTAAAGAAATTTTGGGTATTTTCTTTTATACTTTAGACACGCTGGCGAATTCAACGCATTATAGTTGCTGATTTGCAATTTTCATGAAGATATCAATAGATGTTAGGAATAAAAGTAGTTTGAAAATCTTTTACAAGTACTATCATCAAAAATTGAAACACAAACAGGCCTACCCCACTTATCCAGCATCGGATTTAACCCGTTTTGTCCAAAAGCAAATGTGATTAATCCGATAAATTGCGTAACTTCGCCAGCGTATGTCCGACGTGTTATGTCCGATAAGGTCATAAATCCCTCCTTTTTACATGAGCATCATCAGAAAATTTAACCCGATTAAAAAATTTTTACTGAAAATTCACTTTCAATAAACGCCCCTCTTTAGAAAAAATTACAGACAATGCGGTAGGTATGTCATGTAAGAAAAATGCAAATTCAAAAGTTCTAAAATTCAGACCAATTTTGTATTTATGTTGGTTCTATTATTATTATTATTATTATTATTATTATTATTATTATTATTATTATTATTATTATTATTGTTAGAGTTATTATTATTATTATTATTTTACTTTGACAAAGTAGTCCCATTTTACAGTAGACTTAGCTCTATATCGCATTTTATACATTATTATTATTATTATTATTATTATTATTATTATTATTATTATTATTATTATTATTATTATTGTTAGAGTTATTATTATTATTATTATTTTACTTTGACAAAGTAGTCCCATTTTACAGTAGACTTAGCTCTATATCGCATTTTATACATGTAGGCCCTACATGGTGGACATCTTTGAAAAATGACCAAAATAAAAAATAACAATCCATCATCATGGTATTTTTTTTCTTGGGGGTCCCAAATTTACAAAAAGTCGGCTTCAATAAAATTGCGACCTCCCTATTTCGTCAGCAAAGATTTTATTACCCCCCACACCGTTTGCACCCCCCAACAGGCATCAGTCTTTTGGAATAAAATAAACACACTATCTGTAGTCATGTTGTGCTGTGACTCCCTACATTTTGGTAATCAAAAATATTTTATGACACCCCTATTTTTCTTTCCGTATATTTGGGACCCCCTAATCATCTTATAAAATCCAATTACATGGCTTTCTGTTA
This sequence comes from Amphiura filiformis, assembly GCF_039555335.1. Classification (NCBI taxonomy): domain Eukaryota; kingdom Metazoa; phylum Echinodermata; class Ophiuroidea; order Amphilepidida; family Amphiuridae; genus Amphiura; species Amphiura filiformis. Next base: position 25,554,257 of record NC_092638.1, read on the forward strand.
TCATGCTTATGGCTTAATAAATGTCATCTCCATCTACTTCCAGGGCCATACTGCCCCCCACCCCACTGAGCCCTCTGGAGGGTTTACATTTGCTACCCCCTCCCCCTAGAAACTCGTGTAGGTCATCCCAATAAGGATGGTCAATTGCTCCTGCGCCTGAACTTTTTACTCGATCATGGAGGGTGTGATGGAGAGTTTCAGTGCCTTTATCTTAGCATGTATCTGCTCCCCCGACCGTATGGGGAATCCAACCTTGTCTTGTAATAGCGTGGCTATCTCCTCCCAAAGCTTTTTTTTTATCCCAGAAATACTTTCCGTGTCTCTCCAAATTTTGAGGATAGCCGATGTTCCCTTGTCATTCCAATTGACCCCTCTATTGCGTTTATTTATATTAATATTTGCAGCTGCAGCCATGATGACATCACGCAGTAAATTACTCTGCTCAGTGGCGTAGATTTCTTTTTGACATTGGGGGGGGGGGGTGGAGTTGGGAAAAAATATTTCAAGTATAGTCAATCCAGCACCTTTTGGCGACAGAATAAGTTTTTGGTTGAATTGTGCGCGAAGCGCGCGAAAAAATTTTGCCTATGACTCTGCTTAAAATTTTGCGCGAGTGATATACTCACAGTTATATCCGACAGCCCAATAGTGCTGCATGTCCACACGTAATTACTATTACCAGACGTAACGTTTCGATCGGTCTTAACAGCTCTTAACCCTGGTCATCTTCAGCCTTAAATTTTCGGATTTAAAGCACATTACGTCGGATATAGTAATTTTTTTATATCCGACGCTCATTCACACTGCCACTTATATCCGATACTATTACCGACGTAATTTAAGTCCGACTGTGTGAACAAATTGTCGGATTTAAAGCACATTACGTCGGATATAGTTATATCCGACGCTAATTCACACTGCCACTTATTATACTATTACCGACGTAATTTAAGACCGGTAATAAGTGATTTAAGTCCGACTGTGTGAACACGACTTAAATGTTGTTGTTGGTATAAACGTAATGGGCCTTACAATTGAAATACCTCAAGCTTTTAATCCGATATGCTGATTATCTATTTGTTTTCATGAATTGGAAGACATTCTTTGATGTATTACTGAGCTCAATCATTTCCAAATTACTGGAGCGTGAGGTCAGCATAGTATTTTTATTAACAGAAGGTATTCTCCAAATTCATTTCCTAATGTATGTGAGAATGATACAATACCGGTATGACATGATGAACATAGTCATTGATGCATCAGTTTTAAAATAGACTAGGCGGTACCATATTTGGCGGTTCTCGGCAGGGCGCGATTACCAGGCTGATGGTGACATGCCCACATGACAGTTTTACTAATTTGACCTCAGATGACCCTGGTGACCCCAAAATGACCTTCCAAAAATTTGGCTCTAAATGTTGACTGTACCCACCAAGTTTCATGCCCATACGACAGTTTTAGTAATTTGACCTCAGATGACCCCTGGGTGACCTTGGATGACCCCAAAATGACCTAAACTTATAACTCTAAATGTTGACTGTAGGCCTACCCACTGCAAGTTTCATGCCCATATATGAGTTTTTACTAATTTGACCTCAGATGACCCGTGGTGACCTTGGATGATTTTGTGGCAAAGAAATGCTAATCTATTTTGTATGAAAATGTTATAATATGGCTTTAACATGTTTCCATAGTTAGCCATAGGGATCTATTCTGTAGAACTGAGTCCGTAGACTAAGTCCGCTTTATTGGGATGTCTATCGACCATCGACGAGTAATGATTGCGACCCCCTATAAACCAATAGTTTTCATATTTACAGGGTTAAGGCCAACCTTAAAACAGTAAACGGGTAAAAACAATTAAAACACAAAACAGTGTCAATAACAAAATAACAAAAGAAAACCCAATCCATATCATCAGGATGAGCCAAGTGCATAACTTTTAAGTTATTTAAAAATAACGATAGAAATCTATACTTCTATACTGGATATTTAATAAAGTATTGATACATGGTGAGAATAGTAAAGGATTAATCTTATATCCCCCCAAAAAAAAAAAAAAAACACTAGCGAAATCATGTGCATGTATGTTCATTATGTTCAACAGCATTCAGTATTTTTATTACTGCTGCCCGCACTCATTTTGGGTTTTTCCCTGAAGTTATTTTTAGCCGAAATTGCGCATGCAAGAGTAAGCTGAATAAACACTACCTACGCGTACTTTAAACGGAAGTATAGATAGTATTTTTTAAAGATTGAACAACGGCTTGACTCAATCTACACTTGGAAATTTGGACGATTTACTTGATTTTAAATTAATTGAAATCTTGTTGTTAAGGTGAGTGTCGAGGTTCCAATTCTTCTAGTATAAATTATATTCAAATAGAGCTAGCAATACAAGTTAAACACTTACACTTGTATTTCAACGCTGCGCTGAATAATTGCACTGTACGGCGATCGTATACCATTTTGAGCTTTTTTGTGCTGGCTTCAGACTTTGCTCTTCACACCAGTTTTTGCCTGTCGACTCAGTTTACTAAAGTAACAAAAACATGGAAAGGACCAAAGTTCAGACAATCTTTGTATTTAATGATTGTAGAAGATAGTATATTTGTATAGGCCATAGAACAGGCTGGCATCTACATGTCCAATGTTCACATGTACATAATTTCATAATACAGATATAGGGGCAATACATGCATTGTACGTTCATGCATGTAAAACGTGATACAAATTCGTGTATATATTATTTCACTATTTTTAATTATCTTGCATAACGGTTCATTGGTTTTGACACGCAAAATTCCACAATATTATTTGCTTTTTTCATGTTCATAGACTAGCCATATGGATAGACTAATCTAACAGCCAATTGAAGCATTTCCCAAGCATTTTACGTTAATTTTCTTGTTAAATTTAAACATGCCAAGTCAGACATAGGCTATGGTGCATGTCTGAAGTATAATTTTAGGGAAGGGGGGTGGTCGAGGGACACATAATAAATTTTGGTGTGTATGCTCCCCGGAATTTTGAGGTGGTGGGCCTTTGGGCGCTGACAGCGTACCGGTAAAGAGTGGTCTTTTAGAGCTGCGAACAGTTAAAATCAAGGGTTTTTCTTGCCGGCTTTCTGGTTGAAAATCGCCTACAAAACAAAATCAAGGGTCTTTCGGAGCTCTATTTTGGTCAAATTTAAGGTCTTTCGGAGCTGCGAAATTACAAAATGGGGGACTTTCCGGGGGAACATACCCGTATGGTCAGTGCCCACTCCCCGGATAGGGATTGGGTTCGAGTTTTTTATTGAATCGTGTTTAGCATTAACAAAAAAACAACAACAACAACAACAAAAACATGTGGCAGCAGATTAACCAACTTAATAATTTTATTTGCTTTTCATTTTCAGGAAAAACCTCACGATTCACTAAAAGCACCACATGTTCACACCACTTTTAATCAAACATCGATCAGGTAAATCTACACGATTTAAAGCCAGGCCTTTTGAAACAGAATTTAGCCATTAACAAGCCTGTCCGGAGCGATGACGAACGACGACAAGCCAAACACAAGCTTCAGCAACTCAAGGTCACCCTGATTCCTAAACGACCACATTGCCTTGCCATCAACAACATGATTGCAGTACTTCATTACCGTCTTGATGAAGTACATGAGGCTACTGACATTCTTGAGAAGACTTTGAAGGAAGATCCACACAACCTGAACGTCCTTCAAGATCTTATTGACATCTACCAACGTGACTTTAGAAACGAAGACAAGGTGGAGTGCGAAAGAAGATTGAAACTGGTAATGGACAAAATTGACACTGAAGAAATCTCAGAAACTGTACACATATTTGCGCGTTGTATTGCTGGGAAAGGGTTTGCATGGGGGTTCGATATACACCCTGATAGTAGAGAGACAAGTAGATTAGATGCATCCATTGCTTTGTACGAACAAGCTGTAAGTGTGTCTGGTGATAAGGTAGATGTAAAAGAGAAGCAGGATTGGTTGTATTACCTAGCTTTAGGATACATCAGGCAAAACAATATCAAAAGAGTAAGTAAAGATAGAGTGTTGTACTTAAAGGTCTTCGATAAAGTCCTAAAATGTCTTACACCAAACATAGAATCTGACGATCAACAAAGAAGATCTGCTTCATGGTGTCTTCTGGGAAGTTTATTTGCACAAAAGCCATACAATGCTACTGGTATTCCTGAGACAATCAAGAATACCGAATTGAAAGCGTTTTGGTTTCATCCAGAAAAATGCTACCTGCGTGCTTTGGAAATAGAAAGTAGAAATTGGGATGCACATAACCAACTGGCACATTTGTACTACAAACAAGGGAAAGAAGAGGAAGGTTTGGAGTTGTTGGATAAGTCGTTGAAAATCAATCATGGAACCTCTAATTCCTACGCGCTCCATATCAGAGCGCAGATTCACCTGCATGTCTTCAATCGACAACTTCAGAGGAAACTCCAGAAGAAGGGTCCTCCACCAGATCGTAAGCACTTACATGAAGCCAAGACGGATTTGATCTTGTGTATTCAATACAATCCGTATGTACTCGATATGGTCCATTTGTCGGAGATCCACCACAAGCTTGCTTGGAACGAAGAATTATCAAGCTATGAAAACAAAGGTCTCAATGAAGCTCTCAGATGGTGTACAAAAGCTGAGAATTGCCAGGATGGTGCGACCAGACCAGATGTACATCAGAGAAGGGCTCTCATTCTTCAGGATCTTGGAGACATTGATGATGCCATCAAGTGCTTCATGCAAGCCATGGATTGTGAGCAATCTTCTGGTAACAGGAACTTCGTGTTCATGGTGAAGGCAATGTTAAAGAGGTACCACAATACGGAAATCAAACCAAAGTACATGCTTCATGAACTCGCCTACTGGGTGGTTCAAGGTGTAAAGAAATACTCCAACTGCAAACTTGGTTCCTTTGTGACAGGATACCCAGAAGAGATGCTGGACGTTGGAGAATTGATGTTCGAGTCTGGAAAACAAAGGCAGATAGAAGTCGTTCGAAGGGTTGTAAAAGCTTTCAAAGACAAAAAAGTTGCTGTTGATTCAGCGAGACTCAACGTCTTAGATCAAGACACGACGGATTATGCATTTAAAGTGACCAGTGCAGAATCTAAAGCGTCGTACGTGCAAACAACAGACGCTTACTCTTCTTCGATGCAATCGCCTTCATTGACTTCAAGAGAATTTGAAGAAAATGTCGACTTGACTGCTGCGGAGACACTTACTCAAATGTCAATCTCAGCTGTTTCTGATTTGGGGTCACTGGACTCTGAGGAAAGTTCGAATGGCTCATTGCCAATCTACCGTCACTCTAAGAACCAACACTCTACAGATGATCAAGGGAATGCTATTCGGCGTTCGAAATCCCCATTGTTGTCCTCAGATAAAACTAATCAACCAGACTTTAGCGCAGGTGCTACAAGTGGATGTAGCGATGGCCACAACTGTCCTGCCCCGCTTATCAAGATCCAATCTTCAGACATTACATCCGGGATAAAAGAGAAGGAAAGCTTTCAAGGACACAGTGATGAAAGTTCTCAGAGCAGGATGCTTCAAACTGCTATTCCTGACAATTTGCAGGTAGGAATTCCTCCATTTAAAGCCTTCCATACTGGCTTCAAATACGATTTCTTTGTGGTGTTCGATACCCAATCAGCTGAAATCCGTGACTGGGTTTATTATCATTTGCGGAGTCAATTGGAAGTAGGTCAATATGCCTTGAAAGGTTGCATCCAGGAAAGAGACTTTGAAACGAACACGCCATTCCTGACGCAGACTGTGAAAAGTACCATAGAAGGAAGTGCCAAAATATTGCTGGTCATATCAAATGGGTTCCTGGAGAACAATTTCTGCAAAGAAGCGTCGGAGTTGGCTCTTCAGACGCAGCACATACATAAAGCCATTCTCGTCATGATTAACGACATCTCGTTACCATCGGCTATGAAACCCCTTCCACTCGTGGGTGCAACAAACGTTATCAACTGGAAACAGTTATCCGAATTTCTTTTCCAGTAAATTAAGCCTTCGTACTATCACGTTGGTCACTTCGATACGCTCTTCGATTATCGATGGTCAGCCGTACACTCAAAACTTACGTTCGGTTTATTCGCCGTATAAGTGATGATGTAACAGGATTAACTACCATAGCAATAGGTTTAAACAATTATTGTTGAATATCGCCATGCACTACAAGCGGGTTGCACTCATCACCTGTGTATGTCTGCAATTACATTGAATACAGTAACGCTCTTTTCAAACATACTAATCTTACAGGTATGATTGATCAGCACGATGAATTACGATCCAGGTCTTGACCCCTGTTCTTTGACATCTATGATTCAAGGCAGAGCTACTGCGTGAACGTACTAGTGCAGTGCGATATATTCAAATATTGTTTTTACCTATTGTTATGGTAGTAAGTCTTGTTACATCTTCACTTCTACGGCGAATAGAACCCGTTTTGACCTCTGTATGGATCTCTCACTCAAATTGGTTCTTAAAAAGGATTGGTGAGCTCTAAAGATCTCTTTGATTAAAAACTGTTTCAGATTTTACAGAACCATTCTCATTTTAAAGAACCTTATCAGATTAGCGTAGATACCTCTCAGAACCCATAAGGGTAGTGTAGTTTATTTAGCATTGTTGTTTTACAGCTGCTTTGTTTTATTATGTTGTATTTTATTAGTAGTAGTATTACAGACTTGACATTTAGTATGGAATATTTTTTCGAAAAATATCAAGACTGGTCTGGAAGGGGTCTGCATAAACCGCACGGGCTAAATATTAACTAGGGTGTGTCGGGAGATGGTGTAAAATAATTGTTTGATACAAAATGTGCTTTCCATAGGTTTACATTATGGTTCTCATAATGTAGCGAATCTGCCTAAAATGGCGGATTTAGGGAGGCTGAATTTGAGCTTTGCTGGGACACAATTTCGGACTTTATGCAACATTGTTCTGTTTATTATCAAATTTATTGGGGTTTGAGGTGATATTTCCTAAACTTCGTCAGCAATTGGCATTCATCACAGCTGAAATACACTTGCAATGTACCAATTTTTTGAACATGGGAGGAGCTTAAAATATGGCTTTTAAAAGTGGTACGTAATCTGAAAGTTTGAATGGCCCCCTGAGGTCAAATGTTATAAGCTTACGGTACAAAACAACTGCGCGGATTCTTGGTTGTCCAATGAACTCACGCTGTTTCTTTGTGTACAGTAAGTTTATAACATCTGGCCCCAGGAGGCCATTCAAACTTTTTGAGTGCGTACCACTTTTCAGAGCCATATTTTAAAAGCTCCTCCCTCTTTAAAAACTGGTAGATTACAAGTGCATTTTAGTTCTGACAAACACTTATTGGCATTGAGGTTCAGTAAATATCACCTCAAACCTCAATAAATTTGATAATATCAGAATAATGTTGCTCAAATTCAGAAATTTTAACCACCACAAAAATCAAATTCAATCTCCCTAAATCCGCCATTTTAGGCAAATTCACTACATTATGAGCAACATAATGTAAACTAATGGAAAGCACATTTTCTGTCAAACAATTACTTTACACCATCTCACGACACACCCCAATTAATATTTATGCCGTGCGGTTTATGCAGACCCCTTCCAGACCAGTCTTGGAATTTTGCGAAAAAATATTCCATACTAAATGTCAAGTCTGTATTATTTAATATTATTGTTATTGTTATTAGTATTATTATTGATTTTATTTCTATATAGGTTCAGTAAAACCCGTTCTTTAAAGCTAACAGAAATGTTGTTGATTCTTTATACATATATATTTTCCAAAGGTATTGTATACAGTATAAAAAGGTTCCAGGTTAACCCTGGGGTATTAGAGACAGGAACATCAAAAGAAATCAACCAGGATCATCATTGCATGCTTTGCCATTGCAGGCATCACCTTGTGGGTCACTTATTTATGAAAAATACGTTAGCCAACATTAGTCCTATTTTTAATCTCAGAATTCCGAGGTCAGTGGTCAAATTTAAAATTTACTCAAATTTTGTTCAAAAATATTCCTTAGGTCGTAAGGATTTAGAAAATATATAGTTTGACCTATCTACGAATTACCGTACCGGAGTTATGAGAAAAAAGATCGAAGGTCAACATCAGGGCTACACTTGGGTCAAAACAGAGCATTTTCTCAAATTTTGATGACAATGGTCTCACATATTATGTCTTGTAATAGCAATCAAGAAAAAGAATAGTTTGCACTATCTAGGATATTTTGGTTACTACCTAGGAAACAACATAGATCACAGCCAATAGTACTGGTTGGGTATTGACCCGTTTCACTGTGTTACCTAGATAACAAAACATCTTAGGTATTGTAAATTATTCCTTTTTGAAATTGTTATAACAAATTTGTTATAACAAAATTGCAGCACTAGACTAAATCCAGATCGACAACCTTATTCCCAAATTTTTCATCATTCAAAAGTTATAACTGAAATTTTGGCATCAGAAGAAAGCTCGTGTTATTAATTATTACTCCAGAACATTGTAACATCCGAGTGGTAACCACCACCGGAAGCAAATCCTACATGTACTTTAACCCATAAACCAAACATAACTAAATAACCGATGTGGTTAAGGAATATATCCCCTATCATATTCTTTTTGAATTTTGACAATTGATCACTCTGTTTTTGAAATACAAGAATTTTACGAAACTACCTCATTTTCAATCCGTTCCACGGAATCAAATATCTTTTTTGATTTGATTGTTCGTGTTTTGACAACCCTGGATAACCCAAGAAAGCCTCTATTGAAGCTTATTTCCATTGGGTTCCATTTGAACACCGGGACGGGTGGGGAACAGTCAGGGGGGTTAACACCCTACTCTTTTCGAAACTGGCTGCGAGATACATGTACAGGTATGACTCTCTGTACACGGGACCGACGGCTTAACGTCCCCTCCGAAGGACGGAGTACTTTCATGATTCATTTACCCAATTCTAAATGAACCATGGGGAGAGCGGAAGTCTGAATTTAATCTACAGAAGTTGCCAATTAATTTCAGACTTTTTTTTCCAAGTCAATATCCCAGCAAATCGCCACCGCCGGGAATCGAACCCGGGACCTCATGCACTAAAGGCAAGTACCCTAACCATTGCGCCACGCTCTCCCCTATCGATCAATGACAACAGACGCCTCATGCACTGGTGAGGCGCAGTTATTAGCATACTCCATCATGTCCATATAATTTAGATCATCGATTGATATTTGAATCCGTGGAAAGGTTTGAAAATGAGGGAGTTTCGTAAAATTCTTATATTTCAAGAACGGTGTGGTCAATCGTCAAAAAAGTTCTTTCAGGGACACCCTATACACGTTTCTGCTTCTCATAATTTGAAAACCGCTGGGGCAATACAACTCGAGATATGGAAACGGATTGTTTTAATGGTAGACCTCAATGTAAGATCGAAAACGGAGGCTAAGGAACATCGGAAACCACTGAAACTTGTTTTGTGGGAAAATGGATCAGATATACCTGGTGAAGTCCTTCGATGTGTAGGACGAAATATTGTAAACATTCACTTGGTTTTGTCAGACAAAAATTCTAAATGTTTAGAAAACAGAAAATTACAATAATTTGATCGACCTTTAAGGAATGACCCATCATTGCAACTCAAATCACACAACTCCATTCGATGATAGCGTTTTTGCTATTTCATACAACAGAATGAATATGGAATAAAAACTGTGTAAAATTATATACATGTTGTATCAAAGGGAATGTATGTATATACACCAACAAAAACATGATTTTCACTAACACGGAATATCCTAATTAAACATTTTTATAAGTATAATAATTTATTTCAAAAAAGTATTTTAATAGTATGTAGATTGAAGTATAATGATCAGTATTCATTTGTTCTAGCATAGATCATAATATAATATATAATTATGTATAGCTTTCTAAAGTCTGCACAAAAAGTAACGCAGCTGTTATAAATATGCCCATAGCTTTAGCACTATGATAATTGTTTTCATAGTATTTCAACATAATAGGAAGGATGATTTATTTACCCGCAATTTGATACCCCATTTGTCCAATTTTGTTCAATATTAACAACACAGCATAGTTTTGAAAGAAAAATACCAGAATTTAAAAATGGCAGCTATTTGTATTGATTTGAAGTCAGCGCGAAGATAAAGGAGGGCTTTTAAATTCGGGTATTTTACTTTAAAAGCCCTACTGTGTTGTTAATTTTGAACGACATTTGACAAATGGGGTATCAAAATGCGCGTAAAATATTAAAATCACCCTTCTTTCTATGCTGAAATATTGTGAAAACTATTATTAATTCTGAAGCTATAGGCGTATTTATAACAGCTGCGTTACTTTTTGTGCAGACTTTATGTTATTTTGCTTCCCTTGTATATTTTATTTAATATTTAATTAAATAAGTTGAATAATTTACAACTGTTGTAGTCAATACTTTTAAATAAACAGAAAATTTACTATACTTTTATCATGTATAGCAAAGTGTGTGTTCAATATATCATGGACTGATGTAGAAAAAGAATATTTTTGTTGGACCTGTGAGCCAGTGGCGTATTGTGGGTCATCATATGGGGGGGGGACCGACCATGATTGGGGGCACCGGGGGGGCACAAGCCATTTTTGGGGGGCACAAGCCATTTTTCGGCAATTTTCCTATGGGATTTTTTTAATTTCAGATCGATTAGGGGGCACGTGCCCCCCCCCCCGTGCCCCTATGAAGCTACGCCACTGCTGAGAGCACATCAGACATATCGAATTGGAATGTCCTTCTGATATCATATAATTATTTTTTAAACTTAATTCGCGATATAATATACACATTTTATGGCAAATAATTAGACTTGATATTTTTTTGAAATTTAACAGTCCTCGAGGTCAATTGGATAAATCTAATGATATGTACGTAAAGTGTATGTAGCTAGGATGAAAAGCCGTCCATCATATGGAAATATTGACATTTCGTATTGAAGATATAGAATTTCAACAAAAAAATCCAAATTATTTGATATCAGTTGGACATTCCTCGTACTCAAAATGCAATTCGATATGTCTAATGTGCTCTCAGGTTCCACAAAAATATACTGTGCAAACGTTGCTATCCGATTCCTTAAAAAACATACTCAGGTGTTAGTCTCACAATTAAAATGAGACATATATCTGACAGTAAAAACTGACATTTTGTGGAAAAGAAATTCCGAACTATTTTTATGGAAATGTTACAATATTCCTTTCAGGATCTGCGCTTTAATCATGCCCAACGTTCCTTTCCTTTGTTTTGTTTTTTCAAGTTGGGTTGTTTGTCGGGATTTTTGTTTATTTATTGTCTTGTTTAATTGCAACACTTTGGATTTGTAAAACAATCATTCCCCATTGTGTAGCCCCATTGTGTTTCCCCGTAGCCCCATTTCCTATCACTTGAAAAAGTGGTAGCAATTTTCCTCACATCCCAATGGTGCATGTTTGTGCGACGCTCAATCCTATTCGCCGTAGAAGTGATGATGTAACAGGATTAATAACCATAGTAATAGGTTAAAACATTTTTTAAATATATTGCCCTACACTACAAGCAGGTTGCACTCATCACCTGTGTATATCTACAGTCATAGATTGAATTTACAATATCGCTCTTTTCAAAGATACTAGTCTTACAGGTGCGAGTGATCAACATGATATGAATATTGTATAGAACTACAATCCCTGTTCTTTCCCTCTTTTAAAACTATAAGTTTTGGTTTCTCTTTTGTTCAGAAACCAAAATTCAAGGGATTAAAAAGTGGAACAGAACTGGTCTGCAATCATAACACTCGTGTTGGGAGGACATAGTAGTGTAAGCATAATTATAGGCTAGTCAAATCAACAAATCACCCACCACTAATTACAACAGAATCCATTTTGCATGCGTCCATCTCCCAAATCTCACATAAAAACATCAAAAGTCCCCAAATATCAAAGTAGTGGAACAGTTCCTAATTTGCATAAATAAAAAATGGCCGCTTATGCAGTGGTGATATTTTAAAATTGTTCAAATCTTGCTAAAAACCATATCAATGTGTATTGCTCTTGTCATAAGGAATCAGAAAAAATATAGTTTGACCTATCTCCGATGTACATTTCTTGAGTTATAGGAGAAAAGGTCAAATGTTAAAGTTTGGACTCCACAGGGGACAAAAAATGAAAAATTCTCTGATTTTGATCAAAATAGTCTCATATTGGTCCGCTTGCAAAAGCATTCAATAAAAAGAAAGTTTGTCATATATCAGGTGATTTGTTACCATGTTAACATGGCAAAGAAGATCAAATTCCATTGAGCCGCCTTGACCTTGACCTATTTTGTGTTGTTACCTATGTAACAAAACATCCAAAACAATGCAACTTTTATCATTTTGATTTATTTTTACCAAAGGAACAATTTGAGACCAGTTGGGTTAAAAATTGGAGTATATTTCAATTGTAAACGCCCATGGGCACATGGGCCCCAAAATTTGACCTTTGACCTTTTCGCCTATAACTCAAGAACTATAAGTCGGAGACTGGTTAACCTATTTTTCCTTATCCTTATGATGAGAGCAATATATTGGTGTGGTTGTTAACAAGATTTGACCAATTTTGAAATTTCGCCCATTTCGCGGCCATTTTGGATTTACGCAAATTAGGCACTGTTCCACAACTTGGATTATTTAGGACTTTTGATGTGTCATTAAATATGCTTTTCTGACATGAATGTTGATTAAATGGATTATGTTGCAATTAGTGGTGGGTTAACCCCTTATTTTTCTTAATTTGACTAGTCTCCCAGCAAACACAAAACGTTTTCGACATCATTCGCAAAAGGTTATAAAAGGTTGTCAGATAACGTTTAAATGTCGGGTTATATAAAGGGTATATTAAGGGTATAAAACGTTTTCATAACATTAAAAATCATTCTGTGATAATCTACTGCTCAGCAAATAAAAAATGTTTTACAGAAAACATTGAAATGTCGGGTTATATAAAGGGTATAAACACGTTTTAATAACATTCCAAAACATTTTTGAAAACTTGATACAAAACATTCTAAACAGAATGTTATTTTGGGGTTGAAAAATATTTTGCGAAAAATGTTTGCCCAAAATATTTGCAATAACGTTTTAAAAACATTTTCATAACCTTTATATAACCCGACATTTAAATGTTATTAAAATGTTGTTGTTTTTTCAAAACGAACATTTCTATGTTTGCTGGGTGCAAATATTTTAACATAATGTTATTTAAGTGTTGACAAAATAATTGACAAAAATGTTTGCAAAAATAGTTTACAATAACATTTTTGAAAACATTTTAAAAATATTGTTGTAGTGTGTTTTCATACAAAACGTTTTAAAACGTTTCCATGACCTTTATATAACCCGACATTTTAATGTTATTAAAACGTTTTTATGTAAACCAAAAGCCAAAATATAACTTATTAAAAACATTTTTAAAACGTTTTTGTGTTTGCTGGGCTATTATCGGATATCTATCACCACGGGCGGTAGTTGATGCTCTAAGAAATCTGTTTTAGTCTTACCCCAAAACAGACAAATCTGGTTATATACTATTCCACAATTTGAATTTTATCTCGCTCGGTGATCTAAATATAGCGCATCGCCAGACAGTGTTTCTATAGAGTGTCTGTCATACATGTCAAATACAGGTTCCACACCACCAAATAGAGTTCCTATTCATTTATGTGTTAAAAGGTATGGAGGAATTGGTCGTTTTCTCATTGTTAAACCTCCCTGGTTCATTCAAAACACCATTTTACCTATTGTTTATGATATTTTCTACCATAAATCCAACAAATATTGGGTAGGTAAGCGGCTTGATTTTTCGCAGTGACGCGTCGAAAACTACGTACATCCTGTCAATCTTATACAGCACACTGATTCTATGTAGTGACGTCATCTGGCGAAGAAGAACAAAAAACGTGCCTCAAATTTCAGAATTGTGACAAATGTAATCTTTTTATACTTAGATAATAAGAAAACCATCCACAAAGTACAGCTATCACAAAAAAATATGCACATCAGCCTTCTTTCTAACTTTTTTTCCCCATTAAATCAACCCTGGTGTGGTTCTCACAATAAAAACACTGATTTTTTTTTATCGGCCATTTACCTTGGTGGTGTGATTTGGTGGTGTGGACTCTTCTGTCGTAGGTGGCATACTTTCATATCACCGTATAATTACACCCGAGCTCTACGGCCCCGAGGCCTAGAAATCATGTGCGTATATTGAGGGGGTGTGGGGACTTTCTTTGGTTGTATGAAACATACACGATGCATGATGACGGAGATGATAATGATTATGGATTCGTTTATTGTCCCCGGTAAGCACAACCCATACCTATTTATACCTAGGCTCCCCTCTCCCCCCTATAACCTCCTCTAGCCTGTCCCAAGTGTCTCCTCTCTCCCCCTAGGGAAGGGGGTTGTATGGACAACCCCCTAGCAAAATTGGGGGTATTTACCCCCCCCCCCCACACCTGGGATCTACGCCTATGATATCTATAACTGGCAGGACCTTCATCCACACTGCAGTTTCAGATGAAATTGCACCACATCTTTCAAAATGGGGTGCACCCCAAGCTAAAAAAATCGAAGACTGGGTACACGCCCCCCCTATATTTTTTCCATAGGGGACATCCCCCCCCCTTAAAGGAGGATTTCGTGATCCTAGCATCCTCTTTTTATGACATTTTTCAGTAGATATCCACGAAAAAAGCTTATTTCCAAAATTTCAGTTCATTCCGATTTTGCGTTTGTGAGTTATGTATGATTATGTGTATTACAAGGAATGTGTTTGTATTAAAAGAAATAATTGTTTTACAACTTGGATGAACTAGAATTACTTTTATGCAAATCCGAAAATTGCAACAGATATTTTTCATTTCTTTAAGATTTAGCGGTATTGCCAGATTGTACGTACAGTTGGGCTACATTAATAGCCTCATTATAGTTTTATTGATACTGGTAAAATACTTGCCTGTATGTGCTTGTTGTTCTGCTATAGCGTATAAAATCTGTTCATGATACTACAGTCAATTAATTTATGTCAACATGAGGCGAGGCTGTCGGATTGCGCAGACCAAGAATGTTTGCTTTATTTTTATTGACCAATTTACCAGGAGAAAAGTCAATAACTGGTTGCCCTTTATCTGCTGACTTGGTTGAACATGGTGTGGTGGTATACAGCTGTACACGTTGAAGTCAATGTTCAATAAATGCCAAATGTTGCTAGCAGTAGAATATCTAAATAGGCATACAGCATGCAATGACAATAAAAACTAGACTTAGCTGTGGTCTAAGACCACGAACACAGCCGTGTTGTGACCTCTTAATGACCTTTGACCCCAAAATGTATGAAAACCCCATAGGCATTGGCTAATGTCAATGTATGCGTGCACGTGGCATTATTTTGCCATGTTATTTGTGGCAGAAGGGGCATTTTGAACGTTTTTCGTTTTTTTTCGGAAGTGGCCCCTTAATGACCTTTGACCCCAAATCTGTGTACACCCCATAAACACTGGGTAATAACAATGCATGTGTGTAAGTGGCATCACTGTCCTGAGTAATTTGTGGGAGAAGATGCATTTTAAAGGTATTTCGTTTTATACCGGAAATGACCACTTAATGACCTTTGACCCCAAATAAAAAAATATCATATATACATTGGTTAAACACAATTCATGTGTGAACATACCATTACTCTCCTATGTTCTTCTTATCTAATACATTTTTTTGAAGATATTTCAATTTATACCGGAAGTGGCCCCTTAATGACCTTTGGCCCCAAATCTGTGTACACCACATTGACACTGGGTAATAGCAATGCATGTGTGCAAGTGGTGTCACTGTCCTACGTAATTTGTGGGAGAAGATGCATTTTTAAAGGTATTTCGTTTTATTCCGGAAGTGACCCCTTAATGACCTTTGACCCCAAATAAAAAAATACCACATATACATTGGGTAACTGCAACTCATATGTGAATATACCGTTACTGTCCTATGTTTTCCTTAGCTAATAAAAAAATTTGAAAGTATTTCGTTTTATACCGGAAGTGACCCCTTAATGACCTTTGACCCCAAATCTGTGTACACCATATAGACACTGGTTAATAACAACGCATGTGTGCAAGTGGCGTCACTGTCGTACGTAATCTGTAGGAGAAGATGCATTTTAGTTGAAATCACGTTTTTGACCCCTATGACCCCTGCGTGACCTTTGACCCCACAAGTTTCATGTGACATGTAGGGGCACGGTCAATGATCATTGTGACCAAGTTAAGTCAAAATCGATATAAGCATGTGAGTGCTAGAGCAAATGTAATGGTTGACAGAAAGAAAGAAGAAAGAAGAAGAAGATCCTGTAAGAAAAAAGACACAGCCGTGACTAACGTCACGGCTGTGTAAAAAGTTATGATGTCGTCATGCGTAGATCTTAAGGTGGTTCTGGGCCATTATTGGCATAACCACAACCGTATTAATCAACCTTCTTTTGATCTTCTTCTGTTATGACTTTCGGAACATCATGTAATGTTTTGAACTTTTGAATTCATCTCTAATAAGATTGTTTGTTTTGGGTTTTTTTTTTTCATTTCTTCATTCATCGATAAAGAAGAAATGTTTTATCTAGGCCTAGGTGCAATTATTTTCGTTTTAACGAATAACCGCGGAACGACATTGACATGTAAAACAGACGTAGGCCTATCATGTAAACATTAATCATGATGATGGGGGCATAATTATGCGCATTATTATAGCATATAACATTCAGCGGAAACTAATGAAATGTCCTCAATAAGTGCAAATACTTCCCTGTCAGCTTTTAAATAGAAAAATTAATTATGTAAAGTAGAGCAGCTAACTAATTAATTATCTGGAAGTCATTAGGAACACTTTGACCGAGTTTGAAACCAGTATTCTATTAAATAAAAAAGTTATTGATTAATGAGCACTTTCGAGTCAGTCATATTGGTTCATTGATTATTGATAAAAAATAATAGGCCTACAATGCAAAGAAATAATTGTGTGTATTATAAAAACCGTCCATACACTGTACAGTCTCATTGCAAGATCATTATGATCGATGCGAATTATAGAAACAATTCAAACAATAAAATTACTACACCTTTATCTTGACACTTCCTCATTTGCTCGCCCTGTTCCTTTTTAAAGGAATTTTTATTAGCTTCGCGCGCACTGGGCCATCAAATAACAAAAATGACAAAACATTTCCACAATTCCACATCTTTTATATCAACATGATCAATGACATGGGTACAATTTCACTGCACATCATATGGAAAGGTTTCTATACAAAAACGATTCTCTTATAAACCATCATGTGCACAGTATTATTACACAGCCGTGACGTTAGTCACGGCTGTGTCTTTTTTCTTACAGGTTCTTTCTTCTTCTTCTTCTTCTTCTTCTGTCAATTTTTACATTGCTCTAGCACTCACATGCTTGCATCGATTTTGACCTAACTTAGTCACAATGATCATTCACCGTGCACCTACAAGTTACATGAAACTCATGGGGTCAAAGGTCACGCAGAGGTCATAGGGGTCAAAAACGTGATTTCAACTAAAAATGCATCTTCTCCCACAACTTACGTAGGACAGCGGCGCTACTAGCACACATGCGTTGATATTACCCAGTGTCTATGTGGTGTACACAGATTTGGGCTCAAAGGTCATTAAGGGGTCACTTCCGGTATAAAACGAAATACCTTCAAAAAATTTTATTAGCTAAACAAACTAAAGGGCAGTAACGGTATGTTCACATCTGAGTTGCAATTACCTAGTGTATATGTGATATTTTTTTTATATGGGTCAAAGGTCATTAAGGGGTCACTTCCGGTATAAAACGAAATAACTTTTAAAATGCATCTTCTCCCACAAATTACGTAGGACAGTGACGCCACTTGCACACATGTATTGTAATTACTTAGTGTCTAAAGGGTGTACACAGATTTGGGGTCAAAGGTCATCAAGGGGTCACTTCCGGTATAAAACGAAATATCTTCAAAAAATTTTATTAGCTAAGAAAAACGTAGGACAGTAACGGTATATGCACACATAAATTGTGGTTGCCCAGTGTATATGTGGTATTTTTTAATTTGGGGTCAAAGGTCATTAAGGGTTCACTTCCGGTATAAAACGAAATACTTATAAAATGCATCTTCTTCCACAAATTACGTAGGACAGTGATACCACTTGCACACATGTATTGGTGCTACCCAGTGTATATGGGGTGTACACAGATTTGGGGTCAAAGGTCATTAAGGGGTCACTTCCGGTATAAAACGAAATATCTTCAAAAAATTTTATTAGCTAAGAAAAACGTAGGACAGTAACGGTATATGCACACATAAATTGTGGTTACCCAGTGTATATGTGGTATTTTTTAATTTGGGGTCAAGGTCATTAAGGGGTCACTTCCGGTATAAAACGAAATACTTATAAAATGCATCTTCTTCCACAAATTACGTAGGACAGTGATACCACTTGCACACATGCATTGGTGTTACCCAGTGTATATGGGGTGTACACAGATTTGGGGTCAAAGGTCATTAAGGGGTCACTTCCGGTATAAAACGAAATACCTTCAAAAAAATTTTATTAGCTAAGAAAAACAAAGGTCAGTAACGGTATGTTCATATATGAATTGTGGTTACCCAGTGTATATGTGATATTTTTTTATTTTGGGTCAAAGGTCATCAAGGGTCACTTCCGGCCTGAGACGAAAAACCTTTAAAATGCCCCTACTGCCACAAGTAACATGGCATAGTGATGCCACATGCATATGTACATTGACACTAGCCAATGTCTATGGGACTTTCATATATTTTGGGGTCAAAGGTCAATAAGGGGTCACAGCACGGCTGTGTTCGTGGTCTTAGACCACAGCTAAGTCTAGTATTATATTATATTATATTATATTATATTATATTATATTATATTATATTATATATATTAATTAGGCCTATATTATATTAACATATTATATCAATATATTAAATCATATTGTATTGTATTATATTATATTATATTATGTTATATTATATTATATTAATTAGGCCTATATTATATTATATTATATCATATTATATTATATGTGACCGTCCACGGCGAATGAGCCGTAAATTCCTCCCCGGTCAATTTTGTTTTATTTCGTGTTTAAAAATAAACATCATAAACTTAAAATGGTATATCATTTGACTTCAAACGATATCCAGAAGCGGAGTTATGGTTAGTTAAACTTTGCTCCTTCAACAAAATTATAGCTTTTTCGTTTCTATGTGTGTCTCTTTTTCCACATTGCTGGCAATAAATATCAAACAGTCATAATTGGCGGTCATTTCAAATCATCCCCAAGTCAACGAGGTTTAAGAAGGTTCTCTCATTGTTAATTGTTGGTTATGCATACCCATACAAAAAGCCCACCACTTGAAAAGGATTTAGTGGTCAAATTGTTCCGTTTTAGCTGATAAAATGTGGGTTTTTACACAGCCGTGAGCCGTGACGTTAGTCACGGCTGTGTCTTTTTTCTTACAGGTTCTTTCTTCTTCTTCTTCTTCTTCTTCTGTCAATTTTTACATTGCTCTAGCACTCACATGCTTACATCGATTTTGACCTAACTTAGTCACAATGATCATTCACCATGCACCTACAAGTTACATGAAACTCATGGGGTCAAAGGTCACGCAGAGGTCATAGGGGTCAAAAACGTGATTTCAACTAAAAATGCATCTTCTCCCACAACTTACGTAGGACAGCGACGCCACTAGCACACATGCATTGATATTACCCAGTGTATATGTGGTGTACACAGATTTGGGGTCAAAGGTCATTAAGGGTCACTTCCGGTATAAAACGAAATACCTTCCAAAAATTTTATTAGCTAAACAAACTATAGGGCAGTAACGGTATGTTCACATCTGAGTTGCATTTATCTAGTGTATATGTGATATTTTTTTTATATGGGTCAAAGGTCATTAAGGGGTCACTTCCGGTATAAAACAAAATAACATTTAAAATGCATCTTCTCCCACAAATTACGTAGGACAGTGACGCCACTTGCACACATGTATTGTAATTACCTAGTGTCTATAGGGTGTACACAGATTTGGGGTCAAAGGTCATTAAGGGGTCACTTCCGGTATAAAACGAAATATCTTCAAAAATTTTTATTAGCTAAGAAAAACGTAGGACAGTAACGGTATATGCACATATAAATTGTGGTTGCCCAGTGTATATGTGGTATTTTTTAATTTAGGGTCAAAGGTCATTAAGGGGTTACTTCCGGTATAAAACGAAATACTTATAAAATGCATCTTCTTCCACAAATTACGTAGGACCGTGATGCCACTTGCACACATGCATTGGTGTTACCCAGTGTATATGGGGTGTACACAGATTTGGGGTCAAAGGTCATTAAGGGGTTACTTCCGGTATAAAACGAAATATCTTCAAAAATTTTTATTAGCTAAGAAAAACGTAGGACAGTAACGGTATATGCACACATAAATTGTGGTTACCCAGTGTATATGTGGTATTTTTTAATTTGGGGTCAAAGGTCATTAAGGGGTCACTTCCGATATAAAACGAAATACTTATAAAATGCATCTTCTTCCACAAATTACGTAGGACAGTGATACCACATGCACACATGCATTGGTGTTACCCAGTGTATATGGGGTGTACACAGATTTGGGGTCAAAGGTCATTAAGGGGTCACTTCCGGTATAAAATGAAATACCTTCAAAAAAATTTTATTAGCTAAGAAAAACAAAGGTCAGTAACGGTATGTTCATATATGAATTGTGCATGGTTACCCAGTGTATATGTGGTATTGTTTTATTTTGGGTCAAAGGTCATCAAGGGGTCACTCCCGGTCTGAGACGAAAAACCTTCAAAATGCCCCTACTGCCACAACTAACATGGCATAGTGATGCCACATGCAAATGTACATTGACACTAGCCAATGTCTATGGGACTTTCATATATTTTGGGGTCAAAGGTCAGTAAGGGGTCACAGCACGGCTGTGTTCGTGGTCTTAGACCACAGCTAATTTAAAGTTCTTTCCCCCGATTTAAATATCAAGTTATGAATGGATTTCACTCAAACTTCTCAAGGGGCTGTGGATTTACCCGATGTTCACGTAATATAAGGTACAAAAACGACTAGACTTAGCTGTGGTATAAGACCACGAACACAGCCGTGTTGTGACCCCTTAATGACCTTTGACCCCAAAATATATGAAAACCCCATAGACATTGGCTAATGTCAATGTATGTGTGCACGTGGCATCACTTTGCCATGTTATTTGTAGCAGAAGGGGCATTTTGAAGGTTTTTCGTCTCAGCCCGGAAGTGACCCCTTAATGACATTTGACGCCAAATAAAAAAAATACCACATATGAATTGGGTAACCACAATTCATGTGTGAACATACCGTTACTGTCCTATGTTTTTCTTAGCAAATAAAAATTTTGAAGGTTTTTCGTTTTATACCGGAAGTGACCCCTTAATGACCTTTGACCCCAAATCTGTGTACACCCCAAAGACACTGGGTATTAACAATGCATGTGTGCAAGTGGCGTCACTGTCCTACAGAATCTGTGGAAGAAGATGCATTTTAAAGGTATTTCGTTTTATACCGGGCGTGACCCTTAATGAGATTTGACCCCAAATAAAAAAAATACCACATATACATTGGGTGACTGCAGATCACGTGTGAACATACCGTTACTGTCCCATGTTTTACTTAGCTTATAATTTTTTTTAATATTTCGTTTTTACCGGAAGTGACCCCTTAATGACCTTTGACCCCAAATCTGTGTACACCCCATAGACACTGGGTAATAACAATGCATGTGTGCAAGTGGCGTCTCTGTCCTACATAATTTGTGGAAGAAGATGCATTTTAAAGGTATTTCTTTTATACCGGAAGTGACCCCTTAATGAGCTTTGACCCCAAATAAAAAAAATACCACATATACATTGGGTGACTGCAGATCATATGTGAACATACCGTTACTGTCCCATGTTTTACTGAGCTAATAAAAATTTTGAAGGTTTTTCGTTTTATACCGGAAGTGACCCTTAATGACCTTTGACCCCAAATCTGTGTACACCTTATAGACACTGGGTAATTACAATGCATGTGTGCAAGTGGCGTCTCTGTCCTACGTAATTTGTAGGAGAAGGTGCATTTTGAGCTGAAATCACGTTTTTGACCCCTGTGACCCCTGCGTGACCTTTGACCCAACAAGTTTCATGTGACATGTAGGGGCACGGTCAATGATCATTGTGACCAAGTTAGGTCAAAATCGATGTAAGCATGTGAGTGCTAGAGCAAATGTAATGGTTGACAGAAGAAAGAAGAAAGAACTAGACTTAGCTGTGGTCTAAGACCACGAACACAGCCGTGTTGTGACCCCTTATGACCTTTGACCCCAAAATATATGAAAACGCCATAGACATTGACTAATGTCAATGCATGTGTGCACGTGGCATTGCTTTGCCATGTTATTTGTGGCCGAGCAGCATTTTGAATGTTTTTCGTCTCAGACCGGAAGTGACCCCTTAATACCCTTTGACCCCAAATAAAAATACCACATATGCATTGGGTAAACACAATGCATGTGTTAAAATACCGTCACTCTCCTATGTTTTGATTTGCTAATAAATTTTTTGAAGGTATTTCGTTTTATACCGGAAGTGATCCTTTAATGACCTTTGACCCCAAATCTGTGTACACCCCGTAGACACTGGGTAATGACAATGCATGTGTGTAAGTGGTGTCACTGTCCTACATAATTTATGGGAGAAGATGCATTTTAAAGGTATTTCGTTTTATACCGGAAGTGACCCCTTAATGACCTTTGACCCCAAATATGTGTACACCACATAGACACTGGGTAATAACAATGCATGTGTACTAGTGGCGTCGCTGTCCCATGTTATTTGTGGGAGAAGATGCATTTTAGTTGAAATCACGTTTTGACCCCTGCGTGACCTTTGACCCCACGAGTTTCATGTGACATGTAGGGGCACGGTCAATGATCATTATGACCAAGTTAGGTCAAAATCGATGTAAGCATGTGAGTGCTAGAGCAAATGTGAAGGTTGACAGAAAGAAAGAAGAACCTGTAAGAAAAAAGACACAGCCGTGACTATAACGTCACGGCTGTGTAAAGAAGAAAGAAAGAAAGAAAGAACCTGTAAGAAAAAAGACACAGCCGTGACTAATGTCACGGCTGTGTAAAATTGCCGCATTCTCCTGTGAGATTCGATGAAAGTGCAAAATGTGACCACTTTAAACTTCAACGGCCATTATTTCAATGTTCATTTTCTCAGGTAAAATGACGATTTAGGTACACGATAACTCAATAAATACAGCATCTATAGGTAAGCAAATATGATCATCGTAAAAAGCACGATCGACTCAAGAAACGGTTTTCTCATTTTTTACACAGCCGTGACGTTAGTCACGGCTGTGTCTTTTTCTTACAGGTTCTTACACAGCCGTGACGTTAGTCACGGCTGTGTCTTTTTTCTTACAGGTTCTTCTTTCTTTACACAGCCGTGACGTTAGTCACGGCTGTGTCTTTTTTCTTACAGGTTCTTTCTTCTTCTTCTTCTTCTTTCTGTCAACCATTACATTTGCTCTAGCACTCACATGCTTACATCGATTTTGACCTAGCTTAGTCGCAATGATCATTGACCATGCCCTACATGTCACATGAAACTCGTGGGGACAAAGGTCACGCAGGGGTCACAGGGGTCAAAAACGTGATTTCAACTAAAAATGCATCTTCTCCTACAACTTACGTAGGACAGCGACCCCACTTGCACACATGCATTGTTATTACCCAGTGTCTATGTGGTGTACACAGATTTGGGGTCAAAGGTCATTAAGGGGTCACTTCCGGTATAAAATGAAAAACCTTCAAAAATTTTATTAGCTAAGTAAAACATAGCACAGTAACGGTATGTTCACATATGATCTGCAGTCACCCAATGTATATGTGGTATTTTTTTACTTGGGGTCAAAGCTCATTAAGGGGTCACTTCCGGTATAAAAAGAAATACCTTTAAAATGCATCTTCTTCCACAAATTATGTGGGACAGAGACGCCACTTGCACACATGTATTGTTATTACCCAGTGTCTATGAGGTGTACACAGATTTGGGGTCAAAGGTCATTAAGGGGTCACTTCCGGTAAAAAACGAAATATCTTAAAACAATTTTATAAGCTAAGTAAAACATGGGACAGTAACGGTATGTTCACACGTGATCTGCAGTCACCCAGTGTATATGTGGTATTTTTTTATTTGGGGTCATATCTCATTAAGGGGTCACTTCCGGTATAAAACGAAATACCTTTAAAATGCATCTTCTTCCACAGATTCTGTAGGACAGTGACGCCACTTGCACACATGCATTGTTATTACCCAGTGTCTATGGGGTGTACACAGATTTGGGATCAAAGGTAATTAAGGGGTCACTTCCGGTATAAATCGAAATATCTTCAAAAAATTTTATTAGCTAAGAAAAACATAGGAGAGTGATAGTATGTTCACACATGAATTGTGGTTACCCAATTCATATGTGGTATTTTTTTATTTTGGGTCAAATGTCATTTAGGGGTCACTTCCGGTCTGAGACGAAAAACCTTCAAAATGCCCCTTCTGCCACAAATAACATGGCAAAGTGATGCCACGTGCACACATACATTGACATTAGCCAATGTCTATGGGGTTTTCATATATTTTGGAGTCAAAGGTCATTAAAGGGTCACAACACGGCTGTGTTCGTGGTCTTAGACCACAGCTAAGTCTAGTTACACAGCCGTGACGTTAGTCACGGCTGTGTCTTTTTTCTTACAGGTTCTTCTTCTTCTTTCTTCTTTCTGTCAACCCTTACATTTGCTCTAGCACTCACATGCTTACATCGATTTTGACCTAACTTGGTCACAATGATCATTGACTGTGCCCCTACATGTCACATGAAACTTGTGGGGTCAAAGGTCACGCAGGGGTCATAGGGGTCAAAAACGTGATTTCAACTCAAAATGCATCTTCTCCTACAAACTACGTAGGACAGTGACGTCACTTGCACACATCCATTGTTATTATCCAGTGTCCATATGGTGTACACAGATTTGGGGTCAAAGGTCATTAAAGGGTCACTTCCGGTATAAAACGAAATACTTTTAAATTATTTTATTTGCTAATGAAAACATAGGACAGTAACGGTATGTTCACATATGAGTTGCAGTTACCCAATGTATATGTTGTATTTTTTTGTTTGGGGTCAAAGGTCATTAAGGGGTCACTTCCGGAATAAAACGAAATACCTTTAAAATGCATCTTCTCCCACAAATTACGTAGGACAGTGACACCACTTGCACACATGCATTGTTATTACCCAGTGTCAATGTGGTGTACACAGATTTGGGGTCAAAGGTCATTAAGGGACCACTTCCGGTATAAATCGAAATTTCTTCAAAAAATTTTATTAGCTAAGAAAAACATAGGACAGTGATGGTATGTTCACACATGAATTGTTTTTAACCAATGTATATATGGTATTTTTTATTTGGGGTCAAAGGTCATTAAGGGGTCATTTCCGGTATAAAACGAAATACCTTTAAAATGCATCTTCTCCTACAAATTACGCAGGACAGTGATGCCACTTACACACATGCATTGTTATTACTCAGTGTCCATGGGGTGTACACATATTTGGGGTCAAAGGTCATTAAAGGGTCACTTCCGGTCTGAGACGAAAAACATTCAAAATGTCCCTTCTGCCACAAATAACATGGCAAAGTAATGCCACGTGCACGCATACATTGACATTAGCCAATGCCTATGGGGTTTTCATATATTTTGGTGTCAAAGGTCAGTAAGGGATCACAACACGGCTGTGTTCGTGGTCTTAGACCACAGCTAAGTCTAGTTCTTTCTTCTTCTTCTGTCAACCATTACATTTGCTCTAGCACTCACACGCTTACATCGATTTTGACCTAACTTGGTCACAATGATCATTGACTGTGCCCCTACATGTCACATGAAACTTGTGGGGTCAAAGGTCATGCAGAGGTCATAGGGGTCGAAAACGTGATTTCAACTAAAAATGCATCTTCTCCCACGACTTGTGTATGAGAGCGACGCCACTTGCACACATGAATTGTTATTACCCAGTGTCTATGTGGTGTACACATATTTGGGGTCAAAGGTCATTAAGGGGTCACTTCCGGTATAAAACGAAAAACCTTCAAAAATTTTTATTAGCTAAGTAAAACATGGGACAGTAACGGTATGTTCACATATGATCTTTAGTCACCCAATGTATATGTGGAATTTTTTTATTTGAGGTCAAATCTCATTAAGGGGTCACTTCCGGTATAAAACGAAATACCTTTAAAATGCATCTTCTTCCACAGATTATGTAGGACAGTGACGCCACTTGCACACATGCGTTGTTATTACCTAGTGTCTATGGGGTGTACACAGATTTGGGGTCAAAGATCATTAAGGGGTCACTTCCGGTATAAATCGAAATATCTTCAAAAAATTTTATTAGCTAAGAAAAATATAGGAGAGTGATGGTATGTTTACACATGAATTGTGTTTACCCAATGTATATATGGTATTTTTTATTTGGGGTCAAAGGTCATTAAGGTGTCATTTCCGGTATAAAACGAAATACCTTTAAAATGCATCTTCTCCCACAAATTACGTAGGACAGTGATGCCACTTACACACATGCATTGTTATTACCCAGTGTCTATGGGGTGTAGACAGATTTGGGGTCAAAGGTTATTAAGGGGTCACTTCCGGTATAAAACGAAATAACTTCAAAAAACTTTATCAGCCAAGAAAAATATAGCATAGAGACGGTACATTCACACATGAATTGATGTTACTCAGTGTATACGTGGTATTTTTTTTATTTGGGGTAAAAGGTCATTAAGGGGTCACTTCCGGTCTGAGACAAAAACCTTCAAAATGCCTCTTCTGCCACAAATAACATGGCAAAGTGATGCCACGTGCACACATATATTGACATTAGCCAATGTCTGTGGGGTTTTCATATATTTTGGGGTCAAAGGTCATTAAGGGGTCACAGCACGGCTGTGTTCGTGGTCTTAGACCACAGCTAAGTCTAGTTTCTTCTTCTGTCAACCATTACATTTGCTCTAGCACTCACATGCTTACATCGATTTTGACCTAACTTGGTCACAATGATCATTGACCGTGCCCCTACATGTCACATGAAACTTGTGGGGTCAAAGGTCACGCAGGGGTCAAACACGTGATTTCAACTAAAAATGCATCTTCTCCCACAACTTAAGTATGACAGTGACGCCACTTGCACACATGAATTGTTATTACCCAGTGTCTATGTGGTGTACACAGATTTGGGGTCAAAGGTCATTAAGGGGTCACTTCCGGTATAAAACGAAATACCTTCAAAAATTTTTATTAGCTAAACAAAACATAGGACAGTAACGGTATGTTCACAAAAGAATTGTTCTTACCCACTTTATATGTGGTATTTTTTTAATTTGGGTCAAAGGTCATTAAGGGGTCACTTCCGGTATAAAACGAAATACTTTTAAAATGCATCTTCTCCCACAAATTCGGTAGGACAGAGACGCCACTTGCACACATGAATTGTTATTACCCAGTGTCTATAGGGTGTACACAGATTTGGGGTCAAAGGTCATTAAGGGGTCACTTCCGGTATAAAACGAAATACCTTTAAAATGCATCTTCACCCACAAATTACGTAGGACAGTGACGCCACTTGCACACATGCATTGTCATTACCCAGTGTCTACGTGGTGTACACAGATTTGGGGTCAAAGGTCATTAAAGGGTCATTTCCGGTATAAAACGAAATACCTTCAAAAATATTTATTAGCTAAACAAAACATTGGACAGTAACGGTATGTTCACACATGAATTGTGGTTATCCAGTGTATCTCTGGTATTTTTTTATTTGGGATTAAAGGTCATTTAGGGGTCACTTCCGGTCTAAAACGAAATTCCTTCTAAATGCCTCTTCTGCCACAAATAACATGGTAAAGTGATGCCACATGCACACATACATTGACATTAGGGGTTTTCATATATTTTGGGGTCAAAGGTCATTAAGGGGTCACAACACGGCTGTGTTCGTGGTCTTAGACCACAGCTAAGTCTAGTTTTTATTTTGGTCTATTTCCGATTTTAGGCATCATTTTGTGCAAATAGGCGTTTGTGAATTTTAAAAGTTCAATTTGATGCCTTATATGGTCAATATCTCAAAAAATAAGGCCAATATCAAAAAATAAAAAAACCGTTTTTGAAATAGAGCATAAAGATTGAGCTAAAAACAAAATAAAATATTTTGGAAAGAGTGTTTTTTTGTTATGATGTACCTAACAAATATTGCCAAAACTCTCTTTTTTGTGATTTTCTTCATAATTGTTGTTTTTACCCCAAATCTGTATTTATATTAAGATTTATTGATGTCTTGCCTTCATAAAAATGTATAGGCCTACTTTTATATGTCTTGTGCGAATAATTACAAAGTTATTGCACTTTTACTACATGCATGTCTGAGAGTACACAGCTGCCTTAACATGTTATATCAATATATTAAACTTTGTTATGTTATAATTGTATATTATATATAATATTTTATTAAATTATATTATATTATATTATATTATATTATATTATATTATATTATATTATATTATATTATATTACCGGTAGTATATTTATATTAGGCCTATATTATATTATATTATATTTATATTATATTATATTATATTATATTATATTATATTATATTATATTATATTATATTATATTATATTATATTAAACAAAAAGATGAGAGTGATGTGGCTCCACATCCCCGTCACTCATTTTTAGTGAGTACGTGATACCATGGAGGTATATAAATAAATGGAGAATGATCGCCAGAATTCTAATCTCCTAAGTGGAGATTATCCCGTTACCTCTATTCAATGAGTCACCAAACTTGAATGAACCAGCCACTTCAGCCAAGCTATTGATATCCACGATGGTTATGAGACTCTACCATGGTTCATTGATCGTCACTCCCAAAATTTCCTCATAGGAATTGACCCTACATTGACCTGTACCGGAAGGCTTGTAAAAGAGACTGTATAATGACGTCAGCTAGTCAATTAGCTGTTCGAAGTTCAAAGTTTTGATAGCTTATAGTTTCAATGTATGATTGTGCGAAAACCCGATGAAATTCGGATGTTCTGTTCTCAAGTTACGAAACTGTTTTCTACACTAGTTGTGCCGTAACTTGACAAATATACTTAGTTTTCATGTTCATATATTAAGCTTTTAAGGGGGTCTGAGGGAGTTCAAATATAGTGCAAATAAAAGCAAAACGTTTTTACCTTCCGATTGTGAAAAAAATTATGTTGGGCCAATTTGGGCCATTTGAGTTACGAGCGAGCAAAATTTACCGGAAGTACTTCGAATTCAGGTAAAAATAAAGTGACAATGATTAGACAATCTTTTCATCATCATTAAACTTCTCATTTTATAATAAATAATTATCAGTATTTAGGCCTAAATGATTATTAATATTATTAGGGGCCATCATTTTCTTTGGAGAGGGGGTTCCAAATAGGCCTATACGGGGGGGTCATAACTTTTGGAAAGAAAAATAGGGGTCATAGCCTAATTTAATTTTTCACGAATCATGACCAAAATGTAGGGAGTCACAATATGACCACAGATATCTAGGCCTACAGATAGGGTGTACTATTTTATTCAAAAAGACTGATTTCAATGCAATTTTTTGACGAAAATGACAATTTGATATCAAATTTTCTGAAACATAGCACTTTCCAATAAACATTATAAGTAACTGCATTTAGCACCCCATTGAAATAAATGACCAGTGAAACAGACTTAACAATGTAATCAGCTTAGCATAAATCAATATTCCTGAAATTGCCTATTCAACAATAATTGGTCATAACCAACGTAGTACAAAAGATGCTTGGCTAGATCATTCTCCATTTATTTATATACCTCCATGGTGATACCCACGACATAGGACAAACGCACGGCGCATGCGCGGCCCGGGATCTTTAAACAAACCGGAAATGTCACTTTTTGATGTAAACAGAGTTCGTACATGGAAACTATATGCTGAAATTTCACCTTTTTACTGTCTATAAATAACGCGATCGGATGAAACTAACTTGACGAATATAATCATTACAGTCATGACTTTTATCAGCATTAATGGTTTGGCTTGGTTTGAAAAAATAATATCGAAAAACATCGTTTTACATTCCGCCTTCATGTCAAAAAAAATGAACGTAAATTTTCTCGTAATTTTAGTATAAAAATGTTACCAAAACCATGCCAATGGCAAGCTGAGTTTTTCATTTTAAGACCTGAAACTTAGAAATAATGTTTGGAGGGATGTTTTAATATTAAAAACTTTTGAGACGGAGGATTGGTTCACTGAAAGTGAACTTACAAAGCAAAATATGGCAGGCAAGACCTGCGAACAGTGCAATGATTTGCCTTCAATTGTACAGGTAAGCTTAAAACTGTATCATGTATGGGACCGTTCACAAACACTTGTTCAGGGGGCCTGATGCAAAAAATTTCATCACAACATTTTTGCCACCCCTTTTCGGATCTCAAAATTTCAGCCCCCCCTTTGACATGAAAATTATGCATTTATGGGTCAACCCCATAGGCATTTAAACACAATTTTCTCAGGAACATTTGTGGTCAATTTTTTCAGGCCCCCCCCCCCCCTTAGGAGGGTCAAAACTTTTAAGGGCCCCCATTTTGCATCAGGTCCCCCCTAACAAGTGTTTGTGAACGGTCCTTATAATAATGCTATGAAGTATTTAAAACCTGTTCAGTATTTTGGTACAGCAGCTCTATCCAGAGCAGGATTCAGTTAATATTGGGCCAGATGGGCCGGGCCCAGAACCCCCAAATTGCATTGTACCCTGGGGTGGTGAATTATAGGGGAGATTTTTGGCAGGCCAATAGGTGGGCAAGCATTTTTTTGGCAGGTCGAAATGGGGGGGTCAAGCAATTTTGGCTTACACCCTAAAAAGTGTAGGAAAAGGTTAGGATTAGGAACACATTCAAATATGCAAAATTTCCAGCTCGTACTACGATACCCAAAATCTTGCATGTGTAAGGGGGGGGCAAAGATTTTTTTGCACGACAAATGGGGGAAAGGTTTTTGGCACGTCAAAGGGGGGGGCAAAGATTTTGGCATGGCCGAGGGGGGGGCAAGCAGCCAAAAATTCTGCTTGTGTTGACGGTTTCTTGCACACTGTCACTGGCCCTTCAAATAGCATAGTCCTATCGAAACAAAATATGCCCGTCCTCCTGAAAATCTTTCCGACGCCACTCAATCTTATATGGAAACCAAAACTTGCCCACTTGAGTGCACATCATCAGGGGTTGCAATGAGTTTTGAAAATTTATACAGGCTTGACGTGCTACAAATCACACTTCTAGAAATGTTAAGGTGGGCTTGTCAGCTTGGCTATTGGGTGTGCTGTTAAATTGCTATCTGTAGTCTGTAAGAAATTTAGAAATTTGAGCTGTGCTATAAATCGCACTCGGGCAGGTGAATTAAGATGTGTGATCACACTGCGTGCCTTAAAAACTCAATCCCTGGCACATGCCTTCCTCACGGTGAGGGGCCAAAAAAGGTAACTCCGGCCCTGAGCCCGGGGAAGGGGAGGCACACCAAATTTGGAGGTGATGTGTATGTAGGGCTATTAAGACCCCCTTTTTCAGCGTCGCTGTCACCCAAAGACCCCATATTTGTTTTCGAACACATGCCCTGTCACCCAAAGACCCCTATTTTTCCATTTGATCTGTCACCCAAAGACCCTTAAATTTTTCAATTTGAACAGCAACTTGGCATTTAGGCAAAATCACCCAGTCAGTACTTTTTCCCCCCCAGTAAAAACCCAAAATTACACAAATTACCACTTTTTGTGGTAGTTTTGTTTACAGGTGAAAATATGTTTTTACAGGTGAAAATTTCAAAAAAATTTTTAAAATCATGGAAAAATTTCCAGAAAAAAAACCCTGTTGAATTCTGCACCTTGAAGATGAATTTTTAGCAATATAGATAAAATGACATGATAGAGGCACTGGTAATTTAATTGTAATCAAAAAGTGAGAAGCATTAGTATATAGTAAAACAGTCAATTTAAGGAAGAAATTAACTTAAATTGATCAAAAATGGTAAAAATGAACTGAAATTGATTAAATCAGTGACTTTTAAAAAAATCATTTGATTTTAAATCATGAAAATGATTTAAATCAATTGAATCAAGCTAACCCTGTAGGGACAATGTAAAATTTTAAAACCAACTCAGTATACTCCAACCTTCACTGATCCAACTTGGAATTAGCAGATTGGCTTGCAGACAATTTGCCCCTCAATTTAATTGGGTGTGGTCTGTGCCCCAGGCACTCTTATAGTATGTTTTAATGTTCACCTTTTTAAATTGTGTGTGTAACATAATATGTTTATCTATATATATGGTCGAATCCAACCAAAAGTGTTCACGGGCCAAAAATAAAAGTCCGAAATAAAAATGTCTCCACAATTTTTTCCTTTTGCCCATTGATTGATGACATATTGGCCTTATAGGAACCAAAAGTGCCATTACTAATCTTGAAAAATAAATCCAGGACGTGTGATAGTAAATGTGATATCAAAACCCAATGTTACCTACTGAATACCACTAGGATGCTTTCACTATCGCAATACTAATCAACCTAAAACAAATGGAATATTCCCATTAACGCTTTTTTAGGTGTAATGTAGACCACAGGGTGTCAGGAAAATGCTAACTCAACCAGAAAATATTTGTTTTATTTTTTATAAAGCGATCAATATGATCTTAGTCAATTTATGCTAGTTTATTTTTGAAAATGAAGTTTAGGTCAGTTTCTGTATTTTATTTATCAAATGAGTATGAATCAATTTACACATTGTATAAGAACGAGTATGATATATGTTTTCAAGAATATTAGGAATTATACGCATACACCTAACGCTTTATACAATGAAAAGGTGAAGAAACCGGTATTCGTAGGTAACATGAGCGATTTAACAATATCTATATTGAGTTTATAGGTTTAAATTTTGCTATTATGGTAATGAATTAATAAAATGGTAGTTTTAGATCCCTTTCAGATGGTAAGTCCAAATGAATAAATGCTATTACCTTAGATCAAAAAATTTGTGATGCTTTTAGCAAGATTTTGACCACTTCATTTTGATATACAAGTGTTAATCAGCAATTTTACATAATAAATAATTGTTGAATGAATCCGTATATGGGTAATAATAGTGTCCTGGGGTACCCCTTAAAGTATTTGATAATTAATTTCCATTGGTAGGGACACTTCATTACACATGTCATGTATTGGGCCATTCTTCGGTCACGTGTGTGACATAACTAGGGGTATTTCACAATAATGCTCCTGTGCCTGCTTTATAAATAAAACAGATAACACCATATCTTTTGCATGATAGTTACACTAATGTCTATACTTTTCAAAAATATTTTAATTTTTTTTTTACGTTGTGTTATTTTCGTGTCAGGGGTCAACAAAGGGTCGGTCACGTGTGTGACATCAGACGGATACAAGTTTTTGGATTTTAAAATTCATTTCTAAATTTCTGTGAATGTTAAAGGACCTACATATTCATACCAAATGTAGTAAAGCATTGATATCTTGCAATTACAATGACACCAACATTGACAAGAAACATTCATGCCTAGCTGTGTTAATTGAGGGTTTGATACTAAACGTTTGGTAACGTGTGTGACATTTGGTTTTGTTCGTCTGAATGTCACACACGTTACCAAACTTTTGGGTGAACAATTAAAGTATTTTATAAAGGCAAATTTGTTTCCAAATTTATATATTATATGCCCTATAACCAACTAAATGTATTGTTTAGGGAAAAACAGTGGTGTCATGTCAACAATCACTTCATACAAACCTTCCATTAAAACTGAAATAACCGGATGGTGACACAGAAATCCATATTGTTAGGGGTAGGGGTAAAACATGAGTCAGTTTTTGCTCTTTGAAGAATATTTCAGGTGATGTTGAGCTAAAACTTTGTGTTTTGGTTCATTTTGTGATTTACTTTTATATGGCAACTACAAATCGGGTAAAAATTCCATGTTTGGATTTTTTTCTTCCATAAAGTCCATTTTTAGCCTATTTGTGTGTACAATCAAGGTTTTATCACATTTGTGAGGACACAACCACAAAATGATACCTTAGCAGCAAGGCATCAAGAATGTTGGTACTTATTTTGGTGTCAGTGGATAGAGGAGACCCATAGCTATATATTGATACCAAAATTCAATATCATAGGGTGCTCTTAATGGAATTCCATGGCGGAGTTTGTACGTCACACACGTTACCAAACTTGTCACACACGTGACCCCGGTCACGTGTGTGACTTGTTAATTATCATGAATTACGTAAAAACTAAGAATAATAATTTCCATTTAGGAAGCTGGAATGGAGGGTATAATCAGTCTACCTTTTGACATAAAATATGAAGTTCAGTTAATAAAGTCTTTTCTGATGGTAAAAACAATTGCATGTTTTTGGTCACGTGTGTGACATACAAAACCAAATAATTTGTTTCGTTAATTACACGATTGTTGTGGTTTGAAAAATTTTTCAACAGATCTGATTTGTTTTAGTGGCGTCATAACAGCATATTTTTCAGGAAATTAAAAAACACAATTATAGAAAGTTGAAACTACAGTAAGTGTTAAAATGGCCCAAAAACCTTACTTTTAGACCCAAAACTAACAATTATGTTAATTTATGCAAATTAGGGTGTTCGTCGATTAATTTTTCATGAAAATTACAGTTCTTAAAACTTTGGAACTGTACTTGTCACAAAAAAGTTTAAAAATAAATGATATCTACAATTTGATTTTTTCCAAATTAGTTTCATTTTCTGAAGAATGGCCCATTATGCTGTATTCGTAAGTAACATTTCAGTATTTGTAGGTAAGAATTAGACCTTTGGTGGATATCGCAATCAAAACTTCATTTTATAAAGCACTTTGAATGTATTATTTTCTTTATGTGCGTTTATTGATACTTTAGACCCTATCATGTATTAATAATGTCGGTTCACAACGTTGAAAGAAGAAACAAAGGCACTAAAGTGACTTTAATTTGCTTAATTGCACACAAATCGCTTAAAACCGTTATTACAGACTTGTGAAGTCCATCTTGGAGTCAGTTACGTCTTGTGGCCTTTCGTTTGAGGGCAACTACAATTAGCTTTATACCAGGGTCCATCAATGTGTTGTCTAGATCATGAGACAATGAGAACAGTCGTTTTTTCCATGGTATTCGTAGGTAACCTTAGCGAAAACGTCAAAAGTTACCTTCGAATAAATCAATTTGGACACAAATTACTAAGAAACCAGAAGGTCGGTAAACATTTAAAATGAAGCACACATGACAGTTGACAAATCCAAGTATTTATCCCCTTCTAATCTTCTTTGAATCTGATTTTTCTTTCAAATGAGCAGACCGTCGTCTATTTCAGTACATATTTGTCACCAATTAAGCCGTATTCAGTTTTGCATGGTGGGCATGTATGTGAATTCGCAACTTTCATTGACATATGATTTGATAGCAAACATACAGGCCTTCGTTATGTACCAATATGGGCATTGGCATGAATGGCGGTGCTTCACAATATTACTGTCATGATGTCAAAGTGTATTCGTAGGTAACATTCGGTTACCGAAATTTACCTACGAATACTTGCTTTTATTGTTGACATCTCAGAAATATTTAAACGCAGGTTATTGAAACTTGGTAGAAATAAAGAGTGTATTACCCTGCACCTATTGCTTAACTATTGTTTACTATTCTCTCACTTTGTGGAAATGGCACAGCTTTTAACATGTATTCGGAGGTAATGCATATTTTTTACCAAACCTACCTTTGTGCCATTTAGAATTTCTGGCAGCTAAACACAATAATAAAGATGTCCGAATGCAATGCATTTCAGTATTGGACATATCAAAGCTTGTATCAATTATGCATTTATTAGTGATTTCCATTTTTAAAGATATATCTAGTGCTATGAAAAATTGTATTCAGTAGGTAATGTAAAAAATACCACTCAAAAAATTATCACAAAAATTTATAATTATGTACAATTATGTGAAAAATTGAACAGGCAATCTTTGAATACACACCTTTCAGGAAATCAATTTAGATTCAATCCAATGACTTCTTTTCATAACTGATTTAGATGTTTTAAAAATACTTGAAGAAATATTTTGAAAAAATGGGTAAAAATAGCATGTTTTGGGGTCTCTGTGTCTAAGTTTTTCACATAAGGGGGTCTTATTATATATGGCGCGAAGCGTACGATCAAGGCAAATAAACACAATACAAAAACGAATGCCAATTGATTAATACTTTTAAGTTATGGCCCTGAACATGCCGTGTACACTTTTCGTTGGATTCGACCATATATGTCCCTCCCCCAACATTTGTATCTCAAACTCACACACACAAGTATATGTGAAAGCCATTTTAGCACATAGCCCTGCAGTGAGGTAAATTGTTGTTGCCCACAGGGTTTTCTTTAACGCACAAAACACGCGTATTTACGCGTTCAGGCACTTTTCTGACTCCTTCAAATCCCTAGTTCCAAAGTCCAATGCGTACAAAATCTTGAAAACGTGCGCGTTCAGATATTGCAAGAATTGAATAGATAAACACCTGATATTGTGTATTTATTCTCGGCTTTTGGCATTTAGGACCTATACTCCCAAATATGTAGGACAACGAAAGGCTTTATGGACCGGCATTTCACAATTTTCAGCTTTTCAACTGTTCAAATTTAAATTTTACACAGTAATAGTGCCAAAATGGTCCACCAAATCGCTTCAATTAGGTCTTCATTTTGCAAAATTGTCCAAGTTCTAAGGGGGGAACAACACCCTGCGTAGTTGATAAACAAATGGCCACTTTCACTTCTGCTTTCGACATTTGCCAATTTATGTTTAACACAATTTATAGGCCTACCATAATAGGGAAACGACTCCATGGACTGCTCATTTCACAAATGTTCGGCTTTTTTAAACTAAAATTTTACACATTAATATTGCCAAAATGATCCACCAAATTGCTTAAATTAGGTCTTCATTTTGCAAAAGTTTCTTACTTCTCAGGGGGCATCTTTAAATAATATTATTTTCTTCTAAAATTGCCCCCACCCCCTTCTGACTGCTCTAGATCCGCCACTGCTCCAAACAGTGGCGTGATTTCTTTTTTTGACTCGGGGTGTCTTGAAGTATAGTGAATCCAGCACCTTTTGGAGAAAGAATAAGTTTATGGTACAACAAATTTTGCCATTTTGAAGCTTAACTGTTGAAATATGGTGCAAAAGTGGAATAAATTCGCGAGAAGCGCGCAAAAATGTGCACTTTTTGGGCTAAAATGGCCAAATATGAGGTTAATTTGGTCAGAAATCCACATACAGGCGTCAACATTGGGGGATGATTGTAGGGACCACCCCCCTGGCAAAATATTGGGGGAGATATCCTCAACCGCAATCTGGATCTACGCCTATGGCTCCAAAAACACACACATATTGTTAAAAATGTCTTCAAAAATAATATTATAAAAATACCCCTTGGGCAATGTTTTTTTTTTTTCAGAGGAAAAATTCACAATTGAAAGGGTCAAAAAAATTTGAAAATACCCCTTCAGCAAAATGCTTAAAGAAAACCCTGGTTGCCCACACAGTTAAAAAGATCTCATGTGCTATTTTTACTTACCTGTAGCACTATATGCTGTGCCTTTTGTACAGGCCCTTTAAAAAAAAAAAGTTATACATACATACACCCACCCATACACGGTTGTTTGATGTATATAGAATTGGCTTCATTATTAACTAAATGCAAACTATAGATGGCGCTATTTATCCTAAATCATATTTCTTTATTTGCAAGAGGTAGGTGAATAATACTGCCATTAAAACAGCTGGAATAAGTGAAACAAGCAACAAGGAAATTTTATAAACATATTTTATCAAACAAAAAAAGGAGTTGTTTGTATTAAAAGCTTGGAAGAGTTATTTCCAGTAACTAAATAGCGCCACCAATTTTGTAATTAATAGATACATTTTATATCCGAAAAAGCTATAAAAATGCTAGAAAAGTGAATAATTTTGTAAAAGAGGAAAAATTAAAGTTGCGAATGACTCGAAAGCATCTGTACACATTAGCATGATATCACATTTAGCTGCCCAGGCCTAAAATTTGGTTGTACAGGATGTTTTATTTGAAAAACTAATAAATGATCCCATCAAACAACCGTGCATAAAACACACCCAGTAGTACTTAGCTTAGCTTGTTTTTCTAGAAAACAATGGGGAAAAAAAGGAGCATAGCACATAGCTTTTATGCAAAAATATTTTTGGTGCCTTAATGTGCAAGTGAAGTACAAAAATAAAATTAAGTTAAAAAGTTTTTTAATGTATTGATGGGACAGGAGAAATTTTGAAAATGTATTTTCCTTTCACTGCCTACATGTGCATTTAAAGTCTGGTGTCTGGTTCTTACTCCACATCACAGCGCGATGCGATGCTATAAACACTGAAATCTGAGCCAGGGTTTTACAAGCTTGGCGGTAAAAATTCTCATCGCGCGGTAGAAATTTCGGTCCGCGATGGAGTTGGATTTTGTTCAACTTTATAGCATCGCGCTGCGATATTGCAACAATGCACGCCTGTGATTGGCTGCTGATGGGAGGGGGGCATATTGAGGACTACCAATTAATGCTACAGTGGAAACTCATTAACACAAAGTTGTGCGGAATTCAAAATTTACTTCTTGTTATCAGGAGTTTGTGTTACCCAGTTCTAATAACATGTGAAATGTATGCTTGGGAATGTATATAAACATATGTGTTATCAGGAGCTTCATGTTAAGAGGGTTCGTGTTAACGAGTTGCCACTGTATCTTTACTGCTGACAGGGGCATATTGAAGAGTGTTGGAAACATGGCAGGACCTTGGGCAAGTGTAGTGAAAATTATTACAGGCCAATATACACCAACCTACAGGTGATGAGGTTGTTTTTTTTTGGGGGGGGGGGGAGGCAAGTCCATGTTGAGGGATGGGACAAAGTTAGTGTTCAAAACTGACAAACAAAACTGCATCAAATTGGGATTACCAAATCTATACGGTACACATGGAAGACATGACCTTAAGCTCCCACAAAGGGATTGTAGATTTCAAATGTAGTCACCCATTCATCAGGTAACCACAATTGAAATTCACACCACTTGTGTGGAAGATTAAGGTCATGTCTTCCATAGGGGGTACTGGTGTATGAAATTCAACTGGAATAGCCCATATGATTACTTGGTTTTAATTAAGATCAATATAATCCTCAGGTACCATGTTGAATGCAACTTTGCAACTTTGTTTCATTGTGTGACTTGTGACCCTGTGAATAGCACATGACCCTTGTTCAGTTCATCATGTCATATTAAAGCTATCAAACCAATTGTAGTGCAGGATAACAATAATATGTAGTGCCTGTTATATTATGGAGTAAATTTTGAGCAGAAAGCTAGAGAACTGTATAGTCTACGACAGCACTTGGATGGTTTTTTTGGAAGCTTAAAAAAGGCTACTTGAGACTCCTTTACCGCTGCCTGGCGAGCCAATATGCCACGTTAACGCTGAAAAGTTTTGGCAACACTAGAAGCTACATGTACTAGACACTACTGAAGTCCAGTTTCAAGTCCAAGTCCATGGCTCAAGCTCTACAGCACTGCTAGTGTAATGCCCCTGTCAGACTTTCAATCAAGGCTTGTCAATGGTTAATACGTCATGCCGCTTGCCGCAGCGGCAAGACATATCAACCAATGACAAGCCTTGATTGTGTCCGTTGTCTTACATTATGTATGCGCCACGCCGCTCAGCGGCATGGTACAAAACCAGCATTAGGCCTATAAATTGCTGTGGTGCATCCATGGGTTTTTTCTCCCAAGCAGTGCATGGAGGATCATCCTGCCACTTTGTTTATGTTGTCATATGGCAATGCATGTGACTTTAACTTTGTGCTTCTCTTGTTGTCTTGAATCATGTACCTTATTGAATCAGTGGAATTGTAAAATTGTGTGTAAGGGGTTGTGCAATAAAGTATGGGGGTAATTTTTTTAATTGCTCCCCCCCCCTTTTGGCCTGCCAACAAACATTGCTTTCCCCCTAATCTTGGCCTGCCAAAATAAAATCTTTGCAGCCCCCCCCCCCCCCCATTTGCACTGCCCAATTTGCAAACTTTAACAGGCTATCATAATCCTCGAAGGGGGTCCCAAATATGGGGGGTCATAAAATGTTTGATGACCACAATGTAGGGAGTCACAAGATGACCACAAATAGTGTGTTTATTTTATTCAAAAAGACTGATTTCAATACAATTTTAGCCTGTTTAGGGGATAGGTCTATTGGTAGTGTGGGGGTCATAAAATTTTTGTTCCCAAAATACTGTGGTTGTAATTTATTAACGCCGACCTTTAAAAAAAAAATTTTGGACCCCCTTCCGAAGGAAATGATAGCCCCCTAAATGTGCTAGAATATGATGGGAGTGTAGCGAGCAGGAAATTTGCATATTTAATATTTCTGCAAGTGTTTTCCAAAAGGTGCCAGTAAATATGTGCCAAAAATTGCTTCCCTCCCCCGACCCCCTCTCGTCCTGCCAAAAATTGCTTGTGCCCCTTCTCAGCTTGCTAAAAATCTTATCCCCCCAATTTTACCCTCCCGAGGGCTCATAATTATTGTACACTAGATTTCGCGGTTCTCGGGTCGGGCGGTTCTCGTGATAGGCCTATTTCTAATTACATAACACCCGTTACCCTTATACCTGCCCTGACCTTTTAAACTACTATGAAATGCGTCTCTCAATGATCAAGACCCAACTTGACCCAACTTAATCAACTCGGTTTGTTTTGTAGCTGTGATGCTTACTTCTGTAGTTCGGTAGGCCTACCCATAATCTGAAAACCCATCAGAGTAGGCCTATATGCACGTGTTCCGTATTGAAATATGTGTTGAAAATAGGCATATTGGTCCGATGAGATGCACCTGTTATCACACTGTAATGCTTTCCGATGCGCGCACTGTACTCCGCGCACAATCATGTTGATACTCCGTGATAACGCACCGCAAGCACGCGATAGTACACCGCGAGAACGCAAACCGCGCGCAAACACAAACGTGATAGCGCGCGGACGGACGGACACTCTGTGATTAGTATTATGATAGCTCATATAATACACCAGGCATAGGCCTACAATATTCTCCAAGGACTCAAAGATGCAAACTTGACATTCAAACTTATTGAAAATGGAGAAAAAATTGCTTATGCCCCTTCTCGGCTTGCCAAAAATATCCCCACCCTCCAATTTTACCCTCCTGGGGGCTCATAATTTATATTGTACAGACCCGCAGGCTCAAAGATGCAAACTTGGCATTCAAACTTATTGAAATGGAGGCTTGCCAAAAATCTTTTCCCCTAATTTTCCCCTTCCAATCCAAGCAAGGGCTCATAATTATTGTACAGACCCGTATATATAATAAGCTTATATAAAATAGGCCTACAATATCTCCAATGACAATGTCCGACTGCCCAGACTCACATGCTCAAATAGGCAAACTTTTGACTTCAAACCTATAAAAATGCACTGAATTTATTCACATTTTGCAAGATGCAAAGTCATGTAAATAAAAAAAAAATCTATGAGTAAACAGGGTCCTTATAAAATTTGAAGCTTCACTACAAGCTACTACATTTTATACTTATAGAATAGATACATTTTGAATTTGTGAGACGTTTAAGCTTACCGGTACCTACTGTGCACTGAGCAAATACGGGTCGTTTTGGGAAAATTATGCCCGGCCGTATTTTGCTTTGTAACTTCACTTTCAGTGAACCAATCCTCCGTCTCAGAATTTTTTAGTAAGAAAACACCACTCCAAACATTATTTCTTAGTTTCAGGTCCGAAAATGAAAAACTCAGCTTGCGACTGGCATGGTTTTGGCAACATTTTTACACTAAAATTATGAGGAAATTTACGTTCATTTTTTGACATGAAGGCGGAATGTAAAACGATGTTTTTCGATATTATTTTTTCAAACCAAGCCAAACCATTAATGCTAATAAAAGCCATGACTGTAGTGCTTATATTCGTCAAGTTAGTTTCATCCGATCGCGTTATTTATAGACAGTAAAAAGGTGAAATTTCAGCATATAGTTTCCATGTACGGACTCTGTTTACATCAAAAAGTGACATTTCCGGTTTGTTTAAAGATCCCGGGCCGCGCATGCGCCGTGCGTTT
This sequence comes from Amphiura filiformis, assembly GCF_039555335.1. Taxonomy (NCBI): domain Eukaryota; kingdom Metazoa; phylum Echinodermata; class Ophiuroidea; order Amphilepidida; family Amphiuridae; genus Amphiura; species Amphiura filiformis. The sequence goes on from NC_092638.1 coordinate 25,596,827, forward strand.
GTCCTATGTCAAAAAATACCCACCTTTCGCGACGGCCACACTTTCGCAATAATTTAACAAACGGGAAATCCCCTCATTCGTGATGACGTGATTTTACGACGAGCCTTCCAAACAAAATGGCTACTGATCAATCGGTGCATCGATGTCATATTTTCCGAATGTTTTGAAGAATCTTGTCAATCTACCGTGTTATTTTACAACATATTTTAATATCAGGTAAATGGCAACTAACACTTTAATAAATAGGGCCATAAAATAATGTTTTAAAAGGTTCAAATCGGTGATGAATGAGTGCTCAATGAAGTGCCCCCGGGAAGTGCCATGCAACTCAAAATTGTATTGACAAAACGGGATCAAAATTCTGCACCCGAGGCTCCGAGTGAGCTGCACATTCACCATTGAACCCGGGCCATTGAAGACTGAAGATAACTTTATGTAGAGCAATGTTGTATTAAAATTAATAGGTCAGGGGTGGTTATAGGAGACGGTCACATGTGTGCAGTGCTGTACAACACAACTACAGACTACAGTACATGTAGGTAGCCCGAAACATCATGGCCCTAGTTGTTCCTTCCTCACCCATAGAGAAGGACAGTAGTGACAGAGGTGTGAGTACCTCGGGCTACAGTACATGAAGCTGAAGCTGCGCACCATCCACTCATGCACTGCTGGTGCTAGCTGCTGCCTCTATAGCATGTAAAAATCATGATGTGTGTACCAAACAGTAGGGTTGCATGACTTCACCTTTGACTAAATCCTTAATTTTATTTGTGTATTATCATTATGCTTCCGGGGTGGACTTCGATCATTTTTGATGGGGATGTGCGGCTTGAGCTTCTGAACCAAACCCATTTCAAAGGGTAATTTTACTGCAAATAGAGACCCCATAGGGCCTGTCAAAGGATTTGAGCTTGAAAATAGTAAAAGCAACGTATGTTTTTCACACATGGAACTTGAAATTTAAAAAGACCCATGTCTAAAGATTTTTTATTCAAAACATAGACCCATGTCTAAGGATTGTCGGTAAAGTAACCCATTTGGGCAGCACATCCCTGTATAGCGTTTGTACCCCGGTATGCTTGTAGTGATGACTGCAAACTTGCCATGATTACCGATGTACCGGTCATATTGTGTCGGACTCATGAAAATATTTTTGTGTTACTTTGGTCTTGCATTTACCCCCATTCATTTTTCAACTCCCTCTCACCCAATGACCCCTTTTTTGTTTGACTGAACTCCCTCTCATCAATCTCATAACCCCCTTTTTGTTTTCCTGCCACCAAAAGCCCTTTTTTTCGAGAATTTGGAACAAATTTCTGATAATCTCTCACTGCATGACCCCGTTTTTTTATTACTTTAAAGGTTTCCAAAAGTTTCAAATTTTGATGACTTTTTGAAAATTTTATATTCAGCTTATATATATTCACCGAAAGACCCCAATTTTGGTAAGATTTTCCCTAATCTTACAAAAAAAAGCCTCCGCTTTTGGCCTTCTCACCGAAAGACCCCTCTTTTGGTGTCTAGACTCTCACCAAAAGACCCCTACTTTCAAACTGCTGTCTGAACATCCCCGTCACTTCCAGTTCCAGAGTCGAGTGCCCCACCCGGGCCCCCAATAAGTGCGAGTTGAAGCTCCTAGCTAGGTCCAGTTTTGCAGTGCAATAATAGTTTCAGTTGATTATTAGCACATAAATGTTCTAAATCTAATTTTGTTGAATTGTAGGGTGTTCTGGTCATTTCCTGCAAACTGATACTGAAGTTTAAACAGTTTCCTGGGCTAAACTTTACTATACCCTACCACATTTGGCCGTCAGCTTGAAGCTACCCTAGTTTTAGCCCTGCTACACCGACGGGTTGCCGAAACTCAATGATATGATTACATTGAATGATGTATGGATTAACTCAGTGCAATAAATAAATCACTTAATTCAGCAAATTAAATAAACGAACGAGAGAGATTCAAAACAACATTGTAGTAATTTAATTAATAATGCCACTATACAATGAAGAAGAGGAACATTAGTAAATTTTAAATTTAATTAATTGCTTTGCTTCCCATAATCAGCCAGGAATCATAAATCTGCATAATGATTGGTTTCCATTCATTAATTAATTATCTTATTTAAAGAAGAGATAAATAATTATTAATTAACTTAAAACATTAAATAAAAACATCAACTTTAAACAATACTCTGTCATTAATTACCGTATAATGTGTAAATTATGATGCACACGAGGAAGGTTACCGTTGTTGCAGGGCTACAGCGACTTCGCCGTTTGATAATTAATCAATTAATTAACGTTCTTAAACAATCAACTTTTATCAATATTCAGTCATTAATGTTATCATGGTTATGCCCATGAGGAAGGTTATCGTTGTTGCAGGCCTACAGCGACATCGCCATGTGATAATTAATGAATTAATTAACAAACAAACAAACTTTATAAATATTCACCCCATAATGCGATGCCTATGAGGAAGGTTATCGTTGTTGCAGGGCTACAGCGACATCGCCGTGTGAACTTTGAACGACAATTTCTCAACAACCCTACTACCGATTTCCATGATTTTTGTACCAAATTTCTTCTTTTTAAAAGACCTTGCTAAGTATAAGCCTAAATGATAAATATTATCATGATTTCACGTTGTTCATAACGCGCCCTCACTACTCACAAGCTTTACGTTACATTGACCGCATTCTTACGTTCAATACAAATCTGAATAAAGATGGACGATAACAGTTCTGTTTCATTCACAATGTTTTGTTGAACTTGTAAAAGAAATGTCTTATGATGCTTATTTTTGCACCTAATTAGTCGGGACTGTATAACCATTTTCTTCTTAATTAACTTTTCAGTGGTCACGGTCCTGTTTTTATTTATAACAACTGCAAGGTATGAAATCACATAAACCAGTATACGTCGTTCATAAAAGGCCGGCCCCAACCAGTGATAACCAGGTGCAAAAGGCCTGTTTCTTCTTAATTAACTTTTCAGTGGTCACGGTCCTGTTTTTATTTATAATATCTGGAAATTATGAAATCACATAAACCAGTGTTACGTCGTTCATAAAATGCCCCAACCAGTGACAACCAGGTGCAAAGTTATGTGCATTATGCGCTTACCAATGACAACTTAACTTAATATTTCCTCTTGTCAACAAACAAGCAACTCCCCATTTCACATGTGCATCATATCCTTTGCGGCGTCGCTGTAGCACAGCAACAGCGATACCTTCCTCCTCTTCATTACATTTAGTTGATCAAGTCATTACAAAATACGCAAAAAGTCTAGCTTTGCGCCGTCGCTGTAGCACAGCAACAACGATAACCGCGCCGTCGGTGTAGCCCAGTAAAAGGTATAGCTTTGCGCCGTCGCTGTAGCATGGCAACAGCGATACCTTCCCGCCGTCGGTGTAGCCCAGTAAAAGGTATAGCCGGCGCCGTCGCTGTAGCACGGCAACAGCGATACCTTCGCGCCGTCGGTGTAGCCCGTAAAAGGTATAGTTACGCCGTCGCTGTAGCACGGCAACAGCGATACATACCCCCCCTACATTCATTTGGTGACATGACCAAATAAGGTACACCTCCGTGCCACCGGGGTTCGCATACGAAAATAGGTATACCTTCGCGTCCTCGATTTATCCCCTCGAAAAGTCTAGCTTTGCGCCGTCGCTGTAGCACAGCAACAACGACACCTTCGCGCCGTCGGTGTAGCCCATTGAAAAGGTATAGCCGGCGCGTCGCTGTAGCACGGCAACAGCGATACCTTCGCTACCGTCCGGTGTAGTCCTGTAAAAGGTCTAGCTTTGCGCCGTCGCTGTAGCACAGCAACAACGATAGCTTCGCGCCGTCGGTGTAGCCCAGTAAAAAGGTATAGCTTTGCGCCGTCGCTGTAGCACGGCAACAGCGATACCTTCCGTCGTCGGTGTAGCCCCAGACTATGGGTGTAGCCCAGTAAAAGGTATAGCTTTGCGCCGTCGCTGAGCAACAGCAACAGCGATACCTTCGCGCCCGTCGGTGTAGCCCGTAAAAGGTATAGTTACGCCGTCGCTGTAGCAGGGCAACAGCGATACATACCTCCCCTACATTCATTTGGTGACATGACCATATAAGGTACACCTCAGTGCCACCGGTGTTAGCATACGAAAATAGGTATACCTTCGCGTCCTCGATTTATCCCCTCGAAAAGTCTAGCTTTGCGCCGTCACTGTAGCACAGCAACAACGACACCTTCGCGCCGTCGGTGTAGGTCCCTCATAAAAGGTCTAGCTTCGCGCCGTCGCTGTAGCACTGCAACAGCGATACCTTTGCGGCGGCGCTGTAGCACAGCAACAACGATACCTTCATTCACCATCACATCATTATTCAATATATGATACTTAACGTATTTACTCCATGAAATAAATGCTACTCATTCTTAATCAAACCACTCATTATACCCGCATGCGAAGCATGGACGGGTATATTCTTATTCTGTGGTTTCTTCTCCTCCTCCTCCTCCTTTTCCTCCTCCTTCTCCTCCATCAAACACATTATTCTGTCAAGGCTAGCGTTAAAACTACAAAGGCCCTTGGGCCCATATGTGGTACACTTATGGGCCATACCCCGTAGAAGTGCCTTTTGCCCATCTTGGCCCCAGAGGTCAAAGGTCACGGGCCCCAGGGGCCCAAATGTTAAAATACAAAGCATGCCGTTTCTCATCAAATGAAGCAGCCTCAGGGCCCTGAGTTTGTACACTGATAGCCCTAGGGGTACTCTATATTTACAAATATACAAGAGCCCCATATGTTATATATTGTGGGCCCCAAGGGCCCAAATGTTAAAATATGATGCAACAGATTGACAAGCCTAGCTCTATAAGTATAAGATGACTAGGGCTCATATGTGGCATATGTATGGGCCCTAAGTTGTAGATGTGCCTTTTGCCCATTTTGGCCCCATATGTACAAGGCTAGGGGCCCCAGGGGCCTAAATGTTAAAACAAAGGGCCGGCCGTTTCTCAGCAAATAAAGTAGCTACAGGGTTCAGATTTGGTATATAGATAGGTCTTTAGTATTTTATTGTCATATGTATATATAACCCCCATATGTCTCATAATATGGGCCCCAGGGCCACAAAAGCTAAAACATAGGGCCGGCCGTTACTCAGTAAATAAAGCAGCTACAATGCCCAGCTTGAGTTTTCTGATAGTACTTGAGAATTATACTTCAACATATGTACATGAGCCCCATAAGTCAAATATTATGGGCCCCAGGGCCCCAAATGTTAAAACAAAGGGCCGGCCGTTTCTTATCAAATAAAGCAGCTTCAGGTTTCAGAGTTTGTACACAGATTGCACCTGAGAATTATATAGTTATATGTACATATGAGCCCCATATGTCACATAATATGGGTCCAGGGCCCCAAACGCTAAAACAGGGCCGGCAGTAACTAAAACAGCTACATTATTGGAAATACCAGCGGGAAGCGTTAAGGCTGTTCCAGTTAAATTACATACCCATTGGCTGTTCCGTTTAATTTACATACTCCCTCTGAAATGGCTGTTCCATTTAATTTACATACTCCCTCTGGAATAGTTTCCCCTGAATCGTATTGCATAGCCTCACTGTGAGTAAGAGAGACTGACAACAGCAACCTATGGAGAGTAAGAGAGACGACTCCCCTGGGAGGGGACTTTTTACAATTTCTTTATTTTAAGTGCTACGACAGTGCAACCTACATTCAATTAAAGCTTGTGACTTGGACTTTCACTTTTTACACATTTTCTGCCCAATTGGGTGACTTTTTACATTTTTTTTAATTTCAAGTCCTCAGCAAATGAGGACTGTAAGTTTGGGTACACCGATAACATGCGGGTATAGCCGTATTTGTGTACAAATATATAGCCTTCTAGTTAACAATTAACATTCCTCTTATCAATATAACTTTAATCACTATTAACAATCATTGTTAATTACTTACAACAACCCTCTTATCCCTCACACTCATTATTATAATTATTAATTAACTACCATCGCCCTCTAATCCATATTAATAATTAGAATTATATAATCATTCATAATCAATTACAATCGGCATCTTATACGTCACACTAATTATAATTATATCATGCTTATTAACATCATCTTTTGATGCGGTCATCATTTTTACTTGAGTACATTAAAATCTATTACGCATAATTAATACTTCTAAGTCATTATATAATGCAATATAGTTATTTCATTATGCTTATATTAAATTCAAATGACATTACTATTATCTAGAAGTAACCACAATAATTTAATCGTACTATCACTTATTACCTTGATGAATGTAAACTTCATTTAGTCAAACGCCGACATACTTTATTAAAAACCTGACTCATATAATACCTCTAACTTAATTTAAATCTATCCCATTAATAAGTAATTCGCGCCGACGTCGGTGTAGTTTTACCAAAAAAAAGGTGCAGCTTCGCGGCGCCGTCGATGTGGTAGGGTATTCTAAAGGTACTCCGTTTCCTGTCAATGATTTTGTGCATTGTGTGGAATTGTGTAACAAAGTCTCTGTTTTGATTGGTAGTAGGCATGCTAGGCAACACTAACAGTTGTATCTAAAACAAATCGGGTAGTGACTGATCTATATCTGATATTAAAGGCCCATTCAGTGATTTGCTTAAATCCGGATGATCGTAAAAATCATCAAAATTCAGATTTTGGTAGCTTTGTCATTGTCATAGATGTGCTAACTTAGTCAGCTGGTTCAGCCGAAAGCTATTAAGACGAAAATAAGGAATGTACATGAATCTGTAATATGTATATGACAGTATATAAATTAGCTACATGGATATGTATTTGAATGGGGCTTCAACTTCATTAATACTGCTGTTTTCTTCATTTTTTGCCAAATGTTTCATTTCAAAAATGACAATTTGAATGACTTATCCTTCACTTTAAACATGTTTAAGCAATCATAAATAATTTAAATTTTTAGTTTGAAAGTCTCTAAGTTAAAATGGTTTGTTAACATATATTTTACAGGTTTAAAGTAACACATGCAGTGCACAGATAACCTTCAGAGAGTGACCAATCTCAAAGGAGCACTGCAAACACAAGGTTGTTAAATCAAGCAGCTGTTCAAGTAAGTGGCTGCAAATCTTTCGACACTTTGGGACCAAGTTTTGAAAAACAAAACAGTGTTTGACATTAGATGGGCACTTTAAAGATATGGGAACACAAGGGTCTTTACAGCGAAGCTAGAATCCATTTGGATTCTAACAAACGGATTTTAAGAAAATACTTTGGTTTCTTTCTCATTCAAATATTAAATTAACTAGTGTATTTTTAAAACATAATCTACTTAGATTCTTCAAAATTCACATTTACATATGTAAGGGACTTTCAGAGCTGAGAGAATGGATTTTCACTGCATTTCTGACCCTGAACTGAACATTTTATTGAATGTATCTTGCTCTTTTATCTTTATCATTAATTCTGTGTCAGTGTATCTGTGTTCCTTCTTCATTCGGAAGGAGGGTCCCAAATTTACAAAAAGTCAGCGTCAATAAAATTGCGACCCTCCCCCCATACCAGCAACAAAAAATTTATGACCCCCAGTCACCCCACTACCGATATACCTTACCCCCTAAACAGGCTAAAATTGTATTGAAATCAAGTCTATTTGAATAAAATACACAGGTCATTTTGTGACTCCAGTCCCTTCATTTTGGTCATCAAAAATTTTATGACCCCCCCTATTTTTCTTTCCAAAATTGTATAACCCCTCTCCCCGTATATTTGGGAATCTCCCATCCGAAGAAAATGATAGCCCCCTTAGGTGTGTATAAATGTCATATTATTTCTCCATTTTGCATCTTATACAAATTTATATATACATACATATTACCTATGTCTTTCTTTGCCTTGCTTTGCCTTAAATAAGGGGAATGTTTAAGGCAATCTGTCCACGTTCTAGAATTGCAATTGTGTCAGGAGGTAAATAACAGGAAACTGGGTGGGCAACATTTGCCCTCGCCTAGTAAATTATTTTGCCCACCCAGTAAATTTAACTCACCCATTGCCCAAATTATTACATTATCACTCGTACATGTATTAAATGTTTTTAAACTTTTGAAATTTAATCCACACCTTATTAGTTAACAAATTAAAAATATATATTAATATGAGACTTTTCTCTGAAAATCGGTAAAACATATCCAATGGATAAATGTCAACTATAAATCAAGATCTCTGTAAATTGACTTAAGGTCTATGTAAATTGGAGTTTTGACATCTATAAAATGTTTGGAATAATTAGTAGTTTGCTTTATTTTATTTGAGAACTTCAAACCCACGATCCCCAAAAATTTAGGCACATGCTCCCCCTACTCTGTTATTACCTGACTTCTCTACCCAGCTTCTATGCCCCTAGAATACATTATGTGTTTGTTTGTTTGTTTGCTTCTTGTTACTTTCTAAACTGACCTTTCATCTGTGATTCTACCTGGTTCTCTATTATTAAATGTCATTTACTTTAATATGGGAATTGGGAAAACAAAAGGTTTTGTTGGAAAATACATTGTGTCCCAGAAAAAATTACCGAGTAGATAAAATTAAATGTAAGTTGAGAACTAGACATCAAAATCAAAAAAAATTTAAAATGTTAGCGATAGTTTGATCAACAGACGCTTTTTTCATACTCGCTCACCGCTTCCTAAAGTTTGTGTATCTCATTAAATTTAGTCCACATTATTCATTTTATAATCCGACGGTGTTATGTTTTTCATGCTTTCACTGAAGATTTATGACGTTTTGTTTGAGAAATCTTTAATTTCTGTAATTGGAAGCTTTCCAACTTTGATTCTTTAGGTTGTGCAAATATGTTATATTTTAACTTTCCAAAGATCAGTTGAGCCACCCTGTAGGTCAGCATATCATGCATATGGTACTTCAGGGTCGGCCAAGACGGCCATTTACTGCCAAAATGCTAGTAAATGCATCTGCCAAATGCTAGCTAGTAATTAATTTATTGAATACCAATACCATATGGTGGGATACTTGTAACATCTATCAAACATGCCTACCTGGTTAAATACTGGTTACTTTATATTTTTATATTTTTCATTGAAGCTGATTTCTTCTCATAAACAGGTCTAGATTTTAGAACATCAACACGCCGCCAGGGTGCCATTATAGTTGCCCACCAAAAGCTGAGGGAAAAATAAATTAAATTACTCACTCAGTAAATAACCCTTATTTACCTGATATGTGTGTTATTTCTAATTACTTAAATTTACATTAAGTAATTATTTATTATGATATGCAGACAATAATTGGTTTCTTTAAAAAAAATGGTGTCACTTTTTTCTGCTCATAACAGATTAACAGTTGAAGATGGACCACCCCCACCTCTGATATGTCAACATTAGCAGTGGGGTCAAGCAGAAGCTCATCTACATATTATGTAGCTACCCATGTCATGTGACCTGAGCACTGTGATTTAGAAGGTACTTGGCCTATTTGCTAGTTTTTCTTTGTTTTTTGTTTTTGCCATTTTGTCAGTAGTTGGACTGTAACAATCTATGTTTTGTCAACAACTTAAATGTACTCCTGTTGAACATGAGTTGAGTTGTATGCATAGTTTTTGCACAGATATCTGACAACTAACAAAATTTGAGTGATGATATTTTGGTTATGATGACCCAGACATGATTGCCCAGATGTACATGGTATTACATTGTAGCAATGTCTGTCCATCTTTTCTCTGTCTTGTTATGCTGCCAGTCTCTGACACAGTAACAATGGTTGCACAAAAGTGTTTACAAGTACTGTAATACTGAGAATATTAATTTTCATGTAAGGGGAGTAATTCAAATTATTAGCAGAGCATTTGAATACGTTCTTCCTGCATCCATGCATTGTGTTGCAAAGGGAGAATAATATGCCGTAAGTCCATCTACACAAGTGACCAGTTGGTTGAGGGTTGGGAGGGAGCACCATTATAATCATACCACCTTTGTACATTGAGAGTTTAACAGTAATTTTGAACAGTAATAAACATGATAAAGCATTACAAACGTTGGTGATAATGTTATGGTATTTACTAGAAAGTAAAAAGTTTATGGTAGTGTCAGATTTTAAACTCAGAACATCTGATTTTAGCAGAGTTTTTGTTCCACACTCCATGAAAAAGGTCCCTGGAGTCTTACATTTGAAATAAAAATTGCACCTGCACAGTGCACATGCATACCAAATGAAAATTGCATGCTGGTTCCATAAAATAAACACATGTATTTGATTTTATTTCTTTCACTGTTTTTTTACCAGGAGAATGGCAACATCAAATCCTCTTCCTCTACCTACTGATGGCAGCCCAGGGTTGCTGAACTTGAATCTCACAGCCAACTTCAAATCAGGTCATCCAAGTGAGTTTGATCGCAAGCAAGCCAAATGCAAGCTTGAACTTCTCAACGACAATCTTGCTGAGAGCCTGACACGACCACATCGATTCGCAATTAAGAACTTCATTGCGATTCTCACCTTCCAACTTGGGGATGAGTTTACAGCCACAGAAATTCTAGAGGAACTGCTCGAGGAAGATGAACACAACACAAATGCTCTTCAAGATCTAGCTCAAATCTACAATAAGTACCACAGGAAAGATGATTCTCAAAGATGTGTGGAAAAACTGAAGAAGGAATTGGACAAGATCGGCAATGGGGATGATGGAGATGAAAGTCGCATCGGATATGCTCGTTTGCTTGCAGGTAAAGCTCTAGCTTGGGGATTTGATCTCCATCCTGACACAAAAGGTACACATAGGTTGGATACTTCCATAGAGTTGTATGAAAAGGCATTAAAAATAGCCGGAGACTTAATAGATGTAGAAGAAAAAAATGATTGGTTGTACTATCTAGCCCTAGATTATACACGTTTAAATAACATCAAGAAGATGAAAGAGGAAGAGAGTTACAGAAACACCTTTGAAAAGGCACTCCAGTGTATTGTACCCAATAACAATTCTAAAGATGGTCAAAGAAAGTCAGGCTCATGGTGTCTGTTGGGGAATTTATTTTCACAACGTCCTCAAAACTTTGCTACCACTATCCCTGTCATTGTTAATGAGTTTGATCTTCAGCGTTATTGGAAAAACCCAGAGTTGTGTTTTCTTAAAGCACTTGAGTTCAATGATAGAAATGTGATTGCGCGGAACAGACTAGCAAAATTGTATTACAATGACCAGAAAGAGAAAGAAGCCCTAGATCAGCTTAATATGTCCTTGCAGATTAATTCAGGCCCATCCAACCATGATGCTTATCGGTGTAGAGCTCGAATAAATAGGGTTAAATTCAACAAACAGCTCAGACTGAAATCGCAGCCAGACAAAAACCTCCTCCGCCAAGCAGTAGATGACCTTAATATGTGCATCAAATCAAACCCCTATGTAGTTGACATGATACACTTAGCAGAAGTGCATCACAAGCTGTCGTGGAAGGATGGTGAGGATCATGAGAGCAAAGGCCTCTTCAAAGCCTTGCATTGGTGTACCAAAGCTGAAACGTGTCAAGATGGTGCTCTGAGACCTGAATTACATCAACGCAGAGCTCTTGTTTTACAAGATATGGGAGATCATGAAAATGCCCTGAAATGCTTCATGCAAGCCATGGACTTTGAGAACAAGGGCACGAAGTATAACAGAAATTTCCTTTATATGTACAGCAGTATGTTGAAGAAGTTTCACACATCGAAAGAGAAACCAAATCATCTACTGCAACAGTTGGCTTACTGGTTTGTGGAAGGCATGGTGAAATATGAGAATACTAACATCAAGGTTAGTTACTTTGTCAAAAAGTACCCACAAGAAATGCTGAAGGTCATTGAAGTTCTGGCTAACTCAGAGGAAATGGTCCAATTAAAGCTTGCTCAGAATTGCCTGAAAGCTTTTAGGGACATCCGAGTTCAGTGTGATGCAATGCTACTTGGCAGTCTTGAGACGGCAACATCAAATGCCATTGAGGAATGTGAGAAAGCAACTCCAAAAAGCCCTTCAGCCTCAAAACGTGTGGCCAAAGCAAATTTAACTCTGGACACATCTCCATCGAAAAATACAGCTTCATCTGATGCAGGTTCATTGTCAGATCCCATTCTGTTGGAAGGACTCTCCCTAGACCAGAAATCCCACATGACATCACAGGTTGAGCAAGAAGTAGGACATTGTCAAGTACCAGAGACCAAAGAACCTGACCATGGTACAAGTTGTAGTTCTACCACAGAAGCAAACACCTCCTCTTCTGATACATCTGAGGCAATGCACACACACTCACAGAGTGCTGCAGGAGGAACAGAAGTGTCTTCCCCCTCTCAGCTTCCTCCACTCAGCCCTGATAGAACACCCTTATCCAAATTATTAAATACAACCAATGATGAACCATGTAACACAGGAGCTACAGAGCAAGTTCCTTCCCAATCTTGTGGAATTCCAGCAGCTCAGACCCGCCCCTCATCAACAGCACAAAGTCCAGGAGCATCTTCAAGTTTCCCTCAATCAACGTCATCTGTGACCCAAATGTCTAAACCTGCAAGTACACCTGGATCATACCGATTTGGTTTGACAGTTGAATCACCAGATGAATCATCTGAACAAAAGGTGGAAAGAGCATTTGCTATAAGAGAAGAAAACATAACATACTATGCTGTGTTTGATGCTGTGAAACGTATTTTGGACCTGACAGACCTGCGCCTTCAAGAAATTGGTGATCCCCCTGATTCTCCACTACACACAGATTTCAAGTATGATTTCTATGCGATTTATGATCAAGAATGCAAAAAGACAAGAGATTTTGTGTTCTATCATCTACGATCTCAGCTAGAAGAGGGCAAACTTCCATTGAAAGGGTGTATACAAGAAAGGGACTTCATAGTTGGAAAAGAGATCATTGAAAACATGGCTAATGCTATTAGGCATAGCGCAAGAGTGATAATACTAATATCATCAGGATTCTTCAGCAATGGATGGTGTAAACAAGCTCAAAGATTGGCCTTTCTTCCCAAGCACTGTGACAAAGTTTTTCCAATACAACTTGAAGATGTAGTCCTCCCAGAACAATATGATGCCATTCATTGTGTGGATGCAAGGAAAACCATCAACTGGGGTGTGATAAGAAAACAACTGGAACCACCTGGTTTGCCTACTCCACCTTGCCAAACCCACACGCCTCAACACTTTACGGAAAAGTGCTGACCGCTTTGGCCCAGGACACACTATAACTAACCATTATAACATTCAGGGATGTAACTTTATAGAAGCACAGAACCCTAATCAGTCCACATGTAGAAAATGCCATCGCAACCAGGATGAGCCAAAAGTTTTAATACGGTGAACCAAATCAATTATTTTACAGAGCAAACTAATTACTTAGGTGACAAAAGGACTTGAACTCCCATAGACACCAGCATATATCACTGCATATTACTGCCATGAGAACTGACAAGTTCTTATGACAGTCAAACAGCTAGCATGATCAGCTACCATATAGAACAGTGAGTCTGACTGTCGAAAAGTAGGAGGAGCATTTGCTATTAAAGAAAACATAACATAATGGCTGCCAAATGAACTTATATTAATTCAATGTTGCCAATTTAAATGTTGGGCTATATAAAGGTGGTGAAAGCGTGTTAAAAACGTTTTGCATGCAAAACTGCAACCAACAATGAACATTTTTAAAATGTTGTCAAAATTTTATTGTAAAATATTTCTGTTCAAACATTATTGCAAAATATATTGTCAACACTTTGTTATTTAAAAATAACATTACATGTAATGGTATGGTAAAAGCAGCAAAACTTTAAAAATGCTTCATTTTTATTAAAAGGTTTTGTACCCTTTCTATACCTTTTTAAGCATATTTAAACGTTTCAGTAAAACGTTTTTGTTTTGCTGGTCCACATATTTGTAGCTTTTTGTATGCATTTACATGCAAAGGGAAGTAATTACATGCGTGATATAAGTTTATATTATCTACTTCATATTGCAATTTGTATAAAATAACCATACTAATACTCAGAGATACAGGCTGTATCAAAATGATTGGTATTATGGTACCCATCAGCTTTCATGTTTAGGGGCTGTGCAATAATTATGGGTCCTGGGGGATGGTAAAATTGGGAGGACATGAAATTTTTGGCAAACCGAAAGGGGGAAAAGTAATTTTTGGCCAGCTGAGGGAGGGGGGGGCAAGCAATTTTTGGCACACATTCATGGGGTGCCTTTTAAATAAAATGCTCTAAAAAGGCTTAGGAAAACAGTACGGAAACGCTTTAATATGCAAATTTTCCTGTTCGCTGCGCTCGCAACATATATCTAGACCATTTAAAGTTTGCAAATTGGCATGTGCAAAAGGGGGGGCAAAGATTTTTTGGCGGGCCGAGAGGGGGGCAAGTGATATTTGGTGGGCCGAGGGGAGGGGCAAGCAATTTTGGCACGCCGCTTAAAATTCCCCCCCCCTGGAGCCTCATAATTATTGCATAATTATTGCACAGCTCCTTATTGACAAGTCTGCTGCTTCCAAATTTGATCATATTGAAATGGTCACAAATAGTTCACAACCTTTCACAACATTTATCTACAAATTAGGTGCATCTTATGCTGCATTTTGGTATTCCAGTCTTTCTAGAACTTAAACTGATGGGTACCAATCATTTTGATACAGCCTGTATTTGTCTCAATTTTTATGCAGAACCAATGATATGACGCGTGATGATTATCTACTTTATATGTAAATTAAACAATGGTTCATTTTAACCATTACATAGAGAAAAGTATAAGTGGTATTTATTGTATGAGATAAATGTGAAAAAAATACTACTAAGTGCTTTACTCTGAAGTCAGCAACATCAGTGTTGTTGACTGATGACTGACATTTGATTGGGAACAGGAAGCTTGTTATTGGTACCATGTTCAACATAATTAGCTGGACGGTAGCTCATCACACTGCCTTGCGTTATTTTTATCACTGAAAATATCAATTCACTTGCTCAGATTTCTGAATTAACATCAGCTGCTAATGTATTCACTGTATTTAGAGCTTTTATCTATTTAAGCCATTGAAAAGGTAACTTTTAAGATAAAGATAGTAAAGTTAAGATAATACAGATAAAGTTATTAAAGATAATCAGTGAAGTTATTTTAAGTATTAAAATAATGTGAAATAACTTTATAAATGTAACAAGGAAAACTACTTTCCATCTCATTTTTTGTTGAGAATCACAATAGGGAAACAATAATGCGTGTGATATTTATATTGTACTTAATAATAATGTACTGCAATAATATTTTTTATAGCCATCACAAAAAAAAATACTAGAAGCATTTGTTCATTGTCTGGGGCAATAAAAATGTATCTGTGATGACTTTTCTTTACTGAAGGTATTAATTAGAATTTGTATAGCAGCAAAATATACCTGTATTAAAATAAGGGTGTACAATGTAGGTTTCATCATAAGTTTACCTCTCAGATATGTCAAAACTAATTAATAATATAGTACTAATTATAGCCTAATAAATGCATATATCATATATGAGAGTGAAATTGCACAAAATAATGCACACATGTTGAGATGTTGATGCGTCTAATTCGCAAGACCCGCAGGGGGACTGCAATGGACACATCAACATTTCAGTAGAAGCTAGTGCATTATTTTGTACAATTTCTCGAGCAACAAGTGATATGCATTTTATTAACCTCTTATTATTTTTGCTATTTTTGTTGAAAAATTTACTAAAAACTTTGGAAAATGCAAGCAAATATTATGCATCAACCCACAAGAAAAATGAAAGCATTGCTACATGTATGTGGAGCGTGCGCCGGAGTGTGCGCCTGTGCAATTATACAATTTTTATACACACCTCATATTTTACTAACGTTTGCTCTGATTGGTTCTCACTATTTAGGAGTGTATGAAAGTACTTTCAATTACTGTAGCCTCTTGCAACATCTTTTATAGAACTTATTTCTATTACAGGCACTATCAGTGATCTCTGAAAAATTAGGAATAGGGTTGAAAGTAAATGATAAGTCATTCAAATTGTCATCAGGAGTTTTTACATTTGAAAAAAATTGGCAAAAAGAAAGAAAACGGCTGTGTTGAAGCTCTGTTCAGTTTTATGTAGAGCTACAAGTGTCTGTACAGAGAGACAACTCCAACATTGACTTTAAATGTTACCGTTTATAGGTATGGTAGTGTGGTATGTCAGCATGCCTACATGTGTCGATTAAATTTTCAACGATTTTTGAGATTATCTGAATCTAGTGAATCACTGATTGTGCTTCATTCCATAGATTAATGCTTTATATGATAAGCTTTAAACAGTAATAATTGAATATTTTGTTTGCTTGTAAAGCATTATTATATGTTCTGTGGGGACAAATGTTTATTTACAAAGATGTTTTGAAGTGCCATTTTTTTCAATATCATATGCAGCTGCAAGGTACAGGGATGTTATAAATACAAAATAAAGTCACAACATAATATAAGGCATGATTGATAAAAACTATTGTATAGGCACCATAGTGCAGCTGAAGGCAATTCTATAATTATGATACATGCCAATAATAGCATGTGCGTCAAATTATATTATGTATTCCCATGTTGGATATAATACAAAAACTAAACTGGACTCAAAAAGAAACTTGTAATTTTTCACATGGTCATATCTGGAAAATCTGTCCATTAAAATGAACCAAAATAACACACATGATTACTTCAATACTCTGCTATATTAAATGACATGACAATATTGCAAACAGTTATCTTACCGACCATAACTGAAAAATGAAATGGAACTGAACCACTTGCTGTATCACATGTCACAGCCTGATAAGAGTTTAAAGCATGTGAAGAAGTCCAAACAAATGAAGGTATTCGTGAGAGGGTGTTTGGGCGTACGGGGGCGTATGTGTCCATGTTCGCCTATGTCAGGGTGTATTTATGTTCGTTGGGTACTAATGTTATTTTTGTGGGACGTACATTCCTGAGACAGAAATGTCCACATTGCTGTTACAATTGCTTTACACACTTATCAAATGAGTTGTGCGGGTCCAAAAGCTGTTCCATGTCAGTGCATTTTGCTGTTCTGTCAGTTGGTTAACTGAGTCTGCTTGGTTACTGACATGTGTTTAGAGTAAAGTATAATCATGTGTGTAATTTTGGTTCATTTTGGTGGCCAAGATGTTAAAATATGACCTTGTGAAAAAATTTTGAGCCCAGTTTATATATCAGAACATCTCTTCGGATCAGAATGATGGAACCCTTCAGATTCAGTTTCGATCAAATGATACACAACATGATCCGAAAGCAACAGTACAGTGTAGATCCACTCAAAATGACCTGATACATTTATTTAGCTTAGACTATTTTAGAATTATAAATCATAGTCCTTTTTAAGTGGATCTAATGTTGCATTTGCTAGCAGGTCATGAGTGAGGTGTTCCATGTATAATGGGTATTTGATCAACTGTGCATACTGCATACAAAAGTATTGTTATATACGTTGAATTAAGAGGTCATTTCTTCACATTCATTTTTTAACATATTGGGCTTTTTAACTAATTAACCTCATGAGAACTACATGTACCTGCCGATTGGCCAAAAAGAAGTTTTCATTATAAATTGGCCCATGCAATCAGCAACATAATGTTAGAATGATTTCACCGCTCCAAAAAATTGGGGTGAATTATTTGCAAAGCTCCATTCTGATTGGTGAGTAAATTGAAGATATCATGTTATTGACCAATCAGAGGCAATGTTAGATGAGCAGGTAGTGCAGTAAGTGCACAGGGGGTTTAACTAACAAAACATGGCAAACGCAGTGTCTGTACAATATATTACACTCTAATGACAGCCTATTCATTTTTTATGCCTCCACCGCGAGGCATACTGTTTTTGCAATGTCCGTCCTTCCGTCCATCCGTGCTTCCGTCCGGATGCCATATCTCAGGCATGGATGGGCGGATTGACTTCAGATTTTCAGGATAGGTGGGTCATGGTCAAAAACTCTGGCTACTTTTTTTTGGGTGAGGTTCAAGGTCATATACTGAGGTAAAAGGTCATTTGAGGTCAGGGGGCTCATTTTCCTTATTTACCTCTTTTCTCTGAGACTAGGGGTCGCATGTTCTTCAAACTTGGTGGGTGGGTGCATCTTGACCCCAGGCAGAACAAGTTTGTATTGGTTAGTGGGTCAAGGTCACCTGAGGTCATGCAGGGGTCATTTGAGGTCAAATTAGCAAAACTGTCATATGGCCATGAAACTTGGTAGGTAGGTACAGTCAACATTTAGAGCCGAATTTTTGGAGGGTCATTTTGGGGTCATCCGGGGTCACCCAGGGGTCATCTGAGGTCAAATTAGTAAAAACTGTCGTATGGGCATGAAATTTGGTGGGTACAGTCAATATATAGAGCCAAATTTTTGGAAGGTCATGTCGGGGTCATCCGAGGTCATCCAGGGGTCATCTGAGGTCAAATTAGTAAAAACTGTTGGATGGGCATGAAACTTGGTGGGTACTGTCAACATTTAGAGCCAAATTTTTGGAAGGTCATTTTGGGGTCACCAGGGGTCATCTGAGTCCCTCGCGACATGCAAAAAATGGGGTGGTGAAAACTGTCATATGGGCAAGAAACTTGGTGGGTACAGTCAACATTTAGAGCCAAATTTTGGGAGGTCATTTTGGGGTCACCAGGGGTCATTTGAGGTCAAATTAGTTAAAACTATCATATGGGCATGAAACTTAGTGAGTACAGTCAACATTTAGAGCCAAATTTTTTGGACATCATTTTGGGGTCACCCAGGGGTCATCTGAGGTCGAATTAGTAAAAACTGTTGGATGGGCATGAAACTTGGTGGGTACAGTCAACATTTAGAGCCAAATTTTTGGAAGGTCATTTTGGGGTCACCAGGGGTCATCTGAGGTCAAATTGGTAAAAACTCATACGTACATGAAACTTGGTGGGTACAGTCAACATTTAGAGCCAAATATTTGGAAGGTCATTTTGGGGTCATCAGGGGTCACCCAGCTTTGTATCAACTTGTGAATATGTGCCACATCACTCCCTTTAGTGGAGGCATCACGGTCGACGCTTGGCGTCGAAAACCGGGACATCCGAGAACCGCGATCCATCTAGTTTTGAATAGAAAGTCTATTCATTTTTTTTTAAATAGAAACTCATCAATTTGAATAGATCCCTAGCATTTTTAAATCGAATCATATCGTTTGATGCGATTTAGTATCAACATCGCAGAAAACTTTGAATCGACACACTCATCAAAATGACGTCAACGATAATGAGGGATTTCATTGGTCAAAAATACACGCGCTGCTGTATCCGGGGTCTTTTGCTTCTTGGTCGGCCGCCATTACACATTTGTACAGTACGGTGGGGACATAGGCACTAGTAAGAAATCCACTTTTATTGATATATTAATCTAGCATCTGTATTTTTGTGTTCATTATGTTTTAAAAGTACGTTGGAATCTCAGTTGAAATAATAGGAAACAAAACCACGGGTGAAGAACACATGGCAAACGTTATTTAACACCATAGATTTTATATTTTCAAGCAAATACATTATAATTTTCTGCCATCCTCTTTTAAGACGTAATTTTATAGATAATTTCTGTAATACGTGTCACCATGCTATCAAATACACTCGATGGCTATTTAACACCACAGTGTTGAGTCGTATAGTGTTCCTCTCTTAGCGTGAAGCGGACAAGAGATGACGCATTTCCCCAAATTAACATGACTAGAATTTTAACCAGATTCTAGTCAAATAGATTCAAATAAATCGAATGGATTCTAATCAACTGTAACTAGTAAACTATTCATTTTCTGACAAGTAACCTCTTCATTTTTGAATAGAATTTGGATCATTTATTTGAATAGAATTTTCTATTAATTTTGAATAGATTCTCTTAAGTGCCCGGCGTACATGTTTACCTATTCAAATTTGAATAGATTCTATTCATTTTTAAATAGGTATTTTGTCTCGCCTGATAAGGCAGGAGACTATATAATCACTTTTCCGTATGTATGTGTGTAGGGGTGTGTATGTGTGTGTGTATGTGACAAATTTGGTTAAAGTTTTGGTTAAAGTTTGCTTTCCGCCTATTTTCTCGCACACTAGGAGTCGCACGTTCCTCAAACTTGGTGGGTGGGTGCATCTTGACCCAAGACAGAACCGGTTTGTATTGGTTAGTGGGTCAAGGTCACTGAGGTCATGTAGGGGTCATCTGAGGTCAAATGAGTAAAAACTGTCGTATGGGCATGAAACTTGGTTGGTACAGTCAACATTTAAAGCCAAATTTTTGGAAGGTCATTTCAAGGTCACCAGGGGTCATCTGAGGTCAAATTCGTAAAAACTGTTGTATGGGCATGAAACTTGGTGGGTACAGTCAACATTTAAAGCCAAATCTTTGGAAGGTCATTTCGAGGTCACCAGGGGTCATCTGAGGTCAAATTAGTAAAAACTGTTGTACGGGCATGAAACTTGGTGGGTACAGTCAACATTTAAAGCCAAAATTTTGGAAGGTCATTTTAAGGTCACCAGGGGTCATCTGAGGTCAAATTTAGTAAAAACTGTTGTACGGGCATGAAACTTGGTGGGTACAGTCAACCTTCAAAGCCAAATTTTGGAAGGTCATTTCAAGGTCACCAGGGTCATCTGAGGTCAAATTTAGTACAAACTGTTGTACGGGCATGAAACTTGGGGTACAGTCAACATTTAAAGCCCAATTTTTGGAAGGTCATTTCGAGGTCACCAGGGGTCATCTGAGGTCAAATTAGTAAAAACTGTTGTACGGGCATGAATCTTGGTGGGTACAGTCAACATTTAAAGCCAAATTTTTGGAAGGTCATTTCGAGGTCACCAGGGGTCATCTGTGGTCAAATTAGTAAAAACTGTTGTATGGGCATGAAACTTGGTGGGTACAGTCAACATTTTAAAGCCAAATTTTTGGAAGGTCATTTCGAGGCCACCAGGGGTCATCTGAGGTCAAATTAGTAAAAAATTTCAGATAGGCATGAAATTTGGTGGGTACAGTCAACATTTAGAGCCAAATTTTTGGAAAGTCATTTCAGGGTCACCAGGGGTCATCTGAGGTCAAATTAGTAAAAACTGTTGCATGGGCATGAAACTTGGTGGGTACAGTCACCATCAGCCAGATAATCATGCCCAGCCGATAACTGCCAAATTCATTTACCTCTACCAAAAATAATCGCAAAAGCAGGTGGTCGCGAAAGCAGGCGAGACTCGTGGTTCGAGAACCGCCTTGTTTAGAGTGTATAGCTTATCCAACATATTAACCCCTATATGCAGGTACAAGTACAACGTTGTCAATAAAATGGAAAAATAATGAATTATTTCTGTGAAATGACATTCTGATGCAGCTTAGGCCTAAAAAAATTGTTTAATTGGTGTTACCCGACCGACCCTAAAAATTTTTAAATCGCGATTTTCAGCTTAAAATGTGTGTATAAAAAAAATTATTTAAAAAAAAAATGCCGACCGACCTACCCTCATTTGTTTTTTATGTTACGCCAATCAAACAATTTTTTTTAGGTATTAGTTAAGTGGAACAATTCTATTTGTTTTCAGGAAATTTCATGAAGACACTTTACCAGTCTTAATTTTCATAATTTTGTCAGTTATGCCATTGTCATGGGACAGTATTCATGTTGGAGGTTTCATCGGTTTAATGCTGCATATTTTTATGGAGTGTCTTTATCTGTTGTGGTAAATTTTGTAGAAGAGTGATGTTCATTTGTCAGGTGTAGAAGCTGGTATTGGTGTTGTCAGTAATTGTGATTATTTGTATAAATTTCTATAAAATAAACATATGTGCAAACATGTTAGGGCCAATAAAAGTGGATTCCTTGGTTCCTTTTTAATCAAATTTAATCATTCCCTTGCCATGTTCCTTATACAGAAATTAATTTTGCACAAAACTTTAAAATGTATGGCAAATTGTTACAAGGTATTTCAACTGCTCATTGCCAGAAGTGGGTAAGTGCAATAGCTGCCCTGTGAACATTTGGTAATTAACACACATTATATATTGTACTTATCTACAAATGGCAGCTATTGCACATACCCACTCCTGGCACTGAGCAGTCGATTGCTGTAGGTATTAGCCAGTATAATGGGCCATTCCATTTGAAATCCATACACCCCCTATGGAAGACATCTGAATCTTCCATACAGGGGGTGGTTCATGTAACCCCATTTGAAATTCACACTCCCTGAGTGGAGGATCATTAATTCAGGTCATGTCTTCCATAGGGGCCAGGGGGTGTTTGGATTTCAACTGGAGTAGCCCAATATGTCAAATAACGAATACATTAATGAATAGTCTCCTCCTCCTTTATTATGGGGGAGGGGGTACTCAGTACAAATGATCATACAGGGATGTGCTGCTATAAATATGGATCTCATTAGGCTATTCCATTTAAAATCCACACTACCCCTGAAGAAGATTTAGCTAAAGTCTTCCACAGAGGGAGTATGAGTTTCAAATAGAATAGAAAATAGAATAGACATTAGTAGTTGGGCAACGTCCATTTGAAATACTCACTCCAGTTGTGTAAAGCCATATTACAGGGGGAGTATGAGTTTCAAAATGATTTACCCTAACCAATTACATTTGAAATCTTACTCCCCCTGTGGAATATATTTCCAATATCTTCCACAGGGTAGTGTGGATTTCAACTGGAATAGCCTATTGTCGGGCCTCTGGTATTTAACAAAGGCCTCCTGTTACCCGTCCTGTTAATAAATTTTACATAAAAATAGGAAATATTTTCGACATTTTCAGGGAAAAAACACCTCATTTTCACCAATTGGGAACAAAATTGTTAATTTTTGAAGAAAAAAAATGAAACAACTTCACGAAATTGTGTTAAATTTTGCCAAATATCTTTGCTTCATCCATACCCAAACAAAACTTGAGTACCCCCATGTATGAAACAGGACACACTACTTTCATTAGCCTTATAGGTCAAGATTAAGTGCTTCAGTGCTGATTTTTATTGTGTTATTACATATTTTATGGTATTTTTTTGATCACAAACAACATCAAACCAGTGTATAAATGTTGCAATATCGTCATAAAAAAAACGCGTGAATGTAAATGGAGAACTCTAATCTTGTTATAAAAATAAATTTCATATTCGTGTTATCAGATTATGTTGTTGCTTTGATTCTCAAACGGTGTTTTTAGGCTAGTCAAATTAAGAAAAATAAGCAGTTAACTCACCACTAATTAATTGCAACAGAACCCATTTTAATCACTATTCATTTCAGAAAAGCATATTTAATAACACATCAAAAGTCTTTGAAAATCCAAGTGTGGAACAGTGCTTAATTTGCATAAATGCAAAATGGCCACTTATGCAAGGGGTGAAATTTAAAAGTTAGTCAAATCTTTTTGAAAACCATAGGCCTACCAATGTATTGCTCTCACCATAAGGATTCAGGATGGGTCTCCGATATACAGTTCTCGAGTTTAGGTAAAAAGGTAAACGGTCCACAGTTGAAAAATGCTCCAATTTTAATACAATTGGTCTCAAATTATCATACTGCAGTTACTGTCCGTTTTCCTATACACAATACACAGTGCTCTCACCATTGTCGCGTGACCTCTACAAATGATGTATGTTGGGAGAATGGACACTTGCCTAGTTAACATCACTGTGTGAAAAATAACCAGCCAATATTTTATTTATTCTCCAAAACTTCTAGCAAATATATTTCTCTAACATGACCTAAAATTACAGCTAGGTTAGATGTTCAGAAATGGTCGCACTTTTGTAAAATATGAGTGAGGGCAAGGCATAGCTAGCCAACTCCCCGTGTTAATTGAATGGAGATTTGACCGAAAATATTGGTATCGGACCGCTCACTTCTGAAGGATGCCACAAAAACGGTAAAAGCTACATTTAAATTATTCTAAATAGGTTCTAGAAAATAAAGTTTTGTAACATGTCCTAAATTTTTAGATAATTTAGATGTTTGGAGAGGTCGCACTTTTGTGTTTTAGGAAGGATATGTAAACGACAGATAACACCAAAAATATGAAGAAATTATTTCCAAACCGTGTTAAGTCAACAATCATTATGTTGCTCATTTTGAAGAATGCTGGTTAACAAAAAGCAGGTCTTTGTCTCATTTCGTGAACAAAAGTACACATACCATTGTTTCCTTTCGTTTCCTTTATAATCGGTTACCCAACTGAAGCTATAATACGCAAACTTTATTGCGATATCGCACATGAAAACAGTCACATGTGCACAGCCAGAGAAGATCCGATTTAATGAGCTGTTTCAATGAGTGTTATCTTGGTTTAATAGCTTTTAATGGGGTTAAGTCCTGCAAAGGTCGAGATGAATTCTACTGTAGACATGACTGCATCATGTTCCTTTGGCAAAAAATGAATCAAATTGAGAAAAGTTGCATTGTTTTGAATGTGTTTTATTTTTCAAGGTAACAAACCCTCTGAGATATGGCCAACTGTTCTTTTTGTTGAATATTCATACAAGTGGAGTGTAATCTGAGACTATTTTTATCAAAATCGGAGAATTTGTCAATTTTTGTCCCCTGTAGAACCAAATTTTGATATTTGACCTTTCCCCTATAACTCAGGAACTGTACATCAGAGATAGGTCAAGCTACTTTTTCTGAATCCTTATGACGAGAGAACTTGGGGGGGGGGGGGATTTTCGTGGACTTTTGATGTGTTGCTAAGTATGCTTTTCTGAAATGAATGAAGCTTTAATGGATTCTGTTGTAATTAGTGGTGTGTGATCTCATACTTTGACTGGCCTATTTCTCAATCAATGTGTTTGAGTTTGCATCTGATTTTGATATTATTTAAGAAAGTGCTGAAGCGTGTGCTAAAAAATGTTGCACCATATCATGATCATATCATGCACCTCATACTGACCATATATACTGCTGTCGAATCGCTGACAAATATAAACCGGTCCAGTGTGTGACCAATGACGTAATCAACATTCAATTTTTGCTGTTATAAGTAGAGTTTCAAGTAAATGTGTCAGATACGTGCTATATTCGCCACTTGCACGGTTCCGCCATTATGCACTATGTGCGGGGAGAGCCTCGAACTGGCAGCATACATGAATGGGAATTGAACCAGTCATAACATTCTGTGTAAGGTTACGTAATTCTTCCTTTCATGGATGCTGCCAGTTCGAGGCTCTCCCCGCATATAGTGCATAATGGCGGAACCGTGCAAGTGGCGAATGACCGCCGTATAAGACCTCTAAAATATATGTCCTTGCGCCATGCCGGACATACATACGTCCTTTTTGCTGTTTTGTCACTTAAGGGTACTCAAAGTATTATTGGTCGAAGCAGCAAAAAAATATCGATTTTCATCGTCTAAATCAATATATTATTGAAAAATAACACTTTGATGTTTTGCAATAGTTCATTCTACAAATCATATACTATCGCATCGGACCCATAGACTGGTATGACAAACATCTGGATAGCCTTATCTCCAAGACCAAAGCTAACCTCTGTGTTCTGGCTGGAGACTTAAACTGTCAGTGTCATCACCATGAAAGGCTGGCCAGTAGGTCTCCCACTGATGCCGAAGGGAAAGCAGCCTTCAACCTATGCTGTGCTCACGACCTTACGCAAGCTGTTGACAAGCCAACCCACAAACTTCGAAACCACCTGGATCTCATAATCACTGATGCTCCAAACATGTTTTCTCCGATCACCATCGACCACGTCATTGGCAGCTTCACAGGGGACCCCCCCGCGACTTCGCAGCCATTGAGTAGCGCTTTGCAGTTTTCTTTTATTTCACGTGGCGCTCTTCAGACCATTACCTGGTCCAGACGATGTTGAAAGCTTCCACACTATCTGAAAACCTTCCACGACGTGTCTGGCTGTACAAGAAAGCTAACTGTGATGCCTTGAGAAATGAGCTGGACGGTGCGCCCTGGGACCGCCTTCTCACCAAAGATGACCCTGAAGGGCTTGCAATAATGTCAACAACACAATCACTGATGCCATGCAGCGATTCATACCACAGAAATCTGCACCCTCATTTGTCGACTATCCTGCGTGGTGGAATGAGTAATGTGAAACGATTCTTGAGCAGTGTTGAGAGAAAGAACAAAACATGGAAAGGTCTGCAGTCTCCTGAAGCTCGCCTTGATTATAACAGAGCAAGGAATGGGTATACCACAATATCCAGGAAGGCCTGCTCTCTTCACAAAGCTAGGGTCAGAGGAACGATGACAGACGAGCTCCAAACTGGCTCGAAATCTTGGTGGTGGACAGCACGCCGACTGATGGAAAAGGGTGGACAATCTGAAATCCCAGTCCTAAAATCTGAAGGCCAAACTTTCATCACTGCCCAGGAAAGATAGAGTGTTTCGCTTCCTTCTTCAGTGACAAGTCAACCATTACTGAAACTGAAAATAGCAAGCAATTCCATACCTTCCTTCGAGGACCGACCAAATGCTTGAGTTTGATTTTCTTGCCTAAGAAAGTAAGAAAACAGCTAACCAAACTGGATAACAACAAAGCGTCTGGGCCTGATGGGATCCCGCTCAAGTTCTTAGAACTTAACTGCAGCAGCTGAACTGGCCACTCCTCTGGCACTGCTCTTCCAGCTCTGTTTTAACAGCGGACACATGCCAGCCCAATGGAAAGTTGCTGATGTGGTCCCATGTTTCACGAAAGGGGACAAACACTCTCCGAGCAACTACCTCCTCCCTGTACTCTCCAAGATCATGGAGAGATTTAGTCAACAAGACTATGTGAAAAGATCTCAGTTAGATCAAATCCCAAGATCTAACCTTGTTAGTCATGAGTGGTCCTTCATTCCATCTGCGGCCCGTGCGTGGAATGCACTCCCGCCTCACATTCCATGAATTGTGAAATGGACCAGCTTCAAAAAGGAGGTAATAGCTATCTAGGCGCCAACCCGTCAGCTTAATCATAATCATAATCATAATGATAACAGCTGTTAATGTCTTGATATGTCTTGACATAAAAGTACCGTCGGATCCGTAGCGGTCGCTGCGGGATAAGGAATTCAATTTTGCAGTGTTGGTGTCTTTGAAGCAGGTTCAAGTTTGACCCCTATTTTGACCTGTAACCCCTCTGTGAGCTTAACCTTTGAGGGCGCTCATCTTAAAATAATGCCAGAAAGGGTATTTCCATCCACACCAAAAAAAAATCAAAATTTGAAAAATTGTGTTCGAAAACCAATTTTGGACACTTTTGATGTCCAAACGATTTTCGGGAAAAAGCGTCATGACATCAAAAGTGTTCGAAACCGATTTCGGACACTTTTGATGTCCAAACGATTTTCGGGAAAAAGCGTCTTGACATCAAAAGTGTTCGAAACCGATTTCGACACTTTTGATGTCCAAACGATTTTCGGGGAAAAAGCGTCTTGACAACAAAAGTGTTCGGAAACCGATTTCGGACACTTTTGATGTCCAAACGATTTTCGGGGAAAAAGTGTCTTGACATCAAAAGTGTTCGGAAACAGATTTCGGACACTTTTGATGTCCAAACGATTTTCGGGAAGAAAGCGTCTTGACATCAAAAGTGTTCGGAAACCGATTTCGGACACGTTTGATGTCCAAACGATTTTCGGGAAGAAAGCGTCTTGACATCGAAAGTGTTCGGCAACCGCTTTCGGACACGTTTGATGTCCAAACGATTTTCGGGAAAAAAGCGTCTTGACATCAAAAGTGTTCGGAAACCGATTTCGGACACTTTTGATGTCCAAACGATTTTCGGGAAAAAAGCGTCTTGACATCAAAAGTGTTCGAAACTCATTTCGGACACTTTTGATGTCCAAACGATTTTCGGGGAAAAAGCGTCTTGACATCAAAAGTGTTCGTAAACCGATTTCGGACACTTTTGATGTCCAAACGATTTTCGGGGAAAAAGCGTCTTGACATCAAAAGTGTTCGAAACCGATTTCGACACTTTTGATGTCCAAACGATTTTCGGGGAAAAGCGTCTTGACATCAAAAGTGTTCGAAACCGATTTCGACACTTTTGATGTCCAAACGATTTTCGGGAAAAAGCGTCTTGACATCAAAAGTGTTCGAAACTCGATTTCGGACACTTTTGATGTCCAAACGATTTTCGGAAAAAAAGCGTCTTGACATCAAAAGTGTTCGGAAACCGATTTCGGACACTTTTGATGTCCACACGATTTTCGGGAAAAAAAGCGCCTTGACATCAAGTGTTAAATCCCCTAATTTCCCTTAATTCTTGTCAATTTCCCTTAATTCACCAGAATTTCCCTTAATTCTCTTCAATTTCCCTTAACTTTCCTCAATGTTCCCAATTTCCCCTCAATTTCCCCTCATTTTCCCAAATGTCCCTTAACTGCCCTCTATTTTCCCAAATTTCCCTTAACTGCCCTCTATTTTCCCAAATGTCCCTTAATTCTTGTCAATTTCCCTTAATTCACCTGAATTTCCCTTAATTCTGTTCAATTTCCCTTAACTTCCCTCAATGTTCCCAATTTTCCCTCAATTTCCCCTCATTTTCCCTTAAATTCCCTCTATTTTCCCAAATTTCCCTTAATTCACCTGAATTTCCCTCAATTTCCCTTAATTCTCCTCAATTTTCCCTTAAGGGGTGGGGTATGAACGTTTGGACAGTATTTATTGTGGGACATTAGAGCACATCAGACATATCGAATTGCATTCTGAATACGAAGAATATCATTCTGATATCAAATAATTTTGATTTTTTGAAATTCGCAATTTAATACACATTTTATGGCAAATCATTAAAATTGATATTTTTGATATTTAACAGTACTTGAAGTAAACTTTATAAATCTGATGATTTATACTTAAAGTGTATGTAGGTGGGATGAAAAGCCGACGATCAATTGAAAATTTTGACCTTTCGTATTGAAGATATGGGTTTTTTTTACCAAAACACCAAAAAAATAGGTCTTTTTGGGAAAAAAATCCATATCTTCAATATGAAAGGTCAAAATTTACAATTGACCGTCGGCTTTTCCTCCCTGCTACATACACTTTAAGAATACGTCATTAGATTTATATAATTTACTTCGAGGACTGTTATATATCAAAAATTTGAAAAATATCACATTTTTATAATTTGTCATAAAATTTGTATTATATTTGTGATTTTCAAAAAATGAAAATTATTTGATATCAGAAAGACATGCTTCGTATTCAGAATGCAATTCGATAGGTCTGAGTAGACTACCCCGTAGTCCACTTGCCCATTGTACATACTCTGAATATTGTATTTAAGAGAGATTTTCTGAGAAATACTGATGCCATGGGAAAAAGGTGGAAGATGGGGGTCAGCAAATTTCAACCATATTTTGGCAATTTAATAAGTTTGGATAAGTGTTCATAATAATCAGTATAAAAAAAATCTGCTATGCCCCCTCCTGGGAAATATGGGCCCCCTAAAATATGCCCCCTAACACGTATTTCCCTGACTTGTAAAATGCCGTTTTATGCCATTTTTGAACAAATTTTTGGCACCTAAGACAAGCATCTATGAAAGTAAATTTTTCTACACATCTTCTTTCATCCTTTGTCTTTATCAAAAAATATAAAACAACAAATGTTTATATTGGGATGTTCCATTTATGAACAGGGGTGGGGCCCATATTTCACATTTACAACTTTTGAAAAAAGTGAAATATCCCTCTACTTTGTGACGTCATTGTAGGAGTTCCTCAATCTTTCTCAAATTGTTCATTACAGGAGAGAACCTCTGTACATAGGTCATTTATATAATGCAATAAAAATCATGGAGACTTTTTTACTTTTCATAGAACACAAACATGGATTTTCCCAATATGTGACATTGGTATAATGATGCTGTATATATAACGCCAACATCAAATATAAGATCTTTTCACTGTAGCAGTCCCTTTTCTTGAGCCAATAGTCAGTTATTCCATTGAGGAGTTAAGAACCACATTTAAGAATGCAAATCAAGT
This sequence comes from Amphiura filiformis, assembly GCF_039555335.1. NCBI lineage: Eukaryota > Metazoa > Echinodermata > Ophiuroidea > Amphilepidida > Amphiuridae > Amphiura > Amphiura filiformis. The sequence continues at coordinate 25,626,859 of NC_092638.1, forward strand.
ACAGGGGTAGGTGTTTCTCTTTTACAGCATATTGGTAAAATCGCCAGTAGATAATGCTCCTTGAATATGAGCCCCTCTCATGTCACAAGCTCGTACGTATTCATATATGTTAGTGGTATTATGATTATTATGAAAATCACAAGCTCCTATTCTGATTCTTAATCATTTCACATGCAGCAGTATGCCTACTTAAGCTATAGGAACTAGGCCTAGTAGGGCCCCATACCCCAAAGTACTAAATCCTAATAACCTGGGGTGGAACTTAATGCTAGGAGTGGGCTATAAATGGGACTTGTTTTGTTTTGCTTCGGGATAAGGTTTTTTGTATGTTCTATTTAACCTAGGCCTATCTCAACATGAAATTACAAAATGTTAAGCCTGGGTTTCAAAAAAGAATGTGCACAGCAAAAATCCAAAATGGCCACATACTCCCCTGAAAATCACATTTTTAGCCATAACTTTTTCATTTTTGGGTCTTTTTACCAGGTTCTGGTGTCTAGTCTATGTTCTTTTTGGGTCTATCAATCTATTTATGCAGTTAGAAGTAGTCTCAAATCTTCATGTGTTGAGTTACGACCATTTCTGACCCAATGCACCTTTTTTACCCACATTTTGAACCAGGCCCATAGACCTCATATTTAAATTACAGAAAAAGCTAGACAACAGGTAAAAACTTACATAACACTATAAATTGGAAAAACGAAATAGACACACAACATACGTTACATCAAGTAAAAAATGTAGATTTTTGCACTGCAGAGTTTTATACAATTTTGATAGTTTAATGGATTTACATTTTTAGCAATTTCTTGCGTTACAAAAGTTTGTATTACACTTTATATTACTGATTATCTGAGGCTTCTTTAATTGTGAGCTAGGATAATTCAAAGAGAAGGCAGTTTCCATGGCAACGGCCATATATACTAATTTTAAAGCAGTAAAAATTTCCCCAGTAACATTTGACAAATTCCCTCATCATGTGAACATGACCTAAACATTTTACCCGGAATAGCCAGTATCAGGGATAATAAATTCTCTTTTCCTTATCTCTTTTTTTACACTGTCAGTATGGGAGAGCTCCAACTAAGCCATGTGTATTGACCCTTGACCTTCTACGGTGACAGTGGTATGTTAAAATAAGATGAGAGAAAGAAAATTTGTTATCCCCAATACTAACTATTTGGGAGTAAAATTTTAAGGACATCTCCACAATATGAGGTAAAATTTACAAAAAACACATAATATAAATGGCTACTTGTTATGTTGCTACGGAAACTGATAAGTGTCACAGGCACAATCTCAAACTGCTGCATGATAGTGTCCTAGATATCATCATCAGTGCCATGTGGTCGCTGCTAACTTTCATCTCCGGTATCAGTACCAACGCGCATCAGGTGATCCACTCGAAGGTTTTGTCCCCCGCGTTTCATCCCATTATCATCAAGGTAAAACCCAATATAGGCCTACCAACTTTTGTTGCCTCCCTCATCCCAGATGACAGCAACAACATTTTTCTGTGACCTATGACCTTTGAATTTTGGGCAGTTTGACCCCAAATTTTGAGCAATTTGTTGCATTAAAAAAGTTTGTATTACACTTAATGAGTATATTATTGATATATGGATTCTTTAATTTTAAGTTACATGTATTAGGAGATTTCAAAGGGAAGGCAATTGCCATGGCAATGGCCATTTATACTAATATTTAAGCGAATTTCCCCAGTAATCTATGATCATTGAATTTTGGGCAGTTTGACCCCAAATTGACCCATTTTCTTCATTTTGAGCAATTTGTTGCATTAAAAAGTTTTATTACACTTTATAAGTATACTATTGATATACATGGATTCTTTAATTTTAAGCTACATGTATTGGAGATTTCAAAGAGAAGGCAGTTGTCATGGCAATGGCCATTTATACTAATATTTAAGCGAATTTCCCCAGTAACATTAAGCAAATTCGATTTCACAAGAAAAGTATAGGCCCTCTCCGAATAACTGCTAACAGAGCCCGTTTTAGTACTAATTTCGATGTTGAAATAGCAGCATCACTTTCTAACATTTGTTAATAAAAACTGAACCTTACCTGTAAAGATAGACAACATTGGAGCTTAAGTGAAAATTTAGGCTTTATTTAATACAGCTAAAAATAAAGAAAACTATTGTCATGCGTGGTAGAATTGCCGCTTAAAAAATGTTGATTTTTACATGCTTTTCACTATGATGGAGAGGTTATTTGGTGGTCTGCGCCCCCTTAATAGACAGAGGTCACTCAGATGAAAGAGAGCAGTTTACTAGTATATTGACCATCAAAGGTTCCTCAATACAAACCCCAAAATCCATATATTGTGTCAGCATTTTTGGTAAAACAAAAATCGAGAATCATAGATACATAAGCGTTTTATGTTTAACACAATAACACCCCTACTTGATCAATGTAGTGTTCCAATATATTATTGTCTTTGTTGTTAACTACATAGTGATAGAAAATAATTATTGTAGGCCCTACCTGCGTTCCTTGGAAGAAAAAGGTATTATTCATTTGAGGGTGCATAAAGCATGATGCAAAAAGGTTATTTTTAAATCAGCACAGACAGAATTTTAGTACTGACCCGGGGTACTGAACCCCTTTATAGAATAGTCCTGTTCTATAAGCATTTATCCAACACAATTTAGGCCCCAATTTATTATGTAATAGTTTTGTTGATGTTGTTTACTTCTGATAGGCTCCTTTTTCATCAAATTTCATTTTTAAACTTAGAAAAATCACCGTACCTGAGTTTAGCATGAAAATATCGCAATTTTGCACTTTTCTGAAAAAGAGCATAAAGTAAGTAGATGTGCTCATTTTAAAACGGAAAAAGTCTCCACGATTTTTATTTGCTCAATTGTTCAACCTATATCTACTTTATCCAACAAGTAAATAACTTTGACAAAAATATTGAGGAACTCTCACAATCATCTTGCAAACTTTGCTTCAAAATTAGTATTTTGTACTTTTCTGAAAAAGAGCATAAAGTAAGATGTGCTCATTTAAAAACGGAAAAAGTCTCCACGATTTTTATTTGCTCAATTGATCAACCTATATCTACTTTATCCAACAAGTAAATAACTTTGACAAAAATATTGAGGAACTCTCACAATCATCTTGCAAACTTTGCTTCAAAATTAGGATTTTTCACATTTACACAATTGCTGAAAAGGCCATTACACCCCTCTCTGAAAATGGAACAACCCAAATGTTGTACAAAGAATTTTTAATTGTTATGTCGAGACAAAATGTGTATTATTACTGTGAAGTATAAATAAAATGTCTGCAGATGCGCGTTATTACGTGGCCCTAATCAAAAGTTAGTGCACATTTCAAAGTTTTTGTGTCTGAGAAGACAATCATGGGGGTCAATTTGAGGGGGTCCAGTATCTCCCAGTGGGGGTCCTCAAAATTTTTAATACCTCCAATGTAAATACTCATGGACACATGTTTGATTGACAAAATATGAACAAAATTTGCTGACCCCCATCTTCCACCTACCATCTGAGTCTATCGGATAAACCCTCTTAAGCTTAAAACTCTGATTTAATTAATGTGTGCACAATTGATAGATTTTCACATCTGATCTTTTCAGTCACCCTACTCCCTCTGTTTGTTAGCTTCCCAAGTGGACTACTGACATTGGATTGCGGTTTACATGCTTAACACGGCTGTCTATGAGCTTCTATGGATGAGATTGTCGGAAATCTGGCCTACTAAAATTGGCGATGATGTAATGCATCTTTAAATGGATCTGGCTTGTGATTGGTCGCCCAGATCTCGTTATGGTTTAAATCCTCCGGGTACCTGTCATTACCATTAATAACTACATGGTACACAAGTATGTGGCCTACGCCGCCTTTGTGTTGTGTAATTGCATGAACGCGTCAGTAAGTCAATGAGCGCGTCTTGTATTTGCTTGCGGTTAAATTTGATTGATAAACAAGTATGATTGACAGTGTGAGTGTTAGGGACTTTGCCTGTTCAAAATCACGTTTTTAATTGAATGTCCATAGTCTATTTTAACCTGGAATTTCGCGATTAATAAACTGGCAGATTCTAAAATCAGAATTGTTCAGTACTGAAGTGCCAATACAATTATGACATTATGATATGTTGCATTCAATAATATAAGCCACTTTACTTTTACTGTCACTAATATAATTATATTAACTTTTTCATAACAATTTTATACTTGTATTTTGATGTATTAAATATCAGTATAATTTCGAGTTCAACTGAATGCTTTCATCATGATTAACATGCTTTTATTTATCAAAAATAGACTATGGCATAGTCTAAGGTCTGAGGTGCTCTCATGTCCCACAAAAAATACTGTCGAAACTCAATAAATGCTCATTTTAGATCCCTTAATTCCCCTCAATTTTCCCCCAATTCCCCTTAATTGCCCACAAAATCAATTAATTCACCTGAATTTCTCTCAATTCCCCCAAAATTGCCCTTAATTTCCCCCATTCCCCTCAATTTCCCTCATGTTCCCCACTTTTCCCTTAATTGCCCTATAGGCCTTCTCCCTCACCAAGTAGTACCATAGCCATGCGACAAACGATGTTGACGTAACAGCATTTTTTAGAAATTGTTGAAAATCGTGTAATGCCCCTTTAATGACCTAATTAGCATATTTCGGGACGAAACTCTTTTCCAGTATGGGGCCGGTACCTGCCTTCCCCCTCACCAAGTACCATAGCCATGCGACAAACGATGTTGACGTAACAGCATTTTTAGAAATTGTTGAAAATCGTGTAATGCCCCTTTAATGACTTAATTAGCATCTTTCGGGACGAAACTCTTTTCCAGTATGGGGCCGGTACCTGCCTTCCCCCTCACCAAGTACCATAGCCATGCGACAAACGATGTTGACGTAACAGCATCTTTTAGCGTTTGTTACTAACGGACGCGTCGGACGGACGGACTAACGGAGAGACATGGTGACTGATAGAGCTGCTACCCGCAGCTAAAAAGTACAGGTTGGACTCAAAATTCAATTCAGTTAAAAATAATTTATTATAAATACCTTTTCTCACATAGCAACAAATCAATTGATAAACAGCAAATTTAGAATATAAACAACAAATAAAGAAATATTGTAACCAGGTGGTGTGCGGCATGAATTTACTAAGTTCAGGATTTTTCCTTTGTCGACTGTATGGGATTATTTTGAAATTTTTAGACGCCTACAAAATCGTACACTAATGATATTAATTAACGCTTACAAAATTATGAACTAATGATATTAATACAAGCTAAAACCGAAAAAATTTGACCTTTAACCTCCGCATTCCTCTCATATCAATTAGGATTCCACTCACTAAGTTTAAGCCTAATTGAACAAAGTTTACATTTGACCTTTGATCTCCGATCGCAACCAAAATGTGTAGTTTACTCCTCATTTTTTTTTGATCTCTCGTATGAATTTGGCAAAATTTAAGGATAATCGGACAAAGTTACAAATTTGACCTTTGACCTCCGCGTTCAACTCATATCAAGGAATTCACTAACCAAAAATGAGTTGAATCGGACGAAGTATAAAATTTGACCTCTGACCTAAATGTAGTTTACAACACTCCTCGTATGATTTTTCTAGATCTTCTGAATGAATTTGGCGATATTCGGATCAATACTGATGGAGCCTTTTACACCCCACCCCCACACACCAACCCCACCACACCCACACACAACCACCCCACCCCCTATATACAAACAACAGTAAGATTATTGCCAACTTCGGTGTGATTGAATCAGACCCACAGTGGATCAGACCATGCCACAATAACCATTTACAGTTTACTATGCAGAGACTGACGACTGGTGGTCTGTGATCCGACATGTTTATCCAGGAATTGAAGTAATTTTGGCCAATGGTGTTCTAGTGCTCTTTGATGTTCTCGTAGTGATCCACCCCATTCAATGACACCATCTGTGAAAATATAAAAAATGGTCTACTCAGTATGCAAATTACTTTCTTTAATATATCATCCTGATCACAACGACCCATATTTTGCTTCTTTACTAAATAAGTCCTAAATAGTAGATATAGATGCTGTCCCTGATTTTAAAAAAATGGTGCAACCAAAAACGGCTAATTTGTACTAAAAAAAAATGGTAGTTTGGTGTAAATGTAATCAATACCACGGTAGGGTTCATAGCTAAACTATTCAGATTTTCAATATTTTTCATTTTATCCAATTCGGTGGTGTTCACAATATGATGTGATGTGCCTCAACGGTTGCCGAGGCAGAAAGCTGAATCTTGGTCAGCGATAGGAATTGCTTTATTCCGTGTGGAGGCAAGTGTATCACTGACCACGATTCAGCATACGAAGGGATAAGCATCCTAGGTTACATAACCAAACCGGAAGATGTAGCCTAGGTCTAGACAATAGGCGGATTAGCGGCCATGTTGTCTTCTACATGATTTTATTCACGTGTCCTTATACTTTAGTACACACATATATAAGTTAACAGGTTTACAATTTTAAAATTATATTTTGTGTATACAATGATAATTTGATATACAGGGTGTCCCAGAAAAAATTACCGGGCAAACTAATTTGGCCATAACTTGAAAATTAAGCCTCCAAATCGTAAAATTAAAAAAGCTGCGTGTAGCCCATTGTATTTTGCATTTAATATATTAATTTTATTTGAATCGGTTGACCAGTTGCGAAGAAATGAGCGATTACATAACACATGCACAAATTCACTTCATTCCAAGTTTGCAAGAAAGTTCACTCCACACAATGCACTAGTGGTTAACATGCTTTATATTTTGTTTGGTGAAATCCTTCTTGTTCTTCTTAAACAATCTGTTTCTTACAAACAAACTTTATAATATTAAAATGAAACCTTGCATGATACTCAGTACTTGTAAATATCTTTCTTCGTTTAGAAAATGTTAACATATTGGACAACATAAAGAATGAATTCGAGCTGGTTAAAAGTATCGGTTTTCTTTTTTTCTTTTTGGAATATTTCCAAGAAATGGATATACAAACTTCTTAAATCTTGTAGGGATGGAAGAAAATGTCCAGACGAGTAACCCTGTTAAATGATGATTTGGACAGTATGTTGTTCCGCCTTGCACTCATTCTGGAATTGCGTTGGAGGGCTTGTCTGATAGCGGCTATGTTGTGCCAAGTACGTACAGTTCTTGGTCTTCTGCCTGACCTGACCTTATTCAGGTTGACGCTCGTACATTTCTCCTGATACTTTTTAAAATGGTTCCTTATTGTTTTTTCACAAGGAGGCCTTCTGTGATATCGCCGTCTGAAATCTTGCTGGGCCTGCACAGCACTGCGTGTTTCTGCATATCTTAAGACAATGAAGGCCCTTTGACGGGCAGTAAACTGTTCGCCAACCATGTTTGACAAGAAACATTCAAGCAATGGGCATAGACTGCACTGCAAAGTGAAGTACAATCTGAGTTTGACAGCTAGGTCTATGCTAGTTGTCCAGTTATTATCATGTTAATTAAAAACACATTGTTAAACCATCATTTATAAAATAATGTCCACTCCAACCAACCTGTCGGAATATCAAAAACCATTGTTGAAGACGGGATGAGTTGTTGGGCTTGTTGTTAGTTTTTGAGATGTAATGTCTTCATTTATCAGCTTTACCCTTGTTCATTGACTGAATTCAGGTCGTCCACCTTCAAAAGTGAAAGCATGAATAACAAAACATTATCGATTATAAAATAGATACGAGGACTAGATTTAATGAGATACACAGAACTTAGGAAGAGGGGAACGAATATGAAAAAGGGCCTGTTGATCAAACTTGGAATGAACTGCATTGACGCATGCTTTATGTAATCGCTCATTTCTTCGCAATTGGTCTACTGATTCAAGTAAAATTGACACGTAAGATTTAAAATAAGATTAGCTACACGCTGCCTTTTAATTTTTTTGATTTGGTTGCTTAATTTTCAACTTACGGTCAAATTAGTTTGCCCGGTAATTTTTTCTGGGACACCCTGTATTCTGTAGTAAATCGATCAAATGACGGTGATTGTCCAGGTTTTATATGCTTGATAGAATTAAATTGTCTGACCAGCTAGTATTCTCCTCCGCCGTCAGTGTGATTCCAGTCACTCCACGTACCGTGTTGCGAAGGTGGAGGAGACTAAGGCTGTATTGACGAACACGCATGCGTTAAAAATGATGTAGCCTTAGTCGAACAATAGCGTGACGCAGTTCCCGGCATTGTTCCTATGCACTTTCACCCTCCTGATTCAGCTCGCTGCGTTGCCGAGCATACAGTGCATCATGGGAAAAAGTCGTATAATTCAAAATCCCGGGGTGGGCACTGAACTTTAGAAGTGACGGTATGTGCCTGTCAATAGGCCCGCTCTTTTGAAGTCGACTATACCCGATGACCCCCCTTTTTTAAAAATCATACCCGATGACCCCCTTTTTTAAAGGTGCGGCTACCCAATGACCCCCTTTTTTCTAGAATTGCATCATCAAAATGCCACAAAATAATGCGGAAACTTTAAATTCTCTTATTTTAGCAAATTTGTATTTGAAATTTGGAACAAGAAATAGAATTTTGCTCCATTTTAAAAAAAATTTCTACTCAATGACCCATTGTTTGCAATGTTATACCCAATGACCCCCTTTTTTCAAAACGTTATACCCAATGACCCCCTTTTTCATTTTGTTTGTACCCAATGACCCCCCTTTTTTAAAACAACGTTTTGTACCCGATAGGCCCCTACTTTGCAACGCTGGTAGGCACATACCCGTCACTTCTAATGTTGAGTGCCCACCCCGGGTTCAAAATACAACTCGGGAGCATATGTCATTCACGTCTGCTGGAAGACCATAGGGTTATTCCCGGGGGTTATTCAAGGAAAACTTTTGACCTCTTCAACCTGGCCTCGGCGGAATATTGCATTTTATATAATGTTTATACAATAGCCTAATCTGAGTAATCTTGCTGTCACTAGAAACCCACAAAGGCGAGAAAGTACCCATTTTTTGCGAGAAATGGCGAGACTAGGCAGGAAAGGGCGAGGAAAGGTGAGGAAGCCTATTAAAAAAGGCAAAGAATGGCGAGGTTGAGATAACTAAATTAAGTATTGCTCAGATCCTGGGCTCTCTGGCTGAGTGTAATAAAATTGGTTATTATTGAGTCAACATGATAACAATGGGTGTTAATTGGGTGCTACATATATTCCATACAAAATGTCTGTGGCAGGTCTGAACTTGCTGCATGTACCTCGCCTTTCCTCGCCATTTGCCTTTCCTCGCCAAACTTGCCCATGATCTGAGCAATACTTGATTTAGTTATCTCAACCTCGCCGTTCCTCGCCTATTTTGATAGGTTACCTGGCCTTTCCTCGCCTAGCCTCGCCATTTCTTAACAAAAATAGGTACTTTCTCGCCTTTGTGGGTTCCTAGTGTGTATACTTACCAACAGCTTTGTAATATGATACCAAAGTAATGGGTGCATAGGGTGGCTCAATTAAATGTCCACATCCTGGATATCTCACTATTTCATAATTGTTACACCCTAATGCTTTCAATCGTTTCTCCGTCGCATCTATAAAGTGTTGTGCCGGCAAGTTCTTATCATCCATCCCCACAAAGAACAAGAGATTCTGAGCTTTCTCAAACTGAAATAGAAGGAACATTTAGAGGTTGATTTAACAGGATTTTGAAACCTGTGCATTAAATTAGCGTTATTTTGATTTATTCTAAAAACACTTTTAAAAACTTTTCAGTATGGCGTATAAGTACTGCTGTAACCATACCTTTGTCATACGTGAGAACGCTAGTACCACTTTCACCTTTGGAGCTCTTTGGCATACGTGAGAACAAATGCCCCCCCCGTTCCTAGAACAATTGCAAATCCCAATCCCAAAACAAATTCTAATTCTTAATCAAATCTCCACCGACACTCCTCTTAAACATCTCTTGGACTTTTTTTTTTTTTTTTTTTTGGTGTAGGACGGGTAACATAAGTGCAGACTTTCTATTTGTGTCGTGTTTATCATGTTTATAATCACAGTAAAAAAGGTAAAGGAGACGATCCTGTATAAACAGTGATCGGAGTGCCCATCTCTCTTTCATTGGCGATTGGGCCAGACTCCTCCATGTAATGTTGCTATAGGGGATCGATACACCTCCTCTACAGCGAGTCTTACCTTCCCAACATTTAAGAATGCCGGTACCCATTTAAACACCTGGGTGGAGAGGAGTAATCGAGATAAAGTGCCTTACTCAAGGGCACAACACGATGGCGTCGCCGGGGCTCGAACCCACAACCTTCCGATTATGAGTCAGTGCCCGTTCCGCTAGGCCACCGTGCTCCCAATCACAGTGGTTTATAATAATTTAGTGCTCCATCCAGAATCCTGCACTCACCTCAATTAAAGCTCCTGCTGGTGCAGTTTCTAATGGGTCAATCATATCATAGATATTAACGAGACCTGCTTCAGTGGTCTTCATTCTCGAGTAATCAAAACTGAAATAAGGAATAGGTTTACATTGATGTTCTTTGACAAAGAAGCAGTGGCGTAGATTTCTTTTTGACATTGGGGGGATGGGGTTGGAAAAAAAGTACAGTGAATCCAGCACCTTTATGGTTCAAAAGATGAATATATGCGCGTGAATCGCAAGAAAATGGCACTTTGGGGGGCTAAAATGGCCAAATATGAGGTTAATTTGGTCAGAAACACACATACAGGCGTCAACATGGGGGGATGATTGTATGGACCATCCCCCCTGGCAAAATATTGGGGGATTTATCCCCCTCCCCATCCCCCGGGATCTACGCCTATGCAAAGAAGTGAATTTTATTGTCATTATCTTGGCCCATTGACTTTATATATGGTGTAAAATCACACCAAATTTGACTTATCCATGCAATTTATTATTAATTTCAGCAAAGTGGGATTTACTATAGGCTACGCGTATTTCTTGATCCTGCAGTTTCTCTCATAAAGAAAGAAATGACAAGCTTGTTGATCAGTGGCGTTGCGTGGGGGAGGCACCGGGCCTGGGGGCACAAGCCGTTTTGGGGCATTTGTTTTTTGGGGGATTCACTAAATTTCAAGTCGATTGCGGGAAAGTGCCCCCCCGTGTCCATATGATGCTATACACCACTGGGCTTGATTATGAATAAAACAAATCTAAGACTGGTATGGTGATGAACAACCAATAGCAATATGAAACACGTTACTCTAGGATGAAAGAAAATTCTCAAAATTCGAAGTTAACGTATTGCAACATATAATTATGTAAGCATTGATTTAGTTTCCGAAATAGCCATAACTTATTTCACTGTGAAAACATAATTATAGACCATCGAAATATTTCCAGCGACATTACAATAGACCCTTGAGTACTTGAGTGATATATAGACACTTGGGTGATATATACACTATTATACACTACTCTATTTATGTCCATGTCGCATGACGGAAGATTAATATGATAGAAAGCTAGTTTATATTGACTTTTATTCAATTTATTAATTAATTTGGGTATCGCATAATGTGAAGGATGCCCGGTATATAGGCATAGACTTAAGACTAGAGAAGGGTAAAAGAGATTGGGAGAAGAGAGAGAAGAGATCGAGAGGGTATGTGGTGGGGGGAGAAAGAGAAACAAAGGGGAGAGCATTTGAAGTGGGAAGTGAAGGAGGGGAGAGGAGAGCTCAAGAGTGGAGGAGAATAGTAGGGGAGAGTCGATATTGAGTGGGGGAGGAGGTTATGAAGGTGGGGGAAGGGAGACTTGGTAAGAGGTATGGGTTGTGCTTTCCGGGAATAAACTAATTCATAATTAAAACATCATCATGCATCGTTTATATTTCATACAAATAAACAAAGCACACCCAGCACACCCTCAATTTACGCGCATGATTTCTAGGCCTCGTAGAACTCGGGGGGTAATTATACGGTGACATGAAATTATGCCACCTACGACAGAGAGCATTATAACTGTCGCCCGCGTTGATTGATATCCAATAATGAAAATGTTAGCACAATTATAGGCCATTATATACTTATGGTTATAGGCCATTATGGTTATATACCCTCATGTGTCCTCCCAGCACAATAGTGTTATGATTGCAGACCAGTTCATCTCCACTTTTTAAACCCTTGATTTTTGGTTTCTGAACAAAAGAGACACCATAACTTATAATTTGATGAGGGATTGTCTTGTTGTAACATACAGTTGAGACTAACCCAAAAATGGAACATCTTTTCCCTCGTGCATATATGGGATTTTGTTGTATGTACACAACTTCGTGTATCACTTACTTCAAATATGGAATGTCTCTTCCCTTATATGACATTGGTACGGTTATATTCGCACTACAACCTGATATACTAACACAAGCGCTGATCTGAAAAAGAAGTAAAATATAATAATGAAATATTCATGTGTTAATAAGGCCATTTTAATTTAAAAGTTTGTCTCAAACATATAACTATACACCAACATCGACCGTTGTCACATTTCTGCCCATAGCGTCGTAACTAAATGTTGCAGATAGGGCAAACTGTACATTTTTGGATTCCTTGGTAATTTGGTATATTTTTTTAAAAGAATTGAGATATTTTATAACTTTGACCCCTGTTTGACGTTAATTGACCCCTACCAAGAATGCCCGACACTTTGAAGAGGGCAGCCCAATCCGAATTTGTTGAATATCCTTCAGCAGTGCCAAAAACACTTTCAAACCTTTGTTCCAAAGCATTGGTCTCTTACTATGGAATAACTGTACTTTATAACTCACCTTTTCAGGGAACTCTGTTGCCATGCGTGCTCCTAGTACTGTTCCATATGATACTGCACATACACCTATACCGCCTGGCTGGACAAAAGATTGGCTTTGGAGCCAATCGGTGGCTTCCTGAATCATGAAACAACATAAAATGGATTTTTATGATATTGATTATCTTTAAAATGTGTATCGCAATCACAGTGACCCATGCACTGTTCTATATAGTGATACCACAAAGAAGTTATTCTTTACTCTGAAAAGACCTATCCTGGAGTAATGTGCTCCAGTTTGGGCTCCTAACAGAGAGGATCACAAAAACAAGTTGGAAGGGGTCCAGACAGTACTTTGGTCCAGATAAGGTTAACCAGATACTGTTTTCCTGGTCCCTGGTATTCGAGGCCTTCATACAGCATGTGCTCCATACCCAAGTTGAGATTCCCTTTCTCACTTATCTTTGCGCTATGTTTGCTGTCGGGTGTCTGTTCAAGTCTAAAAATTTACTGGGTTAGGGCATATAAGAAAAATGTGAACTTTCATCTGATACCAAAATTTTGATTTTGATAGGATCGACCAAGTGGGATGGGATAAGGCTATCAAATTCAATTTGGTCAAACACCTTTTAATTGCCTAAAGATGTTCAAGATGGATAAGATGATCTTGTTGGTCAATCAAATCTGATGATTACTATGATAAGAAGTACGAGCCAGCGGCGTACCGGTCCAACTTTCCTGGGGGGGTGTGCAAACAGAACTCGTTCCGCTGACTTGCTCCCAGATGTGTGTGAAAAAAAAACAAAAAAGTAATGCTAAAATGGGCCAAAATGGGGGGGGGGTAATCTTGATATAAATCAAACAAAAAAGTAGAAATTTTTAGCTGTTGGGCTACTTTTGTAGAATAATCTCAACATCAGGCATTTCTGCACATGTTATATTACTCCTACTTGGGATTCATTTTGAAGCCATCTTCATAGGGAACTGAGTCAATTCTGCAGGCATTTCTGTACCTTTTGTCTTTCTCATGCTTGGACGTAGAGGGTTCTGAGTCAATTCTGCAGGCATTTCTGTACCTTTTGTCTTTCTCCTGCTTGGACGTAAAGGGTTCTGAGTCAATTCTGCAGGCATTTCTACACCTGTTGGCTTATCAGGCAAAAATAATTCATGGGTATTCCCAAAATTCGCTACTGGTTGCTATGCAAATCATGCCATGAACATGGCATGATCATGCCATGAACATGGCAAGACATTCCGATTCTTTTGTTTTGTATATGGCATGAAAATCCTCTATCAAGGATTCATGGGTCGTTAAATTTGAACCCATTAAAATTGTAATTGACGCCCTTGAATAAAAATTAATGGGCATAGAAGTAGAGAAAATTTGACATTGACCATAATTCATGCCATGAGTTACCCATGAATAAGGCATTTATAGGCATGAAAGTAGAGAGAATTTGACATTGACCCCGATTCATGCCCATGAGTTACCCATGAACATGCCCTGAACATGTCAAGGCTCTGACTACACGCATGACAAAAAAAATCATGCAAGGCCATGAATATTCATGGTTGAACATGAACAACTCATCAAATTTTCCCAAATTCATGAAAATTCATGCCCGTTGCTAGCGAAAATAGAGCATGTTCTTGGCATGTTCATGGCAAGATCTTGGCATGTTCATGGGCATGACTCATGCCTAAATGCTTGGGCTTCATGTTCAATTTGAAGTCATCACCATTGGAGGGAACCGAGTCAATTTTACAGTAATCCCCAGTTATTTTATTCATGTTTGGGATTCATGCTCACAATTTGAAGTCATCACCATTGGAGGGAACCGAGTCAATTTTACAGTAATCCCCATCAGAGGAGGCCGAGTCAATTCTAAAGGCATTTCTACACCTATTGCCTTGCGCTTCATGTTAACAATTTGAAGTCATCACCATTAGAGGGAACTGAGTCGATTCTACCTGGATTTCTTCAACTGTTGCCTTACTCATGCTTGGGCTTCATGTTCACAATTTGAAGTCATCACCATTGGAGGGAACCGAGTCAATTTTACAGTAATCCCCAGTTATTTTATTCATGTTTGGGATTCATGCTCACAATTTGAAGTCATCACCATTGGAGAGAACCGGGTCAATTTTACAGTAATCCCCATCAGAGGAGGCCGAGTCAATTCTAAAGGCATTTCTACACATATTGCCTTGCGCTTCATGTTAACAATTTTACAGTAATCCCCATCAGAGGAGGCCGAGTCAATTCTAAAGGCAATTCTACACCTATTGCCTTGCGCTTCATGTTAACAATTTGAAGTCATCACCATTAGAGGGAACTGAGTCGATTCTACCTGGATTTCTTCAACTGTTGCCTTACTCATGCTTGGGCTTCATGTTCACAATTTGAAGTCATCACCATTAGAGGGAACTGAGTTAATTCTACAGGCATTTCTGCAGCTATTGCCTTACTCATGTTTGTGCTTCATGTTAACAATTTGAAGTCATCACCATTAGACGGAACTGAATCAATTCTATACAGGCATATCTACACCTGTTGGCTTACTCGTGCTTGGGCTCAGTGTTCACAATTTTAAGTCATGGGCGCCATTAGAGGGAACTGAGTCAATTCTACAGGCATTGCTGCACCCGTTGTCTAACTCATGCTTGGGCTTCATGTTCACAATTTAAAGTCATCGCATCAGAGGAAACTGAGTCCATATTTTGCATCTGTTGTCTTACTTCAGAATAAAAGAAACTCACCTCAAAATACTCAAGTTCAACTTGGCCCACAGAACTAGGTAAATCCTCATATCTGAAGTATGGCAAAGCATATGCAGCAAAACCTCTAGATGCTAACAATGCAGCACGATATGCTAGTAGTCCACCAGCACCGCCAAACATGTCTATCACCCCTTTGAACGGTCCTGGCCCTGTATGATGTATATTCAAAGATTTATTTGATATATTTCCAAAGAAGGAAAGGAAATGAAAGAAAAGGAAAGGAAAGGAGAAGAGAGGAGAGGAAAGGAAAGGGAAAAGAAAGAAAAAAAAAAAAAAAAAGAAAGGAAGAAAGAAAGAAAGAAAAAAGAAAGAAAGAAGGAAAGAAAGAAAAGAAGGAAAAAGGAAGAAAAGTATGACTATAAGCTGTAATACTATTACCTTTAGGTTTGAATACTTTTCCTCTCACTTTTCCAGATCGCACTTTAATTATTTCAACGTCAGATGACATATACGACCTCTGAATCTGTGTTTTAGCTATAGGTGCATCAGTTTGTAATGCTGATATATCTAAATGTCCTTTGTGTACTGAAAGTGTTATTTGCATTGGTTTGTTGACATCTTTCTTCATAAATCGTAATCCACGTTTCTGGCCAGGTGATTGTGTCATACTCCAAAATAGACCCATCGGCTCTACGTCTGTGAACAATGATCAAAAAACTTATGTTTTAACATTTCATATCGTAAATAAATAAAATAATAAATTTCGGTATATATATAGGCCCTATAGCACCTTACCACAGATCACGGAGTGTTCAAAGCGCTGTAATTTCGCTGCCATGGTTAATCATCACAATCAGATCGCATCAACTAGGCATTGTGCAGCCGGAATAGCGGAAACATATCCGCACTTAGATTGTACCATCCACCATTTATCTGTGCAGCTCCCCAAATTCCATTGGGTGAACCAAACAACTAATCACCGATTTTTTTGAAAGCAGGAGAAAACCGGAGATCCCGGAAAAAACCTGCGAGAGAGAGCATGGAATCGGGATAAACCAAGTGCACATGAGTCCTTGGGCCGCGCCGGGGCTTGAACCCGGGACCTCCGTGGTGCAAAGCGAGGGAACTACCGATGCGCTAACTCGCCCATCCAGTAGCGTAGCCAGCGGTGGGCAGGTACTAGGGCAGAGTGCCCCCCCGACAAAACATTAAAAAGAAGGATTTATGAAGTACCCTCTGACAAAAAAAAAAGAAAGTGAAATCAGGAAGGCAAAGAAAAGAAAAGGGGTAAAGAGCCAGTTTCCCAGCAAAGTCTTTTTGGAAGCTCGAAGACTTTTGCACGTACAGTCGCTCTAAAGTAGGCATCTGTTGTGATTTTGGGCTGTCAATAGCCCGAATATACAAATTGGATGTTTTTGTCATGTGACCGATACAAAATATAAAATATAAAACTGGTATAAAAAGCTCAACTTTTTTGAGTAAGTCTGGGGGATGAAACTGTGGAGTAGCATTAGACTTTTCAACAAAAAAAGAAAAAAAAATAAAAAGAAAAAAGAAAAAAAATGACAGGTGGATATTTGAAAAACAAAATTCAAAAATAGGATCGGTATTCATTTGAAAGTGACAGCCAAACTTTTTTTTTTTATCAAATTTTCCCAATTCTGACTGGTTGCGGATTTGAGAGCAACACTATAAAAATTTCGCCTTCTGACTGCACAATTTGAGCAAACCTGTGTAAGTTCCACCAAGCGATGGATCCTGCTCCATAGAAATCTCTCCATTACCATCCACCACGAAATGACCATGTGCCTCAAAATGTAGTCCTTTTTCTGGAAGGAATGACCTTACAGTGACCTTTGACCCTGAGTCAAATCCCGAAAGTTTGATTTGGACCTTCTCATCTGTGAGGGTAGTAGTAGGGGTTGCATAGATGGTGGCCATGGTTCGATGCACGCCTTGGATGATACGATTGGTCTGTTGAAGTAAGGATAAAAATACTACAGAGATATAATTTTAATTAAAGCCTTATTGAACGATTTCCTCCAAATTTTAAATTTGTTCTTTGATACTCAAAATGCTGAAATAATTGAGTTTAAATAAAATTGTTAAAGGTCATCTGAGGTCGACTAAGTATATATTGTTGGATTGTCAGAATATCAAGTTCAAAGTCTTGTCAAGATCATTTGATGTCAACTGAGCATTGATCGTCGAATTGTCATAAAACGTGGTGCATGTAATCAGTAGCGTAGCCAGTAGGGTGACAAGGGGGGCAGAGTGCCCACCAAAGAAAAAAAATGAAAGAAAAAAAGTGCCCCTCTGACAAAAAATAAAAGAGAAAATCTGGAGGGCAAAGGAAAAGAAAAGGGGCAAAATTTAATTTTGTCCCTCCTGACCAAGAAAGCTGCCTACGCCCCTGCATGTAATCACAACTATAAGCCCAAAACCATCAAGGTCATATCAAGGTTAACAGTTACTGATAATAGATAGTTGGATTGTCATGAAACTTGATTGGTCCATATGCAAAATTATGGAACATGACCCCCTTTTTTCAAGAATTGTATATCAAAATACCACAAATAATAACTTTAAAATTCTGTTTCAGCAAATTTGTAATGTAAATTTGGGGAATTGGAAGGCCCCTATACTTCGACGCGACGCCGGTATAACTTCATGACACGTGACTTGAAGTTGACCCCCCCCCGCCCTCCCATCCCCAAAATAGGCCTACACACACCGGAAACTTAGGCCTACTATATACTTTCTCAATTATAGAAACATAACATAATCCAATTATGTTTCTTGTAATTCAAAAAACATGGTGTAAGTATGTTGGCCTGTTTATAGCAGACCCGCGGACCGGATAGTATACCGAGTTGATACATCGTTTACGATAATCGTCCCGTGTCTATCGCATAGCCTACTTTAGGCCTATAGTACCTGTAGGCATATAAGGGGCCTAGGCCTAAACCGACACTCTCAGTTACTTGAGGCTCACGATCAGTTTACCGCACAAATCAGTATTTGATCATCGCTCAGCCTCAGCTACATCTACTGTGAGTAAATTAAATTCAGCTCTTTTTAACTTACGTTTCCAACTGAGCAGCAATATTACCACGTAGTAGGAAGGAGTTTTCTAAAACTGATGTGACATGTCCAATTTCAAATGAGTCCAACAGGCAACTCCAATTATCATGTTTATACACTACAACTTAATACACGTCTGTGATCTCTTAAGAATATGTAGGCCTACAGTGCCTATATGCATCCTTGAACGGAACAGTACGTCCGTCCATGCATGAACAATATTTAAAAATATTAAAATACCAAAACTATTGAAATTACAAACAAAACCAAAATGTTTACCACACACCATTGAGTTTCATTGAAACTATTGCATAACTATGATAACAGAAAGGGCATAAAACTATATAATTGCAAAAAAATGATGTATTATTCATGTTATTAAAGAGGATCACGGGGGGAGGGGCGATAAAGCGGGACGCAATATTTTTTGTTCACGGAGCCTGAACTATTTCCCTGCTTGAACATGTTGAACCCACATCTCATATGCACATTTTATATAAACTGGTTGAATAACTATTATAGCCCACAAACCCTAGGCTAGGATCTTATAATGCCCCACAAGACAAGGACTATTTAGCCCATCTTATCTTGTACGAAACAGTGACAGTCAAGAAAATTTTAGCATTTTTCTCGCCATACGGGTATAATACTGAATTGACACTCAATTTAGGTGTAATTTATCTTGGGTCGAATCTCTATCATGGAAAGTTTGCTATATCTTTATAAATATAATGATCAGCTATGTTCGATTGTTCTAGATTTGGGTTTTAGCGTTTTATATTTGAAAGAACTAATGTGTAATTGCAATATTTTGAAACAACAAACCAAAACTGGGTGCTATGACGTACGAGATTGGGCTACAAGTGTGCATTTTACCAAGTTAGCAATAGGGAATTGCTTCATTTTGCATATGCATGAGTTTCTTGTGATAACCTTCAAAATGTGGTTATTTTCAGAAAAAGGATGAGGTTGTTTAAGAGTTTAGGGAGATGTGAGATGTGCTGAATAAGTTGTTTGTTTATGGATGAGATTTGCTGTAATCAACGAAATCTGGCGAATGGCTCATTTTCAGTCCAGATTGACACCCAACATATTCAAATTGGTTAAATTTTGACCAAAATAGGATATTTTCTTTTGAATTAATACTTGTCCAATTGTTTTCCACCTATCCCATTATGTTTCAATGAAATTCCTATAGGCAAAGTTCTCTAAATATAATAGTCAGTATATTATATCCATCCATGGTATCTGAGTTTTTTCCTATTATTATACTACCTGTCCCCCCCTCTCGGCCTGCCAAAAATCGCTTGCCCCCCCTCGTCGGCCCGCCAACATTCTTTGCCCAAACCCCCTACCCCACTTACACATGCCAAATTTTTGGGATCCGAATTTGCAAACATTAAATGGTCTAGTATGTTAAATGTTGCAAGTGCAGCGAGCAGGAAAATTTGCGTATTAAAGCGTTTCCGTACTGTTTTCCTAAGCCTTTTTAGAGCGTTTTATTTAAAAGGCGCCCCATGAATGGGTGCCAAAATTGCTCCCCCCTCTCGGCTGGCCAAAATTGCTTGCCCCCCTAACGGCTCGCTAAAAATGTCTTGCCCCCTCCCCCATTTTACCCTCCCCCATCATGCCCATGGCTCATAATTATTGCACAGCCCCTTATGTATCAATGGTAGGGCCTATACAACATTATTAATGCAAGAAAAAATTACGTTTTGGTGTAATTTATTTGTTTTGGCTGCAGCTGCAGTTCGATGAACACGTCCCTATATTATGTCGCGTAGCAAAATTATGAGAAGTTTATAATTTTGCCATAAATCCCCCAATACTGCTGAGAATCGCATGGTGGGCGAACCTACCCCTAGGGCGAACACCCCCGCTCTCCCCTACATATTATATAGCCTATCATTAGATTTATACAATTTAGGTCTACTGTTAAATTTTAACTAGAGCGATAACCGCACCATAGCTGAACCATGTGGCTTCAGCAGTATATTGTGGTAGGCCAATACCACTGTCACCCGGAGTCTATAATGGACATAATCTTGAAATGCTACGAAGGTATGACCGCCCGAGTGGTGTTAATAGAAAGAGGAAAAGTGAAGAATATAAAATAAACTAGAGCAACTGTGCCCTTTGCAAGGACACAAGGTAAGTTAGGCGGATGACTGTGACGATCTGATCAAGCAGCAATACCATGAATACTGTGCTGGATAGTATTAATTTTAATAAGACTGTTTCATTAATTGCCGTTTTAATATACCTCGTGGGAAGCTGGCATTTTGAAAACTTGACTTTTGACCTCTGTATGACTATGACCCCCTTAATGACCTTAAAATGAATTTTAAAATATTTAAAACATGTTAAGAATGTCATAAGGATCATTGCATTTAAATTTCAGCTCAATTGAAGCATTTTTAGTCTATATAAATGACCTGCCGGATGCGCGGAGAACATTACGTCCTCCGTCAGGTTAATTGCGGACGATTGTGTGTTATATAGAACCATCAAAATAACAATGATGCTAAATCACTTCAGGATGATCTTGACAGGTTATCTGAATGGGAAAGCAAGTGGCTTATGAATGTTAATGCCCAGAAATGCTTCCTCCTTAGAATTACTGACTCTAGGTCACCCATCATGACAAAATATAGTTTGGGAAATTCAGTCCTTGAAGAAACAACTTCTCACTCATATCTTGGAGTGGAAATTTCCCAAGATCTCAAATGGGACACTCACATATCTAAAATTACTGCATCTGCAAACAAAACACTGGGTTTCATAAAAAAGAAACCTGAGTTCTTGTAATAAGGAAGTCTAAAGCAACTGCATATACTGCTCTTGTCAGACCAACTGTGGAATATTGCGCTAGTGTGTGGGACCCTAGATGAACACATGTAGGCCTATATGAGATTGGTAAAATCCAGAGGAGAGCGGCCCGCATGGTTTGCAATGACTAGCAGCAAACCACTAGTTTTAACACACGGAGGAAGATCGCTAGGGTCAACGTACTACTGGCCCTACCAGTGTCGGACTACCTGCGCCCGGCCAGCCGCTATATCGCTCATTCTACAAAATCCGGTGCCAATAGCCTTTTTTCCATTCTTTGGTCCACAAACACTTTGTCGAGCATTTAGGGCATCAAATATGTTGTTTTTCTGGTAGAACTCAACGAGATCTACACGGACATATATAGTTTTCCATACTTTAAATGCTTTCTTCAGCCTGATTAACCCTTGCAAAGGCTCAAAAATAGCTAAAAATGCGTTTCCACAGCTCAAGTGTCACATCTAACCCTGAATATTTTCTTTGAATAAATGCGATTTCTTTACATATTTGTTGTTTTTAATTAGATAACGCACCATCATATTGTTTATCAACATTATTTTTTAGTGATTAAAACGTCTTTGTGTAATTCTAAAATAAATTGCACTTTCCACCAAAACGCTGTGAGCTACGTTACCCCTTTTTAACACACGTTATTGGAAAGAAGTAAAACAGAGGTATCAATGTAATTTGCGGTTTTTGAAAGGAAACACTCATAGGTTTTTAAGAATCACAGTAAAAATCGTGATGCTCTGTAGCATTTTTGGCATAGAAATGTTGTAAACATTGAAATTTCGACCGACCATGTTAAGATTGGTGAGCTACGTTACCAGGATTCTATAGTATGCACTTGTATTACATGTACTTCCTAATAATATGTGAAAGCTACCAGTGGTCGAACCCCATTTATATTAGAATTAACCGACATAACGTTCTATCGTTCGCAAATCACATTAAAAACATTAAAAACCAGTGAACTACGTTACTGTGAACTACGTTACACACTCATTTACGCATCTTCAAAACTTCTATGAAATGGTGAAATCTGTTTTACATTTCACTCAAGTGATCTTTAGTTTGCTTTTTATGACCTTGGATTGAGTAAAACCAGCCCATTTTGGAGTCGGTAACGTAGCTCACATTACCGGTACATTGAGTTTTAGTGTTAAAAAACATCATGACTTCCTGAAAGAAAAATATGCAAGTGGTGTTGGCAATTTTTTACATCTGAAAGTAGTGATACATTTACTCTTAAAAAACAAAAAATCAGGTGTTTTTGAACAACTTTTATTTTTTCAATTTTTATAGTGGATTGGCACCGGATTTTGTAGAATGAGCGATATACACAAGACGATCTACTACCAACACTTTTATACCATACCACGCCAGAACCAATTGTTTCAAGAACTCTTTTGTACCTCGCACCGTCGTGGATTGGAACTCACTTCCACCTGAATTCCATTCAATTGAAGAACCCAACCAATTCAAATCAAGCACTTCAGAATACTACAAGAACCAAGACACAAATAATAATATCAGAGACTAATTAGCAGCACAGCATTGCGCACTCACACCCTCTTTGTGTGATTCCTTGTGGAATGTTGGAGAGTAACCAGAAAGAAGAATAAGAAGATTTTGAGAACTTGACCTTTGACCCATTTATTGCCCCTTAATGACCTTAAATGAATTTTAAAATATTTTCAACATGTTTAGAATGTCATAAGGATCATTGTAGGCCCTATTTAAATTTCAGCTCAATTGGATCATTTTGAAAACCTTGACCTTTGACCCCTTAATGACCTTAAATAAATTTGTTGATGTTTTAAACAAGTTTAGAATGTCATAAGCATCATTGCATTTAAATTTAAGCTCAATCTGAGCATTTTCGGTTAAAATTACCTTTTGTGACCCCTCTGACGTTTGGAAATATTATTCTTTATGTTTTCCTCTTTCATATGACACCACTCATGGGGTCATACCTTCGTGGCATTTAGAGATTTATGTCCATTTCAGACCAAATGGTTAGTCAGTTAGTAAGCTAGTAAGTAACATTCACTCATATAGGCTGATACCATTTCATGGTTCAGCAAAAATATCAATTTTTAATCATTAGCCTATGTGTATTGTATCGCAAACTTTTCAAAAAATATATTTATTTGATATCAGAAGGCCATTCCTCGTATTTAAAATGCAATTCGATATTCAGGCGCCGGGGCTCTCAGATCCCACAAAAAATACGTGAAAATGTCCCTATCCGAGCCCTTTTAAATGTTAGCATACTTTAGCGCAGTAGGGCCTACTTGTTATACTATTTCCATGATTATAGTGACGTCATTCTTTACACGGGAAAACCCCTTTCCCATGAGCCTTCACGATTTTACCGGAAATGGCCACCACGACTGAAAATACCAACATGATTTTGTGTCGGTGAACTATACAACGGGAGATACAAAAACAGCAGAAGAGTACAGTACATGACAGTGCTTTGAAGCCTCTTCCAACGCAATCAAAGTGAGTTTAAATGTCATTAGATCTATGTTATCTTTTATCAAAATATACAAAAACTATATACTTTCCACATGTGTGAGTATTAAAGCTTATAAACAATAAAACAAGTAAAAAGTTATTATCATCACACTCACAGTCACAGTCATGACAGTTGCTAGTTGTAGTAGTATCTACAACTTTCGAACGTTTAAGGACTTGTTCTCAAGTTGTTGCAGGTGCCATAGGGTGTCTTCAATTTTAATTGTTTTCATTTTAAATGTCACACAATAAATAACAGCCTGTTTGACCTTATACGTCGAACAACTGAATACATAATATGCACAACGTACGGACCATTGGGACCAATATATTTTTGTAAACATTTTAGGCCCATAACAAAATGTATATTTTCGTACAATTGTACAACTACCGTTTCTACCCTATGACCTATAAAAGTTACTGTTATCAAAGTGTCCGCAAAAAACTGGTCATCGCAAGTATCTTTGATGCAGAAAAGTAACGATATTCACGCAGGGACAGGCCGAAAACCTTACCTCGATCGTAAAATCCAGCCCATGCATGCCATAAATAATTCATTATTGCATTGTGTAAATGTCACTGATTGTGTCCGGGATGTATTGTTATTGCACCTGTTAAAGCAGAAGTCATGCTGAATGTATACTCGATCGCTGGATCACCATGTGAATTCGCCTATTAAAAAAAAAACCTCTACGACCAGGTTGTTAAGCATCGAGCACGCTGACTGGCTTAGCAATTATCAAAGTAGTTTTATAAACCAATCAGGTTAGACGTACTTTACTGGCGGGTCACATTAATTCATACCGTAAAAGGCCGTCGCCTTCATTGATTGGCTTACGATTGCGATGAATGGTGTTTGCATCCAATCACAAAACGGGTTACAAATAAATAAGGCGCCCATCGGAAATTTTGTACACGTCCATGATGACGTCATGCCACGAGGTATGATTTCTTCGCACCGACCAGGCGGTGAATGGCATGATCAAGCCGGCAACTTGTGACACCGCCCGGCCGTATGGCATTTTCCATATACTTGGTTAGTTTTGTGGGGTTCATTATCGAACCCCAACGGTTTTAGCTTGTATTTATATAACATAGGCCTATTTGTTTGTGATATTTCAAGCGTTTTAAAATTTCGAAATAATCCCATTCAATTACACTGTTGACGATGAAAATTTACTGAATTTAGAGAATGCAATGCGACCCCCACCTGGCACCGACGGCTACGTATGCATGTGAATGCACATTAAACATTATATAAACACATCCACGCCACATACAGTACCTGCAGGAACTCCCGGCCCGGTCAGAGCCGGGAGTTTCAATTAAATTGGAACTCACCACACTGATATCATAAATCATGTACCGGGTACACAGCAAACACCCACCAGCACTGGACCAGTAAAAGGGCCCATTTGCACTGGCCCAGTACTGGGCCAGGGTTGGGCCACATAAAGTGAGCGCCAGCACTGGACCAGACCAAGTCGGTCACAAGTGGTCCAATACAGTGCGTCACTTATGGACCACATAATGTTGCCAGAGCTGGCCTAACGCTGGCCGGGCTTCCATGTGGCCCAGCATTGGCGCTCACTTTATCTGGCCCACATGTGGTGGGTGACATGCTCACACTAGCGAAACAATCAATTAAATCAGTTTTCAGACTAGTCTAGGCTAGGCCCGGGGGCTAGGGCTATTTGAATAGATATTTTTAGTGGAAGTGCAACTTTTGCGGGAACTTTGATTTAATTTTCAAATCTTGGTGTATGGCTACAAATTTGGTACCAAATGAAAGCTAACAGATTCAATTTTATTGTTTATTATTGAAAAGTAAATATGAATATTGTATGGAGGAATATTTTTTCTTTTATTTTACTATCTTTACCTTTGATTTCGTGACAATTTAATAGGGGGCTAGCATTATTTAGGCATGTTTATTGTTTAACTTTCAACTTATACTTCTATCCTATCGGTAGGGAAAAAATCAAAATAATATTTCATGTCCCTTTGTCTTTGATTTCTAGACCATCCTCTAGCGCCTACTGATTTACGGGCCGGGTCCAGATTTGACCCTCGCCATTTTGTAACTGAGATTCGTGTATAATTAATTTTGTAAGGTAGGCCTATACAACTTTTAAAGCATTTTATATATAAATAGGGGCCTATCTATTCTGTTTTTATTCATATAATTTACCTATCATTTCTTTGGGCCCCGGGTTTGGGCCTAACCAGCTGGCTAGGTCTATGCCATGTCGGGCCTCCATATGAATAGGCCCTATATTAAATAGTAGGCCAAGGCCAAATAGTAAATTCTACGTCTGTCAAGTAGGTCTTTAAATTAAATAGGCCTAGGCCTATGCATGATACGTTACAACATGTAGGCCTATCAGTAATGGCCCTAATAGGGCCTATTTTTCTCTCCCTAGGCCTAAGAGCTTCAAACTGATATTAAATAAGCCTATAACTTTCCATAGGCCGTGTAAAATTAATGTTTTGGTTCTCGTCCAGAGGATTTTCATGAATTGATGAGGCAGGGAGGTGTTTTTTTTTTCAATGTAAAATTAGCCCCGATAATTAGCATGGCTTAGTTTTCGGTCTTTTTAGAGCAAATGAGGAGGCCCTTTTTTCATTTTAATGTGAGATTCTGAGGCCGGATAAATCCCCTAGATTACCACAAAAATTCTTGGAAGTGATATTTGTTCTCTAATAAACGTATTTAGGCATATTTGTAAGCCTATAAAGTTTTCGTAAAGTAGGCCCGGGAAAGTAGGCTATTCATAAGTTTTAAAAAGTTGAAAAATCTACTTTAAAAAAATCTGACAAATCCCGTAAATTGAGGAGGGAGAGGACGAGAACCAAAATATTTAGTATTTATTCAAAATTTAGCTTGAGCTATTCTTATAGGGTGTAACTCCAAAATTAGACCTCTAGTCTCAATAAAACTTCTGCATGGATTTTTTGATAGTGTGGGCCTACAATCCAAAATCCCGGGGACTCATTTAAATACAAGCATAAAACGCCAACATTTAGGGTCCCTAGCTTAAAAGCACATATTTAAACTTGAAATGTCTGAATGTCCCTTTCTTTTCATGGGGGCTGAGCAATTTATGTGCCCGGTTTTATGGGACGCCTAATTTTTAAATACAACGCTCTAAATTTAATGATAAAACGCTGCATCTAAATGGTAAAACGCTGCATCTTGTAAATTAGGTTCCCAAAATGTTGCCATACGTTGAGGGGTGGGGGGGTGGGGCAAGGACAAGAGTAAAGCAATTTGCAATTTTGGGCATGAAGTTTAGAAATTTTACCCCACCCGGACTCGTATTTATTGCACAAAGGTTGGTCTTTACAGTTAAGTTATTTGTGGTTTCACCGCCTTTGACCGGGAGGGGGGCACTCGAATCCCGAGTCGAATATGAAAGTGACATACCTGTGCCTACCAAAGTAAGATCCCAGACTAGGGATCTACCGGAGGCGATTATTAATTTTGTCAAAAAAGGGGGTCATTCAGTGGCGGCTCCAAGAAAATGTAATGGGCCATTACGTATGGAAAGGATTAGAATTGCATGTGTCATTGAATAACTTTCCGGGAAAAACTGCAAAAATGTGCTACAAAATGTAAAAATTGTACAATTTGCGCATTTTTGTTTGTTTGTTTGAGTGTACATTTCTATTTTTAAAAAGGGGGTCATTGGGTGTAAGCTGATGACAAAAGGGGTCATTGGGGTAATTTTAGCCTTCAATAAATAAATAAATGATAATAATAATAAAAATAATAATAAACGCTCGACAACCCCTACTAGAATAGGGTTTTTTGTTCTCCTAATTATCGTATTAAACTCCCTGAAGATTACAGATGACAGAGAAATAATGGAGACTCACTCAATGAAGTGCAGATATTTCAAATTTAATTGAAAATTTAAAATCAAACAAACTTATATTCCCCCTGCATGTCCTTTCTCAAGTCAAAATCAATTCAGGTTATTTTGAAAATGACAAGTCCCCTCACAAGTTGACTCTTTATAACACAATATCTAGGGACCGTTTTTTATTTTTTGAATTTTGACCAACTTTGAGAAATTTGCACCAAAAATGGTCAAAAAAATGCAAAATTTCTGAAGTTGGTCAAAATTCAAAAAAATGAAAAAAAGGTCCCTAGATATTTTTCTCTAGTTTTTAAAAATTAATAAAAAATTTTTTTTGGCCAAACAATTTTTTTGTTATGTGCGCGTTGCACGAAAAAATTTGGGCCAAAGAACCCGTTTTTGGGATTTTCTCCAAAAATTAGCATTTTGGCCCAAATTGGACCTCACAGATGAATTCATCAAATCATTTCCATTCTAAAAATGTATACTTTTATATTCTTTAGACTAATAATTTAGCAGTTATGAGGCCCGAAAGTTTTCATAATTCCAGGGTTCAGACCAACCTTAATACCCAGCAAACACAAAACAAAAAATCCCAAATCCCCAAAACAAAAAATCCCAAAAAACCACTTCTTTTTCGTTAATCGTAACAAAAACATTTTTTTGTATTAATTTTTTAAAAATAAAATATCTAGGAGCCATTTTTTTATTTTTTCAATTTCGACCAACTTTGAGAAATTCCAAACAAATCATAAAAACCTGATTTTCACCTAAATTTCAAATATTTTTGGTGAAGTTGGTCAAAATTAAAAAAAAAATTTAAAAAGGCTCCTAGATATTTTTATCTAGTTTACAAAAATTAATAAATAAAAAAAAATTGGCCCAAGAATGTTTTTTTTTACGTTTAAGGGAAGGGATATGAACGTTTGGACAGTATTTATTGTGGGACATTAGAGCACATCGGACATATCGAATGGTATTCTGAATACGAAGAATGTCATTCTGTTATCAAATAATAATTTTGAAATTCGCAATGTAATACACATTTTATGGCAAATAATTAAAAATTGATATTTTTGACATTTAACAGTACTTAAAGTGTATGTAGGTGGGATGAAAGGCCGACGATCAATTGAAAAGTTTGACCTTTCCTATTGAAGATATGGATTTTTTCCAAAACACCAAAAAAAATAGCTTTTTCTCCCAGCTACATACACTTTAAGAATATATCATTAGATTTATAAAATTTACTTCGAGGACTGTTATTATATCAAAATGTGAAAAATATCAAATTTTAATAATTTGTCATAAAATGTGTATTATATCGTGAATTTCAAAAAATGAAAATTATTTGATATCAGAAAGGCATTCTTCATATTCAGAATGCAATTCGATATGTCTGATGTGTTCTCATGTCCCACAAAAAAATACTGTCGAAACGCTCATTCCAGATCCCTTAACGAAATAGAAGTGGGCAAAAAACCCCGTTATTTTGGGGATTTGGGGCCAAAAATGGCATTTTGGCCCAAATCTTTACCTCACAGATGAATTGATCAAGTCTTTGCCATTCTAAATATGTATATTTTTATATACATTACACCAAGAATTTAGCAGTTATGAGGTCCAAAAGTTTCAATAATTCCAGGGTTCAGACCAACCTTAAAAACGTTTTTAAAACGTTTTTGTGTTTGCTGGGATATTAATACTTTGTCTAACCAGAATTACTGGTTTCGTAATTAAGGTGGCCCCCACAACAAAGGTTGGTAAATATAAAGTATATTGACCTTGATAAATATGCTAATAAACGTTAATCAAAATATGGGAATAAGGTTGCAAATATTTATACATATGAAGAGCTTAGTTCAAAAGCCCTTACATCCACCTCTGGCTGAAATTGAGTTATGACATTATAGTGTGGGTAAAAATACACATTTTGGTGGTTGTTTGACCTTCATACTGCCTTCTCTTCTCTTCCAGAGATATCATATATTTCCTGTTTGGAAAATCTGAGGGAATTTCCGGATATCTGGGCATTAACAATAATATAAAATAGTTTTGTTTTAATTTTTGATGTATATATAACAATAGTAGCCTTCAATGTTCTTTAACTATTAAAACCAAAAGGAACTGTTTTGGGGTCACTGTTTGAAGAAAAAAAATCATTATAATTAACAAAAGTTGTAGTTTATAAATACTAAAATAAAAGGCATTTTGCTGAATTTAATTTAAAAAAATTCATAATCAAAAACGTAAATGAGATTAAATTTTCTTTTTGATTTTGCAAACGTTTTATAGTCAAGGGCTCAAATTTGATTGCAAAGTTGATCAATGATTGTGTTTGAGCTGTACAGTGGATTAATGACAAGCATGTAGGCCAAATACACAAATGAGCTCATTAATACTGAGCTAGAGAGTGGATTAATGGAAAGGCAAAATATGCAATTCTAAAACACAAGGCCTGGTGGCCCTTTCAAAAAATGTATGCTTTGGTATATCTTGCATGACTAAGTTTAAAAGAGGTTATAACCATGCTAACAATTGTATTGCACTTCTGAGACTCATCAACCACCTTATTTTGGGAGAATATTTGTGTAGTGAACTGATTTCCTGATTTTCCATCAAATGAGACCTGTTCTCACAAAATGAGCGGAAATTGTCATGTAGAAAAGGAGATACATCATTGAACCTGCTAAAAAACAATAGAAAGCAAAGGAATTCTCCTTTGAAATATTGAAAACTTATATGACCCAGATAATTTTATATGACCCAGAGATTATGGATCTGGCCATAGCCATGAAGATCTGACAATAGCCATGCAGATGGTGCCCACCTGGACTAGCTTTAAGCTAGTCAGTACTTTAAGCTAGTCAGTACTGCTGGACTAACAAGGATGACTAACCTATCTTAGTCCAGCTTGACTAGCTTTTGCTTAGTCGCTTGACTAGTTTGATGTTAGTCCAGCACGCTGGACTAGTTAAGGTTAGTCACTCGACTAGTTATTGACTTAAGTTAGCCCAACTGGTGCCCATCTGGACTAACATAGTGTTAGTCAAGCCAGCTGGACTAATGTAACATTAGTCCAGCTGGCTTGACTAATATGCTCAAACTAGTCGATCCGACATGACTAACCTCAAGCTAGTCCAGCCTGCCGGACAACCCTAATTTAACCATACATGCATGCAGTTGCAGATTTGATAGTCTGATAAGGGTTATACAGTTGGAAGGTAAATGAGTTTGTCACTCATATTCACAATAATGTAGTCAAACAATCAAAAGTTTTGATGGATCCATTTTGCATGTGCATCAAATCATAAATCAGAAAAGTTTCATGTGCATGATTCAGATAAATCCATCTTTGACAGGCAAAATAAGTGCAAGGTTCTTTTTTCACATGACTTTTTTGTGGAACAGCTTAACTTGTTATTTTGCACAGCTGATGTATGCAGGATATACAGCATTTTTTCTTCTTGATGAGTTGGAATTGTTGGAAGTCTATTCCTACCACAGTTGGGTCACATTTCAGCAGCACCTGAAAGCAAATTATGCAAAAAGTTACTGTTAGTTAAACTTCAATTAGCAAAATGAATATTCCCGCTTTCACATCTGGCGGTTTTCTGAAAAAAGTACCAGTGAAAAATTTGAAATTCAGGATCATCAAAATAATTTACTTTATTTACAGTTTAATACATGTATAGTGTACGGAGCCCCTGAAGTGACATGGAAGAAAAAAACTTTGGGTCCGACTTTGTAACTCTGGACCCCGAAATAGTAACTTGGGGGCCAACATAGTAACTTGGGGCCTGAGATAATAACTCGAGCGCCCAAGATAGTAACATGGGCCCTGACTTAGTAACTTGGGGCCCAACTTAGTAACTCATGAGACAAGGTTGCTACGTCCGGCACGCATAGTAGGTGATAAAGTGGTTTTCAAGTAAAGTGTTTGGATGCGAGCCGTTAGACCAATAGGCCTATAAAATAAACGCCGTGTTTTATTTTATAGGCCTATTGGTCTAACGGCTCGCATCCAAACACTTTACTTGAAAATCACTTTAGTAACTCAGGGCCCGACTTACTAAGTTGGGCCCTCAAGTTACTATGTCGGATCCCAAGATAGTTCTTTTTCTTCCGTGTCAATTCAGGGGCTCTGTAATAGTCCCATCAATTAAGGGCTGAAATCAAAACTCGACCGCGGTTGACTGGCGGTTCTGTCCAGGTGCCATTGTTTAGAACAATAGCAAAAGGACAGGCGGTCAACCGCCAGTCGAAGTTTTGATTTCATCCCTAAACCAACAACAATTTTTTTTGATGTTTCAAAATGGGAGCTTAATTTTGACAAATGACAACGGGCAGGAAACTTTAAGAAGTTCTTACACCTCCAAAATTTTGGTTGGTCATGTATTTCCACACCATTTTTTAGAGTCCACCATCAGGGACAGTACTTAATACAAATATAGTATACATGTACTGTCTTAAATTGCACAAGCAGTTTTAACATTTAGAACCAAAAATGTGTTTCTTAATGGCTATAGAACCATCATTGGTGGCACCGGGCATTTGCCCCTCAATATTCTCCCCCCCCTAGACTATGCCATAGTCGAATTTTATTAAAAATATGTTATTAGGCCAAAAAAAAAAAGGTTCGTCTCAAAGCTTGCGTGCGCTTTTTTTTTAATAGTTTTTCCAGAAAAAATCGGCGAAAATCAGACTTTTTTCTCAAAATACCATGAAAAAAGTCGGGAAAAAAAATCGCATTTCGCATTTGTTTTTAAATTTCTCGTGAGCTTTGAGACCCCGTTTGAACAAACCTTTTTTTTGGCCTTATTAGTCATGATGAACCCATTTTGTTGAACTCAAAATTATACTGATGTTTATTAAAATTAAAGTATTCACTAGTAAAATGGTCATAAAGAGTTAAAAATATCAGATGATTAGTGACAATAAAAGTAATTGAATGCAACTTTATCTTGCATAATTATAATGGCTCACTTTAATACTGAACAATTCTAATTTTGGAATCTACCAGTTTATTGATAGCGAACCCCGAAAATTCGACTATAGACTTTGAATTGTAAGCAGAACTTTACCCCCTGCCCCCTGGACTTTGCTCCCCCTAAAAACACACTGTCAAGCATACTTGTTTATCAGTCCATTAACCACAAGTACTAAACATGGTATAGTGCAAGACGCGCTAGATGTTTGATGAGAGATTAACTTTCGCGTCAACACAAAAGCGCTGCAAATACCACAGACAGTTGTGTACGGTGTAATTAATGGTAATGGCGCGGGTCCAGAAGATTTAAACCATAGCGAGATATGGGCGACCAATCACAAGGCAGATCCATTTAAAGATGCAAAAAAAATTCCTGATGTCGCCACTGAGAACCAGTTTATAACATCTAAACATGCTAAACGGAACATATTTCAGGTCTACAATATCACGGGGATTATGAGAATACATGAGGTTTCTTCTGATGCAAAATGTCTCCATTTTGATCTAGGATAAAGAACAGTATGACCGGATGAGGCTGTCGATCTGGTCACACATTTTTCAGTTACCTTTGGTATTTGAACGAAATCATTCAGACTAGTTGTATGGCGTTGAGTCGTTCAAGCTTCACGGTTGCATCATCAGCCACAGAGCCTATAAAAAAAATTCATGGAATTAAAATGGGATTTGACAAACTGTCGATTGTAGATTTTGGGTCACAGTTGTTATTCTTTAAAAAAGTAATTAATTGCAGACCATGCACATAGCATTTTTTTGCCTAAGTTGTTGCTAATTTAAGGTACGGTATGATATATTTAAATGAGTCATATTTGAAATTTGTTTTGAATTTTTTTTTGCAGCAATTTTGGGCAAAATTTGTTGAAATTCAATTCCCCCTTAGTGGGGGGGGGGGGGAGTGAATTTCAGGGCCATGTCACCGGAAAAAAAATCTGGCACCGCCACTGTACTTAATAGACCTATTCAAGTGTTCATGAAAGTCAAAATTGTGAAAATAGGGCTAGTTTTTCAATCCAAATTCCTGTTTTAATTCAATCGTTTAGAACAAAATAAGGCTCAAAATGCAATCTGCAACAGGGGTTGTTTTGAATTTTCTGACAATCATCATCATCATGATGTTATGCCTTTGATAAATTTATATTAAGGGGAGCCCTGTGCAATAATTGTGAGCCCCTGGGGGAATTTTCAAATGGCAGAAATGCTTGCCACCCCACTCCCCTATTGGCTTGGCAAAAATTGCTCTTGAACTTTACGGCCAAGGCCCACTTTTAGAGTATTTTATTTTTAGCATTTTAGAGCATGTTATTTAAAAGACGCCCTATGAATGTGTGCCAAAAATTGCCCCCCCCCCCCTTTGGCTGGCCAAAATAATCTTGCCCCTACCCAATTTTACCTCAGGGCTCAGTGCTCATTACACAGCCCTTAATTTAACTTGGACTATTGGATAACTTGGGCCCCACAAGCTTATCAATTTTTTTCAGATTCAACTTTATTTAGCCACGGTGGGCCCACTTCAACCCTAGGTTGTTCTTCCTTGGGGCCGTGGATACAAACTACAGTACAAACAAATATTTAACAAAACATGTTTACAAGAGATATGTTATACAAAATATCAAATGAATTGTTAAAAGATACAAAAGATCATATAAACTTACAATGTATATAGGTTACCTTGTAAAACTGTTTACAAGCGACACTTCATAAAAATATCAAATGAATTGTTAAGCGATACAAAACATCATAAATAAACTTACATACAAGGGGAAAAAATGAATGAATTTATAAACTTATAAACAAAACTGAAAAGAATTAAAATGAAACATCTTTCAGCATATTTTTGAAAGTAAATAAATTAGGTGAATTTGTGACCCTATCATCAAGACTGTTCCATAAGATTGCACCTCTATATGATAAGCTACGTTTTTTGAAATCAGTTTTAGGCTGTGGGATGAAAACATTATTTTTACTTTGCCGAAAATTGTATTTATTATTAGAAAACGAGGAAACAGTTGAAAGGTAAGGAGGTGCTAAGTTATTTAAAATTTTATAAATCCAAATTGAGGTATTATACTGATGTCTATGAGAAAGTGGCTTCCAATTGAGCTGATCTAGGACAATAGCACTGGAGGTATCCCATGGAGCTCCACAAATAATGCGAGCAGCTCTGTTTTGGATAATTTGTAATCTCTTTGCTATAGACATACCACAATTTCCCCAAACAACATTACAATATTCAAGGTGAGGAAGTACAATTGCATTATAAACCATATTCAAAATATCTGTAGAAATAAAATTAGATTTACATTTCTTCAACATAAACATACCTTTAAGAGATTTCTTACGAACTTGATCAATTTGCTTGATTCCATGTCAATGTGTCATCAATGATGACACCTAAATGTTTACATTCATTAACTTGTTTAATATTAGCACCATTTATAGTTACAGAAACATTGTGAATATCATCTTTAACAGATTGCAAACGTTGCCTAGATCCTATGAGCATGAATTCAGATTTATCAGTGTTAAGACTAAGTTTGTTGCTTTTCAGCCAATTACTTATTATATCAAGATCCTCATTTATACAATTCATGATTTCCTTAGTTGAGTTAGAAGCATAATAGATTACAGTATCATCAGCATACATATTAACCTTACAGTGTGTGACATAATTTGGCAAATCATTAATATAAATAAGAAAAGCAAGTGGGCCATCGATTGACCCTTGTGGCATTCCACATGTTATTTCACATGTATCAGATAGAGTACCATTAACAGTAGTACATTGAGAACGTCCTGTTAGATAACTTTCAAACCACTGAATACAATGTTTACCAATACCATATAATTTAAGTTTATCTAAGAAAATTTCATGGTTTACTGTATCAAAAGCCTTCTTTAGATCAAGTGAACAAAGACCAATTAGATTTCCCTTATCTATTTCATTATACCAATCTTCAGTAATGTTAATTAGGGCAGAACTGGTGGAGTGAAGGCTGGTTCAAAGTGTATATTCGAAGGCGAATATTCGGCTTCGAATACTTTTTGGTCGTCAAAATATATGCGGCTTCGAATATAAAACTATGAACCGGAGAAAGTATATTTCTACAATTCACAGCGTTGCCCGACTGTTAACAAGTATTGCCCGTTGACCTAGGTAAGCAAAAATTAGAGAATTTCTTTAACGTAGTCAATACAATAATAGGTAAACTCAATATTGAACTACTGTCATGATTTAATGTCTGTAAAATAAAAATGAATAAATTAATTAATAAGTTAATAAAGAAATAAATAAGTCAATAAGTGACCATGCGTTTTAAGTGTAACATTTTGGGGTTCATAATATAGGCCTACCCCGGGGAGGCCTACAGCCTATGTAGTTAAATTTGGTGTCAAACTAAAGCTTGTGATGAGACCAATACAGTAGGCATAATAAATGTTGTAAACATTATTAACATTTGCTTAATTTGCGGGGTTGATGATGATCAGGAGGAGCAAATTGAATATAATGCAAGAGGGCCATTTCTTTTTTCACATTTTGTTTACAATTCACTTTAAACTGCATACTTTAACACCATGCAATCATATTCCAGGTAATTTAATTTGCTTTGAGAAGCAATTTTGCATATTTTATTTTCTGTAATTATCAAACACATGGCTAATTGTTATCTAATCAAGTATAACATTATAATTATAATTATAGGCCTATAAATAGTAATGCGTTGAGTTTTTAAAAGTAATATCCGCCTTTTTTTTCTTTCTTTTTGAAATGACATACTCGTTACAAAAAACAAATCAGCATGGAAAACATTTTTTTTTTTTCGTCAGAGGCAGATATTTGGTCTATTCAGTGTCATAAAGCTACAAATAGACGATCTTTTAAATTCATTTTTAAATGGCTTTTTCTTTTTCAACCTTATTGTTTGTATTTAAAATGTTCACACAATCTGACAATGTCCCAACTTATACCTAATGTGAATCGAGCCATTTAACATGTGCTTGTAGGACAACGATTTTGAATTAAACATATTAATTGTGATATTTTAATTCCCCTAGAACACCACAGTTAAGCGTCAAGTCCAAAATTGTAAGTGGGTTTTCTTTTATTTTACCTCATTATTTCGTTAAAATTACTCGAAAACCCTCCAAAGAGTTGTTACTGATATACATTTCATAATTTTGGGCAAAGAATAGCCAAATAGTTGACCGAAATCGTATATTTGCACCAATATTTGACTGAAATCGTATATTAGCATTACCGCCCCTTCGTGACTTTATTGCAAGCCAAACTGCTGCTAAATGTGAAACGAGATTACTTGAAATATATATTTCAAGAGTTGAACAAGTTTCAACTCTACGAATATATTTCTGAAATATGTCTATCTGATTGGTTGATGGTAAAGAGGATTACGGCATCCTCAAAGTCTCTTGCTGTAATTCTCTAATCGATATCTATTATAGGACCGATCTTTTGAAGTCCATACAACCGTGGCAAATGAAATAGTCTCGGATCATAATTTGTGCACGATACAACGTTGATACGTCAGATTTCGGAATTTTATTTAAAATAGGCATAAATTACCTTGAACAGGTTGAATGCTGGCAAAAGTAGATACAATAACTGTGGGTCGAATTTACATTAATCAGTGTCCTGGGCCAGGATAACATTTAGGACTCCTTCGCATTCTAAAACAATACTTCACCAAATGTCCTTGCTTTCATTTTCTCATTTAATTTATTTTATTTTATTAATTTCTTTATTCACTGCCTATGTGGTCAATCCGGTATTGCCAAATATTTCTCGTCCATTACCCGTGTTAATCTATTTATTTATTAAAATGCACCATCTATTAAATTCCTGTAATACAATGTATAGGCCTAGTGTATTTGATAACAAAGTTGTTTTTATTTTTGATTGGAATTTGGGGTTCGATAGATTTACAAGGGGTCAGTTTTTACACGATTTCATATATAAAATATGGTTGGGCATGGCGGAATTAGTATATGATTAAAAATAGACATACTCTTAGGCCCCCTTTTTAATGTTTGTACATTATTAATATTAATGTACAAAATGCAAACGAATGTATATATATATTTGATTGTTTTGTAAACATTAATTTTGATGTTTATTCATAATTATGTCTGGAAAGTCAGGAAAAAAAGGAGTATCGATATTTCCTGGGAAAGTGAATCAGATGAGCAGTGAGTAAAAACATTCGCTCTAAATGTTTATTTAAAAAAAAAAATTTTTTTATGAATTTATTAGGCCTACCGGTAAAGTGCAGAAAAAAACTCCAAACGCACTCTAGGATTTTTCATCAGCTGCAGTAGAAATTTCTGTTGCATGGATTTTCGGGTGATCTCGCTTGGATTTAGCAAACAATGAACCGTTCACTTGTACATTTGTAGGTTATGTTTGTAAGCCTAAATATCATATTATTTGCATAAAACATAACTTACCATCACTACAGCATTGGAATGCTATTGCCTGCCAGGCATTTTCCTTTTTCTGGGCGTCTTTATATATAGTCACTTACTTTTATGTCATATAAAATGGGTACGCTTGTACCGCACTAATAACGTTTTCTTTCAGTTCGTTATCAGCCATTTTGGAACTATTTGCACAACTGTGCAGCTTAATTTTCATTGGGGATTTTTGAAATCATCGTTCGTCGAACGATATTCAGGTGACCTCGAGCCTTTCATATAAATCAATAGTATCTCGCTATCAGTTGCGCGATATTTAATCCGACTCAACTCGGCGTGTCATCATATTTTATTCGTTACCGTATATATTTTGACGTCACAAAAAGTATTCGACAACGAATATTCGCCTTCGAATATTCACTATGAACCGACCCTGAGATGGACGGAAACCTGATTGATTAATGTTGATTAATTTGTTATCATTTAAGTAATTATATAACTGATCAAAAACAGCCCTTTCAGCAATTTTAGAAATAACAACAAGAATTGAAATTGGCCTATAGTTGCTAGGGTCACTAGGATCCCCAGCCTTAAAAACAGGAATTATTTTAGCTCTTTTCCAACAACTTGGGAATTTACATGTTGTGAAAGAGTGATTAATTAGATGAGTGATTATTGGTGTAATGACAGGAGCAGCTAATTTAAGTAGTTTAGATGGTATATTGTCCAAGCCAGTGGCTTTGTCATCAGATAATTTTGTTAATTGATTGAATACATAATCATCATTCACATGAACTAAGTTAAAGGTAGGTTTCTTAATATTACTAGTTTTCTTATAATCACAAAAATCATTTTCATCAATATTATCAGCAAGTTTTGAACCTATTTCTGAAAAGAATTTATTTAATTCATCAGCTTTGTCTTTAGATTCAGTTACAGGACCATCTTTAGTATTAATGGAGGGAATTTTGGTATCTTTATTTTAGATGGAACAACATGTCTAAGGTGTTCCCATGTCTTTTTAATGTTATTTTTATGTTTATTGAAACCTTGATTTAAGAATTCTTTCTTTTTACTCTTTACAATCTTATTAGTATTATTTCTAGCTTTCTTGTAATTTTCCCAACAAGAGTGATCATTACCTGATTTAATAGCTATAACCTTCAGTCTGTCTCGCTCGCGCATCATATCAAGAACCTCATTAGTCATCCATGGTGAAGTTTTCTTACGAATTCTACTCTTTTTAAACGGTACATGTTTGTCAATAACATCTAAGAATATTTCCTCAAAAAGTTCAGCAGATACTTCAACATCACCAGTATTAATTACAGGATTCCAATCAGTTAGAGCTAAATCTTGCAAGAAGTCTTGCTCATTAAAATTCTTATAAGAACGAGATATTTTATAATTATGATCATGCTTATTACTACTGTCTATATTTACTTTACTACCAACACTATTTTTAATTTTACCAAGAATTGCATATGTAACTGAATGATCACTTATACCAGCATGTATAACACCTGACTTACAAACTTTGGAGGCATTAGAACAGTAAATTACATCAAGAAGTGTTTCACTAGTTTCAGTTATCCTGGTAGGTTCTGTTATAATTTGTTTGAGATTAAAACTTTCACTGATATAATTAAGTCTTTTAGTATAACAGTGGGGTGTGGTTGTCAAAAGATCGCAATTAAGGTCACCCATTAGGATATAATCCTTTCCTTCAGATTCAATAACTTGAAGAAGTTGTTGAAGATGATCAAATAAATCAATACATGAACCAGGCACTCTATACCATAATACAACAATAGTGGGTTTCCTTTTCAAAGGCATTAATTCAATAGTTAACAGCTCAAGTTTCTCAGAACTTAAATCATCTCTTACAACATGCGTACAATGCTTATTTACATAAAATGCTACACCACCTCTGTGATTAGTATTGCACTTTCTATCCTTCCTATAAACATAAAAGTTATCAACATTAATATAATTATCAGTAACATTATCAGACAGGAATGTTTCATTAAGTCCAAAAACATCAAAAGAGTTGGAACTTAAAATATGCTTCAACTCATCAAAGTGTTCAATCAAGCTACAAATATTGAGTTGTCCAATAATTAGACCAGTACTTAAATCACGAAGAACCTTGTATGCATCTTGGATATTAATGGTTGAAACAGGATTATGGGATACATTTTGAGAACTATTTGTTGTATTGTCAGCACTTATCTGTTTACCAAAGTCATGTGAGTCAACAGAAATAACAGTATCTACATGTACATCAATACTACCAGTATATTGGTTGGATACACTATCAATATCACTTGTATTGCTATCACTGTAATTATCAATATCATTATTTATTAAGTTATTAACATTAAGATTGTTTATATCATCATCATTTACATTATTTCTAACATCACTATTTACATTATAATTTAGTTTGTCATTGTTCACACTTTTCTTTACAACTAATAGTACATCACCATTTTGTATATCATCATTATTCATACCTTTGTTTACATCATCACCATTGTTTATAGAGTTGTTTACATAATCATTGTTTATACTTATGTTTAGAGCATCACCATTTTTATAGAGTTGTTTACATTATCACTTACATTATCATTGTTTGTACCTTTGTTTACATCATCATTATTTATAAAGTTTTTTACATTATCATATACATCATCATTATTTATGAAGTTTTTATATTATCACTATGAACATTATCGGGGTTTGCACCGTTGTTTAAATCACTACTGTTCATGTTAATGTTAGCGTTGACAGTATTTTCAACATTTTTCTTTGGTGAATGATGGCCTATGTTATGGGGAGGGGACTGATCCTCTCTGCAATTGTCATCATCATGATCCATATTAACTAAATCATCAGAAGCATTGTTGGAAGGTTTGGAAGAGATACTATTTGCACACTGACCAACAAAGTTGGGCATAGAACTAATTGGATTATCACAAACAAGGGCCTCATTGTCATCATTGCAAATAAAATCACTTTCAGAGACAACACAATCATTACCACAAAGACATTCATGTAAGCAATTTTGATTTGAAGAGTCAATTTGAACATAAGAGTCATTAATGGAAGTTAGCGGAATTGTCCTGACTGTAGATATGTTAACCATGGAGGGAAGTGATTTCTCGCTGGACGTTGCTGGTATCTCTGTCTGGGAGCTTGTCGAAAAAGGGAAGGATGTGCGCACCGTAGAAAGTCTTGGAAATTCCTGGCTAAAAAACTGAGCCCCTTGTCATTTGGGTGAAGATTGTCCCTAGCTAGATCCCGAACTGCGCCATTATCAATATAAGTCCATCTGTTGGTATCACATACATTAGAAAGAATTTGGTTTACCTGTTGTACCTTGGAAGCGAGCGAGCGATGGATTGTCCCTGCGATTTATTACTGACGATAAGGCTACTTCGCATTGCCTCGGCGCATGAGCCTTTACCACCTCACAAAGCTTGTGAACCTTAGCATTGATTTCAGCTACAGTATTCTTTCCAAGATTATTTGTCCCGACATGAATAATAATGGAGTCTGCTTCTCCATTATACCACCAGGGTGCTTATAATAATCATTGAAGGTAAAATATGGTGCCATGGCTTGAACTTTTAGGGCCAAGGCCCAATTGCAAGGGCATGTACACATCTAGGCATGCCCGTCACGCAGGATTTTTTTTTTTTTGGGGGTGCTGATTTTGAAAAAGTGGACCTTTTTTCCAAGGGGGGGCAATTTTGTAAAAGTGGACTTTTTGGACATTTTTTTGGCCAAAAAGCGTAAAAACTCTGTTTTTTATCGCTACGCCGCAAATTGTCATATTTTGGGACTTTTTGTATACTTTTGCACCCCCCGCGTACGGGCCTGCATCTAGGGTGTATTGCCGGCACTACATGTATTGCTATACAACAACAAAAAATAGTACACAGGCCTACCTGTTGTATCACAGTGTTCCCGGGGTCACTCCCATTGTGGCCTGTACACCATCCGCGATAATGAAAACGCAGAAAAGGGTAGTTTTTTGGGTATGCACGATACGCATGCTGTAACGCGTTTAGGGTGTCAAAACCATGAAAAATTGGAAAAAAGGGTAGCAAAATTGCAATTAAACGCGGAAATGAAATTCAGGGTATGAAATTTGATGCAAGGAATAAAATCCCTGTTTAGGGTATTGTTTTAGCCAAGGGTTAAATCCTTGTTTAGGGTGCTTTTCAAAAGTTGATTATCGCGGATGGTGTACAGGCCACAATGGGAGTGACCCCCGGGACAGTGTTGTATACTAGCTGCTATGTACATCATAAAGACTGGCATGTTGATGGCTTGTTATGCGGCATATGCATGACATTATTTTTGGTCTTTCTGATGTAATATTATAATAATTGCAACTTTACATAATCAACACAAAGCAAGACTTACATTGTAAGACATCTTCTACAAAATCTTGATGCATTTAATTCCAGGACATTGGGGCAAGTGTTGCTCTGCAGTGCAGTGTATACGTGTAGTACAGTATCAGTAGTTGACTCTGACAGTTGACAGTTGTGTTTCCCCGCTTAGAGTTGGGTCAGAGGTCACATACAGAGGTCACCACAGAGTGGCAAAATTTAAACTTGAAGCTAGTCGAGCAACCTAGTCAAGCCTGCTTGACTAACATTAAGCTAGTCCATCTACCTCTACCAGTCCATCCAGCTTGACTAACCATAAACTAGTCAATCCTCAAACTAGTATGCAAATATTCTAGCCTGGTTGGTCTGAATGGCATGTATTCCTATTATAGTCACGGTTGAAAATATGCAAAATCAATGCAATTTCAACAACATTTGAACTGGAACACATAGTGACACATCTATGATGTTGATTTGAAGTCATTCCAATTGTCTGCTTTCACTGTCACCATGTAACCATTTTCATACCGTACTTGGCTCTGTGAATGATGTTGATCAAGTCACGATACTTTCTGATGTGATATTCCTCAATTCCTGTCTGAAACAACAAAATAAAATATTGATACAAAGTAATAAACATTTTGGTCATCTAAATGTTTATTCATATCATTTTCAGTACCGCGGTATTTATTTAAAAGTCACTAAATAACACATGTTCCGATTCTTTATTCTTGTCTGGGGCTGTGCAATAATTAAGAGCACCCCTGGGGGTAAAATTCCCAAATGGCTCGCCAAAAATCGCATGCCCCCCCCCCCACCGGCCCGCCAAAAATCGCTTGTTTTCCTGAGCCCCTTTAGAGCATTTTATTTAAAAGCGCCCCAAGAATGTCGCCAAAATTGCTTGTCCCCCCCGACCCATAGTATTTGATCTATGACCTCCAGCAAACCACAAGCCAATTCAATATGAAATACATATTATTTGGATTTTTCTACTTTTATACATGTAAATACATACCGTAGGCCTATAAGCACTAAGCAGAGAGGCTGCAATAAGAGTCATGATTTAAGATTTAAAGAGGCCATATGATTTTAAGGTTTTTGTGCAGCACTTTTGGACAAAGCTTCTAATGGTGATAAAATTTATTTACACACATTTTACCCGGCTGACATTCCTGAAAAGTGACTTGATATTTGGGTTGAAAAATGCAATGTTCACCTTTACATGTGAGTGCCCCGGCATTTAGGCCTATAAAACTTGAGACTCGCAATTAAAGCATGGATCGATGTTGAAGTAAGCAGAGTCAGTCTTAATAGGCATGTCGACGGGCCAGCAGTAATTTTCACATGTTTTTGTGCCGAGGACCCGCCTTCAAGTAATGCCTAAATTAATCACAGGCCTATAGCCTAGGGCCTATAGGGCCTACTTACGAACCAAATGTCCGTTTTTTTAGGCATGGGCCTATGTGCAATGTAAGTATTTCTCTTCTCCTTTTCTCCTCTCTTTTTCTCCTTTCCCCTTTCTCTTCTCTCCTTTTTCTTTGCAAAAGAGTGGAACACCTATAAACCAAAATGCATTGCAAGGCGGCATGCATGCATGCCAATGCAAGTCATAGTTTCACCAGAATGAACTTGTGTCTTCTAATGATTAAACTGTTCCATTAATCGTGGATTCAAATTCAGTCAGCATATTTACCACAAATATGTCATTGTCATATCTCCTAGTCCTACATCATGTT
The DNA here is from genome assembly GCF_039555335.1 of Amphiura filiformis. Taxonomy (NCBI): domain Eukaryota; kingdom Metazoa; phylum Echinodermata; class Ophiuroidea; order Amphilepidida; family Amphiuridae; genus Amphiura; species Amphiura filiformis. The sequence goes on from NC_092638.1 coordinate 25,671,230, forward strand.
CATCATTCATGTTCTTGAGCTGACATGCATGACATGACACTCTCCGCTCACGGAAAATGAAACTATAAAATGAGATTTATGCATGTGAAATTACAAGATTTTTTTTATAGTTTATACATACCTATTCGATGCCGTCAGTGGTCAGCCTGAATCCTCTAACATTCTGCTAAATATGTATATGCTTTTGGGCCAAGATATACGAATTAAAACCTTTTAAACGGCATCTAATTTACTTTTTATAAGCTTTAACACATCCGGTGATTGATTAGAATTTTTATGAAAACTTAAAGACAGCTCGTGGTACTACCAGCTCTGGGCCAGCAAAAGTGGCTTGATGTGGCTTGGATTATGGTCCAATCCAAGTGTCACTTTTGCTGGACCACACGAAAGGTCCTTTTGTTGATCCAATCGCCGGTACCAGGTGTGGCCCAACACTGGCCCAGTACTGGACCAAATCGGCCAAGTTCCCTGTGTACATGCTTAGTTATCATCATGATCATACAGTATACAGTGTATGTGTGGATTGTGTGCATCATAGTCAGAAATTTGACACGTGGCATTGCAACTTTGCAAATGCCATGCAATTTTCAGGTGCTTTCGCTGTTGTAATAATTCGCCATGGTTGCTTCCCGGGGTTGCTTTGCAAATTTACATTGTAAATCACATAGAATTTAAATTGCGATTTGATGGGTGAGTCTGGTAATGGTATTGTCATCAACAAGAGGCAGGTTTATCATATGAGACAAATTGGACCCAAGGATAAACAGTAGCCGTGCCAGGAATTTTTTTAGGGGGGTTCAAAATTAACTAATTTAAATCAAATTTGCTGCAAAAAGTGGACTTTTTTCTAATTTGGGTTTTTTTGCCTTTAAAGTAAAGGTGGGGTTGAAATTTTAAAAAAATATGGGGTCAACATACTCAGCAATTCACAATTTTGTGAGTACTGGTTATCCAGGGGAATATACATGTACTATATGTTGCCCAAATTTGCAATATGTAATAATTGAAGTATATATTAATATAACATAAAAATTAATTGATAAATTGGTAGATCTATAAAATGTTCGATGTCACCACTGCAGACACTACCTCTCCCCTCGTTTAGATTCTTGAGCATCTTGGGTAAACAATTAACAATTTCTGTCTTCAAAAAACATTTCCATTGATTCACAAGTTTGTGCCCTCACCCCCCCTTTCTGGACACCTAGCAATGCCATTGGAGATTAGATACGCTTTTAATAGCCCTGTTTTAGAACTGTACATATAATAGTACCACTCACTTTTGGGGGCACAGACAAAACAAATTACAGTTGCATCATACAAAACATAGAGACTGTATGTCTTTGAGCTTCCAAAAAAGGCTTTATTGGGACGATGCACAGTGTCAACGCCCTGTATTATAAATATTTTTTTTCATATCCCGCTCCATACTCCGTTGGTGATCAATATTCTAATGTTGACACAGATAAAGAAAGTTTACGGGCAATTCCATGTTAAAATGACATTTTTTCAAAAATATGAACTTTGCAATTGGCAATGATTGATGATATATTTTGATTATACACCCTTTAAAGTTAAGAAAAAAGAAATTTTCAAATGAATATCAGCTGCAGTATTTTTTTTTCATTGATTTGAAGGATTTAATGTATTTTCCTACATTTTGTTAATAGCAGATAGTCAAAAGTAATTAATTTTTTTTCTCATTAATATATGGAACAAAAACAATTCTTTTTTGTGATAGTGTTGTTTGATACATAATTTGTCAAAATAAAAAATAAAAAATTAGGAAGCTGTGTTGGTAATGGTCAGGATGGCACGGCAAGTTGTATAATGTTAAGCATGTAACGCGAGTCACAAAAAGAACAACTTTTTAATGCAGTAAAAAATCTAAAGGGTTATAAATGTTCCCTTTCATTTTCCTCCTGGTTTAGGTCATAACTCGTAATTATTTCATAAGGTTTTTGGTTTGCTACAATTGTACCACCAGAGACAGACTATTCAAAATGGTAACGCGAGTCACAATGTAACACGAGTCACGATATTGTAACGCGAGTCACACATATTTACAGCTCTCTATACAGTAGAGCTAGAAAATAATCCATAAATAATCACTAAAACTTCTCCCTCCCACTTTTACCCTCCCCAGGACTCATAATTATTGTACATTTGTACATCACTTAACAAATTGCAGGACTGGAAATCGTTTTTGTCCCCATCTGTGAATTCAAATTTACAATTTGACTTTCCATTATAAACACCCATTATAAACACTCACTACCACCATTCCACCCCAGTTTCTCCACCTAACCCCAGAACAGAAGGTCATGTTTAAAGTTGAATTCCACAATATTAATTAAATAGAGCATGTTTAGAGCTTTCAAATTGGGCTGTGTTATCAAATAGTGAGTGTAACAGTCACGTAACGTAACGCGAGTCACGCACTAAGTTGGCCATTTTTAAAATACCAAACTCAAATGTACTTAATGTTTGCTTCTGTAGTATAGCTGCAGTAAAAGGTAATTACCTAGTGGTATCAACTTTTGTGTGCAGCTTCTTGTTTGAGGAGAAATATTGAAAAAGTAAAAGCTCAATTTGGAAGGGGTAATTTTAGTAACAAAAATCACAACCCCATTTTTGTCAATAAATGTTACATCGTTACATAGAGTTATTCACAAATTACAAGTTTACATGATTTGATGTAAAGAGAAGATGAATAAATCAAGTCTGAGGAATGTGTTCCACATTGATCAGCGGCAGCCTTTTATATTTTGCTATAGGGGCTGTGCAATAAGCAGACCTCCCCTCTCAGCCTGCCATAAATTGCTTGATCCTCTCAGCCTGCCAAAAAATCCTTACCCCTCTTTGCACATATGGAAAATTTTTAGGAACCCATTTTGCAAACCTTAAATGGTCTATATCAGTTTTGCATATACATTAGGCACAAAAAGAAACTCGTCAGTTATAGTCACCCTTGCTGATGTTCAACAACTTGATAATTTTGCATTATTCTGAAATATACATTTTGTTAGTTGGATTTTGCTTTCTCGTTTGACATCCTGTTCATGAAAATCGAGCAAGAATTGACCAAGATATGTGCCTCCAAACCCCAAAATGGAAAGTTGCAATTTTAACGATTCAATTGTGCCTGTTACACTGTGTGCTTTATTGATCGGCCCGTGGTGCTTGTGTACAACACAACGATGCATCCCATTGAAAATCGTTGAAATTGCAACTTTTAATTTTGAGAGTTTGGAGGCGCATGTCATGGTCAATTCTTGTTTTTTTACGAACAGGGTGTCAAGTGAGAAAGCAAACTCCAATTAACAAAATGCATATTTCAGAATAATCCAAAATGATCAGGTTGTCGAACAGCAAGGATGACTATAACTGACAAGTTTCTTTTTGTGCCTGGTGTATATGAATGTTTCCATACAGTTTTTCAATGCATTTTATGTAATAAATGTATATGAAAATTGTATTCTTATTCAAATTGCCAGTTTTTTTTAATTTCCATCATTAGTCCCCATTACCACCACCCCACCCAAGAGGAGAGGGTCCTTTTTAATGCTGAATTACAGTATTTTTTATATAGTGCTAAAGTAAAACTGACCACAATGGAAATGAAATTGAGCGTGTTTAAAGCTTTTAAAGTGGGACCATGTAATCAAACTAGTGAGCGTAACACGAGTCACGCACCAATTTAGCGAAAGTTGGCCATTTTAAAAATACCAATCTCAAATATACTTGGTGTTTGTTTCTGTAATACAGCTGAGATATAAGGTAATTACTAAGTGGTATAAACTTTTGTCTGCAGCTGTTTGTTTGAGGAGAAATATTGAACAAGTAAAAGCCTAATTTTGAAGGTGTAATTTTTCGTAACGCGAGTCACAATCACATTTTTTGCTATAAATGTTCCATCTAGTTATTTACAAAATTTAAGTTTATGTGATTTGATACATTGGGTCGGTAAGTACATGTGGAGAGAAGATGAATAAACCAACTCCTTGTTCAATTGTATTTATATGACATTGTATGTGCTGATTTTATCAAAAATGTAACGCGAGTAACATGGAATTGCCCATATGCATTGTGATATACACGTGCACGATCGAATATTCTATACAAGCAGCTGGATGGGCTAAATATTGTAATTCTCAAAATTAAATATATCATAATTTTTACTTTGGATTTCTTTCATTTTATATAAAACTTGATCCTTACTTGTTTCCAGTGTTTGATGAACTCCTATTTATTTCTTATTAAACCTATTTATAGGTAACATCTGCACCAAGGTCAGCAGCCACAAGCAGATCAGCAGAAGTACATGTATTTACCACTTTGAAGAATTCACTTTATTATCTTGAATGGATGACATCTAGATGCAGTGTAGGTAGCCTAGAGATGGAGATATCAATTGACTTTGTACGTAGAATGAGACCTCCTGGACACACTAGTTCCATCAGGGTGTGATTACATTCAGGTATGTCTGTCTATATTACCACGTTCATGTTGGATATTTAGAAGGATTCGGCCTTTCTAGATTAAAAGTATGACACATGACATATACATGTGTAGATAGAAATGAAGGATAAATCAATTGACTTCCTGGTCACAGCCTCAACAGAATGGCACAACATTTGTGGATGTCTGTGTATGCCATATATATCACAATGGATGATCCTGGTTCCTGAAGGGAAAGAGAGGAAAATAAATTAATTATTACGTATGACAATATTTTGAAACCGATATGATAAAAATACTTATATTTTATGTGCAGCACTATACATTCTCATCATGTTGTATGTAATTAAGCATAGTTTAAAGTAACCTTTTATTATTTTCGAACATAATTGATTTATAATTCAAACATTTTGCTTGGTAAATCCAATGAAAAAGGCAAATCGTTTTGTTTTTGGTGATATATACTATAATTAGCGTCTTTGAAGTATGGCGGGCACAAAAGAAGAGCTAATTAGAAGAGGACATACTTTGATTTGGGCAATCTTTTATATACTTCTCAGCTGACAATAGATACCCAAATCAAAGTACGCCCTCTCCCTTGTGCCCGCCACATTTCAAAAAGGCATATGGTTTATTATAGAATTAGATGTAGCTTGTGGACTGTATTTTATTACCGGTACTCAAATTTATTTTCAACATCAAATGCTAGCAAAAAATTATTGTTACACCCATTAACAATTGGAATTCTTTTAGCAGTACAATGTATTATATACTGACACTTCCATTGACATCAAGTCTGAACTGTATCCTAGCCCCTGTATCCTAGCACTAACCGCTCCCTTGAAAGAGTAAATCTTGCAAAATAATGGATAGTGTACTAACACATATTACAGAGAAGTTATACATATGTGTGGAATAGAGTGTATGCAATAAACCCAAGCGGAACGAGAGTTGCTAAGTAACCGCTACCCGAACCATAAACACATGCATGATCAGACAACAAGTGTTCAATTTCCCCATAGCTTCCCACGCTTGTACACATGTCAGTCGAATTTGGCGGTGTTGGTTTGTTTGTCCTCCAAGTTATAGCATTGTTCACTTTGTGTTGAACATTGTACGTGGGCCTCACTGTAATAACTCAAAGATAACTGTGATCATCATTTCAAGAGGTCACTCTCCCGATTAAGCTAAACAACCTATGTGGAGGAATTTTATGCACGAGCAATCACATCAATGACGTAGTAATGAATACCCTCTATTAAGAATTTGTTCAATACCTACCAGAATATAATTATTAGACCACATCCACCAGCAAGCACAATGTGTAATGGCAGAGGCAAAGATATACACCTATCCGACTTCGCCATTACTGCGGTGTCCCCGATGTAAAACTGCGGTGTCCCGAGGTCGGGGGTTCTATCCATTATTTATTGTGTGCTATACAGAATTGTACCCGGGAATTATACACAACAGTGATATTCAATACACAATCATGAGTATTGAATTACGAATTAAATCTCCCGCTCTGGTACATCTGTGTTGCCGTCAATAGAGGGCCAAATACAGTAAACGCTTCTCGGATTGGTGTATACATGTACATGTATTTGTATAGCCATACAAATGATATCCTAGCACAGAGTGTAGGTAAAGAGTTGTGGGCGAATGGGTGGGTGAAAGAGTCTGTGTGCGTGAAAAGGGCATGTATGTGTGGGAGTAAACCAGGGGTTTGTGCCCGGGAGGGCACTTCAATTTGAAATGGATATAGGTGTAGGGCTGGCGCTTTCGCACTAAGGGGCATTCGGTGAGAGCAACATGTAAAAAATATGGGGTCATTGGGTGAGAGCATGATTTTTGGCATTCGGTGAGAGCAAAATGTAAAAAAATGGGGTCATTGGGTGAAAACATGACCTTTTTTTTTAAATGGAATCTTTGGGTGAGAACCGAAACAGCGCCACAAAAACCTCGACAATCGAATTTCTAGTTCTAAATGGCTTCAAATTTCTTTATTTTTTCAAAATAAGTAACAAAATCATCAGTGATAAATGAAAGTTGCTGTTCAAATTGAAATTATAAGGGTCTTTGGGTGACAGATCAAATGGAAAAATAGGGGGTCTTCGGGTGACAGAGCGCGGAGCGAGCATGTGTTCGTAAAAAAATATGGGGTCTTTGGGTGACAGCGATGCTGAAAAAGGGGGTCTTAACAGCCCTACATACGCGTCACCTCCAAAGTTGAGTGCCCCGGGGTTTGTGCAAGTGTACAGTAGAACCCTTTTTGTGCAATATCAAGCCAGTTAGTTGAAATTTTTGGCTCAAAATTTAGGACAGTTTTTATATCAGCCATCTACAGGTATGTGTTCAGTTCTTTCCATAGTTATTCATCACCCCATGCAAGACTTGATCTATAAGTAATTCTTATTCTTGTACAGTATTTTGAGGCTGGTTTGTATAGTTATGATCAAAGTATAATGGCATCTTAACACCTTGTACTGTGTAGCCTTCCATTTGAGCAAATGTGATTTTTCTTTCTTTTATATTTTAGAATGAGTGGCAGTGCACGAGGAGAAAATGATGTCCCTGGGTTACTTACCTTGGATCTGGCCATAAACAAGGAAAAGTTAACTGAAATTTACTGTAAGCAAGCAAAATGTAAGGTGGAGCTTCTGAAGAAAATCCTGAGAAATTGTCCTAAACGTCCTCATCGCTTTGTTCTCCGACACCTTATTACAATATTTGAGTTTCGTCTGGGTTATGAGGATGAGGCGATCCAAGAACTTGAAAAACTTAAAGAGGAAGATCCATGCAACTTGAATGTTCTTCAAGATCTTGTGACAATATTTGAGAAGCATGTCAGAAAAGAAGATGAGGCAGACTGTTTAGCCAAGATTGCAGCCATAAGAGATGGTAAATATAATGACAGCAGTAACGATAGTAGTAATGATAGAAGTAATGATAGTAGACTAGCTCAAGCAAGGTGCCTTGCAGGACAAGGGCTTGCTTGGGGTTTTGATCTTCATGTAGAAACTAGAAGCACTAACAGGTTAGATAAGTCAATTGATTTGTTTACAAAAGCCATAGAGATTGCAGGAGACTCAATAAGTGATGATGAAAGAGATGATTGGCTCCATTACTTGGCTCTCGATTATGTCCGTGCAAATAATCTGAAAAGAATCAAAGAAGTCAAAGAGTATTACAAAGAAAACTTGGTCAAAGCACTTGAATGTATTGAGCCAAATGTACGATCTGAAGACCAGTACAGGCGATCTGAGGCATTGTGCTTATTGGGTACCTTGTTTTCTCAAAGGCCTGCAAATTATCTGGAATTAGTATCTTTTGTACAAAAAGATTTCAAGCCATACTGGTACAATCCAGAAAAATGCTTCCTTGCATCTCTAGCAGTAAATCAAAGTAACTTCATTGCCCTCAACCAGCTTGCGCGAAGATACTACTATTCTGATAGGAAAGAATTAGAAGCTCTAGATTGCTTAAACAAATCACTTCAGCTAAACTCTGGACCATCAAATCATGAAGCCTTCCGCATTAGGGCTCGTATCCATCGCAGTAAATACAACAAGCAAGTGAGAGACAAAGTAGAACATGAAAAACACAACCCCCAGGTGGGTAAGCCTAATGTCAATGACCCTTCTGAATCGCATCAGAACCCTGATAAAAACTTTCTCCGTCTAGCCATGGATGACTTGCAAATGTGTATCAAGTATAATCCGTATGTTTTAGACATGATCAATCTTGCTGAGGTATATCGGAAGCTCGCCTGGAAAAGCAAGAACGAGTATGACAGGCACTTACTATATCGTGCTTTATCACATTGTTCAATGGCTGAAAAGTGTCAAGATGGGGCTATGAGATCTGATCTACATCAATGTCGAGCTTTAATCTTACAGGATTTGAATGATCTTGATTCAGCAATTCAGTGTTTTATGCAGGCAATTGATTGTGAAAATCCTGGTACCAAGTATAATAGAAATTTTATACTCTTATTCTATGGCCTGTTGCGGAGGTATCAGAATTTGGCAGACAAACCAAATCACTTGCTACAGCAGCTTGCTTATTGGTTAGAAGAAGGAATGCACAAGTATGCACAGACTGGCATTAAAATCGGTAAGTTTGTAACAAGTTATCCAGAGGAGATGATGAGCATTCTGGAAGTTTTGTCAGATGGTGAAAGAAAGAAGCAATTGTGCCTTGCAGAACAGTGTCTTCAGGCTTTCAAAGATAGCCAGGTTTCCAGTGACCAAGCCAAACTTTCAACTGTAGACGCAAAAGTGGTGCAGTCCATGGCAAAATATGCTAATCAGCCAGAAAAGCCTGTAAGTCCGAGTACTAAGGCTGGATTGAAGGCTAAGATGCAAGATTTGAAGCTTAGTATATCACCAGTGGAAGCAAAGTTGTTCCAAAAAACAGCCACAACTCAAATCCATGAACAGCCAAAAGAAGACACCAAAGAAGAAAAAAGAGTGGAACTTATTGATGACACTATCAAGTCTCAGGATGATGGCGGTGCAACAAACAAAGAAGCCAACTCTGCAAGAGGAATACTGACTTCTACTCCAATACAATCACACCAACCCCATCCAATATCAGAAGAGAAAAGTACTGGGAAATCAACATTCTTGGATCTACTTTTTGAGCAGCAAAATCCACATGAAACAAAAGAGGCATCCAATGTAGAGGTATCTGATGTTATTCCGACAGTTAGTTCAGTTATGTCACCATCAGAGATCCAGCCAATTTCTCCAGAAAGTAGCCCACTTGCTAGGTATGTAGAATCGATGAAGACATCAGAATCTGAACAGACTCCTAGTCCTTATAAAAGGCACAGTGCATCTCAATCGGCATCTTACGAAGCCTCACCATGGACACCACAAAGCCTTTCAGATGATAGTGCATTATCAACTCCAAGTACAGCTGGCTCTGTAACTGTTGAGTTCAGTGTTGAAACTCCACAGAAGGCGGTGAAAAGGAGCATTTCATTTCCTCCTGGCCAAGTGCATCACAGAGACCTCTTTGATGCATTTCGATGTACTCTAGAAGAATCTGACTTGCGTGTATATGATATAGGTGATCCACCAGAGAAGGCATTGCATCCTGATTTCGAGTATGATTTCTATGCAGTGTATGATCCCAAATGTGAAAAGACCAGTGACTTTGTGTATTATCATCTAAGATCCCAACTGGAAGAAGGTACAAAACCTCTGAAAGGCTGCATTCAAGAAAGAGACTTTCTACTGGGAACACCAATCATCGATAATATGGAGATAGCAATAGAAAGCAGTGCCAAGATTTTACTTCTGATATCAACAGGCTTTTTTGAAAATGGATGGTGTAAGCAAGCAACAACTTTAGCATTTGATCCAGATATGCGTTACAAGCTGGTCCCAATACTACTCGACCATACACCACTTCCCAGTAGGTGGAAGAGTATACAAGTGCATAATGCCCAGAAAACTATCAACTGGGGTCTGATACGAAGAAACCTAGAACCATCAGGAAGCCCGAGTGTATAGGTTTAATTGAACCTTCTTCTGATTCTTCTGAAGCTATAGTATCAACAGGGTGATGAAAACTGCAAGTGACTAACTTTCTAGGTGATCATGATGCATGCTAGATCCTCGAGAAGGTTATTCACATGTATGTTCTGTTTCATCTGAGTGATATAACAATCTCACCTAGTCAGGTTTTCTCGAAAGTCATTACTGCTCTCCATGACTGCTGCCTGGACCAAAGGTTTTGATAAGGTTCCCCATGGTCTGCTGCTACTGAAACTCTGTTATGTTGATCCGTTTCTCAGCTAGTGTAGATCATTTTGTCCAACAGAACCCAACTTATCTCTGTCCATGGTGTGTCATCCAGTCAAGTTCCTGTTGTGTCTGGCATTACCCAGGGATCTTGTCTGGAACCTCTTTTCTTTCTTATCTATTTGAATGATCTCTGTTTGTCAATTTTCTCCCACAATAGTTCCCTGGTGCTTTTCGCAGATAACACAACATTTACAAACTCAACCAGCAATGATGACTTTTGTCTCTTTTCAATTCAATAAAGACACATTACACAACTTGTTTGTCAGGCATCATTCAGCGGCCAATACCAGCGACACACAAGAAATCATTTCCACCAAAAAGATGTTTTGCCAAATTACAGCTCACATTAAATAATCTCTCATGACCCAAAGGCTAAGAGTAAAATTAATGTTCACATGATTGGTTGGGAGTAGCATCTGTGTTTCTTTTCTTTCCATAATTATAGAGCAGCATAGTATAAGCTTTTTAGTCTGGTTTGATCACTTTATTGAGCCTGGTCCTTCAAGGGCCTAAGTGTGTCTCCATGTAGACTTTAGAGTAACCATCGAAAGGGTACCTGCCAAATATTCCTCAGCATCCACATCTGTAGCAATTCGTCAGTCGCAACACATAGTGGCGTACGTGCAGGACAAACGCAAAATACATTTCCGAGAAAAACGCGTTTGAAGAATATGCTACTAATAACATAGTCAGTACTCCTCTAATATTATCTCTCAGTGGACCGATTACATTTAGAATTGAAGTTAAAGGATTAAACTATTAAACTGTAACTTAAATAGTTAAAAAGGAATAACTTTTACATGATATATCTAGCTCTAGACTTATACGCCACTATGTGAAACGGAAGATTTCGGGGTTTCGGCGGATTTTTGAAGCGTAAGTCACACGTACGCTACTATGTGAAACGGAAGATTTGGGGGTCTCAGCAGGTTTTTTAAGCGTAAGTCGCACGTACGCCACTATGTGAAACGGAAGATTTGGGGTTTTCGGCTCGTGTCTGAAGCGTACGCCATATTATTGACGGATGATGTGCCTAAATGTCATCAAATCTGATTTCGCCGTTTCACATAATGGCGTATGTTGATCGTGCGTCAGTTTGTGAAACGGAAGATACTGGATTCTTACGGGATTGTTAACATAAGTCAATTGATTAATTAACGTTATTTATTAATTAAGTATAGTTGAGGTTTCTTACTCGGTATACTTGAAGAACTTGATATATAAAACCATTGGGCAAAATTTTATAAAATTTACCAAAATCACCGTACGCCACTATGTGTTGCGACCGACGAATTTATTCTGGAATCTCCACATTGAGTCAAGCATGTTAAGAAAGCCCCAAAAGTCATTGGCTATATCCACGGGCCTTACCAATCTCATCCCAGACCCAATCTCTGGAACCTTTACAGCTCTGCTCTTGATCCTCCTTCTTCAGACTCTCATCTTCCTGTTTCAGTTGTCAAGTGTCACACTATTGCTTCATTCAAAACTGCAGTTTGGCACCATCTTCAGTTTTTACCTAGTTTTAGGTTCACAAATGTTCAGCAACAAGTAGTTTAGTGATGCAAAAATGTGAAACAAGGTCACATACCTGTATGGGTATGTAATAGCCCAGGTCAGCCGCCTTGTATGATGCAACCAAATCACCAATAATTGCCTTCCCCTTCTCGATCCACCCTTGGACTAACATTTATGTATTTAAATCTGATATGTAAATCTATTATGAAAGATAGTAACAAAATTTTACAGTTGGATGGGGACATGACTAAGCATGCTTAAATGGAGAGGTGATACCTCTTACATGTATGTTAAAACAAAGAAGATAGGCCTTTATATGTATCCCAAATTTCTATTAAAGGAATAAGCTTTAAAAAAAACGAGTGATGGCTGAAATTACAAACCTTGCATGCACAGATTTTGAACATGTAAGTAAAGTTAGACCTTACGATGGTTGAGATGTAAATAATTACTGTAAGTTGGTTGGGTTTGTTTTTTTACTTTTTTTTATTTATTTATTTTGTATTTTTGCTTGTCAAAAGCAAGTCAATTTTTACTCACTACAATATCTTGTCCTTCACATCAGAGGACTTCATCAGACATGACTGATAATGGTCATATCCTGTTCTTCCTATTTCTGTGGAAATTCTCTAGACGAATTGTTATGCTCCCACCCAAGAGAGACTATAAGAATTAGCCCTACCGGTAACGAGTTTGCCAGGAAAGTGGATCAGATGACCATATCAGTCATACATGTATCTGATGAAGTCCTCTCACGTGAAAGATGAAATATTGTAAACCATATTTTGCCCAGATGTGGCAGTGCACAGACGTCAGTGCATTTCATAGATGCATGCAAGAAACAGCCGACTCGAGGTGTTGACATCACTGCCATATTATTGATTATGGTGAAAATTGTATGTTTTGGCAATAAAAAATACCCAACTGTATTTGATCAACAAACCTAATGATTAGTGATGAATGTATTAATGGATAACCTCTTTGTTTCATGTCTATTATTACTATTTTAAAGTCATGATCATGGTATTCTACTCTATTTGCCAAAGATTTTGTTTTGTTTTCTTGTAACAAACTGAAATAAATTGTTGTTTTTTTTGTGTCTATTTTTACATGTTAAAACAAGGAAGAAAGATTATATTTTCTTAAGAAAGATTGTAAATGAAATGAATAAGTATTCACTTATCATTTGTAGAGATGACAGAGGAGTCATATATTTTGTGATTTAGAAGTAATGGTCCTAGCCTGTATATCAAGCTCCTGGTATAGTGGACGTGTTTTGAAATGAAACCTAAGGGGTGGTGCAATAAATATATGTACTTTCAGGCAGGGGTAGCATTAAGGCCCGAAAGTCGGGGGCTGTTTTCCTGTGTTTTTCACTCCCGAGCTTGCAGAAAATACAAATACATGGGGTGAAAATTAAATCTCAGGGGTGAAAAATATTTGCAGTGTAGTCAGGGATAAGAGTAAGGTCCAAAAGTAGAGGGTCAGAGTTCACCCCCAAGCTTGCACATTCCCAATATATGGAGGGTGAAAAATTAATATTTTTTAAATTTAGGGGTTCATTCACCCCTGATCTAGGGTTAACGCTACCCCTGCTTCCAGGGTGGTGAATTATAGGGGGCAAAGATTTTTTGGCAGGCCAAAAGGGGGCCCAGCATTTTTTGACAGGTTGAAAGGGGATGTCAAGCAAGCGATATTTGGCAGGTCGAAAGGGGGGAAGCGATTTTTGGCACAGATATTTTGGGCACCGTTTCTATATTACGCCCTAAAAAGATGTAGGAAAACGTTAGGAACACGTTCAAATATGCACAATTTCCTGCTCGCATTATATGATAAAAACATTCATTTAACATGTTTAAGGTTTTAAATTCAGGTTCCCAAAAATCTTGCATGTGCAACGGGAGGGGGCAAAGATTTGTTGGCACATCAAAAGGGGGGGAAAGGGTTTTTTGGCACATCAAAAGGGGGGGACAAAGATTTTTTGGCACAGCCAAAGTGGGGGAAGTGATTTTGGCAGACCATTTTGAGAATTCACAACCCCGGGGTACACATAATTATTGCACCACCTCTAAGATTTCACTGTGCAAACCAATCTTTAAGTGCAAGACAGCAGTATAGCAGTCTCTAAAACGTAATAAGAATAACATAAGGCCAAAAAAAAAAAGGTTTGTCTCAAAGCTCACGAGAAATTTAAAACAAACGCGAAATGCGATTTTTGAGAATTTTGAGTATTTTGAGAAAAAAGTCTGATTTTCGCCGATTTTTTCTGGAAAAAACTATAAAAAAAAAATTTTGAAATAAAAAAAATTTCCGCATTTGTTTTTTGTCAAATCGTGGGATTTTACAAACGCGCGCGCAAGCTTTGAGACGAACCTTTTTGTTTTTTTGGCCTAACATATGTATTTTAAAAGTGATTGCTTTTAGATTAGCCTATCTGACCTAATTAACACCCCTACCCTTATTAATGTCCCTGTGAGCTTTTGTAACTTGCATCTGTTAATGCGTCCCTATAAACAGGCATTTTAGCGTGACAAGGGGTGAAAAAGGCAGAGGTGAACATGGTGAACATCATAAAAATATGAGCATATTCGCTGACTAGCTGTTACACTTGTGTATTTTGGGTATTGTTTCAATTTTAATGTTTGCGGGAGGGGGAGGTGGTTCTTATTAAGTACCCCCCTTCAACTGATTTACTCTGGAGTCAGGCACTCGAGTCGGGGCGGGCTCAGATTCACTAAATCAGAAAATCTAAAAAAAATCATTGAAAATCATATTTTGCATTTTTGTAAAGAGGGACATGAGAGCACATCAGACACAAAAGATCTAAAAGTGTTAGGTCTTTTGTCCAAAAGTACATAAAGTTTACTTTTAGGACAGTTAAATGTCAAAAATGTAAATATAATTTGCCATAAAATTTATATATATCACAAATTTCAAAAAATCAAAATTACTTGATCATATCAGAAGGACAGTTTTTGTATTCAGAATGCAATATGTGTCTGAAGTGCTCCCAGGTTCCACATGCAAAATGTGGGTGACCGACCCTTAAAGAATATTTTGGAGAATTTATTAAATGACATGGGGAAAATGAAATATGCGTGAAAACTGTACTAGTATTTACATGTAAAATGATTTATAGATAAATAACATGGGAAAAAATGAAAAACGTGTGACAACAATATTATTATATTATACAATAGCAATATTAAATAGCTGCCCAGGTAAACTTAAGATACGCGTGAAAAATGATTGTACATTACATTTCTACAAAGAGGTATTGTAAAGGGTGCTTTAGTTTCTATAAAAATTATAATTTGTGATTCTGTAAAAGTTGTAAAGATTTTTATAATAGATACATTTATAATATTTTTGTTTGTTAATCTTGTATACATTTGTACCCATTGGTGTTTGTAACTACTCTTTATGTATCACAAAAATGTACCATGACAAATCATTAAAGCAGCTTTACAGAGGGTGCTGAAGTAAATTTTCTTTATATGATTATTTTGAGAGCTGGGTTGATGCCCGAAGGAAGATAGGCCAAATGTAGATAATGTACAATGTCATCACCCTACTACGATAATTGCTTTTTGAGAACAAAGTACAAAATAAACATGCATTAATTTTAAACATTTATTCAGCAATCTTTGCACGCGCACAAGAACACATGATAATGAGACAAACAAAATGAATAATCACAAATAATTAGGATGATTATGCAATGCAATCCTTCAACCATATTTATTACTTTGTTCTCAAAATTACAAAAAATGACTTGGGCAATTATCGTTGTAGGCATGTAGGGTAACAATGTATATTAAATCGTCAGCCGAGTGCAACACTATCGTGACTATTCGTGAGTGCAGTAGAATGCAATAGCTGCCTTTTGTAAAACACCTATTGTTTGCAGCACAATTCCCTCATCATGCACATTGTAAAGTGTTGATGTTCTGTATACTTTCCTGATGGCTACTAAGCTAACCCCAAGATATCACCTTTACATGTAGTTGTGGTTTTTTTCTTGTGTTATTGGTTAAAATTAAGTACATTTATTGAAATGTTGCAAAAGGCAGCAACAATGTATTGCATTCTACTGCACTTACGATAGTGTTGCACTCTGCCGACAAAATGTGGTATGATCCAACCAGGCCCAAGGAAGCCATTTAAAAATTTGAGTTATTTTCATCATCAATTATTTAATCAGTACAGTAAGTTAACCAAGCATACTTTTGCTGAAATCCTTACATCCCTAGCATTGGTTGTGAAGTTCTGAACATGTCAATGGCTATTTTCTTATGTATTTCATAATATTTTTGCTCTCTATTTGCACTGTATCTCAATTTTACAATTGCCTGTTTGGATCGGGGTTTGGATCAGATTGTGTCACAAATAATAAAAAATGGTCTTTTTTTTCAAAATAATATTGAATTTGATATGTTAATCATGTTCATTGTTGGACAGATTGTTGTTGTTCTGAAGAAAGTAAGGGCTCATATTGAAATTCCCTTACACAGGAAGGTGTGTGCCATCCTGCAGCTTTCCTGTGCTAGCCTTCTTTTGTTAAAATCCTGGGCAGGGTGTATCACTGATGCATATAATCCTTCCGTTTTATGACCGAGCTTTCCTGGGCTTAGCGCAGTAGCGTAGCCAGCGGGGCAGGGGGGCAGAGTGCCCCCCTGACAAAAAATGAAAGAAAAAGTGCCCCTCTGACAAAAAAATGAAAGAGAAAATCAGGAGGGCAAAGGAAAAGAAAAAGGGCACAGAGCCAGCAAAATTCAGGGCCAAAATAGTATAAAAGACAAAAAATTTCCGTGCCAGGCGCGCACATTGTAACAATAAAGCCCCATTTAGCCGGATAATGGGCGAAAATAGTGTAAAATATCATTTTTACGCGCTACACACGCACATCATCCAATTAAGGCCTTTTCGGGAGGCTAGTCGACATACAGTCTCTGTGTATTGTATGATGCAACTGCACTTTTTTTTTCTGTGCCCCGAAATTTTATTTTGCCCCCTCGACCCCAGAAAGCTGGCTACGCCCCTGGCTTAGCGAGGGGAATCCTGCCTTCTTTCTGTGTGAAAACGTGGTAGGGTATTTCAATATGAGCCCTAAAGAGTATTCAACTCTTGTAAATGAAATATGGAAGCCACTTGGAAGCCATGCAGTTCTATTTTCAAAATAATGTTGGATTTGATATTGTTAGGACCTTTTGGCAGATTGTTATTGTTCTGAAGAAAGTAAAGAGTATTCAAATACTATTTGTTGTGTGTCATGCCAAATGATTATGGAAAAGACTAACATGTAAGTGAAACATGGGAGCCATGCCGTTCTATTTTCAAAATAATGTTGGATTTGATATTTTGTTAGGACTTAATCATGTTGGACAGATTGTTGTTGTTCTGAAGAAAGTAAAGAGTATTCAATAATATTTGTTGTGTGTCATGCCCAGTGATTATGGAAAAGACTAACATTTAAATGAAACATGGAAGCCAGCCATGTAGTTCTATTTTCAAAATAGTGTTGGATTTGATATTTTGTTAGGATTTTTTCAAGTTGGACAGATTGTTATTGTTCTGAAAAAAGTAAAGAGTATTCAAATACTATGTGTGTGTGATTGGTACCCAGTAGTGTCCAATTGAATATGGAAAAGACTGCAACATCCAATGCAACATGAGATACCATAAACTCTGAAATCTGTCAACCAGAGTTATTTCAACTATTGCCTTAAGAAGAAACAGTCTTTTCAATAAATATGGATAGCTAATTGGGTATACCAATCATTTTGATATAAGTGGCATTAAAGGGGGACATATCAATATTTGCACAGGGGATTTGGAGGCCCAGGATTTGTTTTTAATACATGTATTTCAACAAAAAGTGGGATTACAAATTACAACATATTCATGTAAACATTGTGGGTGGAGGTGAACACATACACAGTTTATTTTATTGAATATTTGGAACATGATTTTCCCTCCCAATATCCCCCCTGTAATATTGATTAGTCCCTAAGAATGGCTGAAGGATTGTGTGTGTTAATCTTAACATTATTGATAATGTAAATTCAGGTTTTAAATCTAAAATATGTGTTTATACATCATGCGATTGTGAGTGATTAATGATGATATTAATGAACGGGTTATGATGATGGACAGAAAGTAGTTTTTGTATATGTTGAGATAGTATAATATTAATAATTAAGAGGTAATTATGAATAATTATGAAATTCATATTAAAACATCAACTCAATTTATATAAAACACATGAAGAGTTCAAATGAAAAAGCAATATATCCATTTTTTCTCAATTTGAGATATAAGCAAATACAACATATAAAGAACATAATTAGAAAATGTGTACTATTTTTGATCTTAGTTTCAAAAATATACATTGGATTTTAAGGTACATGTACTAGCTTTAAGTTGATGCCCTACAATGTATAGGGTGTCAATTTAAAGCTATAGGTCATAGGTCATACGTTATGGGTCACATGGTGTATATTATATAAATTGCAGCTGCAACTATTGTTGACAAAAGGTGTTCCATTTACTCCTTGCACGGTTTTGCCATATTGGGTAAAGCCTCAAAGTTGCAACAGACTTGAAGGGAAAAATTATGTACATGTTATATGACTTTTTCAATTCCCATTCATATATGCTGCCAGTTTGAGGCTCTATACCGGGGGTGGGGCAATATTTTCAAACTTTTCCACTGACCCACTAAAATGACTGTACTGGGACAACGGGCTAATATGCGATCAATTTTGTCCCAGTTTTTTTAGTCAGGTGGGGCAGGGAGACTCAGGTTGGTATGGTATGCCTCTAGAACCTGATGACTGTGCAGTGAGCAAATTGCAAATAAGATGAATCTGGAGTAATCATGTAATACATACATGTAGATTTCACTGCCAGTCACATTTTTTACATTTTGTGGCAGCTTTTATTATGAAATCATGGTAAAATAGACATATTTACAGCTGACAATGCATTATTAATATTATGAGAACTTGTTGCACACAAAAAGTATTGGTACACTTTAATGAGAGGCAATTACTTTAAGTTCAAAGGATGACGGATTTTGTTCTGAACATTTTGATACCTTAATTCTATATGACTTAATTTGAGGATGATTGTAATTTACAATTTTTAAAAATGACAAGCTTTCACGTCACATTTGAAACAGAAAATGAAATTTTGTAATTTTTACAAATCTACTTTTTGTGAATTAAATGGATGTACTATTGTGCTAATTTAGAGTTATCAAAATGTGCAAAACAAATTGCCTGTCCATAGAATTCTTTTCTTAATAAATTGTAGCGGGGTAGCGGTAATTTTTGTGTGCAATTTATTTTAAGTTGTGTTTAAGTTTTTATATAAGGCATATCTACTTCATGAATTAATAAGGGTTTTGCTTTTATTACGCGTGTCATTGTGGTATTTAATACCAGAGTATAAAATATGTTAATAAAGTATTATGTTGAGTTATTTTTTGTCTAAAATAGTTTGATTTTCTGTTAATTATAACAAAATCGTGGCTTTTGTGGGGCTGTGTTTGTTTTGTACCAAAGTACTGAGTACTGACCCTTAGCAAACAAACAAAATTTACAGGGAGAAAATATAACCAAGACAATGAGAAGGAAATCAGGCCAATGAAGGTCATCCTGACCAAATGAGCTCATATGTTTGAAGATTTTTGGAGTCAGACCGTCAGGTGCTTTGTCAGGTGTCATCTTGGGGTCAAATGAGGTCAATATGTACAAATACTAAAAACGCTTTTTATCCCCAGGAAGTCATTACAACGGTCCCCCTCACACACACACACACACCCCCACACACACACCCACACACTTTGATTCTGGCAGCCTGTTACTATTGAGATTCCTATGTTTTGGGCCCAAATTGCCTAAGATTCCCCTACCACCCACCCAAATATTCACTATACCACCCCTCCCTCCAACCCCAACCCCATGAACACCATAAATATTCTTATGCCACATCTGGAGTTACTCCTATGCCTGGCCTGGTATCCATGTATTGCAAATTTCACAACCAAGGTGCTTACCTGTTTTGTAACCAGCCACAAAAAAGCCCAAAATACCGGGTAGGGATCGTGGTGCTACCACATGACCAATCGGTGCATCATAAACCTGGACCGTAAACTGTCAGTTTGTTGATCTTGTCACTGAGTACATCTGGAGACTAATCTGTTAATGAAAAATAAGTGGCAAATAAATAAGACTCAAATAAAATATCAAATTGTTGGTATCATTTGAAAATGTGAGCTTTTTGGAGCTGCATGGTCCAAAAACAGGGCGTCTTTCTGGAGACCATGTTACCAGCTCATCAGTGGTGGCAGAAGCATTAAATTTAAGGGGGGGGAACAAAGCATATTTTTTGCACAATTTGCAATTTTAGCCCATGAATTATGGTATTTGCAGGGCCAGTGTGTGTAGCAACCCCGGGGGGGCACTCAACTTAAATTTTGGTAGGGGTGTGCGGCGCAGAGCGCCGAACTTTGGGAACTAAGAACTGATTTTCGGGCAAAATAGGGGCTTGAAGAACTGAAATTAGGGCCAAATTATAGGCTGTTGAGCTAAAAATTTCTAAATTATTTCCAAAATTGAGCTTAAAGAGCTACAATTGTCAGAGTTTGAGGCTCAAAGAACTGGAGCAGATCCAAATGTGGGGCTTAAGGAACTGCCGGAGAGCCTGAAAAAGGGACCCTTGAGCGCCGCACATACCCGTACCACCTTAACATGTGAGTGCCCCCCCCCCCCGGGTGGCAACATTGTGCAATTGCACCCTATTTTGATGAGAATTTTGATGGGGTTACCTGAATGGGTGACTCCATATGTCTCCCATTTAAAGATGAGCTGCATAGTCCAATAACAGGGGTCTATACATGGAGAGTATCCCCCAGGGGGCATCAGTGGCCCGGGGGGGGCACTCAAATTTTTTTTTTTTTAGGGGTGTGCCACCGCCAGTTTTGAACTTGAGGTCTAAGGAACTGATCGGACAGCCAAAAAGGAGGGTCTAGGGAACTGATCGGCCGGTCAAAAAGGGGGGTCTTGGGAACTGATTGACCTACCAAAAGGGGGGTCTTGGGAACTGATCGACCGCCAAAATCCGAAAAATCTCGGAAACTAAACCCGCAGGCCAAACCAGGGTTCAATTTTGTTGCGTTTTTGCCACAGATTTTTGAAGGAATCGATTTCACTTTGAATTGTGCATTTAAAATAGGTCTGGTTTGGCCTATTACGATGGAAACCTCAACAAAGCAAAACAGCATTCAAATCAAAAAATACTAGACCCTGTAGACCTACAATCTATGCTATTAGCCTACTGACAATTATAGCAGCAGCCCACCATAAAAACAAACCCACAAGAATTTTTTTCAGTGCCGAAAAGAAAAACATTTGGACAACATTGAACTGCCATGCGTAACATGAGATGATTGAGTGAAGTGTGCAGAATTTGACACCCATTCCACTCCCGATTTCACTAGACCAGTAGATCGTAAATTACCTTTTAATTCATTGTTTATGGAGAGCTGCAAGGATGTGTACATAATTATTTAAGGTACTTTTCCTCATATTTGGCAATTTTATTCCCAAAAGAGATCTCAAAATCATTTATTTCTAGCTAAATGTTCACCAGCTGGAGGCATCGCGGCCAGCGCAGTTGTCCAATGTTTACAAACAGTCAACCAGTGTTGCCACTATAAAAGGAGCCCAAAATCCCACCCAAAGTTCACTTTACAATGTGTTTCAATGGGGAATAAATTAATGGAAAATTCCCTTTGAAGTTTTTGGGCTCGCAAAAGTAGCTTTTGGGTCTGCTTTTGGGCTTGAAATAGTAGGACAGAAAACACGCCTCTCAAGATGCCGATGAGAGCGGAAATCGATGATCTGAGGGTCTATGGAACGGCTAGAAAAATTTTGGGGCTTCAGAGCGGGCAAACAATGAATTCAGAGGGTCTAAGGAACGGCCAGCGGCTCTGAAAAAGGGGGTCGTCGCCGCGGCACATACCCGTATAGCTGGGAAATGTGAGTGCCCCCCCCGGGATCAGTGGTGGCAGAAGCATTAAATTTTAGGGGGGGGGACTCCCAATTTGGAGGTGATACATAATTATGTTGGGCTGTTAAGACCCCCTTTAGTTTCAGTACAGCTGTCACCCAAAGACCATATTTTTATCATCACATGCTCTGTCACCCAAAGACCCCTTACGGTATTTATCCATTTGAACAGCACACAGTGTCATCGACCCTATATCTTGAGTCATGGGAGAAATCGCCATGGTAGGTTGAATCCACAGCCACGATTGGCCATTTGGTTCAGACCTTTGAAGCTCTTTGAGACAAATAATTAGTCGAGGGACATGACTAAGGCTACTCACAATAGCCATGTAATTGATCTTGGTTGTGCGTGAATAAGCTTGTATACCCCATTGAAGTCAATGGTCATCGACTTTTATACTGCCTAGTAGTGAGTGCAGCTGTACTACACGATGTAGTCCATACAGGACCAACGCAATATAAAATTAAGAGTTTTGGTCCGATTTTGAGTTCAAAGCGCACGGCCAATTTTCGAAGCGCATTCTAGCGACCATCTGTTCAACACGTATTTTTAAGTGTATGAGACCACATCTGGTTTCTTGAGAAAAATTCATTTATGGGAGATATTCATCATTTTCTAACCCGGTATCCGAAGATTTTCGTCTGATATCAAAATCGTGCATTAGCATAGCAATTCACGTGTATCGATCCCGTGTATTCATTTTTTGGGGCGCCCTCTACGGAGGCGTCCCACAATATAGGCATGTACTTGTGAGTAGCTTCTAATTTCAGTCTTACTAGATTTACTCCGCAATTGTTGTGCTATTTTGCTAAAATTATGCCCTTGCTCAGAAATAAATCCACAATATGCTTGGATTTGATTTTATTATTGTTTTCTGTTATGCACAGGATAAAATGGTGTGCGTATATTCTTTGTTTAAAAGACAAAATTAATGGATTTGTAAAAACACCAAATAAATCGAGACCTTTGACCTTTGTAACCACTTTGACCTTTGTAACCAGTTTACCGCCTCTTAGAACCCGATAGACGGTGACCAACACTATGGATTACAATAGCCTAATCTGAATGGCATAGTCCAATAAGCTCAAATAAACAATCATAGTGCAAAATTTGACCTAACTTGCAGAGTATGAGTTTTTGTACCCAAAGTTTCAAAGTCAGGCATCTTATCAAGATCAAGATAGTGATAGTGACATAACAATTAACACGCTTATCTTACCAAGGTCTTATCTATCTGCATGGGGTAATTGGAAATTATGGTGTAGCCTATTTGTTTTAAGGATGAAACAACTGGCTCCTTTTGCATGGAAATTAGAACAAATTACTATACAAGCTGTATCAAAAGTTTGGTACCCAGCAGTTTTGATAGTAATTGAAAAGCCTGGTTCTTCCAAATGCAATATCGGGTCCCCTTAAAATGATAAAATGATCAGACCATAAATCTTTTGTGACTGTTTATGACATTAATCAACAAATTATGCGGATCCTAGATGTGTCGAGGATGTTATGTTTATGAACAAAACGTTACGTTTGTATTTTCAACATTGTTAATCATTGCTACGTGTATGTTAACAAATGAAAGTTCTGTAATTATTTTAATTCTTCAATGCTAAGTTAGTAAGTATTCTTTTGGATATCATCAAATTGTAAATCTCTAGTCAGATTTTCAGTGTGTTAACAACTATGTATCAAAGATGTTACGTTCATGTACAAAACATTAACGTTCTTATCTTGTAAACATTGTATACCCATATAGCTACTTTTGAAGAATGAATGTTCTGTAATTGTCTTTTATCCTTCATCTCTATTAGATTTTCAGTGTATTAGCAAGTAGATGATGTATATGTATCACAGACGTTATGATGTATATGTATCACAGACGTTATACATTCATAAAAACTTTTCTTTTGGTCAACATAGGGGTAGATCCTCTTCTATACTATCCATCATATACCCCCCTGCATAACGAAATTCAACAATATTCAATATCCAAAGCAATATCATCACTACAATATGCCCCAAAATTGAACTCCCCACCCCACATAATCGCAAATTGACACGACAGCTTCATTCCAATTCAATTTATTTCATCCAAAACGGTCCTGTGATACACCTTCCCCAATCAAACACATTTGTCTTGCATTTGATCATCTTCTACTCTTCCCTAGAAAAAAATCATTATGATACCAAATCCCCGGGACCAAATCTAAACACCATGCCATGGAATTCACCATATCACGTCCAAGCTCACATACTTTGGGCGCCCCATTCCTTTTTTAAAGGAATTTTTATTTTAGTGTCTCTGCATGCTATACTGCTACACCAAATAATTATTAGCCAGGCGGTGTCGGTGTGCAGCAAGGCCTCTATCACTAATTTTGCTGCTTCTTATAACTAAACCATTTAGAACTAGAAAGTCAATTTTCGAGGCTCTCACCCAAAAAGGTCAGACCCAATGCCCCCCTAATTTAGATTAGGGGGGGGGGGGCAAACTTTAGGCAAGCATATTGGCAGCATCAGGCAATTTAGGGAAATTCCCGGGCCGGCTGTATCTTCATGTCCCACAATTCATTGCGCGATATAAACATGTCTGACGTTTCAGGAAGTCACTGGAAGTCGAAGTCGCACTTACTCAGATTTGTCATCAATAAAACAGTAATTTAAAACATTATTTTAACTGACAGAAATTTTTCTTGTTTAAATGAGGTTTAATTAGCCGTAGAACACTGCAGACAGGCAGTAAAGCATGGATGTTAGGTACTCAGTTGCAGTTAATTTGGTAAGCTTAAAATTTATAATTAAAATTTTACGGGATGACCTTTGTCAGGCTTTGACATTCAGTTGTTGTGATCCACAATATTTCAATTCGCGCGAGTGTCCTTGACTATCTACATGATCTATGCGTCAGCTTGAGACTAGTGTACCTTTGTGGTCAAAACAAAAGGGGAGGCAACTTTCAACGGGTGGGGGGGGGGGACTTTGATGAAAATGGGGCTGAAAAGTACCAAAAAAAAGTCCAGGAGTTCACTCTAGTTCACCACGTAAACTTGTATGGCTCAAAATTCGGACCGCTCGCCATTAAGTTTACTGACATAGTGTATTTCCAGGCGGTTGATGTTTTTTTCATACTCACATACAGTCCACAGGTGTTCCAGAGAAAGTCATTAATATATCCTGCTAAATAAAACGAATTCTCATTACGGAGAAATTTCAGTGAAACATACGTGCCCATATGACTCTACCCCCTTGACGTAATTATTATTAATTTTCTTAATATTGTCATAATGTTGATCATTAAAAATACTAAATAATTAATTTATACAATACTAATATTTTTTATATTTGTTTTAATTATTGTAAAACATTTTAGATTATATTTTGTACGTTTAAAAACCCAATATTTCTGAATTCAGGTCATCTACGTCCATGACGTCATTGATTGAGGTCAATTTCCATCATTCGACGAATGGACTTACATAGGATTACACAGAGAGAAATTTGACCATTTCTATTTAGCTTGGCCCTACTTTGTCTGCGTTATATGAAAAAGGACAGTCTTAAGTAAGTAAAAGTGCAACGCTTTTGATGTTTTGATGTTTTGAGAGACTGGGAGGGATCATAACACAAAAATGACGGAGCCTATTCTTGACTGTGTAATATTTCTTCACCACATTATCGTACGGTAACAGGCTTATACGATGGACAGATAGTATCAGTTTGTGAATGAGGACATCGTATAAGTTCCTTGTACTAAGTTCACTCCCATTGTCATGGCCATCTGCGAGAAAAAAAATTCGTAAAAAGGATACTTTTTTGTGGGTAGGCATGATAAGCGTGTATCTATCATGTTTAGGGTGTCAAAAACTTGGAAAAAAAATTGGAAAAAATGTAGAGCTTTAAAATTGCAATGCGGGGGGATGTGGGATTTTTAAAAAAATTATTTGTTCGGGTCTTGACAACCCTGGATAACCCAAGAAAACCTAGATATTGAAGCTTGTTTCCATTGGGGTCCATTTGAACTCCGGGATGGGTTGGGAACAGTCGGGGGTTAACACCATAGTTACTCTTTTTGAAACTGGTTACGAGATACATGTACACTACAGGTATGGTATTCGGGTCTCTCTGCACACGGAACCGACGGCTTAAAGGACAGAGTACTTTCATGAGTCATTTACCCAGTTCTAAATGAACCATGGGGAGGGTGGAAGTCTGAATTTAATCTACAGAGGTTGCCAATTAATTTCAGACTTTTTTTTATCCAGCAAAGCGCCCGGAACTGAACCCGGGACCTCGTGCACTAAACAGTGGCGTACTGTGGCCGCTCCTACCCCGGGTAGCAACAGCCCGAAAAGGTTGACCCAATTTCATTCCAGCCATGGACGACTCTCGAAAATAAAAAAAGTGGGGGGGGGGGGTAAGAGCAAAAAAAATTTTCAACAAATTTTTTTCAAAGTAAAATTTTACAGGTGTTACACCCCCCTAATTTTTAACATCACCGTCTAGAGCTGTTGACAGTGGAAAAGGTATATAGTTTCTTAATTTGTCACCCTCTTTACTTGAAAATTATTCTTGGTGCCCCTTAGGTCCCGCCTTTATATTCTTATTCTTTTTGCCGCCCCTTTATCTGCTGCCGCTCCTTCTTTTTTGCCGCCCCCTGCTTTTACCCCAACCCCCCCAAAATATGCACATGCTAAAGACGAGTTGGCTCAATCGATAAGGCGTTCGACTATGGTGCGAGAGGTTGCAGGTTCAAACCCTGGTGCTGCCTTGTACGCTCTCGTGGAAAAATTGAGTTAGCTTGAAATTCCCCTGGACAAGGAACTTACTGCTAATTTGTCTCGTTGTAACCCGTACAAAACTTGGGGAGCTGATCCTGTTTGCGATGGTTATTTGTGGAATGACTAGGGTGTGCGTTCTTGAAGCAGAAAAGTCCCTGAATTGTTGTTTAATGGTTTATGGAATGATGTGGGGCTGTAGTGGTCAGCGACAACCTGTAAAGTGTGCTGAGGCTTGTGGATCAACGTCTAGGCGTTGTGCCTGTGCGTACAGCACTATAAATCACTGCGCTTTTTTTTTTACTCTAACCATTAGGCCACGCTCTCCATGTGAAGAGTATAAGTGGATAGATCAAGAAATAAATATAAATGGAATATGATCTTCAAATAGGGGTAGGTTAAACAGCCTTTTAAAAAGGGTGATGTTTCAAATTTCTTAGGGAACCAGCTTATTTGATGCAGTATGATCTCCTGAGCAATTTGACACCCTTTTCATTCAAATCGGCCAAAAAATGAGAAGTGCCGGCCAAAACAAGTATTTGGACAGGGGGGTCTGTTGGGGGTCTTAAAATCAATATTTTCATCAATAATCATTATTTTATGCCTAATTCTGTTAAAGTTAGTGTTGGTTTGCAGGTAATTGATGTCTAGTAGAATTAATTCCATTTTTGAAAGTTGCATAAAAATTGGAGTTGTCGTATTCTTAAAATGGCCGTTTTACGTCCAAATAAGGATGTGAGGGCGCTTTGTATAAAACATGCACACGTTCTTTGCACATGAAATTTTAATGATGTCAGTATGAAGATAATCACATGTGGCACATCCTCAAGAAATTTGGGCATTATATTTCTTTTCGTTTGACCGTAGCACCATTTTTCGTATTCTCAGGAAGCCTTCCATTGAAACGTACACATTTTAAAGTGCATTGACCCCTGTACAGTTGAATGGCAGCGTTCTATAAAATATTCAAATGGCTGCCAAAATCAAAGCGTACAATGTAAATCACTCAAATTTCTTGAGCAGGTACTACCTATGATTATCTTCATACAGACACCATTGAAATTTCCATTTTAAAGATCATTTGCAACTTAAATGCGAAGCGCCCTCATATCCTTGTTTGAACGTAAAATGGCCATTTTAAGAAAATGACAACTCCAATTTTATGCAACTTTCAAAAATGGAATACTTAACATCAATTACATACAAATCAATACCAACTTTCACAGAATCAGGCATATAATAATGATTGTTGATGAAAATATTGATTTTCAGACCCCCCAACAGACCCCCTGTCCAAATACTTGTTTTGGCCGGCACCTTCTCATTTTTTGGCCGATTTGAATGAAAAGGGTGTCAAAATGCTCAGGAGATCATACTGCATCAAATAAGCTGGTTCCCTAAGAAATTTGAAGCATCGTCATTCTATAACCCACCACTACTTCAAATGCTTGCATCCTTGTTTAGGGGACTAAAAGTGATCCATGTTTAGGGTGTGAAATATGTTACGAGTCGTACTTGACTCAAGGCCAAAATCACCTTTTAACCGAACTCACATGAATGCACAACACAAATACACTGTTTGATTAAGCTAACATAATCTAAGTCTTTAATTGAAAACAAAGTATGCTTGGTACATATTTAACAACAATTACAATAAAATCACACAATCAGTTTTATTCTAGGGGCACTTAACCAGCGGTCTTCTTGTTGGTGATTCTAGAATTCTTGCAATGTTCTGGACGACTGATGTAATATATCCTTATTCACTTGTCCTGCGAAAATCAGCGAAGTCCATAGTACACTTGCATTTATATCTAATGCTTGCGTATAAAATCCTCATACAAAAATGATGATGCTTCCTCCAGTCTCCTTTGCGCTGCTTGCTCCACAAATATATCTCCTTGCACTAGCACTGCTTTCTCCAAAAATGGTGTTTCTTTCACCAATCACTCTTTTTCCAGGGAACAGGTTTCTTTAACACAGCTCCGCTGTTTTTTGACAGATCATGCGTGGCCTTTGTTGCTGTATTAAAATTAGCTCAATTATTGGCTATATAAACTGGTTAAAATGTACTTCTTTTTTGAAGCACGAAGACCATCACACACATGTGGAGTTTCTCAATCTCCCATGGCATTCTGTAAAGTCCCACAAAAGCCTCCAGCTTTTTGGCGCCCTCTACGGAGGCGCCAAAATATAGGCATGACTTTGTGAAAAGCTTCTAATTTCACTCTTGCTAGATTGACTTCGCAATTGTTTTGCTAAAATTATGCCCAGCTCAGAAATAAAACCACAATTTGCTTGGATTTTATTGTATTATTGTTTTCTGATATGCACAGGATAAAATGGTGAGCGTATATTCTTTGTTTAAAATACAAAATTAGGATTTATAAAAACACCAAATAAATCCTGACCTTTGTATGGGTTCAACCAGTTTACTGTGTGCCTTAGAAACCCGATAGACGGTGACATTTGACCATACACTAGGATCCACAACATGCTCATCTATCATGGGAACAGTTCTTAAGCCCTAATACATTCATGATGCAGTCATGTCTACAGTAGAATTCATCTCGACCTTTGCAGGACTTAACCCCATTAAAAGCTATTAAACCAAGATAACAATCGTTGAAACAGCTCAACTGATTAAATCGGATTTTCTCTGGTTGTGCACAAGTTACCATAGAATCTAATTACCATAGAATCTATATAGCGGTTATTGCCAAAGTTGCAATATGGTGGCACAATTGGGCGGCAAACTGTATGCAAACAACACGGCATATTAATTATACATGTTCTACATTGTTGTATTTTAAAACACTGAAGACCAAAATTGACGTTATTGCCATGATTGGATCATGGAGGTAGTACTACAACTCTGGCGGAAATTTGTTGCCACACCAGGGCCACACCAGCACGTTCTGGTGTTAAAAGCACGCAATCGAAGCTAAATATGTGATAGTTCCGTATTATTTTGTATAATAGTTGCAAATGCACAGTCAGATTACACTTGCCCTTCCCACCCCCCATTTTCCAATGTTGGGAGACTGTAATGTAGAAATGATGACGATTTTGTCCAAATCAACATTGCAATAGGGGAGCGGGGAAGGATGTTGGCCAATTAACGCTCAGGTACAATGTGGCAACATATTTCGCCAAGGTTGTAGCTATACCTCCATGATTGGATTAAGTAAATAACTAAATCCTGTTATCTACCCAGCAATGTTTGCTTATCTTAATAATTGTAACAAACTGTAGACAGAAAAGGCAAACAGACAGAAATTTAGAGTTTTAAATTAGAGAGTTGACAGGAAGTTGTAAGAGTTAAATTGTTATGGATATGATTGGTGTAAGGACGAAAAAGTTGAATGTCAGATCAAAGTCATCCGAGGTGAATTAAGTAATGTCAATCACAAATTGTTACAGGTCATTTGAGGTGGACTAAGTTTATATTTGGATTGTCAGAACACCTTCCCCAATCAGACACATTTCTCTTGTTTGGCTTGACTTTGCAAAGAGCGTCTAATTTCGGTCTTGCTAGATTTACTTCGCAACTGTTTTGCTTAAAAGTATGCCCAGCTTAGAAATAAAACCACAATTTGCTTGGATTTTATTTTATTATTGCTTTCTGATATGTACGGGATAAAATGTTGTGCGTATATTCTTTGTTTAAAATACAAAATTAATGGACTTCTTTCTATGCTAATATTACAATATTGTTTTAAAGAGAAAAAAAAGTATCCAAACAGTTGGGCCCCATTCCTTTTTTAAAGGAATTTTTATTATATCAGTACTCATGCAAAAAACCCATCATCTATTAATAAACCATTACTTCAATCACATTTTCACAACATTGCTGCAATCTTGGGATTTCCCAAGATTAATTATACACATTCACCTTTCACATTACATCACTTCCTGGGTTTTTTTTTCTGACTATGGTGCAATATACTGAACTGGGGATTTCCAAGTTCCAAACATAGATCTGACTTTGTTTACAATAATTTGGGGAATTCCAAAATACAAGGGGGTTTCCCATCTCATGATATACTTTCAGCTTGTAAACAAAGTTAAATAATTAAATTAAATCAAATTACTCAGGGCACATCACAAATAGCACAGCAATCCTTCTTAGGGTATGAAATTTGATGCAAGGAATAAAATCTTGTTAGGGTGTGAAAACAGGCGCAATATGTTACTTGTTTACTTTAGGGTATCGCTTTAACCATGGGTTAAATCCTTGTTTAGGGTGCTTTTCAAAAATGATGGTGTACAGGCTGCAATGGGAAACTGGGAATTGACTTTCCTTACAATTAGCCTTATAGCCTCATCACTTCATGGTAATTCAGGCGCGTATCCAGGGGAGGGGCGAAGGGGGGGCGCGCCCCCCGGGTAAAAAAAGGAGAGGGAGAGAAAGGGAAGGGGAAGAGAAGAGAGAAGGAGAAAAAGAGGAGAGAGAGAGAGAGAGAGGGAGAGAGAAAAAGAGGAGAGAGACTAGGGCAAACATCGTGCATCGTGAGTTTAATAATTTAATAGTAGGCTACTGCATGTGATTTTTCAGAGAAGAGAAGAGAAAAGGACGATGAAAGAAAGAAAGGAGAAAGAGATGGAGAGAAGAGAAAAGGTTAAATTACACATGAATAGACAAATGCTAAAAACCACAGTCGGGTCGATCGGAAGTATAATAGGCCTATAGGCTGTAGGCCTAATTATCAGGCATTGCTTGAAGGCGAGTCCTTGGCTCAAAAGCATGTGAAAATTTGTAGGCCCTACTCGGCGGGCCCACCGATATGCAGGGCCCGTCACATTTTACTCACATCTTATAGGCCTAAAGTGTCAGTGGTCCAGGGTCTACTTTAACGCACAAAACACGCGTATTATGCGTTAAGGCACTTTGCAGACCCATTCAAATCCAAAGTCCCAAAGTCCAACGCGTTCAAAATCTAGAAAACGTGGGCCTACACATTTCACATATTGTCGGCTTTTTCAACTGTTCAAACTTACTATTTTACACAGTAATAGTGCCAAAATGGTCCACCAAATCATATCAATTAGGTCTTCATTTTGCAAAATTTTCCAAGTTCTGAGAAGGAACATCCCTCTGCGTAGTGGATGGCCACTTTCGACATTTGCCAATTTCTGTTTAACACAATTTATAGGTCTACCATATTAAGGAAAACCTTTGCCGTCCACGAAAGGCTTCATGGACTGCCCATTTGACAAATTTTCGGCTTTTTTAAACTAAAATTTTAACATTAATAGTGCCAAAATGGTCCACCAAATCGCTTCAATTAGGTCTTCATTTTGCAAAAGTTTTTTTACTTCTCAGGGAGCTTTTTTACATTTTATTGTTTTCTTCTAAAATTGCCCCCCCCCCTTTTCTGACTGCTCTAGGTCCGCCTTTCCTCCAAAAGCACACATATTGTTAAAAATGCCCCTTTTGCAATGTTTAGACCTTCAGAGGAAGGGTCCAAAAAATTTGAAAATACCTCTTCAGCAAAATGCTGAAAAAAAAACCTGCAGTGGACCATAATATTCAAAATTTTGCAAATTGAGTTCGGGCCCTTTTTTAGTTGAAAGCAATAATAGGGTATAAATAGTGTAAAAATGATGCACCAAAATGGCTTCAATTCGACCTTCATTTTACAAATTTCCCCAACTGCTGAGGGGGAACACCCCCTCAAACACTCCCCTGCGTATGGATCAACTCAGTAGGCGTTTTCGCTACCGGTACTGTATTAGACGCTTGTATGTTTTAGGCAATAACTTAATAATTAGGCCTAACAGTAATAGTAAATAATGTAACTTTTTCTAACTAAGATTGTAGGCCTACACATATAGGCCTAGTGTCAAAACCGCCCACCAAATGGCTTCAATTGGGCCTTCAAAATTTATAAAGTAATAGGCCTAATTACAATAACAGTGAAAACCTGACCATGAATTGGGCCGTCATTTCACAAATTTTCGACTTTTTCAAACAATATTTTACACAATAATAGTGCCAAAATGGTTCACCAAATGGCTTCAATTAGGTCTTCATTTTGTAAAAGTTTCTCACTTCGGAGGGGGGCACATCCCCCCTCAGACACCCCCCTACGTCGCGCAAGCGCTCCGGGATGTCCGCTTCGCGGCCACATTGTATTTTACATAGATCTCATTTGCGTCCCCCGGTCTACGAATTCCTGGATACGCGCCTGTAATTGGTACATGTACATGTATAAGAGGCTTCAAGAAACCATTCAACACAATTACCTGGGAGTAGAGCAGTGCCGTACTATTACGCTGACTTTGTTTACAAACAGAGAGGTAGACAAAGGGTCTGTCAAAACTGTTCCGCTTGTCCAAATACTCAAGTATCAAAAGGATGGTCCACAATAGATGACCATGTGCTTCTTTTGTCCACTTTGCCATCAAGATTTCGAATAGAAACAGTTCAGACCCAGAACAGGATCATGTCAGAAATTAATATTTTGTTCTGGGTCTGATATTTGGACTAGGGGTAGAGATTCGGCTAGACCTGAAATGGAACTCGCACATAAATAAGATAGAAGGCTCCATAGCAGGTTTCCCAAGCCAAATTCAGCACATGCTGGTGGGGGAGGGGTGGGGGTCATTTTCATGTGTACAGCTGCTCCCTACCTGTGCAGTGGCATAGCCTGAGCCCTCCGATTGGGGTCACCGCAACTGAAATCCCACCACTCATCAAACCAATCAATTTTAGGGACCGTTCACAAACAAAAAAATTTGAGGTCTGTAAAAGGGGGGGCCCAAAAAATTTTCGCGATGAAATTTTTTTGCATCAGGCCCCCCTCCTTACAAGTGTTTGTGAACAGTCCCTAAATTTTTCTCACCTTTTTTTTTGTCAACAGAAGGCACTGTATAACCTGAACTAAGCAGAACTAATACCGGGGTATATACGACTTCAGCCTCAACAACTGTCCAAGATTGGAACAATCTGCCATACTCAAGTTTCATCTGTATCTATTCCACAACTTCAATAAAAGAGCCATTGCACCACTGCATTTAATTCATACACACAAATCCGCACGTCACTTCATCCTGGTTGTTTGGCTTAGCTACATGATACATTGGACAATACCAATCCAGAACCAGAGAATCGAGTAATACCATGATAACAAGCAATTTTGTTAGCTGTATTCTAAGGTAAATACAAACCAAGTTTATGACTTCAGCCTTGTACAGCAAAACAATAGATCCAGTTGGTTGGAAATGATTGGTTGATGCATTCATGTGTCAAGCGATACTGCTCAAAAGTTGAGATTTCTTCAACTTGCAAAAGCGACATCGGTTTTTTCCCGGTGGGGCACTCCAACTTTGGAGGTGACACGTATGTAGGGCTGTTAAGACCCCCTTTTTCAGCATCGCTGTCACCCAAAGACCCCATATTTTTTTACGAGCACATGCTCTGTCACCCGAAGACCCCCTATTTTTCCATTTGATTTGTCACCCAAAGACCCTTACAAGTTCAATTTGAACAGCAACTTTCATTTATCACTGACTTTGTTACTTATTTTGAAAAAGCAAAGAAATTTGAAGCCATTTAGAACTAGAAATTTGATTTTAGAGGTTTCTGTGGTGCTGTTTCGGTTCTCACCCAATGATTCCATTTCAAAAAAGGTCATGTTCTCACCCAATGACCCCATATTTTTTACATTTTGCTCTCACCGAATGCCAAAATCATGCTCTCACCCAATGACCCCATATTTTTTACATTTTGCTCTCACCGAATGCCCCTTAGTGCGAAAGTGCCAGCCCTACTACACCTATATCCATTTCAAATTGAAGTGCCCCCGGTTTTTTTTTTTTTGTATCGATTGATCGGCTTGACGCTCTGAAAACGGAAGTAAACACTGAGCATGCGTGAGAATCGCTTTTCTGCAAAAGCGATCAAGTATAAATTCAGCTTATTGAATTTGTCATGGAAAAACAGTGGCATGATCGACGAGAATTATATAAATAACTATAATTTTCACCAGGTTCTACATCACATAATCGAAGCAACAAGCAGAAATAGTGATCCCGCCTGGGAATCGAACCCAGGACCTTAGGTTTACAAGACCTGTGCCTTCACCACTTGGCCATGGGAGCTTCGTGGTTAGGCTGGTTGAATTTGTCCCTGATCAATTTAGAGTAGGAGTAAATCTCGTGATCAAAAGAAAAAAATAATATGGGGTGAGTTCAAGTACAATGTACATTGATCAAAAAGTATGTTATTTATTTATTTATTTATTTATTTATTTATTTGCATATATATATTTGTTTTTGATGATATTTCTAGACTGCCTATACAATGTGTGTGGATATGACCAAACTAGTTTAGTTCTTACCCCGGGAATGGAAGAAGGTAGCAAGGACCTCTGAAACTATGTGGAGAAGTGGATATATTGGTTTTTGTTCCCTTGGAAGAAAGTACCAAGGACCTTATAAAAGGTATGTACTTAAAGATGTTTTTGACAATCTATTTTCTCCATAAAATAAGTTAAGCATTACAAAATCCCAGCAACCTAGATATTGTTAAACTTTTTCTGAAACTATATGGAGAAGTAGATGTATTGTTTTTGTTCCCATATCATGCATTACGGTATATCCCTAGCAATATGCATGACCTATGTTGTAAACCTATAATTCCTCGTGGAAAAACAGTTGCATGATCGATGTGAATTATACAAATAAAAATAAATTTTCACCAAGTTCGCCATTGCAAATAATCAAGGAGACATGCAGAAAAAATGATCTCGCCCAGGAATTGAACCCAGGACCTCAGGTTTAGAAAACCTTAGATCCTGGCTTGTAAAACTGAGGTTCTGGGTTCGATTCCCGGGCAGGATCACTTTATTATTTGCGACAACAAACCTGGTGAAAAATTATGTTTATTTCTAATTCCTCCTAGGCTGACTCCTTGCACATCATTTTGGTTACATTATTATTCTGAAAAACTGACTAACACAAGAAAATGTATGTAACTTTTTGCTGCAGATTAATAATGTGACTTCCTACATGCTTTTGGGTTCCATTGTGACAAAAGTGTGCACTGTATGTTCAAAAATATGTGGAGAAGTGGATGTATTGTATTTTGTTCTCATATCATGCATTATGATATCCCTATGCATGTCGACCTATGTGGCAACCTGCAATTCCTACACGGCTGACTCCTATTTTGTGCAAAATTGTCTCCACACCATGGGGAAAGTCTGTCATAAAAAGTCATGTAAGTTCATCAGTTGGTCAAAACCAATGTTGACCAACTGCGGGTGCCACTTTAACTGTGATATTTTGCTCACCATAACAGTAATAATGTTGCAATATCATTTAGATTCTTTCAGAATGACATCGTTACCAGACATCAATCCTGGACTACTGAAGCAGAAAGATCTAGCTATTAACAAGAAACTTTTGGGTGATGCTGACAGACGCCAGGCAACCTGTAAACTGGAACAATTACAAACCTACTTTGAATCAAGCAAGGATTGTCCCCATCAGTATGCGCTTCTCAACCTCATTGCAGTTTTTCACTTCCGTCTCGGTAAGGCTAATGAAGCTGAAAAAGTTCTCAAAGAGGTAGTTGATAAAGATCCTACTAATGTACATGCATGGCAAGATTTACTCACAATTTGCAAACGTAAATATGTGTTAAAAGATGCAAATAAATGTGAGGAGCGTTTGAAGGAAGAATTGGGCAAAATTGGGGGAGAAGATAAAAGACAAAGTGATGTGGTTCATGCTAGATACCTTGCTGGCCAAGGTTTAGCATCAGCATTTGATCTTCATGTAGATACAAAAGGTACAGGTAGGCTCGATAAATCGATAGATTTGTATGGAAAGGCATTAAACAAAGGGGAAGGCGTCATAGATAGTTCAGAAAGAGCAGATTGGATGTACTATCTTGCTCTCGATTACATACGTCGAAATAATGTTAGAAAGTTGTGGGAAGATGAGACTAGTTATCGTGAAAGCTTTGACAGGACGTTTCACTGCCTTGAACCAAGTCTTAAGTCTGACAATATGCACAGGCGGTCATCAGCTTTGGGTCTTTTAGGAAATTTATTCTCACAAAGACCAGGTAGTATGTCTGCAGTCCCAGAAATCATTAGAAATAGTGATTTTAGGCAGTACTGGGGAAATCCACAAGCTTGCTATCTTCGAGCCCTTGAACTGAATAGCAGCAACTGGATCGCACTCAATAGACTAGCTCGGTTACTCTTTGACAATAATAGGGAAGAAGAAGCTATGAAAATGTTGGAAGACTCTCTTCGTATCAACCCAGGTTCATCAAATCACATGGCTCGTCGTGTCAGAGCTCGCATTTATCGTGTCAAATTCAACAAACTTTTGAGAAGAGGTGCAAGTCCAGACAAAAGTCTTCTGTCCAAAGCTTTGATAGATTTAAAAGAATGCATAGATGTCAACCCTTATGCCCTGGACATGATTCATCTGGCAGAAGTTTATCACAAGCTATCATGGGAAACTGACAAACCACATAACGAAGACAACTTAGTCAAAGCTCTCGAGTGGTGTGCAGAAGCAGAATCTTGTCAAGATGGGGCAATGAGACCAGAGTTACATCAACGCAGGGCACTCATTCTCCAAGACCTGCAAGATTACGAGAGTGCAGTTAAGTGCTTTATGCAAGCTATGGACTGTGAACCTGTCGGTACAAAGAATTCAAAGAATTTCCTGTACATGTACAACGGAATGTTAAAAAGATTCAACGAATTGAAGAATCCAAATTATCTACTTCAACAATTGGTTTACTGGCTGGAAAAAGGGATGAAAAAATACAATAGATTGGAGATCAAAACAAAAGGTAAAAAATCGAAGGTTGAAGCAACAAATATTGATGCAAAAGAGGAAACTTCAAATGTTGAAACAAAAGGTCAGAAGTCCATTATCAAACTGAGTTACTTCATCAACAGGTTTCCAGAGGAAATGATCAAAGTGCTCAAAGTGTTGTCTGCATCCAAAAAACGATATCAGCTAGAGCTTGCACAGAAATGCATTAAAGCATTCAAAGACACAAAGGTCAGCTACAGTTTGTCTACTGAATCACTAGATAAACTACGTGAAGAGGTTGCAGATGCATTGCAAGTATGCTCTTCTACTGGGAGTGAAAGAGCAGATAGCCTCAGATTGGATGTAGCAGCTGCGAAATCTGCTTTTTCTGGTTCAGTATCATCCAACAAGTCTGGTCAAGGTTCTACAACTAGTAGCATAGACAGAAAGAGTAAGCCTGAATCTTCCAAACAACTAGATGAATCTAAAATGGTCCCAGGATCAGATGATGGAAGCAGTCTTCAAGTCTCGAGACATGAAAACCTACCACCTACAAGTGTGTGTGGTTCTTTAGCTCCTGATCTAGCTAGGCAAAATGTTGTGAAAACAGAAGCTTCCCAGTCACCATCAAGTAGTAATCCACATGATGTCCACGAGACTTCATCAGCATGCTCTTTATCTGACATTCCACCTGCTAGTCCAGAAAACATGCCACTCTCCAGACTGCTAAGTTCAGATGAGACTGCAATCCCACCAGAAGCAATAAATTCACCATCAACTTCGGCAAATGCAGAAGGAACACCAAGTTCAACCAAAACACCTTTGTTGTCAATATCAGCATCTAGTTCAGGCTCATATCTTTTCAATTTCCAGTGTAAGCCACAATTTGACGGAGGAACAGAAAAAGAAATGACAACAACATTTTGCATGACAAAGGATGGCTTTACCGTTCAGAAATTATTTGAAGAATTGAACCATGTTTTAGAACAAACTGATCTTAGACCGGATGATATTGGTGATGCGCCTGAAACAGCTCAGCATTCTCAATTCAAATACGACTTCTATGCCGTATATGATAACGAAACCACCAATGCTAGTGATTTCACCTTCTACCATCTAAGACCACAACTCGAAGAAGGACAGAGTCGACTGAAAGGCTGCTTTGATATAAGAGATTTTCATGCAGGAAGATCCAGATTCAAGAATATGGCATATGCACTTGAACACAGTGCCAAGGTATTATTCCTGATATCAGAGAATTTCTTTGAAAATCCATCATGCGACAAAGTCCTATCAATGGCTCTCACTCGACGTTTTAGGGATAAACTAGTTCCAGTGTTGCTTGATCATGTAACTCTTCCTGCAGAACTAGAGGATGTCCATTATATAGATGCAAGGACAACCATCAACTGGGGACATATAAGGAAACACCTAGAACCACCAGTGGCGTAGCCAACTTTTTGAGACCAGGAGGCACAAAATTGCAAATGTACGAATGGCCTAAAAATGTCTATGATTTTTTTAAATGGTTGCCTATCAATCAAGATCCACCTGGTTTGCTTTTGACTTCAGAAACACTTACATTTTACAATAATATTAGAAAATGTTACAACAAGAGTCTTCTGTCAAGTTACTAAATTGTCAAAACATAGCCCATCATATGAGAGAAATTGTTTATTAGTGAGGCAAAATGTACCAAGTCGTCCTGATGTGCTGGTGGAGAGAAGTGGTTTTACCAAAAGGACTTCTGAAATTGACCAAAAAGTCTTT
Organism: Amphiura filiformis; assembly: GCF_039555335.1. Taxonomy (NCBI): domain Eukaryota; kingdom Metazoa; phylum Echinodermata; class Ophiuroidea; order Amphilepidida; family Amphiuridae; genus Amphiura; species Amphiura filiformis. The sequence continues at coordinate 25,710,435 of NC_092638.1, forward strand.
AAATGTAGCAAATAATAAACATTCTGTATCTTACAATTCAGTGAAACTAAAATAATAGTGATTGTGGTATCAATTTAGTAGAATGTCAGGTTGACAATAATTTTCAGCTCATTCTACAGATGCGACACATGAAACGTTGCACAAATCTAGCAATAAAACTTGCCAGAATCTGAATTTAGAGGGCGTTTTGAGACCGAATTGGTCTAAAAGTGTAAATTTTATCCAAAAAGCATCTTCAACGATTTAATGATTTGTTGTTTTTGTAGCAAAATTCACTCAGAAGAGCTCAAATTTATGTTTCGCAGCTCAAGCTTCAAAGTGGCCCAAAAGTTGAGAAGTGGTTGAGAAGTAAGTAGCCTTTTGGAGATATGGGGGACAGGGGGTACAATTGGACAGGCTGCACAAGTTCTTTTGTTAGTGTACATGTAGGTTAATTATCAAAAAAAAAAGTATGAATACTGCATTACTGCTAGGCAGGAGCTTTTTCAAGTGTATTTTTGGATTATTCCTTCAGACATTTTCATATAGTTTGAATGTTTAATTGTATCAAATTTCATTGTCATGCATGATGTACATTATTAGAGGGTCATTATCAAGTTTGCCAGTAGAGGGACAAAGTTACAAAAGACAATCTCAGGAAAGACAGTTGCTATAATCAATAATCAAAATATATGATTCTCGATCATCTGAGTATACTTGTTTCGCACATATATTTGCATGGAGTGTGAAACACAATAACCAAAATGCTATATGGAGTCAACATGACCAGAACTGACCACTCACAGTCTTCAAATACAGCCAGCGGTACCGCTAGGGTCAAGGGTTGGTCACATTTGTGTTAATTCAACAGAAAATGCACTGATGCATTGTATCTCATGAGCTTGAATTAAATATTTTGATTTAAATAGCTTGCATTCATCAGACGCGTGATAAACTTACACCAGTATCATCACTGGGCTGTAAAAACCTTGCATGTAAAGTTGCCTTCTGAAGTCATTCAAGTCAAAACCTGATAAGAGTAATAAATGTCCAATGACAAGACCTATTATGCAAAGATTAAATCATTTTGCCTAACACATACAAAAACGATTCAAAAGTAAGAAGATTTGCATAGAAAATGGCATTGTTTATTTGGATATTTTACAGGCACTTATTAGTATGCTATAGTTAAATGGAAAGTATCAGAATGTGTGACACACAAAAAAGGAATTTGATAGTAGGTTTTTGCATTTGACCTTTGGAACTACATGCAAGGTTTTCCCTTGCCCAGCGATGTAGATCTAAATGTGACATGATCTGATCCAATCAGACAAAATACAATAAAAAAACCATTATTAAAGAAAAAAAAGTTAATGATGGTAATATCACAATTTCTGACTGGTCTGAATGGATCAGATCGTGTCACAATTTGTGACTCGCAAATGTTGTGATAAACTTGGAAGATCATAGCTTTACGAAGGTAGTTTAAGGCTTAATTGTTCTAAATCAGGGATTCCCAATCCCAAATATTGGGCCACAACCCCAAATTGGTTGGCCAGTTCACTAACATGGGTTTGCAAAATTACTCACAGGATATTTGACATGTGACACAATTTGAAAATGAAGTTGCAAGTGCTTGTGACATTTCCAGAAATGTGGTCACAATCACATTCCAAAGACGTTGGGCATCCCGGATTTAAATAGTCAGATCCTATGTATTCTTTGGTTCGCCTCAAGTTCGGTAGTGACGTCAGTGCTTTTTCGCAGTTACACTGCAAGCGTGCCAACAAACCTTACTTAGGTTAGCTCACATCACACACTATAGGTGGCGCTATTCATCCATAGGGAAGTGGAATGTGCATGTACGGTCCAAAAATGGCTTTACTGTGGGGCTCAATGGAGAAAATCACTAAAATTTAATTTTGACAACCAAAACCTAAGTGATGTTGACTTATGTTGGTACTGGCATGATACTGGATTCATAAACTATCACATAGTGCAATCCATGTTCCACCAAGTCGACACTTTTTAGTTCAAAAGCAATTTGTGTGTAAATCAAGACCATCCAAAACAGCTTTCTTACAGTAAAGAATAGGAGGTCATCTGGGGTCACATACAGTAGTGTGCATTGTACATGTGCCTGCTGTCACAATTTCACACACAAAATTTTGGGCAATTTGATGACACTAGTTTTGTTTGTAACTTCAAAAGTATATGCACTAGAAACATGATTGACCCCTTATTGTTTAGGTAATTTAATTCTCTTTCAAATGAAAGAACTTTCAGCTAAAAATATTGAACTTCAAAATTTTATGAACATCCCTACCTTACTTGAACATGTGCGTGTATGCTCTGTGCAATTAACTTTGCGCGCGCAATTTGATACTGCGACCAGCAAAATATGCACCTACATCCCCGCCTACATCACTACCGAAATTTAGGGGAACCAATGTATGAATTCATCATAATTGTCAGGTATTGAAGGTACCTTAAGAAAAAGAATTTTGAGAGTTCAGTGCAACAAGACATTTAACAATATCTGCATTCTATGTTGTACACAAATGACAACTGGCAGCTATTGCAGGTAGGGCTTTCTTGATATTGGATGGACTTGATTTTTTTCAATGGATTATTTGAAGGGCATTTTGAAAATGGAACTATAGAAATTGATGACAGTGCAATATTTAATGTGTATATTGTGAAAATTAAAGAGGTTGAGGATAAGAGGATGTTTATAGTATGGTTAGTTTATATGACTTAAGGACTGATCAGTATTTATGCCAGGGTAGTATTGGGGAATTTAGAATTTTCTGCATGAAGGTTTTTGCAGCCCCCATCCCCATGTTTGCTCAAAATGGTGTTTTTACCCAGATTTAAAGTGATTATCCTTTTTTTTTATGAAATAAGATTGTTTCCCCAAATTCCTCAATCTCCTCCCCACCCCATTGGCATAAATACTGACTGGTCCCTTACAGAGACTTGAATGTTGATGAGTGTTATTTATTTTTGTGTGGAGAAGTATCCTGCCAGCATTATTTTAGATGCAACAGTGTGTGTGTTCAATACAGCAGACAAAATAGAAGAATGCAAGGAATTTGTCATATTTTGGAATAGGAGAATATAATTGTAAATTAGCAGAGGATGCTCCGATTTAATTACCTGGTATGCCCACCTCCATGACCTGGAACCTGGAACACAACCCATATGGAGTTATTATCAGTATTTCATTCCCTTTAAAGACAAAATGTGATGTGATCAAGCAAAATGAGTGGGATGTCAGGAATATTGATTTAGATATATATAGCCAATAATGGTATTCAACTTCCTTTGTATTTTATTGTTCTAAGCCACACTATATGTTCTAAGCCACACTTTATTGTTCTAGGCCATATCTATGGAACCAAAAGTCTAATTATGATGGGGTTTACAGCAAAATAATGCTCTGAAAATAGCTCATGTTAATGATATTGAAAACTGAATTTTGATTTTGATCGATATTATAGACTCATTTAGCTAGATCACATCACAAATGTGTATTTGAGCACAAAGGGCAAACAACAGACTACTACATACCATTCACAACCAGTCAAAGTCCCTGTGTTTTGTATGCTGTGAATTCTCGCATATTCATGAGGGCCGATTGTTCCACCGTGCCGTAACAATCACGCCAGTGTTGCGTGCCTTCGCGTATACATGATAGAGCTTCGCATATGTCTTCATGTTTATATGAAAGACCGTAAAAATATGCGGTATGTGCATAGCAGTTTCGCCTGTCGCATTTCATGGAACAATCGGCCCTCATTATCGGGTGATGTTGAGACTTTGACTGTTTGGAAATGGTCTGTTATCTCCTTCATCCATGGGGCAAACACTAGGATCATGCTCATCCATCAGGACACAGTTCTTTAACCCTAATATATTTGTACATTCATAGAATGACCTCTGAATTTGTTGGGTACATAAACTCGTACTCCACACTTTTGAGGTCAAACTTTTAGATATCATAGTTGAATGTGAGTTGTTGAACTGTGCCGTTGGCAATGAGGCATTGTTGACTCGTATCATAATGAAAGGTCACATAATACTGTGTGAATAAGTGACTTAATCCATTTTCTGGATTGAACCAGAAATATGTATATTCATAACCCATATTAACTCATAAAACCATTGTTTATATTATTGTAACTTTGTAACTATTATATATTTATAGGGAAATATATTGAAACGCGTGGAAACAATAATTCCATTGCTTTAAAAGAAGCAATTATCTGATGTATATTTTGTCAACTGCATGTTAAAAAGTTGTAAAATTTAAAAAAAAAAGCTTTTGTTGTACATTTGTTGTAGACGTTGCTCATAATAGGTCAGCAAAGAAATCAAAATGGTTTCTCAAAAACCCATGCATACATGTAGCTATGTGAAAATAGATTTGCAATTGGGTCATTTGGGTTTTTTTAAAGTGTCATTGAAAATGACTACTTTGTATTGCAGCTGTAGATTAGCAGCTGAAAGTTGAGTGGAACCAAAAAGTTCATAGTTGTATTGTGTTCTCTGTTTAGGGAGGACAGTTTTTATGGTCTACTTAGCTCAGCAATGCTTTGCTGTCTTCGATAATGGTTCATGTACGCTAGAGCGTTCGATAGGAACAAGCGAGCAGTATACGAGTTTGCTGATATCTATCGGAGAGTTCAGCAGAGCAGCAGGATTATAAACACGGTCGATGGTAAAACCAAAATCAATTTCCTTTTTGTTCAGTAAGTACATAACGACCCACTCATCAACTACTCAAGTGGTCATTAAATACGCATGTCTTGGGTCATGTCTGTGGTCAATAGAAAGTAAATAATGTGTGTAAGTTTATGTTTACATAAAGTGGTGTAATTAGATTTCAAGGGGTTGTTAATTCAAACATGGAAGAAAGAGATAAGAAGGAACCACAACGAACGCATTCACTTTGTCCACTCCCTTTACCGACATTTAATTGACATTGTTATTCATGAGGATTTACTTTGATCAATACCCAGCGTTAAATAGGTGATTGGTATTGTACTCCATGTATTTGCATGTCTTCTGGAGCGTGTCTGAAGGATGATTTGAACTAATGACCTTCCGTTGCAAGCACTCTATAGGATTTCTCTGGTGACGTGATCATCGGTCATTGATGGCCTACATCTTTTCTTCCATTTCGCCCAATTTTCCCGAACTTTGATGACTTTTTTCTCAGAGTTGGCAGTCTTTGGCACTGAAACGAGTTAGCTAGTTACGATTATACACATATAAACTATTAAATTAAACAGGTTTCATGTAACGGACTCAACCGGAACATTGTGCATTATTTAAGAACATTTTGCATCAATTTTTCATCGAAAAAAGTCACCAAAATCTTACCTTATTTGCTAAAGATGAAACTCAGCAAAAACCGGCCGATTTTGATGACCTTTTCGATGTGTTAAAGGACATTTTCTACACAACACGATCAAGAAAACAGTTTGACTGTAGATCCCAAAACAAAGCTACTATACATGTTCAGAGCATCAGTGAAATTCCATAATCTTACTTCTGGGTAGCGTTTGTTTGTTCTTGGATGGGTTTGTTATAGTTTTTCCAGTAATGATTTCGCCAAGCATCGATCCGCGTAAATGGATCATACATGAAAGTAAGTACCATTGGTAGCTTTTCTTTTCATGCGTCAATAGATAAGCGGATTAAAACTTGGTCGATCGAAGTCGTTGTGGTTCCTTCTCATCTCTTTCTTCCATGATTCAAACATGGTCGTAAAATTGATTCGATCGATATTTTGGTCAATGCGTTGTATCGGAGCAGAGTTGTCAATTGAGCGGAGCCTAAAAGAGTTTGCTGCATGCTTTAATGGGTTTGGGCTTTGATAAAAGCCAGGTACCTCTCCGATACAATGCGCTATTGAAGACAGCAAAGCATTGCTGAGCTCAGTAGACCATAAAAACTGTCCTCCCTAATACCGAGAGTATAATTATCTGTTCTATATAATTTATAACGTTTTGGTTCTTAAACCATGTAAGTAGGGGGACAAAGACTTGCCACAGATAGTCTCAAACTCGTACAGAGTCCTGGTACATGCTGCAATCATGAGGGTGTGTCCCAAGCACCATGGACATGGACAACCAGGCCATACATAAGTAATGGGCTGTTCTATTTAAAATCCACACTACCCCTGTGGAAGATTTTGGAAATATCTTCCACAAGGGGAAATTTCATTTCAAATGGAATTAACACATTAGGCAACTTAATTTGAATTTCATACACCCTCTCAGAAAGATTCCATCTGAATCTTCAACAGAGGGAGGATGAATTTCAAATGGAGCTGCTTAATTTGTTAATTCCATTTGATATTCATCCTCCCCCTGTGGAAGATATTTCCAAACTCTTTCACTGGGGGAATGTGGATTTTAAATGGAATAGCCCAATATGTTATGGATGTGAAAGGTCAACATTTCAAAAACCAATCAAATACAAAAATGACCTGTGGTTGTATGTGTTCATAATTCCACTATATAACTCTGTTGTGTTTCTTTAAAATTTACATTTGACATACTGAAATATTGTCAATGTTGCAACATTTGATAACCTTAGACATACCTCCCTAAGCACTACCTGCCGATCTAACATTGCCTCTGATTGGCTAATTACATGATATTTTTACTTTAATCACCAATCAAAATGGAGCTTTGCAAATAATTCACCCCAATTTATTTTGCATAGTGAAATTATTCTAACAATGTTGCTGATTGGTCCAATTGATAATGGGAACTTCTTTTTTGCCAATCGGCAGGTAGTTCTCGTGGGGTTAAACCAATGCTTCTATTGCAACTCTAAAATGTAAATGTTGCTTTTATGAAATTTTTAATAGTAGAAGTGCCTTGCCTGAAAAGGCTTATTTGTTTTTACCTTAAAAATTAAATCTAAGTAAGGATTTTTGTCCCAAGGTTCAAAGAATAAACTAAAATGCTAAACTTTTAAGTTAATATCAACTGGAAGTGTGTAAAAATTTGACATAACATGTTCAATCTGAGGCTATTGAAGGAGGTGTTGGTACTACGCTATTTATTCCGTATAGCACGCATATTGTTATAGAGGGCCATACTACCATGACTACGGGTTGTGTGCATTGTAATGTACAAAAAGTACCCTGATTTCGGAACAGTAACCTCAGAATTTGATTGCCATAAAATGTTTTTTTTTTGTATAAAGTGAACAGTGTACTTACATCTTGCTGAGTCTTTAGTTTCAAAAGATCACAATTTTTGAGGTAATCAATTATTTAATTTGAATTGAAAGACATTAAACTAGAACTAGTAATGATATTTGTAAGAAATTACAGAAATACTATATATATTATGCAGCTGTAACATTTATCTTCAAGAAGATGAATTGTAATACCGGTACTTTCTCATTTATGATACGCGTGAACTGTCAAACATTACGCGTGAATTGTTAAACAAATTATATCTTTATAATAAATATCAGTTATATTGAATGATTGTGCATTTTGTGGCATTATTAAGTTGAAGTCCAGTACTATGTTGTCTATTGTAAAATGTATGGTTTGGTTTCAAAATTGACTTGGTGCACTTTGTACAGACGATAGCAAGTGTGTGGTATTGTACTGAAGATAGCAAGTTTATCCTCTCTTGCTATCGTTAAGGAGGCATCACTTAAGTGTTTTCTTCAGATCTCTTTATTGGGTACTAACATAGGCTCTGTAGCATCAACTGGGTGAATAATTAGATAATTAAAGCTGATAATAACATGTGTATGCTGTGTACTAAATGCAGCTTTTGCAATTTGCATGCCATGTACTAAAGATAGCCTTTATATGCTATCTACTGAAGAAAGCATGTGTATGCTATCTACTGAAGATAGCATGTGTATGCTATCTACTGAAGATAGCATGCATGTGTATGCTATCTACTGAAGATTGCATGTGTATGCCATCTACTGAAGATAACATGTGTATGATATCATCTGATGATAGCATATGTGTGCTATCTACTGAAGATAGCATGTGTATGCTATCCACTGAAGGTAGCATGTGTATGCTATCTACTGAAGGTAGCATGTGTATACTATCTAGAAGATAGCATATGTATGCTATTTACTAAAGATATAGCATTGTATGCTATCTGCTGAAGATAGCATGTGTATGATATCTACTGAAGGTAGCATTGTATGCTTTCTGCTGAAGAAAGGTAGCATGTACATGCTATCTACCAGGGGTGTGATTTTTCCGGATTTTTCCGGATTTTTGGGATTAAAAAAAAATTCCGGATTTTCAAAAAAACTTTTGGAGTGGCCCTGGACCAAGAGCTAAATGCTTAACAGAGATGTCACATTACATTTCCGGAATTTTCAGTTTCCAGATATGAGAAAATCTCCAATTTTAAAATGAAAATTCCTTAGAACCCTGACTGGATGATTTATAGACACACTGTACTGTGCAAAAATGGTGATGCAATTTCTCATGTGTATGTGAATGATATGATACTGGAAGTATGTATTCACAGATAATAAATGTTTTTATACTATAAATTGAAGTATTTTAACAGTTTCTCATTTTTGCATTTTACCCCATGAAATTGCATCTCCAGTGGTGCTCAAGTGTGTAAAACCCCTCTGGCTTCAGGGGGCTTTGACCCCTCGACTCCCACCGGGGCATTGCCCCTGGACCCCACCAGGGGCCCTTAAGCGGGCCCCTGGACCCCGGCCGCAACAGATGAAAGCATGTGTATGCTATCTACTGAAGATAGCGAAGATAGCATGTGTATACTATCTACTGAAGATAGCATGTGTATGCTATCTACTGATGATAACATGTGTATGCTATCTACTGAAGATAGCATGTGTGTGCTATCTGCTGAAGGTAGCATGTGTATGCTATCTGCTGAAGGTATCATGTGTATGCTATCTACTGAAGATAGCATGTGTATGCTTTCTACTGAAGATAGCATGTGTATGCTATCTACTGAAGATAACATGTGTATGCTATCTACTGAAGATAGCATGTGTGTGCTATCTGCTGAAGGTAGCATGTGTATGCTATCTACTGAACATAGCATGTGTATGCTTTCTACTGAAGATAGCATGTGTATGCTATCTACTGAAGGAAGCATGTGTATGCTATCTGCTGAAGGTAGCATGTATATACTATCTAGAAGATAGCATATGTATGCTATTTACTGAAGATATAGCATTGTTTGCTATCTGCTGAAGATAGCATGTGTATGCTAGGCCTATCTACTGAAGGTAACATGTGTATGCTATCTACTGAAGATAGCATGTGTATGCTATCCACTGAAGGTAGCATGTGTATGCTATCTACTGAAGATATATAGCATTGTATGCTATCTGCTGAAGATAGCATGTGTACATGCTATCTACTGAATGTAGCATTGTACCGGTATGTTTTCTGCTGAAGATAGCACATGCATGCTATCTACTGAAGAAAGCATGTTCATGCTATCTTCTGAAGATATCATGTCTATGCTATCTACTGATGATAGCATGTGTATGTTATCTACTGATGATAGCATGTGTAAGCTTCCTACGGAGCTCGACTGACATGTATGTATAATCTACACAAAATGCATGCCATTTACTAAAGAAATCAAGTGTGCTATCAACAAAGGACATGCAGCAAGTGTATATACATCCACTCGAAAGTGTTTGCTATACACTGCAGATAGCTAGTGGGGTCTATTACACGGGGTGCAAAAGTGACTAAGAGTGTTCTTCAGAACACAATATAATGAAACAGAATACTAGACACAAAATGATATACACTCTACTATGATGAAATATATTCAAATAATAATTTAATATATACACTCTATATTCATATTCACATTCCATATTCACATTCATATTTCAATCTCACAAATAATAATCAATATCCAATTAAATAAGATTATATCTTTAAACTCAATATATTATTCAATTATTCAATTGTTCAACTGCTGTACAAATTGCCAATAATATATCACATGTTTAATACTCTCAAATGTTCAAAAACATGAATTGTCAATAATACATCATATGTTTAATAAACACAGATGTTCAAAATATGTACAAATTTTTAAACTATTAATGTTAACTAGTAACGCGAGCTTTCGACACTAGTCCACATTAAATAAACAAAAGTTTCAACAAAAGAAATCAATCATTAAATACACAAAATTAATGATTGTAGGCTTCAACCTTGCATGTAATGTGCTATCAAGTAATACACTGAAATTTAAATATTTGAATCAAAAATTACCCTTTTTGATGTGTTTGGAATTCAAGCATAAATTAATACAATACACAAAGTTGATTGCAAGATTATCCAAATACCAAAAATGGGTTTTCCAAACTAGATCAAAACAACATTGTTTTGTTATCACAACCTTATTGTGATACTCTCAATTAAATGAAAGATTCAAGAATTATAAAATACAAAAATTATATCTTTGGAACAGGTTTAAAGAACAAATTGATTTGTTATCAGATTCACTGACAATATTTCACAAATATGTTAGCAAATATGTGACATCTGTTCTGATCTGTATGTGTGCAATCTACAAGTGTGTGATAGACAATACCAAGTGTGCTATCTACTGATGATAGTAAGTGTGCTATCTGTAAAATGTTATGTGTTCAACCTTCAAGTATGTTATACTGTAGGAGATATCAAGTGTAGCTAAGTGTGCTTTATAGTGAAGAATGAAAGTGTGTACTTCTACTGAAGATAGCAATTAATACTATAAATTGTAATGTGTGCAATCTACAAGTTATCAATTGTGCTATCTACTGATGAAAGCACATACTTCCTTGCTATAATATGCTATCGTCAGGAGAGCCTGGCAGAGAGCACACTGATCTTTATAACCTTTCAAGTATCGTGATATCAAGTGTGCTAATATTGAGCGGATATCTACTATTGATGATATCAAGTGTGCTATCTACTGATGAGAGCAGCTGCTATCTACTGAAAATAGCAAGTGCATGTGTGCTATCTACAGAAGATATCATGTGTTTTCTACTGATGATAGCAAGTGTGCTATTTGTAGAATGTAATAAAATTTGTATTATATGACTAATTTCAAAAAACTTGATTATCATTTTGATATCTAGACCCTCCCTCGGGTCCGTGGAGAACGACTGGTAATGTAGATTACATAGCATTAAAAATCAACCCGGAATCAGCGCTCAATGGACTTTCGCGTTCACTTATAATACGAGTATATTTCTATATTGCTGCATGGTTGACTGTGGTGGGTGTAATTAGTGGCGTCGATTTGTGGATGAAGAGGAATGGGTTTTGGCATTGAAGAAAATAAGGGGGGGAGTTGGCATTTTTTTCATAGGGCATTACGTAATTATTTATTGTTACATTATCCAGAGATGGAACCGAACCGAGACTGGGGCCAGTCTATTTGATATCAGGACATTCCTCGTATTCAGAGTGCAATTCGATATGTCTGATGTGCGGTCCCACATACAATACTGTCAGGAGGGTGAAAGTGCATATAGGAACAATGCCAAAAACTACGTCACGCCGGTCACGCTATTGTTCGACTTAAACTACATCATTCGCCATTTTGTAAATATTAACGCATGATCGTTGCTTTGAAGTTTCCACCGGATAGTCTGTGGATAGCGCAAGAGCATGCTTTGACCATGCGCAAAAAAATGAATATCATGAAGATGTTTAAGATTGATTCTTAGATGTTTCAAAAATTACCGTCATATGCACCGTCATATTGCATAGATTCATCAAATTTTACAAAATCAATGTTTTTACCTGTCGGTATTACAACTCGTGAAACACATTAGTGATGTGCCTGGGTGACCTAATCTACTAACCTTTACATAGGGCCTGCACTTTGGCTCCACATTTGAAAGGGGCGTGAATTCATTTTTGGATACGCCCCTATTATAATTAGGAAATACTCAGTCACACACATTCCCTATATGTATATACATGTACCACATGTAGTAAATCTGTCTGCTTTATCTGTATTGTGACGTTCTTAAGCAAATAGTTAAACACGATTTCATCAAACATTATAACAATAGCTCTTTTACAGTGTGCAATCATCCCGGGCAATAATTGGGCAATAATAGAGGATGTGCGTGAAATTATTGATTGGCTCCATACAAAGGATTTGAACCGGTGTCCTTCACCGTAATCATGGCGCAATGCAGTGCATTTAATCAAACGTTGTCGTCAACCTATTTGATCGTATAGTGCATTTGTTATGTGTGTGTGACGAGCTGTCGCGGTAGATTGCAATAGCTTGTAATCATGGTTTTGTTGAATGAATTTGAGTACTCCGCCATATTTACAGTATGATACGTCATAATCTAGGTGATTATTTGCATTGGATGTCTTGAATACGCTGGCGAAGTTGTGTAGGCCTAATAATCGGATTAATGCTATAACAGTAGATGAATACAAGGTTTGAATATATCGCGTTGCAAAGCCCCATTCAGTGATCCCAGCGAAAGTGAAAAAAAAATCAAATTGTTACTTTTATAAAATTTTTAATGAAAAAATGGGCAAAAAACCAAGAAAACGGCAGTATCGACGAAGTTGAAGCCCCATTGAAATACATGTAGCTAATTTATATATAGGCCTATTGTCAGTATATAAATTACAGATTCACGTAAATGCATTATTTTTGTCTTAAATAGGCCTACTCGGCTTTCGGCTGAACCACTAGCAGAAGATACCAAATTGATGTTTTATGACCTTTGAAATTCTTTTGTTGCGAGTGACATGGTCAGTTCAATTCACGCCGAGTGTCCTTGACAGGTTTGACTCTGCTTCAGTGGTCATGAAAGAATTCAAAAGATAACCTCTGCCCCACCAATCCTAAGCAATTGTCTGAAACTGCTCTTCGGATGATGTATCATAAGAACTCAGTCGTCAAATGATGATAGTCATATAATGACCAAAAGATTATTACTGACTATATCATTGAAGACTGAGTTCCGCAGTCTAGTACAAAATCTGAATTTTGATGATTTTTACGATCGTCCGGATGAAAAAATCACTGAATGGGCCGTTAGTACCCTCCTCTCCTTACCCTGGCAATATGAATCAAAGAAAAATAAAGAAAAAATTAAATAAAACAAGAAAAAAAAGTCAAAGAAAAGAAAAACAAATATGAAAAGTTCGAACAATATTTGGTTTATAAAATTAATGTGACCGTGATGAGGCTCGAACTCACCACCTTCCGATTTAAAGTTCGAAGCGCTCGTGTACCAAATTCTGATGCCTTACCAAGTGAGCTGTGCTCCTGAGATACGAAATAAAAATAAAATAATACTGTACACTGTATACCTGCTTGTGTCGGTAATTGATTTGCTCTAATTCCATAATGGTACAGTGCAACAGAGCAAAAATGCCCAAAATTTAAAAGCTATATAATTTATGAACAATATTCACTACACATAAAAATACTAATACAAGGGAATTTCAACATAAGAATCCAAACAATTAAGTACCAACATGCACAGCTTTGTCCTAATATCACATTTGGGTTTTTAACAAAATGTTATCAAACCTCTACTGTGATTGGCAGCTGCACAAGGCATCTCTTTGATAGCTGATAATGGCCATCCATTCAGCAAGTGGCTACTAACTGACCTTGACAGGCTTGAATGAGCACTGTCATCTGCTACAAAACCATCACACTCTAGGACCTGGTCACTCCATGATCCAACAGAGAGCACAGTACTTTGACAATGGAGTGAAATTATTGATTAAGTACAGCTCCTATGCGTGTATAGCAAAAAATTGGAATAGAATGTTTGGAATCATGTAACTAAAATACTAAATGCATTCTGCAAAATGTGCTCTGACCAATATATAAAGCATTTCATTAGCTTTAATTTGACATATTGTTTGACATGTTTGGAATTATGGTAAATCATTAAATAAAATATTTATTAATTAATCAATTATGTCAATTAATTAAAAATTTAATGCAAATATGCATATTTTCTCTGACAGAATTGTAGGATTTGACAAGAGCCATCTTTCTTGTAAGTTTGATTCTTATAACATACCGGTATCGTATTGCGTCCCCAGTTATAGTTGCAGAAAAAATACGCGTGCAGGACACACATACGCACACACCCCCACACACCCAGAGGATCGTACCGTTTTACAATCATATAACATTCATTGGCGCTAGTAGTAGTAAATTCCAATTTTCTTTGCTTTACCTCACTTGTTCTGCTCAAAAATAAAGGGGACATATCTGACAGTAAAAGCATTTTTATGGAAATTATGTTTAACTATTTGCTTAAACAGCACAAAACAGATAAAGCAGACAAATTTACTATACATAAGCCTCTACATGTATGGTATGCCAGGGACTGTTTAAGAATATATCATTTACTTCGAGGACTGTTATATATCAAAAATGTGAAAAATATCAAATTTTAATTATTTGTCATAAAATTTGTATTATATCGTGAATTTCAAACAATGAAATTATTTGATATCAGAAAGACATTCTTGGTATTCATAATGCAATTCGATATGTCTGATGTGCTCTCGTGTCCCACAAAAAATACTATCGAAACGCTCAAAACGCTCATTCCAGATCCCTTAATTTGGTTAATTTTCTTTGTCGTTTTTTTTCTTGTTTTATTTATTTTTTTCTTTATTTTTTCTTTGATTTATATTGCCAGGGGAAGGAGTAGACTTCTCCGTAGTCCACTTGTCAATTGTGCACTACTCTGGCTATTACATTTAAGCTTAAAACTCTGATTTAATTAATGAGTGCGCAATTGATAGATTTTCACAACTGATCTTTTCAGTCACCGTACGCCCTCTGTTTGTTAGCTTCCCAAGTGGACTACTGACTTTGCCTTGAGAGTTAGGCCAATTTCTGGCCTAACTAAAATTGGTGATGATGTAATGCATCTTTAAAATGAATCTGGCTTGTGATTGGTCGCCCAGATCTCGTTATTGTTTAAATCCTCCCGACGCGTACTGGTACCATTATAACTATACATGGTACACAACTATCTAGGGAATGCGGCGCTTTTGTGCTGGTGGATGAACGTATGCATCTAGCGCGTATTGTACCACCATGCTTAGTCTTGTGGTTAGATTTTATTGATAAAGAAGTATGATTGACAGTGTGTGAGTCCCGGGGTAAAGTTCTGCTTAAAAGTGAAAGTCCATAGTCGGTTTTTCGGATAATAAACTGGCAGATTCTAAAATTAGAATTGTTCAGTATTGAAGTGTCATTATAATTATATGCCATTATGATATGTTGCATTCAATAATATAAGCCTACGTAGGGCCTATACTTTACTTTTACTGTCACAAATATAATTATATAGCCTAAACTTTTTCATAACCATTTTATACTAGTATTTTGATGTACTAAATATCAGTATAATTTCGAGTTCAACTGAATGCGTTCATCATGATTAATAACATTTTTATTTATCAAAAATCGACTATGGCATAGTCTAGGGGAAGGAGAGGAGGGAACTAAAGGCCCATTCAGTGATTTTTTTTTGATTTTTTTTTCATCCCGACGATCGTAAAAATCATCAAAATTCAGATTTTGGATATTAGACTGCGGAACTCAGTCTTCAATGATAGTCAGTAATTTTTATATTTTGGACATTATTATGACTATCATTTGAGGACTGAGTTCTTATGATCCGAGGAGCAGTTTCAGACAATTGCTTGGGATTATTGGGACAGAGGTTATCTTTTGAATTCTTTCATGACCACACAAGCATAGTCAAACCTGTCAAGGACACTCGGCGTGAATTGAAAGACCATGTCACTCGCCACAAAAGAATGCCAAAGGTCATAAAACACCAATTTGGTGTCTTCTGCTATCTAAAGGCGTATGGGTGATTTTGTACCTTTCGTCATTGTCATAGATGTGCTAACATAGCTTGCCAGTGCAGTGGTTCAGCCGAAAGCCGTGTGTCTAAGACAAAAAATAATGCATTTACGTGAGTCTGTAATTTATATACCGGTACTGACAGTATATAAATTAGCTACATGTATTTGAATGGGGCTTCAACTTCGTCAATACTGTCGTTTTCCTGTTTTGTTTTTTTGCCATTTGTTTTTCATTAAAAAAATTTATAAACGTAACAATTTGATTTTTTTTTTCACTTTCGCTGGGATCACTGCATGGGACTTTGTAGCGCGGATTATTCAAAACTTGTTTTTACCTACTGCTATATAGTATTAATCCGATTATTACATAACTTTGCCAGCTTATTCAAGACATAGGTTATGTAAGGGATAAACTGTACATGGGTATAGACAAAGAGCTTTTAAATAGAAATAGAGTCGCAATAGATTATATAATCTTTTGTTCGTTTGATGCCGATTAGAAGTTGCGACAGGCTATTCATAAAAGTGGTACCATTGTTTCGAACAAAGGGCAGTGAATGGGTTCCGCCATTAAATTGGTCACTGATCCGGCATCATATTAACGCTTTACCCAACAGGCGAGTATAAATAAGTGACCACAATACAGTCATGTGGAAGGGCAGTCATGTGTAAAGTGGTACCATTGTACTCACGTATCCCAAATGTGCGCTTGTGCGGGTCTGGTGTCTATAATGGAGGCTTTAGTTGTCGATATAATCTTTTTTATCACCCACCTGACTTTAGACGCTTCATTTAAATAAATTGAATGCCCCTGCTGATCGACTACACATTAGAATGTATTAGCTGCCAGGTTCACATTTCTATAGTATTCTATAATGGTAATCGCTGCGTATACATGTAAGTATAAGTATAGGCCTATAGGTTTTTCACAAATGTCCATTTATCTTTTATTTTAAAAAGGAGATTGGCATAGAAATAGCGGCGGTGGAAGGGGTGGGGCAGATTCTCCCCTGTGAGAAGTCTTGAGAGGGATATGAGGGAGGAAAAGGGAGGAGGGATATGGAGAATGAGGGGCCTACAGGAAGGGAGAAAGAGGACAAATGAAGAGAAGAAATAATGAGAAGTAAATAAAATAATAGCAAAATAAGGACATATTTATATTGGAATGACAGGGAGAGTGAGAGAGGACAAAAAGAAAAGAAAGAGGAGGAAGAAGGCAAGAGAGAGAAGGATAGCGAGGGAGTGATAAAGTTAGTGTAGGCCTAGGAAAGAATAAATACAGAGAAAGAAAAGAAAGGAAAATAAATGTAATAATAATTATTATAAAACTTAACACACATAACAGCACTAAGCAGCCATTCGATGACATCAATGCCGTTGTGCGTTACGTAATTAATGAGCCCAGTCAGATGTATTTCGCACCTGCCAAGCACAAGTCACCCAATTTCGAAAACTGGACGTTGAATGTACACTCTCATGAATATTGATTGGCAACATTTTTCAATATGTCAGCGCTCTAATCGGAAACAATAGAACAATAGACCCTGCAGAGCGTTGGGTATAGAGGCCCTGCATGCTTTTATCGATTGGCTCCAAACAAAGGATTTGAACCGGTGTCCTTCACCGTAATCACGGCGCAGTAGCCAACAGTCCATTCAATCAAATGTTGGCAGTGTGCGAGACGAACGATGTATAAATCTAGAGGTCACATCATCACTTATCATGCTTATGTTGTCCAATGCATATACTGTGTGTATTGTTCCCGGGAATTGTCAATGCAGTCAAGCAAACAGGTATTCAGTATCGAAGTTACGTAATGTTACTATGTCAACGGGATCACGCGCTTGAGTTATGAACCACGATCGAAACAATCACCACACAAAGTATATGGCACTTGAAGGCATATCAAAATAGCGTGATCCGGTAACCAAGAGGATTACGTAACCACTTCGATGCTGAATTATATTTTGAAAAGGCCGCTATAGTATATTCACAGGGGTGTCTTGAATGGCCAATCATATGGGACATAATCAAATTGCAGTGACTGCTTCCTCTGTTACCACATGTCAGTCATCTTGTGATTATTGGACCATGTAAACCTGCAAAAAACGAGACAAAGTGCTGGCCCTATGACGTTTCCTCTATGAACTCTAACCCTCCTGCAATATGGCGCCTATTGTCTAGAGTTAAACTACATCATTCGGTGTGTTACGTAATAGCTACGATGCCTATCCCTTTATATCCCTGATACTGTGCAAATGTTGTTATCCAATTCCTTAAGGGCTCTGGTAACAACTTTTGCACAGTATTTTTGTGGGACATGAGAGCACATGAGACATCGAATTAAATTCTGAATACGAAGAATGTCTTTCGGATATCAAATAATTTTGATTTTTGTTAAATTCGCGATATAATACAAATTTTATTGCAAATTATTAAAAATTAATATTTTTGACATTTAACAGTCCTCGAAGTAAAATTTATAAATCTAATGATATTTACTTAAAGCATGGAGGTATATAAATAAATGGAGGATGATCGCCAGAATTCTAATCTCCTAAGTGGAGATTATCCCGTTACCTCTATTCAATGAGTCACCAAACTTGAATTGACCAGCCACTTCAGCCAAGCTATTCATCTCCACGATGGTTATGAGCCTCTACCATGGTTCATTGATTGTCACTCCCAAAATTTCCTCATAGGAATTGACCCTACATTGACCCGTACCGGAAGCCTTGTAAAGAGACTGTATAATGACGTCAGCTAGTCAATCAGCTAGTTCAAAGTCACCAGTTTTGATAGCTTATAGTTTCAATGTATGAATGTGCGAAAACCCGATGAAATTCGGATGTTCTGTTCTCAAGTTACGAAACTGTTTTCTAAACAAGTTGTGTCGTAACTTGACAAATATACTTAGTCTTCATGTTCATATATTAAGCTTTTAAGGGGGTCTGAGGGAGTTCAAATATAGTGCAAATGAAAGCAAAACGTTTTTACCTTCCAATTGTGAAAAAATTATGTTGGGCCAATTTGGGCCATTTGAGTTACAAGCGAGCAAAATTTACCGGAAGTACTTCGGAATTCAGGTAAAAGTGACGATGATCAGACAATCTTTTCATCATCATTAAACTTCTCATTTTAATTATCAGTATTTAGGCCTAAATGATTATTAATATTGTTAGGGGCCATCATTTTCTTTGGAGGGGGGTTCCAAATAGGCTTATAACGGGGGGGATAACTTTTGGGAAAGAAAAATAGGGGGTCATAGGCCTAGCCTAATTTAATTTTTCACGAATCATGACCAAAATGTAGGGAGTCACAATATGACCACAGATATAGGCCTACAGATAGCGTGTTTATTTTATTCAAAAAGACTGATTTCAATGAAATTTTTTAGCGAAAATGACATTTTGATATCCAATTTTCTGAAACATGAGGACTTTCCAATAAACATTATAAGTAACTGCGTTTAGCACCCATTGAAATAAATGACCAGTGAAACAGACTTAACAATGTAATCAGCTTAGCATAATCAATATCCCATGAAATTGCCTATTCAACAATAATTGGTCATAACCAACGTAGTACAAAAGATGCTTGGCTAGATCATTCTCCATTTATTTATATACCTCCATGCTTAAAGTGTATGTAGCTGGGAGGAAAAGCCGACGATCATTTGAAAATTTTGATCTTTTGAAGATCTAGATTTCTTCCACATAGGGCCTGCACTTTGGCTCGACATTTGAAAGGGGTGTGAATTCATTTTTGGATACGCCCCTATTATGTAGTAGATAAAGGGTGAGAAACAGACCATTACCATAGATAATCGGTGTCTTGTTGAGGTATGGTGAGCATGTTAGTCGCTCAGAAGGCGAGACCCCGAAGGGGTCGAGCCTTCCGAGCGACTAACATGCGAACCATACCTCAACAAGACACCGATTATCTATGGTAATGGTCTGTTTTGAACCGTTTATCTTACATATACGGTGAGCCAAAATAAACGAATTTGTTGTTATGGTTTATTCATTTTCCAAAAGACAAACTGGAAAAGCTGATATGATTATTTTGTGTAAGTTTAGGGTTTTCCAAAATAAAAACACACCGAGACAGTGTAATATTCTTCCCGTGTGTCCTGCGTTTGAGTCTACGAGTCTTATCTAGTGTCAATTGAAAGTGATTTAATCAAATCAATACAGCATTGATTTTAACCGGAGATTCTATTCAATTCACTTGTGGTCATGTTCCACTCGATTATACATATTCGTAATATTAATAATGAATATGTAAATAGTTCAAAGGTCAAAGTGGGTGTGTTTTACCTAGACATGGCGGTAACTCATTTAACACCATAGAATTTATATTTATCTTTAATATACTTATAGAACAAATGTCCTGAACCAAATCAACGCATATTCCTGGGTACCTTCCTCGACCTTTTTTTTGGTTGGGGTTAGGCCGCAGATTGTTGTAGTTCTTCTACATCTAGTCTTGTGGCCTGTAATGTACTGCATTTTAGGTGCAAAATATCCTTGGTTGAACTTAATTTGTAAGACCTCATGGCTCTTGTTTTGTTACCTACTTTGTCGGAATCTGCGTTAGTTGGGAGAGGGGGGACAAAGGTAGATTGACATCCTCGTCATAATTATACAGGCTTTAAGACATAATACAAACTAATTTGCATTATTCAATAAAGGTGTTCTTGGTGTCATTCAATACACACAAGTATTGTTTACCATCTTCATTTAAATCTAATATGCATAAACTTGCATAATAATTTATGCTGATCGTGTAAAATATATAAAACTTTGATGCATTTTAAGTTTGTTGAAATGTCCAAAAAGTCAAATAATGTGGCCAGTGTTTCTAAATATGAACATGTACTTCTCTTGTTCAAAATTTATTGACCTGACCAAGATTATCTTGACCTGACCAAGATTATCTTGACCTGTCCAGATTATCTTGACCTGTCCACATTACTTGATATAATCGACAGTTGACCAGACTTTGAACAAAAGAAATACAATAGATAATGGAACAAAAGAAGAGGGCTAGACGTATATAATTAGGTAATACTCGACTCACACACATTCCCTATATGTATATACATGTACCACATGTACCACATGTAGTCAATCTGCCTGCTTTATCTGTATTGTGCCGTTCTTAAGCAAATACGGTAGTTAAACACGATTTCATCAAACCATGGAGGTATATATATATTTATATACCTCCATGGTTCAACCACCTCGGATTCAGAATAGCGCTATTGGTTGCCACTATAAACAGCAGAGATAACGGATAAGTCACATTCCATCCTAATCCCAAATGCGTATAAGGATACCGTATAAATACCGTACACCACTATAAACACGCTCAATGCAGTGCATTCAATCAAACGTTGTCGTCAACCTATCAGTACGACAGCAACTTAGCTCACTTCCGGTAATTTTTACCGGCGTGACCTCTACTGTTACGTAACGCAATGTTGAAAATCAGGTGGCAAATACGGTTTTTAGAAAACATCAAAAAATGGAATACACGAGTCGTTTCTCCCTTCATTTCCATATTGAGCCCATAGATAAGATATGAAACATGAGTATAAGGCAAAGAATAACGTGTAAAAGTTGAATTATTGTGGAAAAATGAATGCTTTTGGTGCGCGAAGTAGCCTAAAAAATGAGAGAAAATGCATGTCACGATCACTAAAATGGTTATATCTGTAGCTTTGAGGAAACGCCGGTCTAATGCTTTTCTGTTGTGATAAACATTGATTAACCACAGCTTGTATTAAAATTTCAGCGAAAATGAGCGGTGGAACAACCTAGTCGTAGGTTGAAAAGTTGCGTTCTTTGATTCCTCGTGCCGGAAGCGCACGTTGCAAGTGTCACGATGCTTCACGAAATGGATCCCAGCCGGCGCTGTCTATTATACATGTTATATTGATTAATATAGCAATTAAAAACGTCTATTGTTATATATTTTATAAATGCAAAATACTCTATTGTGTTACAAAATATTGTAGTCGTCAAAGAAGGTAGTATCATCTCATTTAACTGAAGTACAAGCAGTTTTGAAAAGATTGTTGTTGAGTGAGATCCTTGAACACGTTGAACGAGAAATAAGATGGCAAAAGAATACCCTTTGCCCGAACAAGTTGCGATGGCTTAGTGGACAGAGCGAAGGTGGGCAGTGCTGAAGGTTGAGAGTTCGATTCCCATGTTATCTTATCGATGATGTGGAATTTTTCAGTTCGTTTTTCTTTTCTTTTTTCCTCTCCCTTTTGTCTTTAATAATATAGGCCTAATGAATGTCGGCTTGAAGGCCCACTTTTTTCATGATTTATTTCTTGTTCATGTTTAAGCCTAATCCTACATTCGAGTTCATATCTTTTTAAAAATTGCATTTAAGTTCAGTAGCTTTCAATATGATATAATCAAATAAAGCATGTCAAACTTAAGTAATTTTTAAAAGTTCAAGAATATATATAGGCATAGGCCTATCAAATAAAGGAACGTCAACACAGATTTTCACGATTTTTTTAATTGGACTAGACCCCTCCCGTATCGGCAACATATTTTATGAGCTTTTATGCATACATATCAAATCATGAGATGCACGAATTTCAAACCTAATATTTTGGCATATTTGTAATTTTTACACAATGTTCAACTTACACCTCGGATTACACCTGGAATAATATAATTGGAATCAGCCAAGTTCGTTGTCTAGACCAATTCCCCATAGAACACCACAGTTAAGCGGTCAAGATATTAAGTGTTTTCTTTCATTTTTATCTCGCTACTTCGGCTTCAAATGTAACGTGAAAACCTTCCTGACAGTTATTTACTAATATTATAAATATTGTTATAATTTTTGGAATAACAAAACTTCAAATTTGGCCGAAATCGTATATTATGGCTTTAATAAAAATATGAAAACTAGGATTTAAAAATATGAGTTAAAATCAAATCAAAAATCAAAGAGAGGTGCTTGCGGGGTTCGAACCAAGATCGAACTTCCAAATACATGTATTTACCACTAAGCCATACCAGAGATATGATTAATTCGATGACAATAATAGCAATGTTATTCCCACTCAGTGCCTCACTCGTGTATTCTATTTCTGGAATGAATTAACACCGTCCAAATAATGTAACACAAACCTTTATGTTGACTTTTAAAATTGTTTGAACGTTGGGAGTATTATTTTCAAGTTAAATAACCAACAATGGACAATTGACAATGAAAGTTTCTTTGCAGGAAAAACATCGGCCGTACAATATGTGACTCCTCGCCACAACTGAGCCCGGATGTCGCCAATCATCATTTTGAGATATTCAACCAAAATATTCTGCTTGAAATTAGCTTTAAAATGATGTATATCATGTCTATAGTACTTGACATTTAAGTAGTAAAAATCAATAAAACAGTCAATAAATCCTTTCTTTCCTATTGTTTATTGTTAAGTTCGATGGAGCATATCTCAATAGTGGCACTGGCGACATCCGGGCTCAGTTGTGGCGAGGAGTCACATATATGGCGTGACAGTAGTCACGCACAAAGATAAACATTTCAACATGTTCAATATACGACTACGAATATACCCCAACCAAAATTCACGAAATTTTCAGGCAAGCTAACTTACGTTATTCTATAACATGACACCGATTTTTGATTCCGGCGCTTTTTCTTGCTTGATGATATGAACATTTTTGTGTTCGTGACATGCAATTTTTCTCATTTTCCGAGCTACTTTGGACATGTTCAAGCTTCTTTTTTCTTATTTAATTCAACTTTTACACGTTATTTGTTGCTTTACACAAATGTTTGATGTCTTATCTGTGGTCAGGGTACATGAATGATGCAATATACGAACCGTGTCTTCCATTTCTGGAGCTATTTTGATAAAAAGCGTTTGCCGGCTAAAATTTCAACATTGTGTTACGTAACCCGTGTTCACCAACCCGTATAAATTTTCTGTCGAACAAAAGAGGTCACGAAGTTGCTGTCGTACTGCTATTTGATCGTATTTGTGCATTTGTTATGTGTGTGAGACGAGCTGTCGCGGTAGATTGCAATAGCTTGTAATCATGCTTTTGTTGAATGAATTTGAGTACTCCGCCATATTTACGGTATGATACGTCATAATCTAGGTGATTATTTGCATTGGATGTCTTGAATACGCTGGCGAGGTTGTGTAATAATCGGATTAATGCTATAACAGTAGAATAGAATACAAGTTTTGAATATATCGCGTTGCAAAGCCCCATTCAGTGATCCCAGCGAAAGTGAAAAAAAAAATTGTTACTTTTATAAAAAATTTTAATGAACAAAATTGGCACAAAACCCAAGAAAACGGCAGTATTGACGAAGTTGAAGCCCCATTCAAATACATGTAGCTAATTTATATATACTGTCAGTATATAAATTACAGATTCACGTAAATGCATTATTTTTGTCTTAAAGGAGTATTTCGTGATCCTAGCATCCTCTTTTTATGGCATTTTTCAGTAGGTATCCACGAAAAAAGCATATTCCCAAAATTTCATTTGATTCCGATATTGCGTTTGCGAATTATGCATGATTATGTGTATTGCACTGCTCCATAGACAATACGTTGTAATTTCGTTCTGGTGCACCAGAACGAAATTCAAATTTCACGATATCTTTGCTAAACGAATTAATCTGCAAGAAATATTTTGTACATAAACATTATGTAGCCAGAGGTTTCCAGTGATATAAAAATCTCAACTTTTTTTGAGAAAAGTGGGGGATGAGGCTGTGGATCACGAAATGCCCCTTTAAATAGGCCTACACGGCTTAGGGCTGAACCACTAGCAGAAGACACCAAGTTGATGTTTTATGACCTTTGACATTCTTTTGTGGCGAGTGACATGGTCAGTTCAATTCACGCCGAGTGTCCTTGACAGGTTTAACTCTGCTTCGGTGGTCATGAAAGAATTCAAAAGATAACCTCTGCACCAACAATCCCAAGCAATTGTCTGAAACTGCTCTTCGGATGATGTATCATAAGAACTCAGTCGTCAAACGATGATAGTCATATAATGACCAAAAGATTATTACCGACTATATCATTGAAGACTGAGATCCGAAGCCTAGTACAAAAACTCAAGCTTGATGATTTTTACGATCGTTCGGATGAAAAAAAATCACTGAATGGGCCGTTAGTTCCCTCCTCTCCTTACACTGGCAATATGGATCAAAGAAAGAAAAAAATAAAAAAATAAAGAAAACAAGAAAAAAAAAAAGACAAAGAAAAGAAACAATAAAAGAAAAACAAATATGAAAAGTTCGAACAATATTTGGTTTATAAAATTAATGTGACCGTGATGAGGCTCGAACTCACCACCTTCCGATTTAAAGTTCGAAGCGCTAGTGTACCAAATTCTGATGCCTTACCAAGTGAGCTGTGCTCCTGAGATACGAAATAAAAATAAAATAATACACTGTATACCTGCTTGTGTCGATAATTGATTTGCTCAAATTCCATAATGGTAGAGTGCAACAGAGCAAAATGCCCAAAATTTAAAAGCTATGTAATTTATGACCACTATACACTACACATAAAAATACTAATACAAGGGAATTTCAACGTAAGAATCCAAACAATTAAGTACCAACATGCACAGCTTTGTCCTTATATCACATTTGGGTTTTTAACAAAATGTTATCAAACCTCTACTGTGATTGGCAGCTGCACAAGGCATCTCTTTGATAGCTGATCATGGCCATCCATTCAGCAAGTGGCTACTAACTGACCTTGACAGGCTTGAATGAGCACTGTCATCTGCTACAAAACCATCACACTCTAGGACTACACCACATTTCGCCATACTGCATTCTAGAAACGCTTGCTGTTAGAATAAGAAAAATTTTAATGCTAAATTATTGCACATTCTAGGGAAGCGTGGTTACCGTTTTGAAATAACCGAGTGAGAGGGTTTTCAAGATAATATTTTTCCTGTCAAAACTGAAGCATCCTCTGTATAAAAGAAAATATGAATATTAACTGCACATCATATATAACGATTCGTGATACCCAATTGTGGCACATTTGAAGTCGTTTATGAGGCAGAGAATTTAATTTCAATTTTATATACGCCAAAATATTTTTTTAATTGAGCAAGAATAAGGATAGAAAAAACGTTGAAAATTCTATGTATATATAACATTAGACCCGGCAAAAGATGACTGTTTCGTTTTTATGGTAATCTAATCTTTTATTTCCTGAAGAAACATTTGGGGTCTAAAATGGATTTTTTATGTAATTGATAAAACATCGAACGTGTATACAAGAAAATGGTAGGTTCCTCTATAGTATTTTACTGACCATGGAAATGTACTGACACCGTGCGAGCACATGTCAAAATCGATATAATGTATTGTCCATATAGACGCGCTTTATCATGTTTATTGTCGGATTAACAACAATTGAGCGCTATTAATACACGTTAATGTTTTTAGGCAAATAAAATTCCAAAATATGGTACGTTTTCTGCTTTTGCTTGTCACGTGGTAGGCCTATATTGAAGTTGCGATTATATCTTCAAATACGTTTCATAAAAGATTCCATCAAGACAAGTGGCCGAGTGGTCTAAGGCGCTAGGCTCATAGAGCATCTCCAAAGCGGCGTGGTGCGCCGTGAGTTCGAACCCGCCTCTGCCAAACTTAGTAAAATTAAAATTTAACTTTCATATTGGGGAAATGTGACTGGGAGAATTTATGTATGGCGTGGAGTGGTGTGCTCTAGGACCTGGTCACTCCATAATGCTACAGGGAGCACAGTACTTTGACAATGGAGTGAAAGACTATTATTATTGATTAGGCGCGGATTTTAAAAGTACAGCTCCTATGCGTGTATAGCAAAAAATTGGAATAGAATGTTTGGAATCATGTAACTAAAGTACTAAATGCATTCTGCAAAATGCGCTCTGACCAATTTATATTAGCTTTAATTTGACATATTGTTTGACATATTTGGAATTATGGTAAATCATTAAATAAAATATTTATTAATTAATCAATTATGTCGATTAATTAAAAATTTAATGCAAATATGCATATTTTCTCTGACAGAATTGTAGGATTTGACAAGAGCCATCTTTCTTGTAAGTTTGATTCTTATAACATACCGGTATGACAAGCAGACAAATTTACTATACATAGGCCTATACATGTATGGTATCTGTATGCCAGGGACTGTTTAAGAATATAACATTAGATTTATGATATTTACTTCGAGGCCTGTTATTTATCAAAAATTGTGAAAAATATCAAATTTTAATAATTTGTCATAACATTTGTATTATATCGTGAATTTCAAACAATGAAATTTATTTGATATCAGAAAGACATTCTTCGTATTGAGAATGCAATTCGATATGTCTGATGTGCTCTCATGTCCCACAAAAAATACTATCGAAACGCTCAAAACAGATCCCTTAATTTGGTTAATTTTCTTTTCTCTTGTTTATTTTATTTTTTTCTTTATTTTTCTTTGATTTATATTGCCAGGGTAAGGAGAGGAGGGAACTAAAGGCCCATTCAGTGATTTTTTTGATTTTTTCTCATCCCGACGCTCGTAAAAATCATCAAAATTCAGATTTTGGATACTAGACTGCGGAACTCAGTCTTCAATAATAGTCAGTAATTTTTATATTTTGGACATTATTATGACTATCATTTGAGGACTGAGTTCTTATGATCCGAGGAGCAGTTTCAGACAATTGCTTGGGATTACTGGGGCAGAGGTTATCTTTTGAATTCTTTCATGACCACTGAAGCATAGTCAAACCTGTCAAGGACACTCGGCGTGAATTGAAAGACCATGTCACTCGCCACAAAAGAATGTCAAAGGTCATAAAACACCACTTTTGTGTCTTCTGCTATCTAAAGGCCTATGGCTGATTTTGTACCTTTCGTCATTGTCATAGATGTGCTAACATAGCTTGCTAGTGCAGTGGTTCAGCCGAAAGCCGCGCCGTGTAAATAAAACAAAAAATAATGCATTTACGTGAGTCTGTAATTTATATACCGGTACTGACAGTATATAAATTAGCTACATGTATTTGAATGGGGCTTCAACTTCGTCAATACTGTCGTTTTCCTGTTTTGTTTTTTTGCCATTTGTTTTTCATTAAAAAAATTTATAAACGTAACCATTTTTTTTTTTTCACTTTCGCTGGGATCACTGAATGGGACTTTATAGCGCGGATTATTCAAAACTTGTTTTTACCTACTGCTATATAGTATTAATCCGATTATTACATAACTTTGCCAGCGTAGTCAAGACATAGGTTATGTAGGGATAAACTGTACATGGGTATAGAGGCCCTGCATGCTTTTATCGATTGGCTCCAAACAAAGGATTTGAACCGGTGTCCTTCACCGTAATCACGGCGCAGTAGCCTACAGTCCATTCAATCAAATGTTGTCAGTGTGCGAGACGAACGATGTATAAATCTGGAGGTCACATCATCACTTATCATGCTTATTGTAAAAAGTTTGTCCAATGCATATACTGTGTGTATTGTTCCCGGGTATTGTCAATACAGTCAAGCAAACAGGTATTATATTTTGAAAAGGCCGCTATAGTATATTCACAGGGGTGTCTTGAATGGCCAATCATATGGGACATAATCAAATTGCAGTGACTGCTTCCTTTGTTACCACATGTCAGTCATCTTGTGATTATTGGACCATGTAAACCTGCAAAAAACGAGCCAAAGTGCAGGCCCTATGAAAAACACCTAAAAAATTGAGGTATTTGGGGGAAAAATGTGTATCTTCAATACGAAATGTCAAATTTTTCAAATGATCGTCGGCTTTTTCTCCCAGCTACATACAAGTACATAGCATTAGATTTATAAATTTTACTCGGAGGGCTGTTTTATATGGGAAAAAAATTAAAATTTGTATTATATCGCCAATTTCAAAAAAATCAAAATTATTTGAAATCAGAAGGACATTCCTCGTATTCAGTCTATTCTCATGTCCCACAAAAAATACTGTGCAAAGGTTCAGTGTTGCCTTTAGGGTAAATTGGGGTAAATGGAACGCTTAAGCAATAGATCACTTTCTGTGGTTAGGAGGGTATCCATATATGATTTTTTTTTTCAATAAGTAGATTATATGTTTTTACTACTTGTTTTAACACTACAGATTAACTCCCATTTTATGCTTTGTTTCTTGTACTCAGTCCAAATACATACATGGTCATGGTGTTACAGTTACCCCCAACAAATTGGGGTAAATGGAACAGTGATGGGGTGGGTAATCGGAACAAGGGGCATTCATTGCAAGGAGCCTACATTCATAGCTATATTTACATTGAAAAGACATCAGAATGTTTTATTTAACATATATTTTGTGACTAAACAAAAGAATAAGAACAATAATATTATTTTCATGATTTTTTATAAACATGGTAAAATGCCACGTAAAAATGCACTTTCTCTCGGTACATACATAACAGAAAAAGATGGTTTTCAGATTTTTAAAAATCAATAGGGGGCTTAATCTACCATGAACTAGTTATTTGTAGTAAATAATTTCATAGTAGTTAAGGGATATGGAATGAGCGTTTTGAGCGTTTCGACAGTGTTTTTTGGGACATGAGAGCACATCAGACATATCAATTGCATTCTGAATACGAAGAATGTCTTTCTGATATCAAATAATTTTCATTTTTGAAATTCACGATATAATACAAATTTTATGACAAATTATAAAAATTTGATATTTTTCACATTTTTGATATATAACAGTCCTCGAAGTAAATTTTATAAATCTAATGACATATTCTTAAAGTGTATGTAGCTGGGAGAAATGCCGACGATCAATTGCTAATTTTGACCTTTCATATTGAAGATATGGATTTTTTTTCCCAAAAGACCTAATTTTTTTGGTGTTTTCGGTAAAAAATCCATATCTTCAATTCGAAA
Source organism: Amphiura filiformis (assembly GCF_039555335.1). Lineage (NCBI taxonomy): Eukaryota > Metazoa > Echinodermata > Ophiuroidea > Amphilepidida > Amphiuridae > Amphiura > Amphiura filiformis. The sequence continues at coordinate 25,740,279 of NC_092638.1, forward strand.
GGTCAAAATTTTCAATTGATCGTCGGCTTTTCATTCCACCTACATACACTTTAAGTATAAATCATCAGATTTATACAGTTTACTTCGAGTATTGTTAAATATCAAAAATATCAATCATTTGCCATAAAAAGTGTATTACATTGCGAATTTCAAAAATCAAAATTATTTGATATCAGAAGGACATTCTTCGTATTCAGAATGCAATTCGATATGTCTGATGTGCTCTAATGTCCCACAATAAATACTGTCCAAACGTTCATACCCCACCCCTTAAACCAATTAGCAAAAACATATTATACAAATATTATACTGCCATGAGAGGTTCTGGTTAAAACTATGGGCCCGAGGTGAGATCAATAGTACTATTTTCCTGAGGGGCGCAGCCCCGAAGGAAAATAGTATTAATTGATCTCAACGAGGGACCATAGTTTTAACCAGAACTTTGAATAAAGGCAGTATATATTTGTTTTATATACTTCATTAATATGTTCTTTGTTCATTGATTGGTTAAAAGAAAAATTATTTGACGTTTTGACTCTCCAGCTTCTATCCTGAGTGAACAGCACGACCAATTTAAGCACAATCTATATTTTCCCCTTCAAAAAAATCGAATAGGCTAAAATCGGTCTAACCAATTACAGCAGCGCGAAATCACGCTATGGCAGTTTCGCGTGCGTGAACTGTTCCGTCGCATCGAATGCGCGCACGCGGAAGGCATGGTCAAAAGTACTATTTACGGCTTGGAGGTACTATTTACGGCTCATCCGGGACATTGTATACAAATATATACTGCCATGAGAGGTTCTGGTTAAAACTATGGGCCCGAGGTGAGATCAATAGTACTATTTTCCTGAGGGGCGCAGCCCCGAAGGAAAATAGTATTAATTGATCTCAACGAGGGACCATAGTTTTAACCAGAACTTCGAATAAAGGCAGTATAGGCCTATATTTGTTTTATATACTTCATTAATATGTTCTTTGTTCATTGATTGGTTAAAAGGAAATTATTTGACGTTTTGACTCTCCAGCTTCTATCCTGAGTGAACAGCACGACCAATTTAAGCACGACCTATATTTTACCCTTCAAAAAAAATCGAATAGGCTAAAATCGGGCTAACCAATTACAGCAGCGAGAAATCACGCTATGGTAGTTTCGCGTGCGTGAACTGTTCTGTCGCATCAAATGCGCGCACGCGGAAGGCATGGTCAAAAGTACTATTTACGGCTTGGAGGTACTATTTACGGCTCATCCGGGACATTGCAAATACTATTTACGGCTTAGAGGTACTATTTACGGATAGGAGTACTGATGGTAGAACTATTTTTGGTCATGTGATCCACTTTTAACCAATCAATGAACAAGAATATATTAATGAAGTATATAAAGCGTCTTCATTAATATATTCTTGTTCATTGATTGGTTAAAAGTGGATCACATGACCAAAAATAGTTCTACCATTAGTAATCCTATCCGTAAATAGTACCTCTAAGCCGTAAATAGTATTTTCAATGTCCCGGATGAGCCGTAAATAGTACCTCCAAGCCGTAAATAGTACTTTTGACCATGCCTCCCGCGTGCGCGCATTCGATGCGACGGAACAGTTCACGCACGCGAACCTGCCATAGCGTCATTTCGCGCTGCTGTAATTGGTTAGCCCGATTTTAGGCTATTCGATGTTTTGAAGGGTAGGTTGTGCTTAAATTAGCCGTGCTGTTCACTCAGGATAGAAGCGGGAGAGTCAAAACGTCAAATAATTTTCTTTTAACAAATCAATGAACAAAGAACATATTAATGAAGTATATAAAAAATATATACTGCCTTTATTCGAAGTTCTGGTTAAAACTATGGTCCCTCGTTGAGATCAATTAATACTATTTTCCTTCGGGGCTGCGCCCCTCAGGAAAATAGTAGGCCTACTATTGATCTCACCTCGGGCCCATAGTTTTAACCAGAACCTCTCATGGCAGTATATATTTGTATACTATTTACGGCTTAGAGGTACTATTTACGGATAGGAGTACTGATGGTAGAACTATTTTTGGTCATGTGATCCACTTTTAACCAATCAATGAACAAGAATATATTAATGAAGTACCGTATATAATAACCTGCTATGTAGGCCTATAGGCCTGTTTAAGTTAGTCAACCGTGTTCCATTTACCTCGACTCAAGTGGATCCGTTGTGGTAAATGGAACACCAAACCAATTAATTAGCTAATTAGCATATTAATTTGCATAATTGCATCATTAAAATCTGCTATTTTTTTGTTTAAAACATTTATGTTATTTTAGATAACAAACATATTGCCAATATTGTATGACAACTGCACAGTATTCAAATATTTAGGAATCAATACCCTTAAATTAGTATTGTTCACTGAACCGTAGCACCACTTCAATGTCAGTGACAACCTTTGAGATTTTCTTCCACTCCAATACCGAGTAAACCCAAGTTTGGGGTAGGCCTATAGGCTAAAACAAAAGCGGAACGTATGGCGTTGAGGTAAATGGAACACTCGGTATGATGTTGCCCAATTTTGTTCTTGATGAGGAAATTGCATTCTCAGCGTTCTATTTACACCCACCGTTCCATTTACCCCAATTTACCCTAATGGATGAAAAATTGCTAAAATATTCTTTACCATCAACAGTAGGGAGTAAAGCAAACAGGCTTATTCTGTAATTTTTATATAAGGACCACTTACCCCCACTCCCCTAGCTATAGGATCTTACCAAATTGCAGCCTTTTGCTGTAGGCCTAGGGGGAAGTGGGGCAAATTGGTCCACCTAATGTCCCATTTTGCCCCACCAGATTTTACTCGGCTATAATACTAATACCCGGCAACTTGCGACAAGTGACCACTACAAAACAAAATGTACATCGCCAAGAGTCTAGTAGACTTACGTTTCACAAAAATTGGTGCCGGTCGGCTTCCGGCTTCATTATTTTATTAAGGTGTCTTTAAGGCGTCCCATTTTACCCCACTGCAAGATTTTTCTGTAACAGAGGCTGGGGTAAAATGGGACAGCTGGGGTAAAATGGGACGCCATTGATTTACTATGGGACTTTTTTTGTTGGGGCAAAATGGGACAGTTTGAGTTAGCACACAGTAAATTGACCTCCTTCTTCGCCAAGAAAAAGTTGAAATTGGAGTTATCACTGAGTCTTGGTTTAACCCGCAAATGGCCCCTGAACAGACTAACATCAGTGGTTATACATTATTCTCTAAAAGCAGAGAAGATCAGCGTGGAGGCGGTGTTGCGATATATGTGAAGAATGGGATACCCTGTAAATTACTTGACATCCAAGTTCCAGAAGAACTAGAATGTTTGTGGATTGAAATCAGACCGCACCGTTTACCTAGAGGTGTCTCAGCGCTAACATTCTGTGCCATTTACAAAGAAATCTTGTGTTATCCGTCCTTTTGGTGAATCCCGTGTTAGAGTATTTGGTAGGTGGATACAAGAGCAATCCTGGAACAAGGTCTATGATGGTGAGGGCACTCAGGCTAAAACTGACGCTTTGTACTCTATCTTAAACAAAGGTATTGACATGCATTTACCAACTAAATCTATTAAAATTCATCAGTCAGATAAGCCATGGGTAACATCCAACATAAAGAAACTTATCTCTAAACGTCAATCTGCTTTTGCAGAGAATGACACTTTGAATTGGCGTAAACTTAGAAATGAAGTCCAAAGAGAGATTGGTAAAGCTAAAGTGTCTTTCAATGCTGAAAGCGTAAGAAAACTGCAAAAAACCGAGCCACGTAAATGGTATCAAAGAATTAAGTCCATGATGAACTCTACAAACTCGGACCTTGATATGCATATACCTGGTGTTGATAGAACCAATCACAAAGATATGGCAAATGCTATCAATTCCAAGTTTGTCAGTATTTCATCTCATATCGAGCCCTGAAGTATTCAAATCTTCCTGCCTATCTACCTGTCAGATATTCTGCCCTGAATTGCAACCTTGGGAAGTATATTCTGAACTACTGAAGGTCAAAACATCCAAATCCAGTGGCCCAGATGGCATCCCTCCTAAACTCATAAAAGAGTTTGCGTATGAACTGAGTAGTCCATTGACTAATTTGCTTAATTGTTCTTTCCGTGAAGGGGTGGTTCCGTGCCAGTGGAGGTCTGCTATTGTAGTCCCTATTCCCAAGCAGTTCCCCGCTTCCGTTGACAAAATGCGCCCAATATCGCTCACTGATATATTTGCCAAAATAGCGGAAGGCTTTATTGCCAAGTGGGTTGTTAATGACATTCAAGACAGTATTGATATCAATCAATTTGGTAATATTCATGGGGTCTCAACGGCTCATTATCTTCTCAACCTCACTCATTTTTTATTCCATGGTTCAGATAAGGCAAACAATGTTGGAACAGTAGTCCTCACCGACTTTTCCAAGGCATTTGACTTAGTTAGTCATACTGTTGCCATTCAAAAGCTAATTGCCTTGGGGGTCCGGGGGACTATTGTTCCTTGGATTTGTAGTTTTTTGGACAACCGTCGCCAATGCGTGCGTTACAATCAAACTTTGTCCGCTTACCTTCCTCTTAGCGCTGGTGTTCCACAGGGAACAAAACTTGGGCCCATAACTTTTCAGGCAGTCATCAATGACGCGGCTGGCGACTGCAGGTCACACTATTGGAAATATGTTGACGACCTCACCTTCGCTGAAAACCGTTCCTCTAGTGTGACTAGCAATTTGCAGACCGATCTTGATGACTTCCTGAAGTGGTCAGTAGATAATCAACTCAAACTTAATCCTGCCAAGTGTCAAGCTATGCAAATTTGTTTCAAGACAGATTCTCCTCCTCAGCCAGACTTAAAATTGGTCCCACTCTCTCTTTTTTGTGTCTTCTGCCAAAGTGTTGGGTGTTTGGCTCCAGACTGACCTCAAATGGGATGGTCAAGTTGACCACATGTGGAAGAATTCAAATAGAAGGCTATTCATGCTTCGTTCTCTTAAGAAGTTTGGGTTCAATACATCCGAGTTAGTGACCATTTACAGAGGATATATTAGACCCCTGGTTGAATATTCCGATGTCATTTGGCACTCCACTCTCACTTCCAAGCAGGCCATCAAGCTTGAGAACATCCAGAAAAGAGCTCTGAGAATTATCCTTGGGTCCAATTATGTATCTTATGACAATGCTCTTGTTGTGTGTAACCTTGATAAGCTGTCTGATAGGAGGGAGCAACATTGCCTTAAATTTGCTCGTACATTGTCCAAGTGTGATCGGACCACCAAGTTGCTTCCTCCCAGCAGAGGTCAGGCTCATTGTAGACAATTAAGAAACAATGCCAATCTTTCCCAACTCCGTGCCCGCAGGACAGGTTTGCTAGGAGTCCAGTTCCTTACTTTGTTAGGCTGCTAAACAGCAACCCATCCTAATTCTGGTTCATCCCTTGCATTACTTTGCTGTGTATCCTGTTTCTTTTTTGCTGCCTTGAGTTCTGACCTCATTTGTTGTTTATATTTTTTTATTATGTTGTTATATATATATATTGCTTAAATTCTCATTGTTGTTTTTTGCTTTACTTTGTGTACAATGTAATTCGGCCTCCGGGCCGCGATTTTGTGCCAATAAAATCATATCATATCATATCATATAAATCAATGGCGTCCCATTTTACCCCAATTTGGCATATTTCTAAAAGAAAGCTTTTCTTATAATTTTCGAAGAAAAAAAGTTACAATTTTGTCTTATTTAATTGAAAGGGTAGCTTAGAAGTTATTTTTAATTTGAGAAACACTAATCCGGACCATTGATTCAGATATTGAGCCACAAGTCGTGACCTCTGCTTAGACATGACAAAAAATGGAATACTTATTTTGATGTGTTAAGCTTACGGCCCTCAGAAGTTCCTGTTTAATGAAGAATGGTACTTTTAAACGGTTTGAAATATAAATAGACATTATATCAAAGTTATTTTGTTGCAAAAATGGGCAAAATGTGACTATTTTAAGGTATAAAAGTATTTCCGAAATCACTGTCCCAAATTACCCTGTGTCCCAATTTGCCCCAAGTTACCCTACTCCTGATTTACGGCTGGAAAGTCAGCCTTAAAATTCTACTGTAGATGGTAGTCTGATGACACAGTTTGGACATTGCCAACTATTGAATTTAGGGATGGAAAATCAAGGATTTGAATCCGAGGCTGAGTTGCAGGACAGCCCCCCCAGTAAAAACACAAAATTACGCCTGCAAATTCCACTTATTGCACTGAGCAATTTTGCCCCCTCCAAAATCCACTTTTCATCTAGATGGGCAGCTAGCAGCTCCATTCCCGGCTCCATTGTTGTTTGCCATACATAGGCGCCTTGCCTAAATCACGAGGGGGAGGGGGTGGATACATTCCCCAATGCCGGGTGATATAGACCTACCGTCATCTGATCAAATTAACCTCATTTGGCCATTTTAGCCCCAAAGTTCTCCTCTGAAAAGAATTGAAGAGAAAATCTAGACTATGCCATAGTCTATTTTTGATAAATAAAAGCATGTTAATCATGATGAAAGCATTCAGTTGAACTCGAAATTATACTGATATTTATTACATCAAAATATATAGGCCTACTAGTATAAAATTGTTATGAAAAAATTATATAATTATATTAGTGACAGTAAAAGTAAAGTGTACGTAGACTTATATTTTTGAATGCAACATAAATTATCATAATGTCATAATTGTATTGGCACTTCACTGAACAATTCTGATTTTAAAATCTCCAAATTTATTAATCGCGAAATTCCAGGTTCAAAATAGACTATGGACTTCCAATTTTAAACGCGATTTTGAGTGGGCAAAGTCCCTGACACTCACACTGTCAATCACACTTGTTTATCAATCAAATTTAACCGCAAGCAAATACAATACGCGCTCATGCACTTAGTGACGCGTTCATGCAATTACACCACACAATGGCGGCAGACTTGTGTATCATGTAGTTATTAATGGTAATGATATACCCGGAGGATTTAAACCATAACGAGATCTGGGCGACCAATCACAAGCCAGATCCATTTAAAGATGCATTACATCATGGCCAATTTTAGTAGGCCAGATTTCCGACAATCTCATCCATAGAAGCTCATAGACAGCCGTGTTAAGCATCTCTGACCGCAATCTAATGTCAGTAGTCCACTTGGGGATTCTAACAAACAGAGGGTGTAGGGTGACTAAAAAGATCAGATGTGAAAATCTATCAATTGTGCACACATTAATTAAATCAGAGTTTTAAGCTCAAATACAATGCAGAATGGGCAAGTGGACTACGGGGTAGTCTAGAGAAAATCTGGAGGGCCAGGAAAAAAAAGGGGGGGGCAAAGGAGCCCCTTTTGAGGCTTTTCCATCATTTTTAAATACAAAATGTTTGCACGTACGTGCATTGTAGTAAAGCCCTTAATTAAATTTCATCCCAATCATAGGCGAAAATAGTGTGAAATACAACATTTTTTGCGCACATCGTCCTAATAAAGCTTTTTTCGGAGGATCAACAAAAGTTTGATCGATGTCCGAGGTTCCAACTTCTTCAACCTCCACCAAAGTATTTATGGACACTCCCTAAAATCGACGTCATCGGGGAATCACGGATCACGGTTACGTCACTCGCGGGATGGGAAATCCTAGACTGCTGCCCTCAGTCGTCAACCGTCTACGAAGCATACACAGTACATGCGAAGTGTAGACGGCTGATTGGAATTAGTCTAGGGAAATCCCCCACATTGCTGCATACAAACATGGCCCACGGCCGTTCGTTTCAACGCGAATGCGGACAGAAGGTTCATCGCGCGTAGTCTTTTTTCGCAGTCGTACAAGAGGTAAAAGATCGTATCGTAAATGGAGGCGCTCAGGTGCGCTTAGTACACTAACACAAAAACTCTTATAAAACACACATTTTTGCAGTTAGAGACAAGCTAAAAGTAGTAAATCTAAAAGAAGAGTACAAATTCATCATACAATATATTTTCTTTCGTTTTGGCTTCAATAATTTTGCAAAAAGGCTACTCCAAATGTATTGGTACAGCAGGAACGATTTTCACTCAAATCTGCAGATACCGCCGATTGCGCTTAAACACTCATTTATTTTAAATAAATTGTGAATTCTGTGGTTAATTTCAATATTACAGAATACATATATACCGATTGGCATAATTTATTCCGTTGAAATTACTTCGGAAGGTTTTATGTGATCCATACTACAGCCTTTTCAATATTGTACTAAAATGTGCCTGTAAAACTTCATTTCGCGCGCGTGCATTCAAGTGACAGGCTGATGATCACCATTTACGGTGGATGCGGTGGTCAAAGGTTTTAGAGTACAAGTTTGAAATTATAATACCTGCACCAAGAATGAATTAGTGATGAAAATTGAATAACTACGTTTAAACATTATATTTGACCTATGTTTTCCTTAAAATAACGGCCAAAACGGGCCAAAAGCAGTAGTGCATTATGATTGGGCCTATACGGTACGGGAGGGAAAATTGTCTACAAATTTAAATTCAGGCCTACTATCCATAGGCTTCTCGTATATAGCAGAATATTACATTTCGTTTTTTTCGTCTACAATATTATATCAAACAAAGCATATGTGACCGAATTTATAGCCCCCCCCTCCCCGCACACTTCGAGGAAAGTATACATGGTGTATAAGTAGGCCTAGGGCCTTGGCCTATTGTTTCAAATTTCCGTTTTTTATGGCCGTCATATTGGCCTAGTTCTATATATTGTTTAGCTTTGTTTCTCCGTTAACATAACAGTCTACAAAATGTATGAAAACCCAACGCTCTGTAGGCTAATTAATATAATGGGCCTTTCGCATATGCCTATAATTTTTAGCCAAATAGGCCTATTATTTTAAAATTGGGCTCACATCGGCAACCATTTTCAAAAGACAATTCAACATAGGGCTATGCATATTAAGCGTCAAGGTAAAATATTACCTGTTGAATTTAAAACAAAGTCGCAAATTGGGGTTAGTAGGCCTACTCTGGTACTAAAATTTACCTTACTAATATTATAGGCTACAATACGGTATAGGCCTCATTGATTATACCAGATAACCACAAAATCAAGCCATGCTCGCTGTATATGAGCATGTAGGTTAGGCCTACAGTAGGCTGGTGGTGATCATCCCGGCTGGCTTTGAATCTCAGATTGACGTTAGTTTTCCCCCACCCCCATAATAGGCCTGCTGTGACAAAATTGCCTAAAAATGTGATAGGCTTTATTTGTGCCGCAAGTTTCAAACCAAGATTAAACTATTATGCATGATTGTACCAACTCCAATAAAATTGACAATTAATATCATTTTGTGCGCATTTGCGCTGAATTGCCCTAGTAAAGTCAGTTTGCAGCGTGTAAATTTAAATTGCACTGGGCGTGCAATGGGTTCTTTTTTTTTCGTCATCATAATAATGTGTACTACGGGTCTGCATTTTCTTTAATATTCCGTTTTCACATACTTAACTTCAAAAAAAAATCATTGAAAAAAAAGCATGTATAATAGGCCGTATATATGCCTGTACGACAAAAACCTTTGCTCTCAACCCGAAAGTTTCAAAAGTTGCCGCCCTCCCCTTTAGGCCTAGGCCTATAAGAATTTGAAAAAGGTTGGGAAAACCTGATGTGACATTTAGAGCTATTTAGATGGGTCAGCTGTCATTTTGCTCTTTCTATATGCATATAGGGGGCCGAGGCATTATATAGGCCTTAGGCTATTTGGTTTGCAGTCTATGTTTGCAGTAGCAGTTGAGGTGCTGGGGTAGAGGTAGGGTCTACTACTCTCTGCGTGTAAAGGTTATAGGTATTATACCCGGGGGGTTTGGAATAGTATACAAGAAATTGGAAAAGTACCGGTATAGGCTACAAAAGTCTTAAAAAACAATCCTGTTTTTTACAAGTAAAAAGAAAAAAAATTTCAAAATTTTGAGAAGAAAGTCCACTTTTCCCCTCCCCTTGGAAAAAAGTCCACTTTTTAAAAATCTGCACCCCCAAATGAAATCCTGCGTACGGGCCTGGTGGGCTGGTTGTGGTTTGTTTGTGTCAAATTTCTCTCCAATGTGATATGACCATGTGGCATATTATACGCGGTGTCATCATAATATTTTTGGAGAGTTCATGATTTGTGCAATTTGCATGCTATAGATACTTACTCATCTGTTGGAGGCATCCCCCATCTCCCTTTTTTTAGAGCTAGTACCCCGGGTTGAGGTGACTTTTAGCATAGACATACACTTTTAAATAATGGTCATTCTACGAGGAGGGGGCGTCCATGTCGTCATTCATTCAATGTGGCTATAATAATATAGGATATAGGGCCTACACCCGTTTATTGTTGAATAAAATGGTCGTTGGTTTCCTTCTTTTTGTATTATATCCTGTCTTCTTCTTGCATTATATTCTGTTTCATTTTTATTCTTTTGCATTATATTCTGTTTCATTTTATTTATTTAGGCCTATTCATCATATTAAGCTCTATGCCTAGTAATACGATCAAGTTCAGTCAAATCATTTTAATTGGCGTGGAAACCGGGCGAACAAAACAGGGAATATTCACTCTTCAAGAACTTGGGTTATTTATAAATAAATACTAGTAGGCCTAATTGACTTTTTTATTTACTTTTTATAAATGATTCTTATAAAAACAATGGCACTTTGTTCTTATAGCAGACAAATAGAAAACGGCAAATTAGAAAACGACGGAATAATTGTTTATTTAATATCATCATCATCATTATCATCATCATCATCATCATCATGATCATCATCATCATCATCATCATCATCATAACCATTCTTGTTTATGTTAGGCCTGTCATTATTATCGTTGTATTATTAAAATTTTTGTTATTATTATTAGTGTAATTATTATTATTATTATTATTATTAGTAGTAGTAGTAGTAGTAGTAGGCCTATTAGTGTTATTATTTATTTATTAGCCTATTGTATAATGTAATTATTATTGTTACCGTCTTTGCCTGAAAGTAGGCCTATCAGCTTACATCGCATTGCGCTGACCATGGCCGGCAGCATAGTAGTATCATAGGCCAAAGAAACTGTTTGTTATTACTTTTGTTTTGTTTTGTTTATATATTGGTTATGATAATGATTACTAATTATTTTGTATAGTTAATTAACATGGTTTAGAAATGTATATGTTTTCCTATGTTTGCAACCTTGATGATTGATGAGTAATAATCACGATGGTCAGTCAACTTTGGTTCTCATGCATTACCTGGCATAATTATGACATTCTTTTAGTAATTAAGGAATTCTTTAAGTGATTATGAACAACCACAATCTAGGCCATCGCCCTGATGACGTCCAGAGAACAAATGTTACTTTCATCCTTTTCCAAGTACAAAATTGTATATCATTCATAAAGTGGTTTTGCATGATTTAGTAAAGGAAGCTACCGCCCATAATCTTCTTAAGATTAATAGTACAAGCAAGGTTAATGTATCATGGTAAAACAATAGAGATGAGTTCTAGGAAAGTGATGGTTTCCTACATGATGATTGGATGGTTAAGTTGGATGTAAGTGATGTGGGTTAAGAAATGTGTTTTGAGAGTTAGTAGCTGTTAGTTAAGTTTTGGAAGTTGAGGAAGAAGGATCACAAATAAATATCATACTCAAGCAAAAGGAATATTAACTTTGTATTTTCATCAAGTCTCTACCTGAGTTACTTCCCCAGACCAACATCAACAGACCTCATAAAGCCCGGTTATAGTAGCCTAGGCCTATGGTCTAGGCTATGACCAAAAAACTCCTTTAAAAATCCGATAATCTTGCGAATGATATAAATGGATTTTTTTGAATAAACATAACCTATATAGAGCAGCATTTTTCACAAAAATGTACTTATTTTATTTGGAATTGTGGTATTTTTACCCCAAAACATCAAGAAAATTACGGAAAATGACAGATAGGCCTAAATACAAAATTATTTTAGATTTTAGCGTTAAATTTATTATTTTCCAAGTTCTACATGGATTAGTTGAATTAGGCCTATTTGATCAAAAGAATCAGAATCAAAAGACACTAAAACCAGTTAAAATCCCAAAATTCCCGCAATTTCTAATTGCGCGGCAAAATAGGCTAAGTTCAGGACGAAGAGCCGTGCATCGGCATGCGCCCACGGCGATTTCGGATGCAGTCTAGGCCTACTAGCTGCTAACCGAAAAGTTTGCATACATTTATGCTATTTTCATAACATATCATGTAGGCCTACAGATCATTTCACCTCATAGCAACAGTTTTTAATGAAAATAATCAAGATATAGGCCTAAATCAAAGTCGATCAGTAAAATGAATTAGGCCTACTTGTATTTTTGACCAACTGAAAGTATCCGATTTTTGGCGCTTTGTGAAAAAAACGCAATTAGAGATTCTGATGATTTTTAAATGGATTTATAAAAATTATTCGATATATATTTGATATATAAGATCGTTAACTGCAACATAATACTCAAAAATAATTAAAATGGATGCTGAAAAACTGTACTTTTTTACTCAGAAACCCCCAAAATGAAGTTAAAATATACCAAAAAGACATTCGATATTTAAATGTTGTCATTGGTTTTGCTGAAAAAGGGTATGTTAAATCATGGAGGTATATAAATAAATGGAGAATGATCGCCAGAATTCTAATCTCCTAAGTGGAGATTATCCCGTTACCTCTATTCAATGAGTCACCAAACTTGAATTGACCAGCCACTTCAGCCAAGCTATTGATATCCACGATGGTTATGAGCCTCTACCATGGTTCATTGATTATCACTCCCAAAATTTCCTCATAGGAATTGACCTACAATGACCCGTACCGGAAGCCTTGTAAAAGAGACTGTATAATGACGTCAGCTAGTCAATCAGCTAGTTCAAAGTCACCAGTTTTGATAGCTTATAGTTTCAATGTATGATCGTGCGAAAACCCGAAGAAATTCGGATGTTCTGTTCTCAAGTTATGAAACTGTTTTCTACACTAGTTGTGCCGTAACTTGACAAATATACTTAGTTTTCATGTTCATATATCAAGCTTTTAAGGGGGTCTGAGGGAGTTCAAATATAGTGCAAATGAAAGCAAAACGTTTTTACCTTCCGATTGTGAAACAATTATGTTGGGCCAATTTGGGCCATTTGAGTTACGAGCGAGAAAAATTTACCGGAAGTACTTCGGAATTCAAGCAAAAGTGATGATCAGACAATCTTTTCTAGAGAGAAATTGATATATGGAATGTATAGGCCCTATATACTTTGTTTAAACAGTTTCTCATAGTTTAGTGTATGATAATCGTGATTTTGGTTGAAGCTTCGGGTCAAATTGATTGAGTGCCATGACGGATATGTCATGTTATTGTTTTTAAACTTTTAATTCTGTATTGTCATGAAATCGTATAGGCCGCCTAAATCATCATCATTAAACTTCTCATTGTATAATAAATAATTAGCAGTATTTAGGCCTAAATGATTATTAATATTATTAGGAGGCTATCATTTTCTTTGGAGGGAGGGGTTCCAAATATACGGGGGGGGGGGGGGGTCATAACTTTTTGGAAAAAAAAGTCATAGGCCTAATTCAATTTTTCATGACCAAAATGTAGGGAGTCACAAGATGACAACAGATAAGGTGTTTCTTTTTTCAAAAGACTGATTTCTTGATGCAATTTAAGCACTCAATTTTTGGCGAAAAAATGAGATTTTGATATCAAACTTTTATGAAACATGAGCACTTAATTTCCAATAAGTATAAACTTCATTTTACCCCATTGAAATCAATGGCCAGTGAAACAGACTTCACAATGTAATCAGCTTAGCATAATCAATATAAACCTGAAATTGCCTATTCAACAATAATTGGTCATAACCAACGTAGTACAAAAGAGGCTTGGCTGGATCATCCTCCATTTATTTATATACCTCCATGGTTAAATAAATAGGCAAGCCTTCATTGCGTTGAATGCAGAAAAAATCACCCAAAAAGACACTAAAACATTTTTTTTTATATGCTCTGAGGTAAAATCGACCCTCTATGAAAAATTATGAATTTGCCGACTCAAATTTGCGCGGGGAAATGCATAGCGCTTGTGCGTAGCAACCTAGTGTCGCGACACGAACGGCCGTGGGCCGCGCTGCTGTGAGAAGTCAAACCATGAAGCAATTCCTGGAGAGGGCAATCCCTCATTTGCATGTGCCGCATTCTTATTTAAATTAGCCACTGTGTTATTGCTTAATATTCATATGTTATGGAGAGCACTTTACACCACCAGATCGGGCAAGTCATGAATAATTTAGCGTTGTGAAGCCAAATAAACTTATTATTTCCCAGGCTTGAAAAAAAATTGTAGGCAGAGGTGGGAATCGATCTCGGTACCTCCCGGTTAAAAAGCACAGTGCAACACCATTAAGCCAGCTAAATATCTGTTGGGAGACGTGTAACATTAAATCAGTAATAAAAGAAGTAGATTCTTATTTTGGGCTCAAATTGTAGAAAAGGGGAAATGTTTTTCCCTGCTCTAAAGAAAATAAAAATTGAGATCTTTAAACAAAATGTTACGGCTCTATTGAAAAAAAAAAGATTGATATCAAAATAACTTGTCTATTTTATATTTATTTCACGAGGCGGCATTATCACAGACGAACGCTGTATATAGGCTAAAAACTAGATCCTCACCACTGTCCGCCGTCGTAGGTCAGTGGTAGAGCATCAGACTGATGATGCCAAGATTGTTGGTTCGAGTCCTCCTGTCAGCAATGTTTATTTTTGTGAATGCAATGCTACGATACCATTTGTTCAAATTTTTTATTTATTTATTTGTTTATTTGTTGTTGTTTTTAATGTAAATAATTATGTATTTATTTTTGTTTAATCACTCACTCACACTCAAAGAGGGCTCTTGGTCGATCAGTTCATTTATTCATTGTTTGATGGTTGTGATACGTCTGTTGATCGAAATTGAATATCATATAATTTATTCATATTCATTGTTTGTGAATTGATTGATTGATTGATTGATTGATTGATTAACTGATTGATTGATTTGTTGAGCCGGTGCAAGTGAGTGCGTAGAGGCGAGTTACTTGAACAAGCCTTAATAATTATAATAAATAAATAAATAAATAAATAAATAAATAAATAAATAAATAAATAAATAAATAAATAAATAAATAAATAAATAAATAAATAAATAAATAAATAAATAAATAAATAAATAAATAAATAAATAAATAAATAAATAAATAGCTTCCCTCTCTCAGCCTGCCAAAATATTGTGACCACCCCCCTGTTGGACATTCAAATTATTGGGATTCCAAATAATGATTAAATACATCAGATTTGTAGATGTAGGCCTACAATAAGAAAACTTTAAAAAAAAACTAAACCGATATTTTACTCATTATTGACCATGGTAGGCGAAATCATCAATAGTGATTAAAGAATTTTTGTTCAAAATAAAATTTCCATATCATAAGCGTTTCCGGACATTTACTGTTATCCTCCCCTGGGGTACTCACGTACAAGGTTTCCCACGAAAAATCCTAAAACATGGGTCTACTGAAGAAAAAATCCTTAGACATGGGTCTCCTTTTTCCGTGCTATGTGTGAAAAGGAAAAACATGCGGAAAAACATGTTGCTTTTACTATTTTCAAGCTCAAATCCTTAGATATCTTAGATATGGGTCCTTACTTTCCTGACAATCCTTAGATATGGGTACCTATTTTCGGTAAAATCGTGACCCTTAGAAATGGTTATGGGTTCGGAAGCTCGGGCCGCACATCCCCGGCGAAAAATAATCCAAGTACCCCCCACCCCCAGGTTATCCTAAGCCTTTTATAAAGCGTTTTAAATCGCACCCCCCATTTTACCCTCCCCAGGACTCAAAACTATTGCACAGCCCCTGATAATCTCCAAAATTATTCAATTGCTTTTTTCGATGGGCCTAAACTCTTGTAATAGGCCTACACATATTAAATACAGCAAGCTGCATTCAAATTATACATGCACGATACAAGTGGTATTCCAGAAACTCTGCACATCAGTGACATCACTTAATTAATATTACTACCGGTAGTGAACAGCAAGCTTCAAAGCTTGAAAGTGCGCCCGCTTTACTACCTGAGAGCAATCCGGTGGCGGCGTTTCAATTTATTACTTGTTTAGAAATCCACAAGATCAAATAGAACGGTGAGTAATGATTATTTACTTATTTTTAAAAATAAACATCTTAAGCCAGTAATAAACTACGTTTACGGCCGACAACTATAGTTTGAATGATATTTATTATCACACGAGGAAATAAAACAAACGAATATGGCGCTTCACGTGACGGTAGGTCAGGTCAGTGGTCAAAGGTTTTTTATCCCTAAATCGCTGGCTGGATATCGTATCAAATTCAAGTGATACACTACCGTCGTATTATTGACACCAATTTCTAATTTCGACATTACTATTGCGAAAGGTTATTCCATTATCAAATTAGTAGACTTTCTGTAAAAAACCAAATCATTGGTGCCTGATGGGAAATACTAGTACGCCATCACCGGATTGCTCTCAGCTCTGCTAGCTGGCGCTCTTTAAGCTTGCTACTCGCATTCAACAGGCAGAGTTCGCAAAACTAACGGCGTCGATATTTGCCAACCCTAATTAAAGGTCCGTAACCCGATCGACAGCATCATCCCCCGATTTTTTTCATTGTTGATGAGGTTTTGGTATCACATAATAGATACTATTTTTCTCATTACTATCCTGAAATTTGACGCTCCAAGTCGATGTATTTCCGGAGAAATCATGAAACACCGCGGTTTTTACAGGTATACCAGTTGTTCGCATTTTACACGACACGGGAGTTTTGGGTAGTCATAGAATGAAATCGGAATAGATTCGGAAGACTTCACCCCAGTACCAATTCGTCCGCAAAATACATCAAATAGGCCCCTAATGTCAAACTATAGATGGCGCTATAATGATTTAAAACAAAAAACAAAAATAAAGAAATAGATAAAAAAAAAAATAAATAAGGAAACATGACCTATATTGTCAAGCATGATACGAAAAATATGAAAAAAATTATGAGAGCACCAAAAAAAAAAAAAAAAATTAGTTAAAAAATAAAACAAAGAAAAATCATAAATATGTGAAAATGTGCATCATATAGCTAAAAATAAAGAAATAATTAAGCGAAGTAAATACAGCATGGGCTATCTTGTCAAGAATGATAATGAGCGCAGTGATATGTAATGTTTTTAAGATTAATCAGTATGAATAGAGGGTATAAAAGTGTACAGGGGCGAGCCGGTTTTCAGTACCAAGGCGAACACTTCCTGTTTCCACCGGGACATGCGCTCGGGCGTTGTTTCGAGATGCCTGACCAGAATGCAATGCACGCGTACCAGTGTATTGGCTTGCTAATATGCTAATTATTCACATTTATGCTGAAATTGTTTTAGTTTTCTCACATAGATTGATAAAGGGGACAATATTTGACATTGTGTGTAAGTTTGAAGAGAATCCATATCCTAAACCGATAGGGTTACCCCCCTTTAACATGATCAAGGGATCGAAATTAATTATTCATAACCGATCGATAACTGGCCTCATTTTCTAAGTAGCAAGCCAGCGGGATATGTCATAGGTTTGCGTTGATAATAGAACAACCGTGAATCTAGTGTCACCCCCTTGGTCAAACCGTTAACCGTCGATTACAAACGTTTGTTCGTGATCAGGCATGTTCGTGATGAGGAGTTTCAGATCTCCCAATAACAGTAAGTTATGTGTTTTCTTATTAGTAACCGCAAGCTACACGGGAAACTTTTAAACAAACTCAGTTGTTCCATTTGAGAGAATTTCAGTGAAGCTTACATTCGATTGATGCATAAATTGCATCATTCAACATGCATGACATCAGACATGTTCAACAAAATGTTCAAACTGACTCATCGCCTATTGTAATTTCAAGTGGGATTATGTTTTCCTTGATGGTAGGAACTACGTTAGGTAAAGCCCAATGGAAAAATCCTTGTGAATTACAAAGATTTGCATGTGAAAATATACAGCAAGCTACAAAAATATCACACGTTCCACTTTTACCTGGCATTGTCACATACATTTTTACATAGAAATTTAAAACAACTGGCCGAAGAAAGAAACCTACATAAATATGTTTTCTATACTTCACTTGACCCAAATATATGATTTTTTATGGTGATAAGACACTCACACATGGAATTTTAGAGGATTTTGATAGCAGTTCCATTAAAAAAGCTGCTATCATAATGAGACTAAGATCTAGAAACACCCCGAAATGCCGTTTTGGGGAATTTTGCTAGCTGAATCTTTTTGACATTGTTTGATGAAAGTCAATCTTTGACAAGATGTAACTTTGCTACGGAAAGTGCTATGAAAAAAAGGTTTTCAGTTTTGGCTTTGTTTACTCAAGGGCTTTAATTTGATATATAAAATAGGGCACGGTGACTCAGTGGTTACGGCCTTGGACTCATAATCTGAGAGCTTGCTCGACGTGCGTGGGTTCGATTCCCCGTCCCACCACCGTGTTGCGCCCTTGGGCAAGGCGCTTTGCCTCGCTTGCCTCACCCGACCCAGGTGCAATGGGAAGCTGTTAGGGGTAGTCACAGTCGTTGTACTGATGGACCCTGCGCCACTTGTA
Source organism: Amphiura filiformis (assembly GCF_039555335.1). Taxonomy (NCBI): domain Eukaryota; kingdom Metazoa; phylum Echinodermata; class Ophiuroidea; order Amphilepidida; family Amphiuridae; genus Amphiura; species Amphiura filiformis. The sequence goes on from NC_092638.1 coordinate 25,758,964, forward strand.
GGCTGCAAACGTGGTTCTGACATATTCTAATAACGGCGGAATAAATGTAAAGCGCTTTGAGGCTGTTTACGGCATAAAGCGCTATATAAATATCTACATTTATTTTATTTTTTTAAATGATGCAGTTTGATGGCAAATTTGAATTTACCTAGCATACCTAAAAGTAGCCCGAGGTACTCACACCTCCGTCGCTACGATTTCCACTGGCCTTCTCCGCGTGAGGAAGGAGCAACGTAGGGCCATGATGTGTCGGGCTAACCTAAAAGTAGGTATGCTAGGTGAATTCAAATTTCAAATTTGCCATCAAACTGCATCATTTTATATATTAAAGCCCTTGTTAACAAAACAAAAGCATTTTGGTGGTGTTTCTAGATCTTAGTCTTTATGATGATGATAGCAGCTTTTCTGGTGGAACTGCTATCAAAATCCTTCTAAAATTCCATGTGTGAGTGTCTCATCACCTTATCATATATTTGGGTCAATGAAGTATAGACAACATATTTATGTATCTAGGTTTCCTTGACCAGGCTGTCCAATCTGTTCTTTTAAATTTCTATGTAAATGTATTGTGTTTGGGCCCCGTTTTAGGCGAATTTGGCGGACTATGTGTCAACTAAGGTTTGCCTCTCATCCCGGGGTGCCACTTACATTACGTGATGGACACCATGCTCATGTATGGACTCTCGAAACGCACCCTAATGCTGGTTTCATACATTCTGCCGCTTGCCGCTGAGCTTCATCATGCCGCTTGCACTTTTCTGCAAGCGGAGCGGCACACTGCTGAGCGGCAGCGGCATGACTCTGAAAGCCACTCTTGCCGCTCAGCACCACTCCAAAATCGTATTTTGTTCTCAAACGTCAGAGCGGCACCGCTCCGAGTTGACTTGAATTCAACTCCCAGCGGTGCTGCCGCCGCAGCAAAGCGGTGGAGTGATCGATATATCGGTTTGCCGCTGGTCACCGCTAGCGTTTCTGGTGCGACTGCGCACTGCGCAGTGAAGCAAAATCATCTTCAAAGCGGCAAGCGGCAGGAAAGTATGAAACCAGCATAAACGAGTATTACTCAGAGCGTGCAAAACATACGCTAAACAAGTATTTTGCCATTTTTTTAACACTAAGAAAGTAAAAATTCAGGTTCAGGTTCTTGTTTTTATAGTTTGATGTTTCTTAATGTTTTACCCTACGTCTACAATATGTTCTGATAGAAGCCAAACATAGCCTATTGCACCCTTTTTTAGCTGCGGGTAGCAGCTCTATAAAGTCACCATGTCTCTCCGTTAGTCCGTCCGTCCGTTAGTAACAAACGCTAAAAAATGCTGTTATGTCAACATCGTTTGTCGCATGGCTATGGTACTTGGTGAGGGGGAGGACCATTGAGGGCAATTAGGGAAATTTGGGAAAAGTGAGGGAAATGGGGGAAATTAAGGGCCATTTTGGGAAAATTAGGGAAATTGAGGGAAATTCAGGTGAATTAATTGAAACTGTGGGCAATTAAGGGAAATTAGGGAAAATTGAGGAGGCTTAAGGGAAATTTGGGAAAATAGAGGGAAGTTAAGGGAACTTGGGAAAATGAGGGGAAATTGAGGGAAGTTAAGGGGGTACTACACCCATGATAAATTTGTGATTATTTTTGCATTATTCTCAAAAAATAATAATACACTGGTAACAAAAGTTATGTATATTATTGGGGCAAGGAATCCAATTACTACACTGAAATTTCAGTTACTCAAGTCAAGACAAGCGGTTCGGTATTTATGATAGGAAACGAGGTACATATATTAGGTACCTTATTTCTTATCATAAATACCGAACCGCTTGTCTTGGGTCACTGAAATTTCAGTGTAGTAATTGGATTCCTTTCCCCTATAATATACATAACTTTTGATACTAGTGTGCAAGGTCTTAGCCAGCCATGCATCCACCCGTCTTTAAGAGGGGCTAATCTAATTTTAGACGGGTGGATTTAATGGATTTTACAGATGTGATAGCTCTAAAACATATAATTTTAAGGTTATATGAACTTGAGACTAATTCAGAGTGATATGTAAAGGCCAAATCAGGACATATTTGACCCCAGTGACCCTTCCATGGGTATAGACAAGTTGTTTTATATTTGAGGGTCAAATATTGGTATCTGCTTGGACGGGTGGTTTCTGATTTCTGGCTAAGACACTGCTAGTGTGTTATTAGTTTTTGAGAAAAGTGCAAAAATAGTCACAAATTTATCGAGGGGTGTAGTACCCCCTCAAGGGAAATTGAAGAGAATTAAGGGGAATTGAGGGAAATTCAGGTGAATTAAGGGAAATTGACAAGAATTAAGGGAAATTTGGGAAAATAGAGGGAAAATGAGGGGAAATTGTAACATTGAGGGAAGTTAAGGGAAATTGAAGAGAATTGAGGGATATTGAGGGAAATTCAGGTGAATTAAGGGAAATTGACAAGAATTAAGGGAAATTTGTGAAAATAGAGGGATGTTAAGGGAAATTGAGACGAATTGGAGAAAATTGAGGGGAATTAAGGGAAATTTGGGAAAATGAAGGGAAGTTAAGGGAAATTGAAGAGAATTAAGGGAAATTTGGGAAAATAGAGGGAAGTTAAGGGAACTGTGGGAAAATTAGGGGAAATTGAGGGAAGTTAAGGGAAATTGAAGAGAATTAAGGGGAAATTCAGATGAATTAAGGGAAATTGACAAGAATTAAGGAAATTTGGGAAAATAGAGGGAAGTTAAGGGAAATTTGGGAACATTGAGGGAAGTTAAGGGAAATTGAAGGAATTAAGGGAAATTGAGGGAAATTCAGATGAATTAAGGGAAATTGACAAGAATTAAGGGAAATTTGGGAAAATAGAGGGCAGTTAAGGGAAATTTGGGAAAATGAGGGGAAATCGGTTTCCAAACACTGTTGATGTCAAGACGCTTTTTCCCTGAAAATCGCTTTGGACATCAAATGTAGCGAAATCGGCTTCCTAACACTTTTGATGTCAAGACGCTTTTCCCCAAATATTGTTTGGACATCCAAAGTGTCCGAATCGGTGTCCGAACACTTTCGATGTCAAGACTCTTTTCCCGAAAATTGTTTGGAAATCAAAAGTGTCCGAAATCGGTTTCAACACTTTTGATGTCATGACGCTTTTTTCCCGAAAATCGTTTGGACATCAAAAGTCTCCAAAACACAATTGATCAAATTTTGATTTTTTTTTTGGTGTTGATGGAAATACCCTTTCTGGCATTATATTAAGATTATGAGCGCCCTCAAAGGTTAAGCTCACAGAGGGGTTACAGGTCAAAATAGGGGTCAAACTTAAACCTGCTTCAAAGACACCAACACTGCAAAATTTAATTCCTTGTCCCGCAGCGACCGCTACGGTTACCAACGGTCCTTGTTATTTTGCCATTAAACTTTGGTACCCTAAAAAGGCCTTTAAGCAATTATTTTGCTTGGAAAAGTTACCCTTTAAATTCCTGATTTTTGGCGTTTTTGACACCCTAAATGGCTCCGACCGTGAGTTCCAAGGAGCTATGTGTATGTGTCGCCGCGATTTTAGCGTGCATTCATCACCATTCTGTCCATTCACATATGTACATAGTTGTGGAGTGGACTTTTCGCTGCTCATAAAAATCGCTCGAAAATCGTCTTTTTAAATATTTCTTTGGACAAAAGCATTTCATCGTTTTGGAGCATGATGAAAAACATCCACAGTCCAAATTTGGTGGGAATCGGATCATGAGGGCCCGAGATATGGCCGCATCAATACCTAATTAGCCCCATTGAAATCAGTGTAAATTGGCCTGGTTCCAAACAGTTATGAACCAGGCCAATTTACACTGATTTCAGTGGGGCTAATTAGGTATTCATGCGGCCAAGGGCCCTCATGATCCGATTCCCACCAAATTTGGACTGTGGATGTTTTTCATCATGTTCTACTGAAATATGGTCATGAAAATGCTGAAATAAATTTGCAGTCCATTTTTTTGAGGAAAACCATGATTGCTCAGGTCTAGGTCCAGTCCAGGGACACTCTCCAAAACCAGAATTTTTTTTGTTTGTTTGAAATTCGAGTATAGTCCCACCCCCCCAATTTTGAAAAAAGTTCACCCAAAAACGGGGTGGGACTATACTCGAGTCAGTACGGTACATAGATAGATAGATAGATAGATGAGATAGGTAAGATAGATAACAAGTTTTATTCAGGGTATTTCATTCAGTTTACAAAAACTGGTCTCCCATCTATAATAAATTACTGAGTTTTTCGAGTTGGTAGGGCTAAAAATTTCTACGTTTTACATTATTTCGGAAAACAGATTTTTGCGTTGCGTAGAGTAAAGTTGTCTGCACCCCAATAAAATGTCCAATTTTGTTTTTGTTTACGTTAAGGGTGTCAAATTATGTTAATTAGTTTCAAAGGCACTAGCAGCGCACTTGCATGCTAAAACTTTTCACGTCAACACAATACACTAATGTTGACATAGCCCAAAATAGCCTGAAATTGGCCTTCTGTCCTGGCATTTTTGTGAAGATACTATGCCTGTAGTCTGGATGGTCATTGAATTACCTATTATACAATCACATAGTATAAATAGGACTGTATGAATACCTAATTAGTCACACATCAATAAAGTAAACATTTACTCAAAAGGATGAAATGTTCTTTTTGGAAGATTGTCAACATCTCATAATGTCCTTTTTGTAGGTCAAGATTGCCATCATGAACATCTCATACCTGTAAGGGGCTGTTGGTGTAGCAAAGTGAGGAGGGTATATAGTTTAATTGTGCTAATTATAATATGGTGCAATTTCCTATTTGCCTCTCAAACCACTGAATTGTATTTACCATGAATATAGTGTGGTCGTTGAAGAGGAAAAACCGTGGCTACCCGGAAAAAATTGGTAAAAAGCTGATTTTTGCACCAGACAAGCAGAATATATCATAGAACATCATATCCAAAATCCCCAGAAATCCTCCTTGGGGAATTCGTTTTATCTAAGATGGCCGCCAAAATGGCCGCCACAACATATAATTAGGTGTATCTTAGCTTCTAAAGCAGATATGATGATGATTTTAGTGTCTTTGAATAGGTTTAAGAGGTCAGAGAATTCAAATTTGTACAAACCTAACACACTGATGTCTTCAATCACACTGAAATCAAGATGGCCGCCAAAATGGCCGCCACAACATATAATTAGCTGTATCTTAGCTTCTAAAGCAGATATGATGATGATTTTAGTGTCTTTGAATAGGTTTAAGAGGTCAGAGAATTCAAATTTGTACAAATCTAACACACTGATGTCTTCAATCACACTGAAATTCAAGATGGCCTCCAAAATCCCACCACCACATATGATTAGATATATCTCCGCTTCTGAACCAGATATGATGATGATTTTAGTGTCCTTGAATATATTTCAGAGGTCAAAGAATTCAAATTTGTACGTATCTAAAACACTGAAGTCTTCATTCACACTGGAATCCAAGATGGCCGCCAAAATGGCTGCCACCACCACGTGTTATGATTAGGTATATTTTGGCTTATGAAGCAGATAATGATAATGATTTTAGTGTCTTTGAATAGGTTTTAGGTGACGCAGAAGTCAATTTTGTATTTATCTTCATAAGTATATGTCTTTACTGACACTCCAATCCAACATGGCCCTCAATATTGCTAAAATCAAACATGATTAGCTAAATATCTCAGCTTCTGAAGCCAATATAATGGTGATTTTAATCTTTGAATAGGTTTTTAAGAGAATGTAGGTTTTAAGGGTCAGAGAATTGTTGCAATTACTTAAAACCCGGGCTTATAACACTGAAGTGCAAGTCGCAATAGAATCCCAAATAGCTGCCACCACATTTGAATATATATCTCAGCTTCTGAAGCAAAAGTAGCTGTCTTTGTTTTCATCTACAGGTATAATCGCCTCAGCGTTTTGGCAATGTTCTCCTGTGTAATCTTCGCAAGCTGTGACACATTTAAGTCCATTTTTGCGACAGGATCATCGGTTATTTACACAAGAATTCCTGGAGGAAAGTTTACAATTGTATCGTACAAGCTTAACAAGCTATGTGGTGCTGCATCTAAATTGTAAGGACCGGTGCTAGTACGATGTCAGAGTGTTTCCAGCCCCATTGCTTTAAATTGGATTCAAGTCATTGTTTGTTAGCTTTCTCCAAAGTATGACCTGTAAAACAACCCGCAGACTGTGAAAATACGCTGCTCTTTCAGTAGGTGAAAGCTTTTGTCGATAGCTGTGGATCAAATGATGCTTTATTTGATGATACCATCGCCATGGATTAAGCAAACCATAGACCGTTTAAAGAATCTTCTTCTCTGCCACCATATAAGATAACAAATAATCTGATGCCAGCTGTACCAATCTGATCTAATGTCGCCTCAGGATTGCTCATCTAGGATGATATCTGCTGCAATTCTTTTATCTTCTTCAACAAACTTGTCTTTCCATGTCCAAATGTTGCAGAAGTTGAGTCGCAACCATTCCATACATGGATAAACAAGAGATGGGATGTCACTACTTCACCAGCTTTTATAACAAGGTCTTGAACTTTCCAAACCACCAACCCTTTCTTCTCTGAATGGAAGTAGATATCAGCCATAGTCTGGTCTCAGTGATACATCAAAAGGACAAGTATATCTGTGCCATCTGCTACTACAGGTACTTCTCTTGTCTTGCAAATTGAAGGGTACATTCCATTCCACTATCATAGTGTCAGCATCTCCAGTACTATTGTGCACGATCTGACCATTGGTTTCCAAGTATCGACTCAGCAGCGAGATAAACTGACTGTTGTTCCTCTCATTCGAGAGGAAGGTCTGCTGGTCATGGTGAGAACCTTCATAGATTCTGTGAGTTGAATATGATCAGTGATGATCAGAACAAATGCCAGTTTATCTCGCTGCTGAGTCCATGGATGGTGCACAATAGTACCAGAGATCCTGACACATTGATAGTGGAATGTACCCTTCAAGACTCCTTCAATATTCAAGACGAGGAAGAGAAGTGCTACTGGGGACCAGAATATAGCTGATATCGGTGGGTTGGAAAGTTCAAGACCTTATTAACAAAATTGGGGGAGTATTGACATTCCATCTCAGGTCCTCTTTATTCACGCATGGAGTGGTTGTGACTCCACTTCTGCAACATTTGGACAACAAGTTTGTTGCAGAAGATAAGAAGAATTGCAGGAGATATCATTCTAGATGAGCGATCCTAAGGCGACATTAGAACAGATTGGTACAAATGGCATCAGAGTATTTGTTGTCTTATGTGGTGGCAGAGAAGAAGATTCTTTAAACGGTTTGCGGTTCGCTTAATTCATGGCGATGGTATCATCAAATAAAGCATCAGTTGATCCACAAAAGCTTCCACCTAAAAAAAAAGAGCAGCGTATTTTCAGTCTGGGTGTTCTTTTGTAGGTCATACTTTGGAGAAAGCTCACAAACAATAACTTGGATCCAAATCAATGGGGTTGGAAACTCTCTGACACCGTATTAGCACCGGTCCTTACGGATGTAGATACAGCACCACAAGGCTTGCTTAAGTTTGTACGATACAAATGTAAACTATCCTCCAGGAGTCCTTGTGGAAATAACGGATGTTCCTGTCACAAAAAAGGATTTAAATGTGTCACAGCTTGTGGAGATTGAAGAGGAGAAAATTGCCAAAACGCTGAGGCGATTATAGGCCCTACTTGCAGATGAAGTCGAAGATAGCTACTTTTGCTTCAGAAACTGAGATATAGAAAATCATGTGGTGGCAGCTGTTTTGGATTCTATTGTTACTGAGCACTTACTTCCGTGTTTTAAGTAATTGCAACATTGAAATCTGCAACTCCTAAAACCTACATTCTCTTAAAAGCCTATTCAAAGATTAAAATCATCATTATATTGGTTTCAGAAGCTGAGATATACAGTTAAGGGGCTATTTCATTATAAATGACAACATTGAGTCCCAAAAGGGGTCAAAATTCAAACTCATTTATTTCATGCAAATTCATTATCATTTCAAAGTTCAGATGGTGTGTCAATAATTCTCAAAATATTAGAGCGTCAAACCCTCAGGAACCATTAAAAAATTAAATTGAATTTTTGCTGTGTAAAAACATAGCTGCCGTCTGGAGGGGACATTTTTGTTAACAATTTAATACACAACTTTGAAAGAGTATATGTAACCAACATTGGGTTCATACTTATTCATATTTAGTCTGTAATAATTGTTGTATGTTCCTTTACACTTCAGTGTCTTAAATATGCCAGTTTCAATATAAAACAATTAGTAAATTGATACTAATCCAGATAAATGGTGCAAAATTACTACATATTTTAAGGATAAACTTTATCTTCACATGAAAAATTCATGAAATAGTCATTTTGTCCTGCCCAATAGCTACACTGATGCATAAGTGAGTATTCTGCGTCAATCTGTTGTACTAGTCATGGAAAACCTAAAATAAACGACCCCTCCTGTGTCATTTGTTCTGGATAGGACACATTTTTTAACACATAATAAAGCATACTTTAACTTTAGAAATAGCTGCATCAATATTATTGCATCAATATTATTGCATAAAAGATCCCCAGCATTTAAAATCCACTACAAACAGGGTTAATATTCTGGTTAAATTAGGAATATTGCAATTTTTAGCTAACCAAGTTCAATGCAGAATAATATCATATGTGTTCTCAACAACTGGACAATAATTTGAACACTAAAGTGGTTTGTAAGCATAATTTGCAATAAAATGCAAAAATTTCTTGTGGGTTTGGCTCTTTGAAATTTTTATTTTTAGTTTGTTTACCAATTCATGGAAATGACATAATTGTGCTGGAGAGGACATTTGTTAAATTGCAAACAGAATCGTGGATACAGGCTTGCAAAAATGCAACAAATACCAAATCATGTGCCACCTTGGTAGAAGGAAGACCACTCTTCCTCTACAAATTTCACATTCTATGATATAATCCTTCTTATTTCAACAATTAGTAATTAACTTCAGTTCTGGAGAGGACAAATTTTTAACGCGAACTGTGGTATCAAGAACAAGTGGTCTACTGTATGTAAAATAAATGAATTCCTCAATCAGTGCCCTGTCCCATCAATTGGTAATATAACACAGATTATACAGGTAGGGTAAGGGTTTATATTTCCTCTTTAATGTTAACAAAAATGGAGGCATGAATTGGAGAGGACACTCATTTTTTTATTTAACGCAAAATGCCAATTTTGCAAGAATCTGCGGAATTTTAACATTTTTGCACCAATTTTCACCATTCAACTTGCATGATGTTCCACACATATCATATTTTCATTGCAACAAGCACATTGCCATAGAATGTACCTAATTTTTCAAAGAATTTATTCAGAATACATGGGCAAAATGAAATGGGACTCCAAAATTGGGTTAAAAATGTACCTTTTGGCAATTTTTTTTATACAAAAATAGACAGAATTCTGTAAAAATGCTCATGTAGCTTGTAGTTTGTGGCATACTTAGAATTAAGTTAATAACACTGCATTATCACCCTAATTATATCAACCAGATATGATAAAAGCCATTTTTGTGAACGTGTCATTTATAATGAAATAGCCCATAGCATGTTTGATTTTAGCCATATTGAGGATCATCTTGGATTACAGTGTGAGTGAAGAATTGACTCCTGCGTCACCTAAAACACATTCAAAGACACTAAAATCATTATCATATCTGCTTCATTAGCCAAATTATACCTAAACATAACACGTGGTGGTGGTGGCCATTTTGGCGGCCATCTTGGATTCCAGTGTGAATGAAGAATTTAGTGTTTTAGATACGTACAAATTGGAATTCTTTGACCTCTGAAATATATTCAAGGACACTAAAATCATCATCATATCTGCTTCAGAAGCGGAGATATATCTAATCATATGTGGTGGTGGCCATTTTGGCGGCCATCTTGGATTTCAGTGTAATTGAAGACACCAGTGTGTTAAATTTGTACAAATTTGAATTCTCTGACCTCTTAAACCTATTCAAAGACACTAAAATCATCATCATATCTGCTTTAGAAGCTAAAATACAGCTAATTATATGTTGTGGCGGCCATTTTGGCGGCCATCTTGGATTTCAGTGTGATTGAAGACATCTGTGTGTTAGATTTGTACAAATTTGAATTCTCTAACCTCATAAACCTATTCAAAGACACTAAAATCATCATCATATCTGCTTTAGAAGCTAAGATACAGCTAATTATATGTTGTGGCGGCCATTTTGGCCGCCATCTTGGATAAAACGAATTCCCCAAGGAGGATTTCTGGGGATTGTGGATATGATGTTCTATGATATATTCTGCTTGTCTGGTGCAAAAATCAGCTTTTTACCAATTTTTCCGGGTCAAAATGTCCAACGACCATACTAATAGGCCTACTCTGCTCTTTGTGGTCATGCTATGTTATCAGCATTGTATGATCATAACTTTATATGAAACAGAGTGTAAGGAAATGTGAATAAAATTGTTTCATCTGCACAGTGGTGTAGCCAGGACTTTTTCAGAGAGAGAGGGGGGGGACAAGGCAAATTTCATGGGGGGGGGGGCAATTGTCACAAATGGGCTAAAAAGTAAAAAGTACAACAAATTTATCCAAAATGGGCTAACAAATAACAAATAAAAAGTACAACAAGTATGTGCATATAAATCTCAAATATCAGGTCAACTAGCATACCACAGGGGACCAAGAGGGAATTGAATAAAATTGTGTTCATCTGCTCAGTGATGCCAGGATTCTTGCAGGGGGCCACAAGGTACATTTCAAGGTGGGGGACAAGCTTGGACGAAAATGGTTAAAAATGGCCGAAAGGTACAACAAATTTGTCCAAAATGGGCTAAAAAGTACTGTAAATGCATAAATATCTTAAAGACTTCTCACGGTGGATATGATATGGTGGCAAGTAGACTTATTTCATTCACGATCTAATTGCAATTTCAAGCCATTGATTTATATGGAAAGGATACTAAATATTATATTTCTAAATGATAATCTCCTCTCATACCATTAATCACATTAATTAAAAAATAATTAAAACAAAATTTACAAACCGTGAAAGACTCTGACCGCGCAAGACGGGTAATCGCTAGTGAGATATAATTATTAATAATTGAGCTCTATGATCACCAAGAAAAACTGTGATCGTTTGTGCACTAATTGTTCATGTACATGCAGAGCCCTAGCCAAGGGGGTGCGGGGATTAATTCAATCAAACAGTGTACTTATTGTCGTGCATTCGTGTGAATTTGGGTAAAATGTGATTTTGGCCTTGAGTCATTGCGGCTGGTTTAGGCGTGGTACACAGAAATTTACATCCATGTACCACAGAGCTCAAAGCAACTGCCTACTTGGAGTATGCGGAACGGTGTGGGATCCGGCAACTAAAAAACTCATATACTTTAATAAATTGGAAGCCTTTCAAAGCAAATCTGCAAGATTAGCCTGCAGAGGTTATGACCAATCATGTTACTAAAATGTTGGCAGGTCTAGAATAGACACACTACAATTACGTCGAAAAGCTGCTACATAGTACACAAAATCGCAGGTCAGGTTGCCATACCGGGTCAAAAATTCTCACACCAGTCACCTGCCCCACTCGCCGAAACAACACCAAATCATAAAACAGACCAAGAGCCAACAACTGTCTCAGAGACTCCTTCTTCCCAAGAACAATTAACAAATGGAATTCTTTGCCTGATAACATTGTCAGCATTGAATCAGCAGAAGTACATACGTATTCAAGCAAGAAACAACCAACCACTTAGGAAACAGCAAAAACTCCATGATTAGCAGCTCTCACATAATTTACGTTTGACTTCAGAGGAGCTAGCATTGCAAAGTATGTACTCAAAATCAAAGTCATGAGTCACTGAAGCGGCATCTAGCAGCTGTATAGTCACTACGTGGTGACACTGCTGCTAGTACCCTACTGCGCTTTGTTTCCGATGTAGTCACTCTCCTGTAGTGACTCCGTCGACCACCATATGGTAGGTTATTCTGGAATGATGGTAGTCTTTGTGAAAGATGACTCACAATCTTTGCCAGGGGGGCGAAGCCACCACAGCTCACCATGAAGCAGCGAGCACGAGGTCGCCACGAAGTGGAGACCAACGAAGCGGCGAGTCATGCTATAGCTCCTAATATTATTGTTTGGGTTTTGCGTCAATAATTGTTTAGGTTTTGCATCAATTATTGTTCAGATTTTGCATCAATAATTTTTTGGGTTTCACATCCATATTTGGTTGGGTTTTGCATTTTATAAAGTTTCAATATGCACTTTAGGTAGTGCCCAAATGAATGTTTGCCATGCCATTTCAATTCATATTCTCAGCTAGTACAAGTTGAACAAAGTGTAATGATTATAATCTTTTTACCTTCCTCAGCTGCAAAATGGCTTCCACCTCTGAACCTGATGCTGATGGCCGATATAGGGACAGGCCTGCAAGAGACCTCAAAGAATGGCGAGAATGGCAGAAATATGTATTCTCTACAAATTATGATTTTTTCAAGCCAGTCTTAATTCAAAAGAGCCCAAAAAGAAAGAAAAAATCAGCTCATATTAAACTTCCTCTGCACTATCAATGGCAGTGTCAAACCCAGGAGTCGCCATCCATCCAAAATGTTGCTGTAGCTGTGACAAGTACAGAAATACATAGAGCTGAAAGTGGAAGTCCAATTGACCATAACAGGTTGGTATCCAGTAGCATTTTGATGTGTCACAAAAATTTTTCTGTACCTAAAAAATCAAATGATCAAAGATGATCCAGAAATATGCTTACATGAGTGACACACAAACCGGAGTATGGACTCTTTTTTAAGTCTAATCTCTTATAGCGTTTTTTCCACAGAAAGCATTTCTAGTGTTGTTCCTTGTTTTGGCATGTTTAATTGAAAGTGATCTCATTTCTAGTGTAGCAACTTCCTGAGTAACAACCTCTCATTTAATATTGCACCATTTAAATAGAAAACAACAACATCATCTATGTATTTTAACTGTATATTAAAAATATGTTACAAGGTGGTACTACACCCCCTGATAAATTTTGTGACTAATTTTGCATTTTTCTCAAAAAATAACTACACACTGGTAACAAAAGTTATGTATATTATAGGGGCAAGGAATCCAATTACTTCGCTGAAATTAAATGTCGGTGCTTTAACGTGCGCTACGCCTAAGTACCAGCACACTTCAACAATTATTCCGCTGCCATTAGGATATATCAGAATCATTTCCGCTTCCACAAGTCCGCAACTAATGCGCATGTACTCTCAGCTTACTTAGATTGTGATTACCCCCAGCAGCTCCCCATTTTACACCTGGGTGGAGTGAAGCAATTGGGAATTAAGCCGTCTTGCCCAAGGACGCAACACATTGGCCGTGGTGGGGCTCGAACCCACAACCTTCCGATTATGAAGCTCGCGCCCTAACCATTAGGCCACCGTGCTTCGATACAAGTGGTTCATTATATGTTCGAGGTACATTCTAGCGGTACCTCTTTTCATATCATAAATAACGTACCGCTTGTCTTGACTCACTAAAATTCCAGCCACCACCTTAAAATGCTATTAAATTTTTAGTGCTATCACTCTATGCCTCCACTGGAGGTATCATGTTTCCTGGTTGTCTGTCATTCCATTTGTCTGTCTGTCTGAGGTTGCGAGTGCAATTGCCTCGAGACAAAAAAGGCAAGGTCATTCGGGGTCATCTGGGGTCAAATCGCCATAGACTGCTGCATGAAATTTTGTGGGAATGACCACCTTAGCGAGGCAAATAATGTGAAGGTCATTCATGAAAGTTCATCTGTGTTGGTATAAATTGTGATTTTGACTCCTGTTTAATATCAAGTCAAAGGTCAAAAAGATTGCAACCTGATACAATCACTGATGAAAGATGGAGTACCATCTGAATATTCCAAGGTAGGAATTAATTCCTTGTGTTTGGATCAAAATCATAATGTGAAGGTCATTTTGGGGTCAAGTGAAATTGCACTAGTTAAAATGATGCGCATCAAGGTGACCGATGCTTTGCGTTGAGAACCTAGCAAGTGGAGAACCACAAAATTCTAGTTTGCATCAATATCAAAGCTGATATGAGCATCATAATTTACAAATTTAGCATGCCATTTTGGACTGTTCTGATCCTTGTGGTCCAAGTTAATGACCTGGGTCATCACATGTTTTTTAACAGGAACACAGAAGGTGTAAATTTATAGTATGTTGGTGTTGTTTTCAGTAATTAGAGCTCACTGTAGAAACAGCCAGAATATATAGCAGTTAAGGGTAGACGAGGTATTGTAGGTCGAAGCAACCTAAAAATCGATTTTCATTATCTAGATCAATATATTATTGAAAATTAACACCTTGATGTTTTGCAAAAGTTCATTCTACAAATCGTATACTTTGCAAACTTGCTTAATTTATTGTTATTAATGAGTTATGTACGTTTTTACAAAAGTGTTGTTGTTTCAGCCCTCTTTACAACGTAACTCAAGAACCGCAGCACCTATAAAAGTATATCTGTGATATTTTAATTCTTCTACACGCTTCGCTATGAATTGAGCAATGCTGTTTTTGCCAAAGCTCACTACCATTCGTAAGATGCTGTGAACTACCAAATCACATAACCTTAAAGGTGTACTGTTGGTACATGTAGTAATATTGCAAAACACTAAAAACAGTTCATATTGACTGACACCATCATTTCTTAATTTTGATCTAGTCCCAGATTTAAAAACAAAGACTTACAGGTTTTCATCAAGACACCCATTTCAGCTACAGAGAACCTCCAAGTAAAGCTAAGTACAACAGTGATAGAGATCAAGACAGTGATTGGGGATAAGCTTGGAATTGCTACAGATAAACTAGAACTATATACTGGACCTATGAAGGTACGTTTCAAGCTGTTTCTTAAGCCATAGGCATTGAAATCTAATTCACTGTATAAAAAGATAAAATATGTTAATTTTAAAGAGTTATATGAGTTGATCAAGGTTTATTTCAGCATTTTATGAGAACATCGATATACTAAGAGAAAGTAGTTGAATAAGATAATATTGATGCTAGGAGCCGTAGAGAAAACTCACAGCGCTTGACAAAGATGGCCTCTTTACAAAAAGTAACAACACCAGTAAACTTTGATAAACTGGAAGAATTGAAGTGGAAATTAAAACAAACAAAAAAACACCCATGATAACAAAGGTTAACTGACCACAATACAAGACAAGACAAGAAATGTAGACTAAAGGCTATCCTGGGATCGACTATCAATGCTGCTTCAATGCTTGTAATTAATAAAGTCAACCAATCAATCATAATAATTGGTAAATTGGTATTTGTCAACACAACAAATGATATCACATTCAACAATAATTAATTGATATTTCATAAATAATAAGGATCAACCAAGCATCAATGGTTAATCAAAAGATTGGGCTCCATTGCCTGATGCAGCAACTGAAAAATCACAGAACAGAGATGGTAAAAAGATCATTGAGCTGGCATGATGTGACATTCAGGAAAGATAGATAGAATAAAGAGACCAGGGGTGTCATTCTTCAGGAATTATCCAGATTTCCTGCATTTTTTGTGGCCAAAATTTACACAATTTTATTGATTTTCAGCCTGTTTTGGGGTGTTTAGCCCAATTTCATGCTGTTTTTCAGGATTTTCTACTATACTTCCTGGATATTTCACAAGCTTTACCCCAGAGAGAACAAAAAAGGCGATGCAGAGAAGGAAAAAGGATGTGAGAAACAAAGAAGACTCAACACTTTGTTTTGGATCAATTCTGACACAATAAGATGCTTTCAGTCCTTTTTGAAGTTTCAGAAAGTTACAAAATTCAATGTTTGGAGCGTATCATGTTGGTACAACCTTACACATATTCATTGTTCTTTTGTATTTCAGATGTGTAACCTGCTGACTTTGGGTGATCATGGTGTAAAGACCCAAGCCAATCTTGAGATGAAGATTCTACCAGGTCTTCTAGGAGGGAGTGATAAACCACAAGAGTCATCTGATGATAGGAAAAGAAAGAATACCTTTTCTGCAGCTTCTCCAGAAGAAGACGATAATGCAGGGGCAGAAGGGTTATCAAATACCACAAAGACCAAAAAAAGTTTGTCCCAACCTGATTCAACTTCCAGAGACAGTGTCACCCCAGGAGCCACTTCACAATCTGAAGACGTCAAATCAGATGCATCTGTCATCAATTTTGAAATAGATGATTCCTTTATTGATGATGTTAAAAGTGACTCATCAGGCTCATTTATTGCATTTGAGGAAGAAGATTCAGCAAAAATATCACATTTAAATGTCACCTCTACTGGAGCTTCATTACAATCTAGAGATGACGGAGATGTTGTCCAAGCAGGTTCTACAGTCACCCCTGAAACCATAGTACAACCAGCAGATTCCCTAAATAAGAGTGACAATGGTCCACAAGGAGATTCTATTGGCAACTCTCAAGCCAAATCAACAGCTGTAGAGTCACCAGAGGACATTGGCAGAATTGATCAAGTAGATTCTACTGTTACCCCTATAGTCAGTTCAACATTTGAAAATTTGCTGAATAACAATGGTTTCACATCATTTGGTAATGATAATGATAACATGTCAGACTTGAACAATATATCTGAGGAAAAAGCCAATTACTTCAGACTTTTAATAGCTTTGCAAGAGGTGATGCTAAAATCAGTCCCTTGTGTAGAGGTTGCAGTCAAACAGTGGCATGATGTAGCCAAATGTCTTATAGGTTCATGTAAAAGCCCAAAAGTTTGTTGCAAATGTAAAGGAAAGAGACCCCAAGAGAAACAAGGTGGAAGATTATGTGATATTTGTAAACAAATGGCAGGATCATGTGATATTTGTATCACATGGGCAGATGGTGTAGAAAATGCCATTTATGCTGGTGCAACGGAAATTAAATGGGCAAATCTACAAGTATCTGAATTATCTAGTAATCCTCTTCAAATTGCCAAAGCATTTATCTTCAAAACACCAAAAGACAGGTTAGATAAAATCACCTCATTTGACAAGTGTGATGCAGGCAGTGTATTGCTTATTATGATGAACTTCGCTCCATTTTTGGTATCCCAAGAAAGAAGTGAACAAATTAAGCAAATCAAAATTCAGGGCAGAGAGAACCATTGGAAGGCATTGGATCAGTTGAAAAAGGTGATTATTGATTTCGTATTATTTACAAAAATAATGTGGATGCAGTGTGTGTGAATGAAGTCACAAACTAATAATTGTCACATTTTCTAATGGATGATATCTACTTCCACATTGTGTGTGTGTATTCCAATGTTAAGTTTGCTGTGTACAGTGGAAGTAGATATGATATATTTTAAGCTCCATGTCAAGTAATTTTAAATTAAGTCAATTAAGAAATTGTTGCACTCGGTGGGGGCAGTTGCCAGTCCGCTCACCATGGCCGCTGGTTTATGTAAGGCGGCGCCCATTCATCATGGCCATCGGTTCATGTAAGGCTGTCGGTAGACAGCAGGCGTTGGTGAAAAATTTTGGGTGAACAATAGACCTGCTTTATGCAGGGTGTAAGAAAAAGGGAAAAATTGTAAAAAATGTTTAAAAATTGTGAAACAAATTGAATTTTTATACATAATTTTTTGTTTGTTTGTTTTCAGATTGCTAGTGCCACTTTTATCCTTTTTTTTTTTTTTTTTTTTTTCGTCACTTTTTCAAACCATCACAAAAAAATATGGGTCAACAATTCACAATAATGCAAAATTCAAAATAAAAAGTATGTACCAGGAAAATATAGATTTTGCTACTATCATGGGTGTTATTTGTTGCAGAATTGCCCAATTTCTAAGAGTGGTAAATTTAGCTATGATGAACACGTGGCACCATTTGATTTCTTCTTGCAAATTTCAACTATACTTGAATTAATAATTTTTGTGTCACCAGACATTGTTCAAGGAGGCACTAACCAGTCCTAAATTGTCTGTGTGTGGGTGGATGTATGTCTGTATATTAAGGTTTAGTGTTAAGTTTAATTTTTGGCCTCGCATGTAAAGTTCAAATCTAATTGCAACCAAACTTAGATCATAGATGTACAAGTGTTTTTTGTTGTTGTTTTTTTACCCCTGTCACGATCCTAAAATTCTATACATCCACTTCCACTGCACACAGAAAACTTAACCTTGTGGGTGTGTGTAATGTGTGTAATTTCCTCAAACAAGGATTAACATTCGAACCAGGGACGTTTGTCGACCGAAAGACTGTCCACAGTTCCCTGGTATGTGCAATGGGGTGCAAATATTAACCTGCAAATGCATTAAAGAGTGTGCCCCTATTGGTGATATCAAAATCAGTCCGCAGTTGATATGATAAATGCCCCAAAGAAGGTATGATTTGAATTGTGTACAATGTGTTTAAATCTTAACGTCTGGCCGTTTAGGCAGTCAAAATCAGAAAAAAATGTGTCCGCATTCAGTGGTCCAGGACAGAGTCTCTGTTTGGCAGGGAATACCTGTAGGTAGGTGTAAGTGTGCATGCTCTTGTAATACTGTTAATTGGGGATATAGGCCTACCATGTGAAAATGCTGTGTAGGAGTGGACACACTGGAACCATGGATATAAGGTCAATAGATCTCAAATAGCAAATTATAAACAATTCTTGGCAGTTTCTTGATTTGAAAATTTTACTTGTTTTTAAACTTCATTTTACTGTGTTGACATCCACAGCTGAACCCTCAACCCAACCCTGGACCCAAAGATGCAAAGAAACTCAAAGAGATGGCTGACATCATTGATAAGGTAATCTCACTTTTTCGAAATTAGCAGTGGAATAGAAAGTGCTGCACTTCAGAAATTGCTACCACATACAATCAATGTTTTATTTAGTGTCCTGGGGCCAGATGCAACTAATTTTTAAAACCAAAATATATTGAGCAAGGTACAGGACTCATGTCTTGCAAAGAAATATGCTACGAGCAAGTTTGGTCAATTTTGAAAACAAAATGTGTGGCAATTATTGTGATTAGCTAAATCTTGTCAACCAGAAAAACTCATCACTTATTGGTTAGATGTTATCACCGATGTTGCGGCCAAAACCTTTGGCCTTCAGCTGGGTTGATGATTTAGGGTCATCCGATGTCAATCAGTGAGGAAGTTGCTTGATGACTCGATCCCATCTTTTTTGGTTGACAAGATTAATCACAATTTGAACAAATCCCAGATGACTGAAAGTATACACAGTGTTAAAATGTGTGGTATTTACCTGTATTTTCACCAGCTGTGTCATGACATAAATATAATAGAGACACGGCTGGGTCTCAAAACATACTTGAGGTGAACCAAAGAATACCTGCTAGTATTCATGGTATTATACAATGTATCATTCTGTTACTGTACATGTACGTGCAGGGGTCGTGAATTTTCAGGTACCAAAATCTGGAAAAAGCGGTAGGCATATCAAGCTCCTTCATTACATTTTAATTACGTATTTTGCAGTATATTACTGCATTACAGCTTTAAATAGACAAAAATGATAAGCCTTTTAAAATTATTCTTGCTCTTTGGATCTTCATTCTTAAAAAAAGATTTAATTTGCTGGTTTTTATTGAACAGATATATAAAGATGTACGGTGTGTCCTCGATCATTACCCTCTTGTGAAACAACTTCACATGGAGTCAAAACAAATGGAAGAAAAATTGCAGCACCTGGAGACCTTTGTAAACTGCATGAAAGACCTGAAGCATTTAACAGAGGAGGATGCAAATACACTCGGAGAGAAATTAAAAGAGGTACTGTTGCAAAGATACCAGTCATTGATATTAAATTTGACACTCTTACACCATGACTAAATGTACATGTATAGAGTGTTCATGTATATGTATCCAATAAATGAGGTGCGCTGATTCAGAATGGGGAAAGGGAACACTTGACATAGACAAGGGGGTATCATCAGTGACCATAGACTTTCAAAAAGCACTCTAAACAAGTATAAGCAATGATAGGTAAATGCACCTCAAAACAAGACTTAGTATGGCATTTCTATACCCTAAACAAGTATTGGCATAAAAGTAAATTATCAATTTTCTTGATTCTATACCAGCATTATACCAGGGATTTGAGAAAAGGTTAAAAATGTTACCTGATTTCATACAACTTTTTCCTTGAGGACCCTGTCCTTTGATGTATTGTACCCTTTCTCTAAAATTTGCTTGTTTTAGATATACCCAATTCATGTAAAATGGCCCTTTTTACATGAATCTTTAAGGTCTTGAGTGATATCCACTGGTCAATGACCAGTGGCTGCCCTGGGATCCATATCCTCATTCAAAGTGTTTTAATAGTGATTAGTGAATGGTTTACATAACATTTTCAGTTGCAAACAATTAGCTTATGCTGTATCAATAATTATTGAACATACATTTGTAATATTCTATTGCTTTCCATATACAGATTCCTAGTATGCCTGTAAACCAGGGAATGATAGAGAAAGTAAAACATGCAGTAACAAATCAGCTTCTACATATAGAGGGATTGTTTGGTAGAAATAACACTCTGAATTTCAATAAGTGTCATTTCTCTGTATCACAAAATGGTGAGTGAACCTCTATCCCAACTTGTTTGGTGATTACTATAGCAAGCTACAGCAATTTGTCAAGTCTTTGCCATTCTAAATATGTATACTTTTATTTACTTTAGACCAACTAATTTAGCATTTACAGGCCCAAAAGTTTCCAAAATTCCAGGGTTAAATTGTAAATTGCATATCAGTTCAGCCATTGCTGCCAATGATATTTTTATCGTACGCCATGGAATAGAGTAAAGATTATAAGAACGCTTCCGTCTGAAGATCTGTCCGTCCATCTTAATTCCTTCATTGTGAAAAATTATAGGCCTATCCAAATTTATCTATGCCCGTGCAACGGGGCATAGATATTGTATTTGTTCTGTTTAGTTTTCTCCTTCTCCTTCTTCTCCTTCTTCTCACGCTTCCTTTGCACTCCTCTAGCTCACGAACTAAAGTAGCCTCGGGCCCATGCTTGGTATAATGATGGCCCATGACCCTAAAAGTTTCCTAGGGTAGCCTCGACCCCAGAGGTCAAAGGTCATGGGCTACAGGGGGCAATATGTGTACATTTTCAAACAGCTCTAGCTCAAGAACTATAGCGCCCTCAGGGTTCATACTTGGTATAATGATGGCCCATGACCCCTAGAAGTAACTTATGGTAGCCACGACCCCAAAGGTCACAGGCTACAGGGGGCCATATGTGTAAATTTTAAAACCGCTTTAGCTCAAGAACTATAGCGCCCTCAGGGTTCATGCTTGGTACAATGATGGCCCATGACCCTTAGATATTTTCTGCAGTAACATCGACCCCAGAGGTCAGAGGTCATGGGCTGCAGTGAGCAATATGTGTAAAATTTGAAACGGATCTAGCTCAAGAACTATAGCGCCCTCAGGGATCATACTTTGTACAATGATGACCCATGACCCTAGATGTATTCTATATAAGACGCAGCCCCAGAGGTCAAAGTCTAAAGGCTTTAAAAAAACGAAATACATGTAGGTGCGACCTATTAACACAGTGTATTGCATTAGGTAGTATTTTGTTAGCTACCTATCTGAATCGCACATCAACGGAACTGATCAATTGACAAAAAACTCCCTTAAAAGGGAATGTGTAGGCATTTTGATTTTGGTTCCTTGGACTACGCAAAAGGTTGTCATGATGGGACAAGGGGTGTGGTTGGTTAAGGGGTGGGGTATTAGAGGTAGTGTGGTCCAGTCTGGTGGTGTTTTAGAGAGAGTGGGGGTCTGATGGGGTATTAGAGAGAGTGCGTGCCAGTCTGGTGGTGTTTTAGAGCGAGTGAGTGTCTGGTGGAGTATAAGAGAGGGGGGGTCTGGTGGGGTATTAGAGAGAGTGTGGTCCAGTCTGGTGGTGTTTTAGAGAGAGTGTGTATAGTGGAGTATAAGAGAGAGTGAAGGATTGGTGGGGTATTAGAGAGACTGGGTCAGTCTGGTGATGTTTTAGAGCGAGTGAGTGTCTGATGGAGCATAAGAGAGAGTGAAGGCTTGGTGGAGTATGAGAGAGAGTGAGGGTCTGATGGGGTATAAGAGAGAGTGTGGTCCATTCTGGTGGTGTTTCAGAGAGAGTGATGGTCTGATGGGGGTATAAAAGAGAGTGAAGGCTTTGTAGGGTATTAGAGAGAGTGTGGGCCAGTCCAGTGTTATGGGCATTACATGTATATCAAATGAAAGCTTAAAAGTTTTTCGTTTGTGAATAGGGGAAGGGGTTAGGTGTGGTCACGGGCATAGATATTCGTGTTTGGTAAAACACATTACTGTGGCATCTAGTCTCAAATTGTGTTTGTAGTCGCTATTATTTATAAACAGGAATAAATGTAATAGAGTTGGTATCATTGTGTGACGTTTTTGTTAAAGTTTGTTCAACAGAAAAATTATATCGGATTATGTTTTACTTTTGATGTTATGTTTGTTAATTGGTTTTAATGGTAAAAGTTTCTTTTAGTAAGAAACTGTAAAACTATACCATTGATTTAGAAACACTGTATATAATTGTTCCTGATTTTTCAATTGAGTACACACTCTGTGTGTACAGGTTATTAGCACCTATCGTTATGTCTTTGACTAATATACTCTGAGTAAATAACATGAGAGCTAAATACACTCAATTAGGCCAGGCAAATTTGTTGGGGAAATTGTAATATATAATACACCTACCCATCGTGCAGTAGGAGTTTTAATGATATTTTGCCAAATGTAATCACCACCTGCACGAGAAAGTCACTTTAATCAATTTGCATTGTGGGATATGATGCCATCAATCCCATGTCTAGCCACTAATCTACACTCATTAAACTAATATCATTAGATTGAATGGCCATTAAAATTGATAAAAATCTAGATATTTGGGTTGCCTTCAATTGGAAATGGTCAATTGATGAACATAGAACGTTTTACATGCAATGTCAAATTGGAGGGGCGTGGGGCAAGGGGTATCATTTTTTCAATCAATTTAGTATCCTTTGTGTCATTATCATTATAGAATAAAAATTCCTTTAAAAAAGGAATGGGGCCCCCAATGGGAGCTTTGATGTGAGATGCTGAAATCCAAGGGGGTGGGGCACTTCCACTGTGGAGGTGACGCATATGTGTAGGGCTGTTAAGACCCCCTTTTTCACCATCGCTGTCACCAAAAGACCCCATTACCAGTACATGCTGTGTAAACCAAAGACCCCATGTTTTTCTTTTAGATCTATCACCCAAAGACTTTGAAATAACAAAGCCATTTGAAGTCATTTAGAACTAGAAATTCAATTTTCGAGGCTTCTTTAGGCTCTCACACAAAGACCCCATTAAAAAGTCATTCTCACCCAATGCCCCCCTTAATTTAGATCCAAACGGATCTACTCTCTCAACCAATGACCCCATATTCTGTACATTTTGGTCTCCCTGAATGCCAAAAACCATGCTCTCTCACACAACGTTATAGGCCCTACATGCAATGTTAAATTGGGGGGGTGGGGCAAGGGGGTATCATTTTTTCAATCAATTTAGTATTCTTTATATTATGGCATTGTGTCGTTATCATTATAGAATAAAAATTCCTATTAAAAACAACAAAAAACAGTAAAAATCCTGTTGACCCTGGCTGGAGAAAATTATAAACGACTGCAAATTAGTCTATGAGTAAATTTTAGGTCAATGAATTATGCAAACCACACAAAATAACGTTGCACAAACCAGTGATCTCCTTGCAATACAAACCGCACAAAATAGCGTATGATACGTTAGGCGGTCTACTTATACACGTGAAAGAAGTCAATAATGGACAGGTGTATGCCATGGAACTTCAAATAGGGCTTCATGTGCAGTCTTTGTGTAAAAACAATGGGATGAAGTAAATGAGATGCATTTTGATGATCACAAGATCCCACTTATGCATCGAAGCACCCCTAATATAATCCATATGACACTCCCCCTTTATCTGATTCCAGCTTTGTTATTTGACTTTGAAAAGCTTCCAGTTTTCCCTGTTTTCATTAGGACTTGGTTAATGTTTCATGTGGTTTATGTTTATGAATCAAACCATTCTCTTCCCTGATCTACCTGATAAGAATATCTTCCTATGTTGTTGCTTCCTATAGGAATAAATCATGAGAGAGACTGTAAACTACAGCAAATATCCAACAGTAAGTATGAAATTTTATCCCATTTGTAACTTCACTTTAGTTGTTAAGAAATGGTATACATTTAGGATCAGGATTTACCAAAAGGGACATCAAATAGCCATCTAGGGCCCCAGGGGGGTACTCAAGTTTGGTTTTGGTAGGGACGTGCCGCTGAGATTTTGGAAGTAGACCCATAAATATACAAATTTTTCAAGAAATTTGGACCCATATACCAAAAGTCAAAATTTTCGGCCAAATTTACCCAAAATTGTCTTGGTTTTTACAAATTTTCCCAAAATTTTGGGGAGATTTTGAAAATTTTGGCTAGATTAAGGAAAAATTGGGCTGTTTTCCGAAAAAATTGAGAAAATTTTGAAAAAAGGACCCATTCATATACCAAAATAGGCTTTGAAAAGGGGTCATTGATATACCAGAAGGCTGAAAATGCTACCCATGTTTGCGGCACGTCCCGTATGGTCATTTGTACTGAGTACCCTCCCCGGTCTAGGGCCTTGGTCTAAAAACTTTGGGCTCTGAGGCTGCCTTAGTTTCTTAGAAAAAGCTGACACAAGCAAGTATCTGAAGAAGGAAGAGGAGACTCAA
Source organism: Amphiura filiformis (assembly GCF_039555335.1). Taxonomy (NCBI): domain Eukaryota; kingdom Metazoa; phylum Echinodermata; class Ophiuroidea; order Amphilepidida; family Amphiuridae; genus Amphiura; species Amphiura filiformis. Next base: position 25,783,774 of record NC_092638.1, read on the forward strand.
CAGCACCTCATTTATGCCCCTCCTAATACAAATAGACCCTGTTACAAAGGCATAGATAAAAATGTGTTTCAAAAAGAAAGAAATATATTTCAAATTCACTTGTGCTGCATAGATGCAGCCTGTCAAAATCCAAAGGTCAGCCTGAAAGTGGTAATTTTTGAGTTTGAGGACCTATTCATAGAAAATCTGGGAAGAAAGATCAGTCCGTTAGGCTGAGGCGCCCTATTTAATGTCAGCTTTGGATATTTAATGATTTTGTTTATTTTTCACCCGGTTGAAAAATCAATAAAGTAAATAAATCCAAAGCTAACATTAAATAGGGCACCTCCGTCTAATGCAAATCCTTGGGTTTTGAAGGGGAAAAATATCCCCTGAGAATGTTCAGCATATTATTTTACAAAATATATGATAGATGAGGTATAATGCAAAAGTGAAAAGACATGAAAATACCCTGTTCTGTTTTTACCTTTGCTTTAAATGTTCTACAGCAAATACAGAAGAGCTCCAACAAGGTGCCGATGCAATGACCTCTGACATGGCCTTTTGTAGATTGAAGTATAAGCTAATGGATTACATTTCCGATCAAGATGCCAAAAAGATGAAAACATTTTTAAGAACAGGTTAGTTGAAATATTTAAACTTGTAAATAATGCCCCCAAAAGTAATGAAGCTGAAAGTCTGGCAATGGTAATCAGCTGCAACCAACGACAAAATCAGGGCTGACAGAGGTATATAATTTAGAGTAATGCCTAAGGGTCAAGATTAGCCCTGGCATTCCCCAAATAATACCAACCCGACCCGCCCTTAACAATTTGGAACAATTCGGACTGATTCTTTTTTTTTTCACACCAGACCAGCCAATCCGACCTTCAGCTATCCTCAGGCCCGTACGCAGGGGGGAAGTATACAAAAAGTCCCAAAATTTCAGAATTTGTGAGCATAGCGAGCAAAAAAATCAGTTTTTTTACGCTTTTTTGGACAAAAAAAGGTCCAAATTTTGTCCACTTTTCACAAAATCACCCCCCTTGGAAAAAAAGTCCACTTTTTCAAAATCAGCACCTGAAATGAAATCCTGCGCACGGGCCTGGCTAACCTCATCCCAATCCATTCTAGTTTTTCCAAATGCATAAGCCTCTTCCCTTGTTTGTATAATTTTTTTATAATTTTTCATTCTTTAAGGAGGCTGTGTACTTTCAGACATGCATGTAGTAAAAGTGCCATAACTTTGCAATTATTCACGCAAGACATATAAAAGTATACATTTTTATAAAGGCAAGACATCAATGAATCTCAATATAAATGCAGATTTGGTGTAAAAACAACAATTATGAAGAAAATCACAAAAAAGTGAATTTTTGGCAATTTTTGTTCGGTACATCATAACAAAAAAACGCTCTTTCCAAAAATTTGTGGGTTTTTTTTTCTTAGTCTTGAGGCACCATTCCAAAAACGTTTTTTTAGTTTTTTGATATTGGCCTTATTTTTTGAGATATTGACCATATAATAAGGCATCAAAATGAACTTTTTAAAATTCACAAATGCCTATTTGCACAAAATGATGCCTAAAATCAGAAATAGACCAAAATATTTAAAAAAATGAGAAAACCGTTTCTTAAGTCGATCATGCTTTTTATGATGAGCATAATTGCTTACCAATATATGCTGTATTTATTGAGTTATCGTGTACCTAAATTGTCATTTTACAGAGAAAATGAACATTGAAATAAAGGCTGTTGATGTTTAAAGTGGTCACATTTTGCACTTTGATCGAAGCTCACAGTAGAATGCGTCATTTCTTGTTTTTCTACCTTACATTACGTGAACATCGGGTAAATCCACAGCCCCTTGAGAAGTTTGGGCGAAATCTTTTCATATCTTGATGTTTAAATCGGGGGAAAGAACTTGAAAAAGTTCACATTTTATCAGCTAAAACGGAGCCATTTGACCGCTAGGTTTTTGTGATATCAGGGCTTCCGTGGTGCTTCCATAAGATGCGCCGCGCATGCAGATAAGCGTTGCATATCTGTGCGTTAACAAATTGCGCGACTACAAAACATGATGCGTTGTTGCGCGTGTGTACCCGATGGTACAACAAAGATTTTCTTTCTTTTTAAATTGCGGAAACAAGTGAAATAGTGAAATAAAATCCATAAAATAGAGCAGTTAGAGTTAACAAATCTGGATTTTCTTTCCTTGTATTTATAAAAAGCATAACAAAGTAAATACATTTCAAAAAAGCTCAATTTCGTGAAAGAAACAATGTCTAGAGTACACAGCCACGTTAAAGGGGCATTTCATAATCCACAGCCTCTCATCCCTCCCCCACATTACTCAAAAAGAAAGTTGAGAATTTATTTTATACCTCTGGCTACATTAAATGTTTATGTACAAAATATTTCTTGCAGATAAATTTGTTTAGCTAAAGTATCATCAAATTTGATTTATGTCCTGTTAACAGTCTAACGAAATTACAACACAGTGGCCTATGGAGCAATGTAATACACTTAATCATCGTCAAATTTATTGTCAAATTTGATTTATGTCCTGTTAACAGTCTAATGAAATTACAACACAGTGGCCTATGGAGCAATGTAATACACTTAATCATCATCAAATTTATTGTCAAATTTGATTTATGTTCTGTTAACAGTCTAATGAAATTACAACACAGTGGCCTATGGAGCAATGTAATACACTTAATCATCGTCAAATTTATTGTCAAATTTGATTTATGTCCTATTAACAGTCTAATGAAATTACAACACAGTGGCCTATGGAGCAATGTAATACACTTAATCATCGTCAAATTTATTGTCAAATTTGATTTATGTCCTGTTAACTGTCTAATGAAATTACAACACAGTGGCCTATGGAGCAATGTAATACACTTAATCATCGTCAAATTTATTGTCAAATTTGATTTATGTCCTGTTAACAGTCTAATGAAATTACAACACAGTGGCCTATGGAGCAATGTAATACACTTAATCATCGTCAAATTTATTGTCAAATTTGATTTATGTCCTGTTAACAGTCTAATGAAATTACAACACAGTGGCCTATGGAGCAATGTAATACACTTAATCATCGTCAAATTTATTGTCAAATTTGATTTATGTTCTGTTAACAGTCTAATGAAATTACAACACAGTGGCCTATGGAGCAGTGTAATACACTTAATCATCGTCAAATTCATTGTCAAATTTGATTTATGTCCTGTTAACAGTCTAATGAAATTACAACACAGTGGCCTATGGAGCAATTTAATACACTTAATCATCGTCAAATTTATTGTCAAATTTGATTTATGTCCTGTTAACAGTCTAATGAAATTACAACACAGTGGCCTATGGAGCAATGTAATACACTTAATCATCGTCAAATTTATTGTCAAATTTGATTTATGTCCTGTTAACAGTCTAATGAAATTACAACACAGTGGCCTATGGAGCAATGTAATACACTTAATCATCGTCAAATTTATTGTCAAATTTGATTTATGTCCTGTTAACAGTCTAATGAAATTACAACACAGTGGCCTATGGAGCAATGTAAAACACTTAATCTTCGTCAAATTTATTGTCAAATTTGATTTATGTTCTGTTAACAGTCTAATGAAATTACAACACAGTGGCCTATGGAGCAGTGTAATACACTTAATCATCGTCAAATTTATTGTCAAATTTGATTTATGTCCTGTTAACAGTCTAATGAAATTACAACACAGTGGCCTATGGAGCAATGTAATACACTTAATCATCGTCAAATTTATTGTCAAATTTGATTTATGTTCTGTTAACAGTCTAACGAAATTACAACACAGTGGCCTATGGAGCAATGTAATACACTTAATCATCGTCAAATTTATTGTCAAATTTGATTTATGTCCTGTTAACAGTCTAATGAAATTACAACACAGTGGCCTATGGAGCAATGTAATACACTTAATCATCGTCAAATTTATTGTCAAATTTGATTTATGTTCTGTTAACAGTCTAATGAAATTACAACACAGTGGCCTATGGAGCAATGTAATACACTTAATCATCGTCAAATTTATTGTCAAATTTGATTTATGTTCTGTTAACAGTCTAATGAAATTACAACACAGTGGCCTATGGAGCAATGTAATACACTTAATCATCGTCAAATTTATTGTCAAATTTGATTTATGTCCTGTTAACAGTCTAATGAAATTACAACACAGTGGCCTATGGAGCAATGTAATACACTTAAAGGAAAACGAGCAAGGTACACCAACTTGATGTGGGGAAACAAGTAAATACAGACTAGACAATATGCAGGGGGGGGCAAAACCAGCAAAAGTAGGCATAGGAAGTAAGCAAAGTTCGATAGCCAAAAATTACCAGTTCCAAGGCTCACAAAAGTGCTAAACCTGCAAAAACAACAAGGATCAATGGTAATACAAAACTCCACTAGAACAAGTGATAAAAATCACTGTGCATATAAACAGACACGCTAAACCAAACATCCAGAGTAGGCACAAAACAAGCAAAGTTCGATGGCCAAAAATTGCCAATTCCAGAGCCCACAAAAGTGTCAGGAAAACAGTACACTGGAAGTGATGAAAATCACTGTGTACATAGCAGTCAAACACTAAACAGACAAAAAACAACCGACGTTTCGAGCAGATAAACTGCTCTTCTTCAGGGACAGACAACAAAATATAAAAGCAAACAACGAAAACTACATGCTGTAATTTAAAAACAAATTCAAGTCAAAAACTGAAGGCAAGTTCAAATAGAACTCAGTAGCAAACAAGATAAGCTCAGAGCAAAATAAGCATGTTTTACTTCAATGAAGCACAGTTTACTACAGTGAGAAACTGGAAAGCATTATGTAAATAAGCACGACCACAGGACAATAGGGTATTGTCCTAATTGACAGGAAGTAGATGTCAAGAGGGGTCGTAGTCAATAGAAGAGGAAGAGAAAGAATAGAGGGAGATAAGTGGGCCAATGTCACTCAAAGTTAAAAGCGAAGAGTCATGCATATTACAAAACAATTATTTTAAATACATATATGTTAAAAAAGAGAGAAAAAAAAAATTACAGCAAAAATTGCTGAATAAAACACAAGTTGAGGAAAGTCTAAAATATTAGAGTGTAGTATGCATACAGAAAGAGGGGTGTAGAAAAACAGAAGTAACAATGCAAATGGTCCATGCATGATAAAAAAATGTTTTTTAACTGCAGTTCATGTGGATAGGCCTGCAGTGAAGTGGTAAAGCCAAAAATCACTAAAACCAAAGCACAGTAAAATACCGTTACAAATTCGCATGAAATATCCCGGTGGGGTCACTCCCTGGCAGGGGGGACGCATAGGACCGTTACCACAAGTACACATTACCCCCTTTTGCAGTCGATTTCAAGGACAAATCATGAAATTTTACCCCCTTTTTTACTCCAAAACAAGGACAAAATGGTACTCTGAAACACCCCTATTTTTTAGATTCCGAGGACACATTTGCAATTTTGACCCATTTCAACATTTCAAGGAAGGGATTTTTAGGCTTATGAAAGGGCATCACAGAATTCAAGTAGTACCCCTTGCATATAAATCAGAACCGAGAACAATATTGATCACAGGATGAGTACAAAGTAGGAAACCAAATTTATTCCTGTGATTTTTTATCTGGCCACGGATCAGGAGAAAATAATAAGAACCCTTTTTCAATTTCGGAGACATTTGTGCAATAAAACACCCCTATTTTTCCAATTTCACAGACAATTTTGTCCGCGGACATGCCCTAAAAATGACCCCTTTTTCCTTGATTTTGGTAACGATCGTGCGGTCAGTATTGCAAGTTGAGTGACCCCACCGGGTGAAATATGCTAAAATAGGTAGTGATACAAGGTCTACTAAAAGATGGAAAAACATAGGCAAGCAAGGAGGCCTACAGTGAGAATGCCAAATGTGAATTGACACATCAAGCATGTACAATACATGTAGATCCAGTAGTAAATGAAAAAGTAATTAGAAAAGATATGCATGGTGCAATAAATATTATAGGCCTGCATAATACATGTGTTAAGAAAAGTGAAAAGCCAATAATTGCTGAATCAAAACACAAGTTGAGGAAGGTCACATATAATAAAATGGCAGTATGCATGCAGAAAAAGGGGGTGGGTAGGTTTGGAAGTAGAAAAACAGATAAAGTAAATGCATATGAGCTCATATGGACCGTGCATGATAAAACCAATTCTCAGTGCATGAAAAGACCTTTAGATGACAGTGGAAAGCCAACAAATCACTAAAACCAAAGAACAGTGAATTACCGTAACAAATTGACATGAAATATGCCAAAATAGGTAGTGATAAAAGGTCTATACAAGCAAGCAAGGAGGGAGGCCTACAGTGGTGTGAAAGCCACATGTGAGTTGACCCATCAAACATGTAGGCCTACATGTACATGTATGTCAAATACATGTGTTGGCGCAAGTAAGATCCATAGGCCAAATAAGGATACACTGGCACGTTAATCTTTAACATTTAAGCCAAGTGGTTGGGTTGTCTTAAGTTTAGAGATCCAGTCTTTCTCAAGTTTCTTTCGCATGAACGTGTCAGTCTTTGGGGTTTGTCAATACCCATGACAGATATGTGACTAGCAGAATGTCCTGGGAGGTTGAAATGTTTGGCTACTGGTGTATTTCTGTTAAGGCGAGCATCGGCGCAATGCTCACCCAGTCTGGTAGACAGGCTACGACCAGTCTCTCCCACATACTGAACTTGGCAATTAGCACAAGTGATGAGATAGATCACATTCTCACTCTGACAACTGATGTGTTTGTGGATGTCATGGCTTTCACCTGTGGAAGAACTAGTGAAAGACGATCCTTCCTTAGTATGTTTGACTGGTGGGCCCGGGTGGATGTCATGTTCACATGACTTGCAAGATCCACATGCAATAGAGCCTCTAGGAGGAGGTTGGTCTGGAGGCAGGGATGAACGTACAATCATGTCCTTGATGTTAGTACTTCTGCGATAAGCGACCATGGGTAGGTTGGGAATTGCCTTCTTACATCTATCAGAAGAATGCAAGATACGCAAGTGTTTGTGAAGTATCTGAGAAAGTTTAGGAAGCGATGGATGGTAAGTGATGACCAGAGGAATGCGTTCTGGATTATCAGAGTCTGGCGTGCGAGGCACTAGAGCGTCAGATCTAGGAATCTCTAGAGCTTTGCTGATTTGCCTGTTGATAACAGAGCCAGGATAACCTCTGGCCTTAAGAAAGCCTTCAAGTTCATCTTTTCTCTTCTGAAGCGCCTCGGGAGAGGAGCAGATGCGATTCAACCGGAAAGCCAAGCTGTACGGAAGACTTGACTTGGTATGCTTGGGATGACAGGAAGTCCAGTGAAGAAACTGGTGTGAGTCAGTGGGTTTAGAGTACAGGTCCGTATGGAGAGTATCATCTCTGATGGATACCAGTACATCCAAGAAGGGTATTTCCTTGATAGAGGATTCAGAGGTAAACTTAATTGTTGGATGGAAAGAATTGCACAAGGTTACAAAGTGCTGAAGTTCATCCGGACCATGTGTCCACAGAAAGAAAATATCATCGATATATCTCATCCACATGAGGGGTTTCTTGGATATAGAGGAGAGCAGGCGTTCTTCTAGACGGCCCATGAAAAGGCAAGCCATAGAGGGCGCCATTTTCGTACCCATACTGGTCCCAAATATCTGCTTGTAGTTTGTGCCGTCAAATGTGAAATTATTGCAAGTAAGAACAATATCCATGAGGTCACAAAAAGCATCAAGTTGGTCAGAAGAATATGCGGGTTCAAGAAAAGAACGACATGCATCTATACCCTCTTGTGCGGGATATTAGTGTAGAGGGCTGAAACATCCATAGTGCAAAGCATGGTGTTAGGCGCAAGGGGCCCTTGTGCATTAACAGCCTGTATCTTATGTGAGGAAGTCCATGTCATCCTGAACATAAGATGGCAAGGATGAGACATGTGGTTTGAGATGGTGGTCAATGAAAAGAGAAACCCTTTCTGTGACGCTGCCATTGGCACTAACTATAGGACGGCCAGGTGGTATAGTGTCAAAATGCTTGTGAATCTTAGGCAGTGTGTAAAATCTACCTGGTTTGGGACGTTTGGGAGTGAGAGCAACCTTGTGATCATGATCTATTAGGTCCACTTCCAAGGCTTTGTTAAGACCTTTACATACACGCTTGCTAAATTTAGTGGTGGGATCATGATCAAGCTTTTGGTAGTGATCAGAGTTGTTGAGTTGTCTCAAACACTCATGAACATAACTTTCCCTGTCTTGGATGACTACAGCAGAACCTTTATCAGCCTCCTTGATAACAATACTCCGATTATTTTTGATATCATGCAGAGCCTTATTCTCATCACGTGAGATGTTCCGATATGTTTTAGGCTTTATCCCTTGGATAATGTCAGCCTTCACTTCAGTGATATAAGCATCAAGAAAAGGATCTTGACCAGCATTGGGTGTGAAAATACTTTCCCGTTTCAAGAGGGGATGATTAAGCAGACTTTCATTGGTCGTAGGAGTGATGTTAGTGTTCTCCTCATCATCTCTGTGAAAGTGAACTTTAAGACGAAGTCGACGGGCAAATTTATCCAAGTCTGTTCGAAGCTCAAGATCATCTAGAGAGGTACTTGTTGGACAAAATTTAAGCCCACGGGATAGAACAGAGACTTCATGTTCGTTAAGACTTTGGGAGGACAGGTTGACAACACTCTTGTTATCAGTGATAGGGGCTATTTTGGCACGATGCCGATAAGCTCGTTTCACCCAACGCCGTTTGTGAGTTCTGGTTGGTGCCGGTGTGGGTCTGTGAATAGGTCTACAATCCTGGTGAACGTTGTTATTGATGGCATTAAGGATGGAACCTTGCACATTAGATTTGTCACCACTAATCATAGTAGGACGGTTAGACTCGTCAATATAGTGGTGAGCACCAGAGGATGCGTGTGCAATGCTGATGTTATCATGGAGTTTGCGACATTTCTGAGTTAGAAGCTCGAGTTGTAGTTTAGAGCCCATTTCTTTGAGTTTCATAAGGATGGCTGAAAAGATACCGCGGTTACCCAGAGAAGATAAAACACGGCAGAGAGATAAAAATTCAGTAGACTGTTGTTGAACAGCATTGAGAGAATCTATAATGAGAATATCGAGAAGCTTGCTGGATGTAGAAAGAAAAGCTTCATCAACCAGGTCAGAACAAAGCCCACTTGTGGTATTGATGTGGTTACTAATCAACAATCCTTTAGGGATGAGTTTGATAGATCTGAGGGTAATAAGAAAATCATGATTGGAAGTGTGACGCAGGATTTTTTCTTGCGTTTTTCGAAGCTGATTGAAGACAAGACGGATTTGGGGATGTAGACAAGAGACAAACGAGAGGGGTCCTAGGTCCGGAACCATGACGGCTGCAGGGGATCACCAGCAAAATCAGAAAAAGTGGGTAATGGTGAATCCAACGGACGAGGACACAAAACACATCAAGGATCAATAAATGATACAAGAGGATACCTTGAATATAAACAACAGAAAGGAAAACGAGCAAGGTACACCAACTTGATGTGGGGAAACAAGTAAATACAGACTAGACAATATGCAGGGGGGGGGGGGGCAAAACCAGCAAAAGTAGGCATAGGAAGTAAGCAAAGTTCGATAGCCAAAAATTACCAGTTCCAAGGCTCACAAAAGTGCTAAACCTGCAAAAACAACAAGGATCAATGGTAATACAAAACTGCACTAGAACAAGTGATAAAAATCACTGTGCATATAAACAGACACGCTAAACCAAACATCCAGAGTAGGCACAAAACAAGCAAAAAGTTCGATGGCCAAAATTGCCAATTCCAGAGCCCACAAAAGTGTCAGGAAAACAGTACACTGGAAGTGATGAAAATCACTGTGTACATAGCAAGATGATTAATACACTTAATCATTTGAAGATGATTAATACACTTAATCATCTTCAAATTTATTGTCAAATTTGATTTATGTTCTGTTAACAGTCTAATGAAATTACAACACAGTGGCCTATGGAGCAATGTAATACACTTAATCATCGTCAAATTTATTGCAGACATGCCAACTAGTACGGTTTCACCGTATTTTGTACGGTAAAACGTGATAAATACGGTAGTACGGTCACCCCCAAAAAAATACGGTATTCCAGAATTTTGACCAAAATAATAAAATGTTGTGTCTTAAAAAGATAAACAGCTGCAAGATTAGACTACCGACTGAATTACTGGTATCATTTGACCACTTTCTTGGTCTGTTAAAGTGGTTGCCTACATCGTTTTTCTCTCGACTTTCGGTGATGCATGCACATTAAAAAATTATTATTTAATAGGCCTACAAGATGCTTTCCGAAATAATTTTCTTCCGACTTGCAGATTTTTCATGCACATTAATGTTTTTTATTAACCACCTAATGTTATGTCTTCTGAAGGTATTTAGTTAACTATTTAGCTCTTTTGGTGCAAAAGAATATTTGAATAAGCATAAAAGAAGGTTTCCGACCTCCATTTACTTCCGACTTTCGCACCGTGCATGCACATTAAAGAAATATTTAATAGGCCTACAGATGCTTTCCGAAATAATTTTCTTCCGACTTGCAGATTTTTCATGCACATTATTATTAATTATCCACCTAATGCTATGTCTTCTGAAGGTATTTAGTTAACTATTTAGCTCTATTGGTGCAAAAGAATAGGCATAAAAGAAGGTTTCCAACTTCCTTTTACTTCCGACTTTCGCACCATGCATGCACATTAAAGAAATTTTAATAGGCCTACAAGATGGTTTCCGAAATAATTTTCTTCTGACTTGCAGATTTTTCATGCACATTAATATTTTTTATTAACCACCTAATGCTATGTCTTCTGAAGGTATTTAGTTAACTATTTAGCTCTATTGGTGCAAAAGAATAAACCTACAAGAAGGTTTCGGACCTCCTTTTACTTCCCGACTTTCGCACCATGCATGCACATTAAAGAAATATGTATAGGCCTACAAGATGCTTTCCCACTTTGTTTATTCAGATTCAGATGATGATGATCAATGATTTTCTGAACTTGAAAGTTTTAACAAAGCATGCTTCTAACAACATTAGAAGTATTGTTTGGTCTACATACTTTATCCAATTTTGTGAGGTCAAAGGTCACATACAAGGTCAAAGGTCGACTGAGGTCACCAAATCTTTTAAAAATTAATTTTCAACTGTGCATCATATATCCCGAATTCAGCTTGATCAGTTACGTAATTAAGGAAATATGACGACTTTAAGATGGCCTCTTTCCATGTAAAGTATAGCAAAGTAGCACTTTCAATGAGTGATAACTCGTAAAGGAAGCATCTTTCTGTATTGATTTATTACTTTGATGGAATGGTTCTTTGGTATTGCCAAATTTGATTGCAAATTTGTAAAGTGGGCCCTGGACCCGGTCGTTACGTGCTTCGGTCGCACAAGTGCCACTGCTCCCTCTCAATTATGTGTTCTACTTTTGGAGTTTCTGGGGTTGGCAGGTATGCAAAAGGTACATATTTAAAAAATACGGTTTTAGGGTGCAAAATACGGATTTTTGTTCTTCTGAGTACGGAAATCTGGATTTCAAAGTTGGCATGTCTGTTATTGTCAAATTTGATTTATGTCCTGTTAACAGTCTAATGAAATTACAACACAGTGGTCTATGGAGCAATGTAATACACTTAATCATCGTCAAATTTATTGTCAAATTTGATTTATGTCCTGTTAACAGTCTAATGAAATTACAACACAGTGGCCTATGGAGCAATGTAATACACTTAATCATCGTCAAATTTATTGTCAAATTTGATTTATGTTCTGTTAACAGTCTAATGAAATTACAACACAGTGGCCTATGGAGCAATGTAATACACTTAATCATCGTCAAATTTATTGTCAAATTTGATTTATGTTCTGTTAACAGTCTAATGAAATAACAACACAGTGGCCTATGGAGCAATGTAATACACATAATCATGCGTAACTCACAAATGCATAGCATATGGAATATGGACAACACCTACCAATAAATATTTTAATGTGTGGAACCACGATTAGTCGCTGCTCCCCACACAGATGCAATGATATAGATGGTTTTCACCCCTATTCAGTGCCTCTATTTTTCTTTTTTGAACCTTTACTCACTGCACAATGTTGCCTTTGGATAATATTTGAATCTCGCGTGTGTGACGGTTGGTTGGTTAACATTTAAATCTCGCGCTCCATGATCAGATTTTTTTTTTTTTGAAAAACAAGTCATCATCAAACTATGACTACTTGTGTATAGCCTATCTATATGAGATGGGGTAGAGATGAGGGGGAGAGTGTTTGTTAATGGGGGGGGGGGGAGCTTGTTCACAAAATATGATCATTATATGATAGGCCTATATCTTTCGCGAGTGCTTTTTCTCAGCATAGCAAATCCCGGGAGCAAATCAGAATAACGTTTGAAACTTGAATTTTGCGCTTTAAAAACTCTAATTAGGAATGACTGACAGCATATAGGCCTAACAAAATTACTTTCCGACATAATTGCATAATCTGCCCCCCACCCCCACCCCCCATAGGAATTAGTTGGCAAAAGCAACACTTTTATGAATGAAATATGGGTTTTTGACCAATTTAATATGATTCCAAAACACAAGCGGGGAAAATGAAGAAAAGAAAAGAAGAAGAAAAGCCTGAGAAAAGGCTTGGTTGGGGTTCGAACCTGTTCATGCGATATACGCATGGCATGAAAAACAACAATGTTACACCACGCTAACTGATTGCGCCACGAAGGCAGAGATGTATATTTGAGGTAAAAAGACAAACTTAATGAAAAAGAAGTCGAAATCGTTTATAAAACTAATTGATATCTCTCATTTGTATATTATTTGCATGATTAACAACAAAAATCAAACTTTATCCATATTTAAGCAAACAAAATACAAAACAAAGGCAATTCAAATTCTCCCTTTTTTAAGGTGTGGTGTGTGGAACAGGACGACACCGCGAGTGTTCATAATAACATTTGTTACTGAAACATTGCGCTGAGTTTATGCACGGTATATCCTGGCCGACTGCCTTAGGATAGTTCAACTTCTGTAGATTATGTATTAGTGCTCATTTATTAAGGATTGAGAGAGGGCGTTATTCTTCACCAAAAATCCCACCAGAGGATAGACTTTGTGTGTATTGTGACCTTAAGGAAGTTGAAGATGAATTCAATTTTATTATACGCTGCCCTTTTTATACCAACGTGCAAGAGATAACATGTATAAATATTTAGATGATGCCTTTAATTTTCTAATTTTACCAGACTTAGATAAATTCAAATTAATAATGAGTGCTAATGATCATGAAACTGTTCATGTAGTAGCTAATTTTCTTGCATCAGCATTTAATAAGCATACGTTAAGCACCAGTATAGGCCTAACTAATTGCATTGTTTAGTCAATCTAGTAGTCAAGTTATTATATTTGTAGCTTAAATTACTTTATAATTAATAGTCAAAACTATTATTTTGTATAAGTTATTTTAAGGTGTTTCATGTTTGTATTTATGTATATAGTGTTTCTAGTTTGTTTTTTGATTATACCTTTTGTGAGGTGAATGTCAATAAAGAATCTGAATCTATACTATCCTAAACTAATTTAATACGAATATTTGTATTGAAATGCACACATATTATGGCATATTTCAAAGCAAATTTCATGGGGGGGTGAATGATTTTAACTCAAAAAACAATTTTAGTGTTTCTTTTCTGTCAGATTTTATTAATCATCACAGCAACATACGCAGGAATTTTAACTTAAATAGGCCTACATCAACAAAAATCAAGACACAATCTTTATAATTTCTTTTTCTTTATAACATTTATTGGTAGGTGTTGTCCAACTTTCTCTAGCAATGTCAAAATCGGAATCAACTGACATTTCTGAAATAAGCTTTTTCATGGATATGTACTGAAAAATGACATAAAATTAAAAAGAGGATGATGGAATCACAAAATACTCCTTTAACAAAAGTCATGAAATACCTCTAATAGGATATTCTAGTTTTGTTCTTTAACAAATATCATTAGACAGAAAACACAATAAACGGCAAATCACCATAGCAATATGGCCAAGTGCAGTCCAAATTTTTCTCAGCGACTGAAATAGCCTAGTATTGTTTATTAAATACATATACATGTATTTACATATTCAAAATAATTTCAGTTAATTCTGAAACGGACAATCCTAATGAAAGAATCATGTGAATTAGACATCTTTAGCTTGTTTCGTTGTTGAAAGGGATTCAATCATGTTTCACCGTTGTTCATCACCGATTAACAACTCGCGTCTGGCGCGTCTGAGTGGTTTATTTTGCAAGGGCAGCTTTAGCTGCCCGAAGGACGATCGTTGTTAATCGGTGATGAACAACGGTGAAACATGATTGAATCCTAAATAAGTTTCCTTCTTATATATATCGTAGTCTACAATGTATCATAAGTGTTTTTTGTTTGTGTTTTTTCTAGATGCCAGTAACATGGATATTTGTATGAAGCAGATCGATGCCATCGACGATGTAGAGAGTTTTTTAAAGTGCCTTGAGGATGCCAAATTATTTAACCGTCATAATTTGGTATACCTGTCTTTGATACTTACACAAACAGATAAAGAACAGCATTGTAGAGCAGTGGAACGCATTGAGGAATTTAGAACAGATATAAAAGACGAGCTACCTTTATACATGACTACGCTCAAGAGGGTGGAAGGTAAGTTGAAATTTTAAAATATTCAAGCTCAACAGCCAAGAAAAACAAAATCTGATCAGAAATATGCACATAGAAAAGTTCAAAATTCAATTTACATGTACTTCACCTTTATCTAACCAGTTGCAAATGCCTGCCAAGTGATCACAAGTAAAAAGCACCATAGTCTTAACCCTAACGCCCTAAGGGCTTTTCGGCGACGGAAAGGGAAAGAAGGAAAGAATAAAGAGAGAAAAGAAGGAAAGAAGTTGTTTGCTCTGGGTGGGATTCGAACCCGAGACCCCTCGCATGCCAATCACTCGGTCGGCGACACTTTGCCACGGGTCTTGGGCTTCGCTGGCCAGCGAAACCGTGCCTACATATCACTTAGGGCGATTGCGTCATCACACCACGTGGGATGCATGCACGAACAGCGCATATATCAAATAGTATTTTGTAGCATTCAGGCGGGTTAGGGTTAAGGAAGCCTATACTGAGTTTCGATAGTGGTAACCTAACCCTAACGCCCTAAGGGCTTTTCGGCGACGGGAAGGGAAAGAAGGAAAGAATAAAGAGAGAAAAGAAGGAAAGAAGTTGTTTGCTCTGGGTGGGATTCGAACCCGAGACCCCTCGCATGCCAATCACTCGGTCGGCGACACTTTGCCACGGGCCTTGGGCTTCGCTGGCCAGCGAAACCGTGCCTACATATCACTTAGGGCGCTTGCGCCATCACACCACGTGGGATGCATGCACGAACATCGCATATATCAAGTAGTATTTTGTAGCATTCAGGCGGGTTAGGGTTAATGTTCAAGGTTAAAGCGCTATTTGCAATTTTACGGAGCACTTGCACAACAAATTTGAAGATACATTTTATGGGAGTGGAGGCACTGATCACCGCTCATGACAGCACTGCCTAGCAGCAACCCTCTCTTGGCCCTGGGCTAATCATCAGTACCCGAGTCCTCAGACCTCTCTTTCCAATTTTGCCAATCTGTAAGGGACAAATCTTAACAGGCTAACTGTTGCTTGAGACTTCATAAGATAATCCAAATCAGTGCACCTGCATTGAATGTTGATGCTTGTCTAATGTACTATGTGGGCTTGTGCATATAGACTAGGCTTTATAAATACCCTACCATCCCTATGCACATTCTTTCTCAGAATTAGATGCATCAACACTGATGTCAGCACCCATGCATTAATAGTTTATATAATTTTTCTTTCAACAAATACATGTATATAGATTTAACCTATAGGCCTAAATATTAAACCATATTTTTTTAACACTTTTGATGATTTTACATTTGGTGAATACATGCACAATAATAAAGAAACAATAGAATAATCACCATTTGCATGTTGGCACCTATCGTTGGCCGTATCATATACTGACGTATTCAACATTTTTAAAATTTTTGCGAAAATGATATATTAGTTACTCTATACATTCACCAAAAACCATACCTCAAAGTGGCTTAATTATTAAGATATTAAAAGGGCATTTCGTGATCCACAGCCTCATCCCCCCCACTTTTCTCAAAAAAAGTTGAGATTTTTATATCACTGGAAATCTCTGGCTACATAATGTTTATGTAAAATATTTCTTGCAGATTAATTCGTTTGGCAAAGATATCGTGAAATTTGAATTTGAAGAATTTGTTGTTTCACATTGTGAAGTATTTGCAGGACGCGACTTTGTCATTGCACAGTAAAATTGCTGTTTTGTCCTTTCACATAGTGACGTATTTGCGCAACTGTTTCACATAGTGACATATTTGCACAACATCTTTTATTTAATATTGATTTTTTACCGAATAAGTAATGCTGTTATTCCCCTGGCATATTTTCCTGCCGCTGCGGCAAGCGGCAGGGTAGTATGAAACCAGCATAATAGTAATAAGTTGATAACATATGAGAAAATATGGTATATTTGCATTACTTTCAACCAGATTTTAATCAACAGTAATGGTTTAATCAAGATTATGCAGCAAATGGAAATCGCTAAATCTTCAAATTTGATTTTCTCGAAATGCGTATTTTGTAAATACATCAGTATGTGATACGACTGACGCTATATTGTATAGAAATACTGAGAATTATAATTTGTTGTAGAGTTTCATGTTTGAAGCAAAAGATAAAAGGAGCCTATGATGACTCGATGACTTTTATTAATATTCTTACTTCATTTTTATTGTTTTGTCTCGCAGGTTCCCAGTACAGATTTGCAGAAATTAAAATTGATGGGGATCCAAAACACTTCTTTAATCATGATGTTGAAAAATATAGAGAGAAATTTGCTCAAATGCTGAGAATCGTGAAAGAGAAAGTCAAATTTGCAGCACTGGATGAAGGTTGCATTGTCATTGTCTTTCTGTTACCTCCGGATTCTGCTAGAGATTTAATAACAGCAGCCATGGATAACAGTAGTTGGCTTTGGCTTCCAGAAATGAAAGTGTTTGGTGTTCATGTGGAAGGTGAAGAATACATTTCTGTCCAGGATGTACAGAAATCAGGTAGGTCAAGTTGTAGACAAATGCAATAAGATTTAAATAGAGATGTTGAAAATTGTAAACATTTATTATAGAATCACAAATCTTTTATGCCAATTGCACTAAAAATACATGTACAGTCCTTAAAAAAACTTGTGTTGACATACCTTTTTAGTAGCCAACTAGTGGTCACCCATATTTTGCAGTTCGTAAAATGCATTATCACCCTCCAAATTTTCATTGCGAACAATTTTACCATCTCTTTAGCTCCCATCCCTCTTCTCCTTCTACTCCTCCTTCCCTCTTTATCTGTCCCTAGCATGGTTCTAGTACCTCTTCCATCAACTGCTAACAAATCACTTCGGCACTTTGAAGATACTTTACCAACTTATCTGTCTGCTACGCTCTGCATGTACAAACCAACTCGATCACTTCGATCTTCTTCTGAAAGATTATTGAAATCTCCCCGTGTTAATCTTAAATCGGCCGGTGAACGCTCCTTTCATTTCGCTGCTCTGGCTGTTTGGAATTCGCTTCCAAACAGCCTCCGTAACACACATTCGCTTACTCAGTTCAAAAAGCAACTTAAAACTCATCATTTTCTTCATGCTTTTCCGGATTCACACATGTAACTTGTTTGTCTTAATTGTTTGTGCGCCTTGAATTCTTTTGAAGATTGTGCGCCTACTAAGAACCCTCCATTATTATTATTATTATTATTATGTAAAATGTGAAAACATATTTGAATAAGTCAGTATATAGTAGGTCCTATAATTTTATGCTAAAAGAAATTGTAACGGCTTTAAACTTTTATTTTTGCCATGCATGTTCACTTTGATGGTCAGTCATGCTTTACAATTGTTAAAAATATCGCCAACCGGCCATGGCACCCATGCACTCTTCTCATTCATTTTGATACTCCGGTGTTTATTCTTCCCGCTTTCTTGACTCAATTTTCATTTTATTATGCGAAATTAATGCAGACCATCGCGTAAATTTGTACTTGCGAAACCCAAATTTTGATTCCAAGGTATAGCAAGACGAGTAGTGTCTGTAGCAAAGCGTCGACTTGGTCTTGCTGATCGATAAATGGTAATGCATTCTGTGAGGTTTGAAGAAGCCTGTTCATTAAGCGACAGCGACATAATGATGTGATATGAGATGATATGTTCATGGTAGAGTCAAAAATAACACCCAGGTTTTTATTGTATTAGAAGAATAAATGATGTCAGATCCAATGTGGATTTCTGTGTCCTAGTCTGTTCATATTATGTTGAGAGGCAGCAATAAAGAACTCCATCTTTGATTGATTTAATTCAACTCATTGCTGTTTATCCAGCGATGTATGTCATCAACACAAGAAGTTAGCTTAAATAAAGCGCAAGCACTATCACCAGGTATTGTGCGATTTAAAAAACATACAATTGGATGTCGTCCACGTAAATATAAAACTGGCAACAGGTTGAGAATACATTGTGAAAACCTTTAAGTTCCGATTATAGAGAGAGCCCTGGGGTACTCCAAACTTGAGATAGTGCCTTTCAGACATATTACCACTAACACATACTTGAAAATTGTGATCAGTCATATAAGATTGAAACCACAGTCCTCTGTGCTGTGCCCCTTGGGATATTTCCCAATTCTAAGAGCACATTGTTTAGGTTCACAATACCAGAAGAACTGATGCCTATAGCCATTATCCTCTAAATAATATGCTTAAAATCAATCATGAAAGAATTTACAGAGTAGTGTCTGATGGTATTTTTTTTAAATATTTTTATATAAAAGACCAGTCAATATCAGAGAGGATGCAACAAGAAGCCTTGAAGCCTGTGATGGAAGACATTTTACTGAGGACTTCAGAAGACAAAGAGCCAAACCAAGATGCTAGCACTGTAAAGGGCACAAGCACTGGAGCACAAGGTAAAATTATCAATTTAGTACTGTAGATTAAATCATAACAAAGTTGCCAGTAACAAAAAGGCCAATTCACGCTAGAGAGGATACATCAAAAAGCTGTACCAATGACTTCATTGCCAAACCAAGCTGCCAGCACTGTAAAGGACCCGCAAACAAACACTGAGACACCACAAGGTAATAAAATTAGCTTAGTATATTGTTTGGACATGAACATTGGGATATCATATGCCCTGCAATCATGCAGTGTAAGTCTACCTTTCTATGAAATATTTTTGCAGGTAAGAAGGGGACTGCTCTATAATCCGAAGGTTCTACAATCCGAAGGTTCTTTAGTCCGAAGGTTCGCTAGTCCGAACATGTCTTCATAGCATTCGCTAGTCCGAATTTTAAAAGAGGTTCTCTAGTCCGAAAAAAATTTGAAAAGAGGTTCTTTATTTCGAAGGTTCTATAGTCCGAATTTTAAAAACGGTTCTCTAGTCTGAATATGAAAATATACTCTGTAGTTCGAATTTTAAAAAGGGTTCTATAGTCCGAATATAGAAATAGGCTCTATAGTCCGAATTTTAAAAAGGGTTCTATAGTCCGAATATAGAAACAGGCTCTATAATCCGAATTCAAAAAAGGGTTCTCTAGTCCGAAATTGCAAAAGCGGTTCTATAGTCCCAAACGGATACCGTGTTCTTTAGTTCGAATCAGTGAAAAGGTTCTATAGTCCGATTTTTTAAAACATTAACATTTACTGCGCCCTCTAGTTAGATAATACTAAAGCAGAGTTTATGGTAAACTTTAACTATTCTGTAAACTAATTTGTTTAAATGACTAAATTTGTTTAAATGTTTAAAAAAAGCCGCAGCATTTACATGACGGGATGGCGCTATGAAAATTTGAACTCGACAATACTCGAATACATCGTAGAGTATTACTAGTATATAGTATTATAATGGAATGGAAAACAGATAAAAATGAAGAAAATATCACCAGAATAAAAATGAACGTTAATGTACGCGACAGAAAATATCCAGAGAAACCAACCATGTTGAACTTTAGTGGCTTTGTATTTAACAATTGATGATTTGATACTGAAACAAATGATAAAAATAAAATTCGGACTATAGAACCCGCTTACCATTTCGACTAAAGAACACGGTATCCGTTTCGGACTATAGAACCGTTTTGCAATTTTGGACTAGAGAACCTTTTTTTAAATTCGGATTATAGAACCTATTTCTATATTCGGACTAGAGAACCTTTTTTTAAAATTCGGACTATAAAGCCTATTTTCATATTCGGACTAGAGAACCGCTTTTAAAATTGGATTAAAGAACCTCTTTAATATTCGGATTAGGAAACCTTTTTAAAATTCGGACTATAGAACCTTCAAATAAAGAACCGTCGGAATAAAGAACCTTCGTAATAAAGAACCGTCGGATTAAAGAACCTTCGGAATAGAACCGTCGGAATAAAGAACCGTCGGACTATAGAGCTTCCACCGGTAAGAAAAGCCTTAATTAACAAATTACTGACTGAGAAATGTTTCACAACATTCAATTTTAATAACAAGAATTTATAAATATTGCATTAACAAAGTCTAAAATAAAAACTTAGTATGGTAATATTGATCAAAAAATGCTGGAAGAAATGCTAATAATCATCGATATGTATATTCATTTTCAGATCTAAATCACAATTCAGAAGCAGCTGGGTCATCTGGAACACATCCAGAAGAACCAAGATCTGCAAGATACTCTCAGCCAGATTACTACAAGGGTCCAACTATTCCAAGTAGTGATTATCAACCATTTCCAACTCAACCCTTAGCTACAACTTCATCTGTATCAACATCATCACCGTCTCCAACCATGGCTCCAACAGATGCAGCAACAATATCATCTCAACAGAATGTGTGGAGGTGTGTGCATTTGCTTTTGTTTGCTTTTGCTATCACTGCATGTGCATTTTAATAAAATGTTTTAAACTGTAATTATAAACATGATTATGAAATAATCATCTTAAAAAAAGTAACTAACCCCCATTATTCAAAGACAGGTAATTGTATTACAAATCAGAAAAATATGTTGGAAGCAGAATTTATTTCTGCACATTTTGACACCTCATTTGCAGCAATTGACTAAATATTGACGTCACAGTGTACATTTAAATCAGTGTAACCCAAGATTTGAAAGTTGCTGTAAATTGTATTGATTTTGTATTCAGTGTAATGGAAGGAAATCTGTGTAATGATATCTGAGTGTTTTTGTATTGTAAAAATTTGTATGTAAGTGCAACTTTCAAATCTGGACCTCACTACATTAAATTGACGGTGTTTTATTGTTTTCTGGGCTATCTATCAATGGGCAGAAATAAATTCTGCTTCCAACGCATTTTACAGATTTGTAATACAATAGCCCCTTTTTGAATAATGGCCATTATTTAAGGGGGGTTAGTTACTTTTTTTGAGATGTTTACATGCTGCATTTGTAGGTTTTAAAGTGATGAAAAAAATATGGTGTCAACTCTCAACTTGTAGTTTGCACACAGTAGCAGATTTAAGTTTTCATCAAGTCAGCAGTTCTTGAGCTCCCTTGCTATCTTGGAAGCCTAGACCCTCAGTTTTTGTTGTTGTTAGAATAATTATCACCGATATCATTAGTTCGTCCGATAGAAAAGTCCTTATGGCATCATGAGTCGTGTGTCAGTCAGTCTGTGTGTGTTTTGCCCGTCAACAATTATTTAAGGCTTTTGGTAAAAGTTGGTCTCATATGAACAGTTGTAATCTATTTCAACCAAATTTTGGGTCATAGCTGCACTATGGGAACCCTCATCTATTGGTGGAGTTCAAGGTCATATACTGAGGTCAACTTGTAAATAG
Organism: Amphiura filiformis; assembly: GCF_039555335.1. Taxonomy (NCBI): domain Eukaryota; kingdom Metazoa; phylum Echinodermata; class Ophiuroidea; order Amphilepidida; family Amphiuridae; genus Amphiura; species Amphiura filiformis. Next base: position 25,805,817 of record NC_092638.1, read on the forward strand.
GCTGAAAATACAAAATCTGGTTTCATATGAACAGTTCACATCCAATTCCAACCAAACATTAGCCAAAGCTGCATTATGGGAACTTTCATGTAATAGTGGTGTTCAAGGTCACATACATTCAAAGGTCATTTGTCATTTCAGGTCAACTTGTAAAATTATAACACAATGTATATATAATAAGAATGATCTCGCTAGACTCACAGGCATACAAAACAGTTGGGGCTCGTAATAGCGATATCTATCAGTTGGTATTATAAAATGAAGGTGAAATTTGAACCAACACTGGGTTACACATTTTCAAGATGGAAATTCCAATAAAAAGTAGTTAACCATTTGGCTTTGAGTTAAATTGGTGCTAAAAATATGAAAAACAGTAATTATGACCTAAATAACAATTGGATGGATTGCACAATAAAGAGCAATGATATTATAGTTGAGCCCACTCAAAATTTTGGTTCGCTTTGCTCACCTAAATTGGTTGACCCCAGTGGTAGCCAATGGGGACTCACCCAATGTATGTTGCTAGTTAGGGAGGTGTGACACCTCCACTTACAAATTTTGTTGGCCAAAGTGAATACTTATTCTTGTCGGCAAATTCATGTGCTCGTCTGCAAATTCCTATGCATTATAGAAATGTTAGATTTGCATTAGTGGTCGCAGAAGATGTTGGTAAAAGTGCATTCCTGATATTAGGAGACATTGTATTACAATAGCAATGAGTTAAAAAAAAGTTAATTGAAAAATGTTTATTTTTGTGTGTGTGCAAAAATGTATTCGCAATTTGGAGGGAGGCTGAATTGATTTATGTTTGTCTTTACAAAAATCAGTGGAATCATCACCACCTTCAATAACGTGCCTAAAGTACTTGCCCCTATCTATGACCTGAACATAACAAGTGGGATAGGGAGAGTCCCTCCCCATTGCAACCCTTGCCTCCCCCATTCCCCCAAATGAGTTGACTGTTTGTACATAATCCAAAAACGGATTGATCAATTCTCTTGTTTTAAAGTTTGGAACATAGGCTGATTAGTTATGCATCAATTGAGCGGGTTTTTGTTGCTCCTTTTCATCTTCATTGCAAAATACAGCCATTTATGAAATTTTTCAGCCAAAATAAAGTTGCATTGTTCTACATAGGATTTTTATGCTTCACTTTGTGTTTAACAATTTTTTCCCTTTTAGTGAGTAATCAAGAAGGAGCATCTTTAATTTAATTAAATTTAAGCTTTTCCTGATTTAGGTGTCACACATTCAAAAACAGTTTTTATGGTTCAGTGAATAAATTAAAATAAATGCTGCAGCTTATTAATGTCTTTCAATAATGAATAGGCCATCCTCCATGTGAGATGGCTTCCAAGCATCGTTCTTCTCTGCCATGTCTACTGTTGGTCAAGCTGGTTCCCCGCATGCTACAGGATTTGCTGCAAGGTCCTTTAAGGTGGTGTTGTCCCTCACTTTTCCGCTAGTAACAAGTTGAGTCTTGATAACGGCAACCCATATAAATGATTTTTGAACCATTCAAGAAATGACCAATGAATTACGTGTACTGGGATGCAGCATAAAAGATTTAACCAAAAATCTGTTGGTCCATTGGTTAAATTATTAATGAACACAAGATTTATCATTGAATTGAAAGTTGTTCCTTCCTAATAAATCTAATGAGAATGAAAAACTTGTTAAATTTACGCATGTTAATGCATACAAAGAGTCAATCTAGAAAAGTGCAACTTTTGTTAATGTATAAAATTTCATAAATGGCTCTATGATTTCTCACTAAATCCATAAAACATGTTTGAAATGTGTAAAATTTAATTCATGAACATCTTATAATAAAGGAAGGTGACCTGACATATTTGGAAAATCAAATTCTTTAAAACTTATGTATAACATAAACTGTTGTCCCTTTCAAGCATTCATGCAAAAAGATCATCTAAATGTTCAATGTTCATTGTACATCATCATGTAATAAATTGATACCAAATGAAAGATCTTATTTTTCTCATTAACATACTGAAATTAGGAGTTCCAAATCGGTGTATTTCCGAAAATATCATTAAAAACCTGCTGAATTAGTCAAAAATATGGTTGAGACTAATTCGGCATTTTTTTGACGATTTTTTCGTTAATATACCGATTTGGAATGCCTAATTTCAATATGTTAATGAGAAAACTATGAGCTTCCACCTGATACCAAAATCTGCATTTTGATAGGGTAAAGTTGGGGATGAGGCTGTCAATCAGGTCACCCACCTTTAAGTTATTCTGATAAAAAACAATATAGAAACATTCCTTTTTGATTAATTTGCTTCAAGTGAAAGAGGTCTGAAACCAAAAGTGATGCATAAAAAGCCTATGTAGAAAAGTGCAACTTTTTTGGGGCCAAAAATTTTATAAATGGCAGAATTTCTCAGTGAAGATGACAAAAGATAACAACAAAACTCCGTTTACTTGATGCATAACTATTCAGTCTATGATCCAAGCTTTAAAACAAGAGAATTGATCAAGCCGTTTTTGGATTATACCAAAATATCTGGGGGGGGCTTACTTTTTTGGAACCGTTTACTTCAATGGAGGTTCTGTATTTGACCCCTTGACCCCCATTTGGCCTCTTTGGTAACAGATTCCCTTCAACCCCCTCCCCCTCCACGCAAAAGACTAGTATGCCACTGTTCGCTCCTAAAAATGTATGTGTGCAGGAGAGGGTGTGTCTCTGTGATGAGGACAAACGTAGAAGAAAGATGAGTGGGTGAAAGGGTGTGGGAGTGGCCTAAGGGGCTGTTTTTGAAATTATGTGTAGGCAGTGGCAATTACTATTTTGATGCTCTCTTTTGGTTTGATTTTATATTCATTTTAGATAGTTTTATAATAATTTGTGCATGTATGTATTACTATGTAATATTTATTGTGTTATATGGGTAATATTTTTATGTGTTATTTTAAATGTTTTAAAGTGATATCCAATCTCGTGTAATTTGGCCTAAGGGTGAAGATATGAAATAACATTTAAGCTAAAACTGGTACCCTATTATACTTTGATATGAACCAAATAGACCAAGATTAAGAGGCTTTTGTCCTTTCATACAATATTAATCAAAAAGTTGGAAACATTTTTGTCTTGTCTTTTTATTATTTAGAATGTGTGGCAGTGCACAAGAAGAGAAAGATGTTCCTGGTTTACTTACCTTGGATCTGAGCATAAACAAGGTAAATTTAACTGACACTTATTCCAAGCAAGCAAGATGTAAGGTAGAAATTCTGAAGAGAACTCTGGAAATTAGTCCCAAACGTCCTCATCGCTTTGCTCTGAGACACATAATTGCAGTCTTTGTGTATCGTCTGGGTGAAGAGAATGACGCGATCCAAGAACTTGAAAAACTAACAGAGGAAGATCCGTGTAACTTGAATGTTCTTCGAGATCTTGTGACAATATTTGAGAAGCATGGCAGAAAAGAAGATGAAGCAGACTTTCTAGCCAAGATTGCAGCCATAAGAGATAAAGATAGTAGTAGGCTAGCCCATGCACAGCACATTGCAGGACAAGGGCTTGCTTGGAGTTTTGATCTTCATGTAGAAACTAGAAGCACCAATAGGTTAGATAAGTCAATTGGGTTGTTTACAAAAGCCTTAGAGATTGCAGGAGACTCAATAAGTGATGAAGAAAGAGAGGATTGGCTCCATCACTTGGCTCGTGATTATGTCCGTGTAAATTATCTCAAAAGAATCAACAAAGTTGAAGAGTATTACAAGGAAAACTTGGTCAAAGCACTTGAATGTATCGAGCCAAATGTACGATCTGGAGACCTATACAGAAAATCTGAGGCATTATGCTTATTGGGTACCTTGTTCTCTCAAAGGCCTGCATTTGCAAATTATCTGGAATTAGTATCTTTTATACAAAAAGATTTCAAGCCATACTGGTACAATCCAGAAAAATGCTTTCTGGCCTCCCTAGAAGCAAATCAAAGTAACTTCATTGCCCTTAACCAGCTTGCCCGACGATACTATTATTCTGATAGAAAAGAATCAGAAGCACTAGATTGCTTAAACAAATCACTTCAGCTAAACTCTGGACTGCCAAATCATGAAGCCTTCCGCATTAGGGCTAGTATCCGTCGCAGTCAGTACAATAAGCAAGTGAGGGACAAAATAGAACATGAAAAACACAACCCTCGGGTAGGTAAGCCTAATGTCAATGACCCTTTTGTCGAGCATCAGAACCCTGATATAAACTTTCTTGGTCTAGCCATGGATGACTTGCAAAAGTGTATCAAGTATAATCCGTATGATTTAGATATGATCAATCTTGCAGAGGTATATCGGAAGCTCGCCTGGAAAGGGAAGCACGAGTATGACAGACACTTACTATATCGTGCTTTATCATATTGTTCAATGGCTGAAAAGTATCAAGACAAGGCTATGAGATCTGATCTACATCAATGTAGAGCTCTAATCTTACAAGATTTGAATGATCTTGATTCAGCAATTCGGTGTTTTATGCAGGCAATTGATTGCGAAAATCCTGGCACCAAGTATAATAGAAATTTTATACTCTTATTCTATGGCCTATTGAGGAGGTATCAGAATTCGGCAGACAAGCCAAAACATTTGCTTCAGCAGCTGGCTTATTGGTTAGAAGAAGGAATGCACAAGTATGCACATACTGGCATCAAAATCAGTAAGTTTGTAACAAGCTATCCAGAGGAGATGATGAGCATTCTGGAAGTTTTGTCAGGTGGTGAAAGAAAGAAGCAGGTTTGCCTTGCAGAAGAGTGTCTTCAGGCTTTCAAAGATACCCAGTCCTGTGACAAAGCTAAACTTTCAAGCATAGAAGCAAAATTAATACTGTCGACACAGAGGATGGCAAAATATGCTAATCAGCAAGCGCCTACAGCTCAAACCCATGATAAGCCAAAAGAAGACAAAGCAGTAATCAGAGTGGAACACACTTTCCAGTCTCTAGATAAAGGGGATCCAATACACAAAGAAACCCACTCGGAAAGGGGAATACTGACTTCCACACAATTGAAATCACACCAAAGAAATCTAATATCAGATGAAGAAAGTATTTGGAAATCAATATCCTTGGATGAGCAAAATCTGCATGAAAGAAAAGAGACATCTACCGTAGAAGTAGCTAATGATATTTGTGCAGTTCTTTCAGAGCCTTCTCCATCAGAAAGTAGTCCACTTGCTAGGTATTTAGAATCTCTTCAAACCTCAAAATCTGAACAGCCTCCTCGTTATGAAAGGCGCCTTTCAGATGATAGCGCATCATCAATAGCCGACTCTGGAATCGCATCTTATGAAGCCTCACAAGGGACACCCGAAAGCCTTTCAGATTATTCAGATGATGAAGAGAGCTACACATTTTCTGATGAGTTGCCTCACAGTTCCCACACTAGTGCATTTCGGCGTATTGTAGAAGAACCTGACTTGCGTAAAGATGATATAGGTGATCCACCAGAAAAGGCATTGCATCCTGATTTCAAATATGATTTCTATGTGGTATATAATTCAAGGTGTGAAAAGACCAGTGACTTTGTGTATTATCATCTAAGATCCCAACTGGAAGAAGGTACAAGACCTCTGAAAGGCTGCATTCAAGAAAGAGATTTTCTACTAGGGACATCAATCATTATTAACATGAAGCGAGCAATAGAAAACAGTGCCAAAATTTTACTTCTGATATCAACTGGATTTTTTGAAAATGAATGGTGCAACCAAGTGACAACTTTAGCGTTTGAACCAGATGTCTGTCACAAGTTGGTCCCAATACTACTAGATCATATGCCACTTCCCAGAACAATTGAGAGTATTCAAATTCATGATGCTGTGAAAACTATCAACTGGGGTTTGATACGAAGATATCTAAACCACCAGGAAGCCCGTATGCATAGGCTAAATTCAACCTTCTTCTGAACCTTATGAAGTTGTAGTCAACACAGGGGGATGAAAACCACAAGTCACTAACTTTATAGGTGTCTGACATGCTAGAGTGATTTCTTGAAACTATGAATGGAGCTGATGACTTCATGAATTCCAGGCTCTGCTTATTCTTGGGAAAATGAGTTTTTGTTTTCTGATTGAGAGTCCCAGAGACCCTAAGTAAGGTGTTACTTCAGTTCACCCTACCTGTCACACTTCAATTCTTTTCTGGATGTTTTAACTATGCTCTTGACTCTCATTCCCCCATTCCCAACTACATCATTTTTTATTCCCTCCCTCATATCTAGTGTGATGCTATCTGGTGGGATCCCTGACAGTGGCACCCCCATTCCGTGTGGGATTTTTTGACAATTTTGGTAAAATCCCCCCCCCCCCAACCTTACCAGCCCCTCTCTGAAAAAAAATCTTCTGGATCTGCTACTGCTGTTGATATGTCATCACAAGCATAATACTTAAAAACATGTCTTCTATGTCTCGCGCATATTTCACACATCGATCTGAGGACAGGGACGTAATACTTTGAACATAAGTCTTGATCAGGATTTTCCATTCGGGAGTCAGCTCACAGATGGTTGGTTGCCATGATTTTATGATTAAATGTGGATCAATAGTGCAATTATTATCGGAATGAGAGCCCATATAAAAGATAATAGTGTCAGTTAACATAAAAAGAATTCATTATCATGAAATTTTAAAATTTGAAGCTACGTAAGATATTAAAAAGATGAGTCAGTTTATCAATATTATGGGAACTTATCATAACCTTCCCATGGCAGCACATTTTTCAAGCAAACATGACTTAGCGTCGACCCCCATTAAGCCACTTGCACGGTTCGCCATTATGCACTATGTGGGGAGAGCCTCGAACTGGCAGCATACATGAATGGGAATTTAACCAGTCATATAACATTCTGTGTAAGGTTACGTAATTCTTCCTTTCATGTATGCTGCCAGTTCGAGGCTCTCCCCGCATATAGTGCATAATGGCGGAACCGTGCAAGTGGCGAATAGGCAACATGCCATGGTATGATGCATGATTACTTGGCAGTTATGTTTTTTTATTAAATTCAAAATCCTAAATCCTTTCTTTTGGGCTAGTGTTGAATAAGAAGAATGCAATGCCCAAGAGATTTTTCTGGATTGAACCAAAACAATTATTTAACTCATAAAACTATTGTTAAATATTACTGTAACTTTGTTTAACTATTTTTGTGTATTTGTATTTACAGGGAAATATATTGAAACGCATGGAAAACAATATTTAATTCCATTGTTTAAAAGCATAAATCTGTTGTATAATTTGTCAATTGCATGTTTAAGAAAGTTGTAAATACTCTTGTTGTAAATTGTGGCCATTACTCGTGTACTTAGTCAGTGGAATTAAAGGGTTTGTCCCAAAAACCTGTGCATACACTGTTAAAATGCTGCTTAAAAGTTTAAACATTGCTGATTAACAGTTGAACTGTTCAGACAGTTGCTTGAAAATAATTATACAACTTGTTTAAAATTTTTAAACAATATCTTGAGCAACTTAAACTTTTAAGCAGTATTTTAACAGTTTTATATAGTTATGTGAAAGTAGTCAATGTTATACCAAATAAAAAAGGTTTGTCTCAGGAGACCATGCGCATAGCTTGAAATTTGAATTTTATAGGGCATTAGGTTTTTTTTCAAGTTTGAGGGATTTTTTTAGTAGTTGTTAGAGGGGAAGTGTCACATGTGGCTGCGAAGCGAGTGGAGAAACAAGTGGGCGAAAAAATCTATAAAAATTAGTGCATTGCGCATTTACTGATTATGTATGTTTCTTTAAAGAGCATACTGCTTTGCTGTTTTTAAATTTTCTTCTGAGACAATCCTCTTTTCTTTACCTTATGGTATTTGTAAAATAAATTGTGTTTGTGTTATTTATGGTTGACTTCCTCATATTTTATGGATTTTTGAATTAAACATTTAAACCTGGACAAATATGGCTCCTGCCATCTCACTTGCCTTAAGGAGCTGATTCTGTATGTGACGGTTATTTTAGACATTGGCTGATAAGGGTACTGTATGAAGCGACATCCTTGAAAGGTGATATGTGACATGATCAAGGGGAATGAGTCACTTGTCGACCCTGGTCAAAAATGAGTTTTACTTATGTTTCTAAAGAGGACATTTAGAGCTTTCAGAAACTGAAAACCCCATGTTGATACAACTTTTCTTTGCAAAGTTACGTCAATTTATCAATCGCTGAAAACATTATAAAACAAAAGAATTTTAACATTTTCTTTACCAATATCTCAAAATCAATATTTGCGAAATCCGACTCATTTCCCTTGATCGTGTCACATATTATTAAATGGTTTGTAAAAGTAGTTACTCCATATGAGTGACATGTGGTTGTATATAATTTCACTGTATTTTCACTGTATAAATTCCCTTGTATTTCTTTAAATGTTGGAAATTGATTTACATTTTAACATACATACTGAAATAATCATACATGTAGGCGTAGATCCCAGGGGTGGGGGTGGGGAGGATAAATCCCCCCCAATATTGTGCCAGGGAGGATGGTCCATACAATCATCCCCCCCCCAATGTTGATGCCTGTATGTGGGTTTCTGACCAAATTAACCTCATATTTGGCCATGTATGCCCCAAAAGTGCAAATTTGTGCGTGATTGTACCATAAACTTATTCTGTCGCCATAAGGTGGTTGATTTACTGTACTTGAAAAAAAATTCCAACACCACTGGAAATATTGTCAACTTGCTGCAAAGTGTGATAACCTTGAACTTAAACTGATGCTTCTGGAATGCTTCTAATTTCAACTCTTAAAGGGAGTCTCTGGCAATCATAACATTATGCCTTATATATTAGACAAATAATTATCAAGCACGAATCACATGGTTTTATTTAAAACAAACTCATATTGACCATAAAAACGAATAAAAACAGCCGGCTCTCTTATTTTTCTTACATACATTACAAGGCATAATGTTGTGATTGTCAGAGACTTCCTTTAAGGGCTGCTATAGAGATTTTAGTGGATGCACCATGTTTTCGTTATTTAATCTAGGCCTATTCCTATTCTATTTCCAGTATCATTTAACTTCTACCAAATGTTTGATGACGTAAAATCGATAAAATATTTCCACCAGACATTCTACCTAACATGACAGTAGAGAGGTGACCGTATTTGCGGGAACGGGTTAGGGTTAGGGCTTCCGGCAATACGGTCATGTCACTCTCATAATATTGATTTTATGTCATCAAACATTCGTTAGAAGTTAAACATTACTGGAAATAGAAGGGGAATAGCTTAGATAACTAAGACATGTTACATGGAATATTCTACATCTACTATAAAAGTCTGCAGCGGCCCTAAAAGGAAATTGCTTTTATGGAATGCATTCAATGCATGCCACAGATGATAGATTAATTAACAACTCAACTGGTCTGAAATATAATTTTTTTAATCTGTAAAAGTACATTGTATTAAGTATCACAGCAGCTGACAAGATTCCAAACAGGGAGCCATTGTGTACTATGTGATTAAAGCAAGAGGGTTTCAAACTTGGAGAAAGTTTACCCCTGTACAAGCAGGTCAGATGAGTAATTTGGTATATTCTTCAACAAGATTGAATCACTTTCAAGTTTTTACCCCTGTATGACGTTTTGTAAGCTCTAACGGTCACCAGGGGTCAAATTCAAAATGTCTCCACATCTTAAAATCAACCTTAAACCTTGTATTCCCATGTTTGGAAACTCTAATGCTTTTTATCAGGAAGTGCACAATGCTTCTGTTTAACAGCTGTGCAACAGATAACTTTCTTTTCTTTCTTTCTAATTTCATTAAAATGTTCAACATCGGATATGCAGGGCTGCCAACTAGTACGAATTTTCCGTATTTCGTACGGAAATTGGTCAAGAATACGGGAGTACGGATTTGTGTCCTAAAATACGTTTTTCAAAAAATTTGATATATGTATTAAAAGTAAGGCTATTCAGAGATTTTCACTGCTCGTATTTGGCAAAATACAGACCTGTCAACTGTCCCCCAGTCCCGCATTCCAAAGTTTAAAACCCGAAAATATGGAACGTGCCATATTTCCGTCCATTAATAAATAATATAATGTGCATGCACGATCCGAAAGTCGGTAGGAAAACGATGTCGGAATACATCTTGTAGACCTATTCTTTTGCACAAATAGAGCTAAATAGTTAACTAAATACCTTCAGAAAGAAGACATAGCATAGTAGCAGTTGCATGTTTATAATGAAAAATATTAATGTGCATGCACAATCCGAAAGTCAGGAAAAATTGTGTTGAAACCATCTTGTAGGCCTATTAAATAATTTGTTTTATTTGTATTTTATTGGGGTTTTTTATTAACCATCTAACTGCTACATCCTGTGCTACATTATGCTATGTCTTCTGAAGGTATTTAGTCAACTATTTAGCACTATTGGTGAAAGAATAGGCCTACAAGTTGGTTTCCGACACCGTTTTTCTTTCGACTTTCGGTTGATGCATGCACATTAAAATTAATAGTTAATAGGCCTACAAGAGTCATATCTCGAAATGGTGCATGCACATTATTATTTTTCATTAACCATTCAACTGCTATGACAGGTTATGTCTTCTGAAGGTATTTAGTTAACTCTGTAGCTCCATGATGAAAAGAATATTTAAGCCTACAAGATGGTTTCCTACATTGTTTTTGCTCATGACTTTGGCACATTGGGGTCGGGGGGGGTCCACTTAAATCAATGAATTATTAGTTTTAAATTGGGCTTCACATATGTGTAAGTCAGATGCATAGGTCATGTAATAAAGCCATTGCAAAAGTTTAAAAAATGCTTCATACATGGTTAAGTATAGGGAAGTGGACATTTCAAAGTGCTGTAACTTGGAAATGGAAGCTCTTTGAAAATTAGTGTTTCTCATGAAAACATTTTTTTGTCATTATGTTTTTTTATTAGAAAGGAAAACAAAAAAGAAAATAATCTCATGAAAACATGCTGTTTTTAGGGTTTCAAACAGGTTTGGGAATGATAAAAAGCTGGGGCTTGAACACCCACCCACCAGGGCGCTGCCCCTGTACTTGTTTACATGTGTCTAGTGATATCTGTGCAAAAGCGCCCACAACGGCGACCTCTTGTGATTTTTTTTTTTTTTTTATGACTTTTTTTTTTTTTTAAATTTAATCCTTTCACTACAGTGCTGTGATTAAGCTAAAAAAGTTGTTTCTCAGGAATATTGATTTTGAGATATAGCCAGTAATCCCTTTCAACTTTCTTTGTATTTTATTGTTTTGAGTAACACTAAAATGCCTATATCTTGAGAACCGTAAGTATATTTTCAAAATACGGATTTTGTATGCAAAATACTGATTTTGAGGTTGAAAAATACTGAAATGTGTTTTACAAAGTTGGCAGCCCTGGATATGATGTTTGTTGCCATAAGTTCAACAAAAGCCTCAAACCCACAAATGATCAACTGAAAGCATGGTAAAAATATGTTTGCAATAAAACCATCTCGTCATTTTGAGTGCAAGAAAATTGTAATATAATTGAAGACGGAATTAAAAAGACCAGTTTGCGTATGACGTCCTGTCAAACCAGATCAAAAATGCCGTACTGCGCAGGTCAGCAACCAATCACACTGTGCCTTTGCCCTGACGTCAGACGCAAATTAGTCTTTTTAATTCGATCTTCAATTATACTCTGCCGTTTGTCATTTATAATTTGTAGCACTGAACATTATTGCTCTGCTTGCTAGCCTCCACATAAAAAGTGCAAGTTTTTAGATATTTTCTCAAAATATCAAGAGCTATCTTAAGAACCACTGAACCAATACTAGACTTTTTTGTCCTTGTGTTAATGCATTTGTCATGCTCATTCCAAATATAGTCATGAAAATTTACATTTATGAAATTATTACATTTTTAAAACAAAATTTGAAACTTGTCGTTTGATGCAGTGGAGAGAGTTAAGGCTTCAGATCTTAGCACTTGAGATGCTTCCAGGAGCAACTTTAATTATACCTCAATACCCAATGCCCCATTAGACAAACATTTGTCAACGGTTTTGGATTCTTATGCAAATGCAATTTAAAAATCTAACATTAGGCAGCCATTAAACACCCATTCAGTGATCCCAGCTCAAGTGTGAAAAAATTAAAATTGCTTATAAATTGCTTAAAAGTGAAGGATAAGTCATCTAAATTGTCATTTGGTGTTTTTGAAATGACAAATTTGGCAAAAAAACAAAGCAACAGCAGTACTGATGAAGTTGAAGCCCCATTCAAATACATGTAGCTAATTTAGATACTGTCAGTATCTAAATTACAGATTCGTGGAAAATGTCTTATTTTGTCTTAAATACACGGCTTTCGGCTGAACCTCTTGCAGGCTATGTTAGTACATCTACCGTATTACAATGACAATTCTACCAAAATCTGAATTTTGATGATTTTTACGATCGTCCGGATGAGCAAATCACTGAATGGGCCTTTAATTGCACATACATTTGTTTGAACTCACAAAAAGATCCGAATTTTGTATAAAGTAAACAGAGTTTAATGTTATTTCAGAAAGCAATATTACATCAATTTTATTTTATGCTGAAAGACTTAAATTAAACTTACAAATAATAATATTATTTTGTAAAATTATTACAGAACTATTTTATGTTATGGTAATAGCATTCATCTTCTAGAAGATGAATTGTAATACTTTCATTTATGATATGCGTGAATTATCAAACATGTTGTGAAAACAAATGATATCTTTATAATAAATATCAATTATATTGAATGATTGTGCACTATGTGTCATTACTAAGTGGAGGTCCAATGGTGTGTTGTCTTATAAACATTTATGATCTGCTTTCAAAATACACTTTTCCACATAGCAAGTGTGTGCTATCTAAATAACAAGTGTGCTCTCAATTGCAGAGTTGCTATCTTCAGTAGATGGGGCATTCTTCATACTCTAGTTTAGGGGATAGCACGAACTTGACATTTGTCATCACCAGTAGGTAGTACAAATGGTTTGAGGGGAACTGGTATACAAATACTACATGAATAGTGCAACTTTTGTTCCGAGGTACTGGCATATCACCCTGAACCTAGAGGGTGAGGGGTGATAGACTCATAACCAGTGCCAAGGGAAAAATTGTTGCCATATTTCCCCGATATAAACCATGTATACTTTGATCAGTTTGTAATCGGCGGGAATTGTTAGGCTTTTACCACTACGCCGCCGAAAAGTAGACCCACGTTAAGAGTGATATATTTGACCTATCTGGTCTATATTGTGCGTGTTAAATAAAGTAGACAAAAAAGGACATTGTCAACAGGAAGTAAAGTTCATACATCAGTCATTCACCAGTATCACACCGCTGATGACGGAGTATGGTTACTCTGAAATTATTCGGACAAAAACGCGAGTGTTGTTGACTAGTTTTAAACTTTTCTTTGATGAAATAAAATGTTTGCCCCATAATACATTGAAGGTATAAAGGATGTGCTACCTACTAAAGAGAGCAAGTGCGCTATCTACAGAATATAGCAATATAAAGAAGACCATCAATATAATGCTATCTACTGAAGATAGCATATGTATGCTACCTGCTGAAGATATCACATGTATGCTATCTGCTGAAGATATCATGTGTATGCTATCTACTGAAGATAGCATGTGTATGCTATCTACTGAAGATAGCATATGTATGCTATCTGCTGAAGATATCATGTGTATGCTATCTACTGAAGATATCATGTGTATGCTATCTACTGAAGATAGCATGTGTATGCTATCTACTGAAGATAGCATGTGTATGCTAACTACTGAAGATAGCATATCTACTGGGGATTGCATTTGTATGCTATCTAATAGAATGTGTATGTTATCAGGCTGAAGATATCATCTGTATGCTCTCTACTAAAGATTGTATGTGTAAGCTATCTACTGACTCTAGTCTTTGTATAATATCTACTGAATATACTGGATATTGCATGCGTATGTTACCTACTGAAAATACTGCATGCATAAGCCAACTACTGAGTTCTACTGACGATACTTATAGCAAGCACATAAAATAAACAGAAGATAGCAAGTAGATACTACTGAGTTACTAATTATAGTGAATATATCGCTATCTACCAAAGATAGAATGTGCATGCTATTTACTGAATATATCGTCTGTGTGTGTGCGTAGTGTGCTATCTACTGACGATAGCAAATGTACTATCTATATAATATAGCAGGTATTTGCTACAGAAGACCATCAGTGTATGTTATCTACTGAAGGTAGCATATTTATGATATATACTAAAATATCTACTGAAGATAGCATGTATATATTATCTACGGAAGATAGGATATGTATGTTACCTACTGAAGATAGCATGTGTATGCTATCTACTGAAGATAGCATCTGTATGCTATCTACTGAAGATAGCATCTGTATGCTATCTACTGAAGATAGCATCTGTATGCTATCTACTGAAGATAGCATCTGTATGCTATCTACTGAAGATAGCATCTGTATGCTATCTACTGAAGATAGCATCTGTATGCTATCTACTGAAGATAGCATCTGTATGCTATCTACTGAAGATATCATGTGTATGCTTTCTACTGAAGATAGCATGTGTATATCTACTGAAGATAGCATCTGTATGCTATCTACTGAAGATAGCATGTGTATGCTATGACTGAAGATAGCCCGTGTATGCTATCTACTGAAGATAGCATGTGTATTGCTTTCTACTGACGATAACATGTGGATATGATCTACCAAAGATAGCATGTGTGTGCTATCTATAGTATGTGTATGATATCTACTGAAGATAGCATGTGTGTGTTATCTACTGCAGATAGCATGTGTGTGCTATCTACTGAAGATAGCATGTGTATGCTATCTACTGAAGATAGCATGTGTATGCTGTCTACTGAAGATAGCATGTGTATTCTATGGACTGAACATAGCATGTTGATATTATCTACTGAAGATAGCATATGTATACTATCTACTGAAGATAGCATGTGTATACTATCTACTGATAATAGCATGTGTATATTATCTACTAAAGATAGCATGTGTGTGATATCTACTAAAAAAGCATGTGTAAACTATCCACGTAAGATTACACGTGTATGCTATCTACTGAAGATAGCATGTGGATATTATCTACTGAAGATAGCATGTGGATATTATCTACTGAAGATAGCATATATGTGCTATCTACTGAAGATAGCATGTGTATGCTATCTACTGAAGATAGCATGACCCCAGCAAACACAAAACGTTTTCGACATCATTCGCCAAAGGTTGTAAAAGGTTATCAGAAAACGTTTAAATGTCGGGTTATATAAAGGGTATATTAAGAGTATAAAACGTTTTTATAACCTTAAAAAACATTTTGTGATAATCTACTGCTCAGCAAACAAAAATGTTTTACAGTAAACGTTTAAATGTCGGGTTATATAATGGGTATAAAAACGTTTTAATAACATTCCAAAAACATTCTTGAAAACCTGATACAAAACATTCTAAACAGAATGTTATTTTGGCGTTGAAAAAATATTTTGCGAAAAATGTTTGCCCAAAATATTTTCAGTAACGTTTTAAAAACGTTTTCATGACCTTTATATAACCCGACATTTAAATGTTATTAAAATGTTTTGAAAAAACATTTTAAGAACATATCTGTGTTTGCTGGGTTCAAATATTTTAACATAATGTTATTTAAGTATTGACACAATATTTGACAAAATGTTTGCAAAAATAGTTTACAATAACATTTTTTGAAAACATTTAAAATATTGTTGTAGTGTGTTTTCATACAAAACGTTTTAAAACGTTATCATGACCTTTATATAACCCGACATTTTAATGTTATTAAAACGTTTTTGCCTAAACTAAGAGCCAAAATATAACTTATTTAAAACGTTTTTAAAACGTTTTTGTGTTTGCTGGGACATGACATACACATTGTGTATGTTATCTACTAAAGATAGCATGTGTGTGCTATCTACTGAAGATAACATGTGTGTGCTATCTACTGAAGATAGCATGTATTCTATCTACTGAACTAAGATTTCTACTGACGATAACATGTGGATAGCATATGTGTGCTATCTACTGAAGATAGCATGTGTATGCTATCTACTGAAGATAGCATGTGTATGCTATCTACTGAAGATATGACATGTATATGGCACACACATGTATGTGTTATCTTTTAAAGAAGCATATGGATGCTATCTACTGAAGATAGCATATGTATGCTATCTACTGAAGTTAACATGTTTATGCTATCTACTGAAGATTGCATGTGTATGCTATCTACTGAAGATAGCATCTGTATGCTATCTACTGGAGATAGCACGTGTATGCTATCTACTGAAGATGGCATGTTGATGCTGTCTATTGAAAATAGCATGTGTATACTATCTACTGAAGATAGCATCTGTATGCTATCTACTGAAGATAGCATGTGTGTGCTATCTACTGAAGATAGCATGTGTGTGCTATCTACTGAAGATAGCATGTGTGTGCTATCTACTGAAGATAGCATGTGTATGCTATCTACTGAAGATAGCATGTGAATGCTATGTACTGAAGATAGCGTGTGTATGCTCTACTGAAGATAGCATGTGTATGCTATCTACTGAAGATAGCATGACATAACATACACATTGTGTATGTTATCTACTAAAGAAGCATATTGATGCTATCTACTGAAGATAGCATGTGCGTGCTATCTACTAGAGCTGGCATGTGTGTGTTATCTAATGAAGATAGCATGTGTGTGCTATCTACTGAAGATATCGTGTGTATATCTACTAAAGATAGCATATATATGCTATCTACTGAAGATAACATGTGTATGCTATCTACTGAAGATAGCATGTGTATGCTATCTACTGAAGATAGCATCTGTATGCTATCTACTGAAGATAGCATGTGTATGTTATCTACTGAAGATAGCATATGTATGCTATCTACTGAAGATAGCATGTGTATGCCATCTACTGAAGATAGCATGTGTATGCTATCTACTGAAGATAGCATGTGTATGATATCTACTTATGATAGCATGTGTATGCTATCTACTGTAGATAGCATGTATATGTTATCTACTGAAGATAGCATGTGTATGCTATCTACTGAAGATAGCATCTGTATCTACTGAAGATAGCATGTGTATGCTATCTACTGAAGATAGCATGTGTATTGCTTTCTACTGACAATAACATGTGGACATTATCTACTGAAGATAGCATGTGTGTGCTATCTACTGAAGATATCATGTGTATGCTATCTACTGAAGATAGCGTGTGGATGATATCTACTGAAGATAGCATGTGTATGCTATCTACTGAAGATAGCATGTGTATTGCTTTCTACTGACAATAACATGTGGACATTATCTACTGAAGATAGCATGTGTGTGCTATCTACTGAAGATATCATGTGTATGCTATCTATTGAAGATAGCGTGTGGATGCTATCTACTGAAGATAGCATGTGTATGATATCTACTGAAGTTAGCATCTGTATGCTATCTACTGAAGATAGCATGTGTATGCTATCTATTGAAGATAGCATCTGTATGCTATCTACTGAGGATAGCATGTGTGTGCTATCCACTGAAGATATCATGTGTGTTCTATCTACTAAAAAAACCTTTGTATGCTATCTACTAAAAAGCCTTTGTATGCTATCTACTGACGATAGCGTGTGTATGCTCTACTGAAGATAGCATGTGTAATTCTATCTACTGAAGGTAGCATGTGTATGCTCTCTACAGAAGATAGCATGTGGATTCGATCTACTGAAGGTAGCATGTTTATGCTCTTTACTGAAGATATCTGCTGAAGGTAGCATGTGTATGTTATCTACTGAAGATGACATCTACTGGAGATAACATGTGTATACTCTTTACTGAAGATATCATGTGTATGCTATCTACTGAAGTCTGCTGACTATGCTCATAGCAAGCATGTATATTCTACACAAAATAGCAAATAGTACATGACATTTACTAAAGATACCGAGTGTGAGAACGTGTAGCACGTGTGTGCATATGCTAGAAAGTGTTTGATGCCTGCTGAAGATAGTAAGTAGGACCTAAGTGCTATCTACTGAAGTTAGCATATATGTGCTATCGAAGATAGCAGGTATGTGCTTTCTGTACTGTAGAATGTATTGTGTGCAAGTTTGTGGTTCTCGTAGAAGTTATCACTGATTGTGATATCTACTGACGATAGCAAGTATGTACTGTCTACTGAAGATGTCTAATGTGCTATCTACTGAAGATAGCATTATTGCGGTGCTATCTATTGATGATAGCACAAGTGTGATTTCTGTATAATTTAATATACCTGTAGCAGATATCGAGTAGGTACGGTACTACTAATAAAAACAAAATGTGCTATCTACTGACGATAGCAAGTGTACTATCTACTGCTTAAAGCAAATGTTCAACCTAATGACGATAGCAAAAGTGCTGTCTACTGACGATAGCAAGTGTACACCATCTACTGAAGATAGCAAGTATGTATAACAGCAGATTGTCAGTGTACGCTATCTACTGAAGATATCATGCGTATGCTATCTACTGAAGATAGTAAGTGCGTGCTGTATGCAGACGATCGTAATATATCTACTGATAATAGCGAAGTAGGCCATATGTGCTATCTACAGAAGATAGCAAGTATGTGCATGTGCTATATAATTAATTACTAAAGCTATCAAGTGCGCGTTAGGTCTATTGAAGAAGTGTGCAAGCATAGAATCAAGCATAATTATGATATAGCCAAGCAGCGTTTTCAATCTACTAGCAAGGGTTCTACTGAAAACAGTGTGTGCTACTAATGAATATATCAAGTGTACGCTGTCTACTGAAGATAGCTCAAATTAGTACGCTGCACCCAGTGCTCTGCACACAAAATGGACCTGGCACCATAATGTGGAAAACGGATCCAAGACTGTTTACAAAAAATAATCAGGTTTGCCGCCCTCTTTGTACCAATAAAAGTGAAAATAGTGCAATGTTGGTGTCGGTAGCGAAAAGCATAACTTACTATTTTCATTATGATGACTCGGTTATTTGTATATTTACAAAGCTCCCTATAAATTTAGCTTTGTTATGCTTAAAAAGAAGTGAATATTCCATTTTATTTTGAAATGAAAGTACATCTGTACACCATCGATTGAAGAAATAAAGTGCACGGTATAGCAGGTGCATACTGTTAAATACTGTAAAATGTGTTGTATCTAATATAGATAGTTTGGGCTCGCTCGCTAACAAGTGCTGTCTTCTGAATATTTGTTATCTTCAGAAGACAGCACCTATTACTTGCTGTTAACTTTAAGACAAAAAAAAGTATGCAGTGTTTAATGAAGATAGTTTGTGCCCCCCTCCCCCCACTATTGGATAACGCAAACACATGCTCTCTACTGAAGATGAACTATAAATATGAACGTGTGCAGTGCAGTGCAGTGGTGGCGCACGGGGGACATGGGCAAATGCCCCCACAGACAGAAGCTCTGCCCCCAATTCCCCCGAAAAATTGAAAAGAGAGGGTGAAAAGCCACTTTTAGCCAAAATTAGGTGAAAATGCCCCCCCCTCGCCGGAGGTTTTGCAGTGTCTAATGAAGATAGTTTGTACCCATTACTGCAGGAAGCACTGCTGTCTACTGAAAATAACAAGAGCATGCATGTCTACAAAAAGTGTGTCTCAAAGATAGTTTGTGCGCATAATTGGAGAAAGGAAACAAGAGCTGTCTACTGAAGATAGCAAAAGCATACATACTTAGAAGATAGTGTATACTGACGATAATAAAAGAATGATGTCTAATAGCAAGCGAGTTGTATCTACTAGCTGAATACCGGGTATAGCAATGTATGCTGACTACTGGGGATAGCTGGCATTTGCTGTCCATTGATATGTCTGCTTTCGTCTGAAGATAGCAAGTCAGTGCGGTTTACTGGAAATATTGATATATTCAGTAAACTTTAATGCTATCAATACTAAAAATATATCAAGTTCATCCTGTCTACTCCGAATATGGCAAGATATTTAACCCCATGAGAACTACCTGCCGATTGGCCAAAAAGAAATTTTCATTATCAATTGGCCCAATCAGCAACATTGTTAGAATAATTTCACCACGCAAAAAAATTGGGTGAATTATTTGCAAAGCTCCATTCTGATTGGTGATTAAAATGAAGATATCATGTAATTGACCAATCAGAGGCAATGTTAGATCGGCAGGTAGTGCTCAGGGGTTAATAAAGTAAATCAATATTAGGGACAACGAACAGCGAACGTGTGCTGTCTACTGAAGATAGCAATGATTTTATTGTATACCGTCAAGCTATTCATGAAGATAACGAGTTGAAGTGGGTGCTGTCTTCTAATTTGCGATAACAAGTGTGTGCTGTATTATGCCTAATTATAACTCACATGCACTGGGCTCCAAGCACTCTTCCAACTGAACCTTGTACCTAAAACCATAGGCCTTAACGAGCGAACGTGGATCTGGCAGGACTGGCACCACAATTTAGATTCAGAATATCGGCTTTTGCCCTAAAGCATTGATATATAAACAACATAATTCTGACAAATTAATTCCTCGTTCAACATTAATAATAATTGGCTTGGATTTGTACAAATTATGCCTATTTAACTCACCGCCGATTGTTGATTCAGAATACTTTTTTTTACTATATTCCACCTTCATCATGTTCATAGACTAAATTATAGTAATAGGCCTATACCATGTATACCACTATAAATAACCAGTTGCCTCCTTCCCATAGTGACGTTAACAAATGGATATTACACGAAAATTGTCGTGAATTCTTCGGATTGTATGCGTTTCTGACAACAACAACAAAAGGAAAACCTCATTTTTCTCTATCTTGGCAGTTTATTCTTGTACCAGATGAGGAATAAAGTTTGAAATTGATTGGAATGCAACTTTTTGTCATGAAAATATGTTCTTCATTTTGCTTTTTTTTACTAGCCGTTTTGGGGTAAACTTCTACTGTTGGTATAATATAATAATTGCAATTGCAATTTTGTCTCAAAAGGCTGACTTATCCACTGCTTTCCACAACCTAAACTACATCACTAGCACTATGACTGGTCACCTTCGAAGGTTCGCCACGATAAGATCCATGGCCAATGGGCTATTCCATTTAAAATCCACACTACCCCTGTGGAAGATTTAGCTAAAGTCTTCCACAGAGGGAGTATGAGTTTCAAATAGAGTAGACATTTGGGTAACTTCCATGTGAAATACTCACTCCATTTGTGGAAGATATAGGTAAAGTCATAATACAGTGGGAGTATGGGTTTCAAAATGAGTAACTCTGACCAATTACATTTGAAAAACATACCCCCCCCCCCCTGTGGAAGATATTTCCAAAATCTTCCACAGGGGTAGTGTGGATTTTAACTGGAATAGCCCAATCGGCAGGTCAATGACTTCTTGAAGTACACGAATCATATTCCTCATCATAATTCAGTTACAAAAAGGAAGAGTTAAAAATACACAATTATTACTTCCATCTATTGATTTGATTGGTTCTGAGTTTATAACACCAGAAACACGTAATGTGTCATTGAAGGCAAATTGGAGTGTCAAGGTCGGACATTGTGCCACAAATAACGATT
Organism: Amphiura filiformis; assembly: GCF_039555335.1. Lineage (NCBI taxonomy): Eukaryota > Metazoa > Echinodermata > Ophiuroidea > Amphilepidida > Amphiuridae > Amphiura > Amphiura filiformis. The sequence continues at coordinate 25,827,446 of NC_092638.1, forward strand.
TCTCTCTCCGGCGTTTTGTATTTTTGTCTGTTTCATTTTTGATTATTAATGTTATTTCGTCAGAACACTGGAAGAAATGCCATTAGTAAAGATGGTATAATGGATATTGTGTAAAATTGTGATTAGTAAGATTGGCTAAAAAATTGATGATGATCATGATGATGATGAATCTCCTGACGTTCACATCACCGTGCTAATGTTTGCACTGACTTAACACAAACACTTGTTAGGGGGGCCTGATGCAAAAAAATTCATCGCAAAATTTTTCGCCCCTGCCCCCCCCTTTTCAGACTTCAAAATTTCAGGCCCCTGTTTTTTGACATGAAAATTATGGGTCAACACCATAGAAAAGATATAAAATCAATTTTCCCAGGAAAATTTGTGGTCTTTTTTTTCAAGGCCACCCCCCTTAGGAGGGTCAACAATTTTTAAGGGGCCCCCTGTTTGCATCAGCCCCCCCCCCCCCAACATGCGTTTGTGAACGGTCCCTTATGATGTGAATTTCACACATGGACCACAATGGCCTCATACAAATGGCACAGTTCAAAACCTCTTAAACAATCATATTGTAAAAATGAGTTTTTGTACCCACATTTTCAAAGGTAATGCAATGAATGTACATTATTGTATTTGGGTTTTTAAACTGTGCCCTGATAGATGAGCATGTTGTGGATCCGAGTGTTTTGATGAAAATCAAGTAGCTTCAAGTATCGATAGGAGTTGAATTTATAAGAGTTCATTTTTATCATGCTTTGATTTAAATTATCAGTTTGACTGACATTATTAGCTTTTATTGATGAGATATAATAAGTAATAATTGACTGTACTGAACTTGAGAATCTAGTAGTAGCAACTAAACTGCAAAAACTGCAGAATATGATGACGCGTCCAAGAACACATCTGCATGTACGGTGTTCAAAATGTAATAGATTTATCTTCCGTTTCAATTGTTTTACTTATTTTGTTGCTTTACTTATTTGTTTTTAATCTTTATAATTATTTAATTCAAATTTAATCAATTGCTTTTAAGACTTGGGAAATATTTCAAAATGTGTGCATATACGCATGAAAATACGCCATTTTGAAAATTTAAAGAATCGCATCAGTTTCGGAGGAACGAAAACACACAAGAAGAAGCTTGATTAGCTACACGGGCCCTTATATGAAATGAAAATTTACATAAAGTAATGACAAATCACTAAGAAAATCAAATTAATTCAATTTGAAAACCTAAGAGCTAGCTTCTCAAAGCGATACCAATAAGCATCCAATTTTATCATTCAATTTTGGATCCAATATTTTTACACACTTGGATTCATCTAAACATAATAATGATTCAAATTTTATTCAATTTGAGTAAATTTAAATCAACATTGGTTAATTTTTATTTAAAGTGCAGGAAATATCACAGCCAACATTAAAGGAGGTTTAACAGTATAACACCTACCGACACTGACGTATCTAAGATAAAAGTATATAATTTGATACTACAACAAAATTTTAACTTTTGGCGTATGATTGAGCAGCCGGCCCAGCCTCTAGTTCATAAGCCCGTATATTTTAAAAATATGTAGAATGAAAAAAAGTATATTGTACAGACATTCACACAAGTCAATCATAGTTTATAAACATACTTATCAAATAAATCAATTAATTGGACCAACCCTCTTTGAGTTTGACTCTATTGAAATATAAAAACATAATCGCACTTCCAGAAAACAACTCTGGGTAGGTCTGTGAGTTTCTATGTATGAATGAAATCGTGTAAGTGTATAGGGGTTATATCTATTGTATATTCTCTATGATAATCATAATGTTTGAATCTCAAGTACAAACAACTGATACTTACTGTTGTCAGTCAAAGTTTACTATGTGGTCCTTGAGCATGATTGATATGTCTATCCCAGAACTATGCGAATTCTTAGAAAAATGTTTCTTATCGATACTTGATTATCATCAATCTTCTCATCATAAACTTCACAAATCGTAAGCATGGTGGTATAAAACAGGATAAACATAAAAAGAAATACATTTCTTTTGATAAGAAAGAAAGAAAGAAAGAAAGAAAGAAAGAAAGAAAGAAAGAAAGAAAGAAAGAAAGAAAGAAAGAAAGAAAGAAAGAAAGAAAGAAAGAAAGAAAGAAAGAAAGAAAGAAAGAAAGAAAGAAAGAAAGAAAGAAAGAAAGAAAGAAAGAAAGAAAAAGATAGATAGATGCTGGAAAGTCTTCCCTTCGTACATGTTTTATAATTTCTCTCAGGTACAAACATTCCAGTTTCCTAGAAATATATTATTAATATCTGAAACGAATATAACTCAGTTATTTTCGTCTCAGTTAATATATTAACAATTTATTGCTCGGTTGATCAAGTTGACTTTATCTTGATCAAGTTTAAGTAAGAAACAACAGTGAGTGTGAAATGTCAAATGTGATGAGATACATTCAAAACTGCTTTTACTCACGATCATTTTTACCTACAAATATATAATTATGACATTTGTCATCATATAGCCATGTATTATACAGGCTGTCCCAAAAAAAGAGCCCTCTTTTTTTCCTATTTTTGAAAACTTAATCAAATATATTTTGGTGTGTAAAGAAACCTTAAGTCGTTAGCTTTAATAAACCAAAACAATTATATCAATCGGTTCACAACTTTTCAAGATATGCTCTTTTAAAGAAATGTACCCGTTTTTCACTCTGTCCACGGAGAAGGTTTGGCTACTTCAAAGATTGAAAAGGAGTACACATACCATGCATGAATATCAAACATTCCTCAATGATAACTTTATAAAATAACTTTATTTATGGAATGGGCTTTGCCGGTGGGTTTATGGGCAATGGATTTTGTTAATAGTGTCATTTTATGGGTAAAATGGATGCCGAATGGGACTTCTTTTGCTTTACTTGCAATTACTCATTTTTTTTGGTTATTTATGCCTTTTTGTTTTATTATGTTTCTTACTTTCTTACTTTGTTGTTTCTTGATTTCTTTTTTTATTTACAACATAAGTCATTTCTCTTTTTATGATAAAAGGTAGCCATAAAAGGCTGTTTGGTTTGTCTTTGGTTCTTCTGAACTGAGTTTACTGTGCTGCTCTGCCCTCTACATGGTTGCCTCCTTGGCGAAAACAGGTTTCAGCCCTGGTACTCATTGCATCAATTGGGTTGCGTACATGTACCATCCTTGTGCGCCGGATACTTACGAATGCATTCAGTAATACGTTTGCGAAGATCTAAGATTTTGTCACAAAGGAAAAAAAGTGGTGTGAGGTATGGTGATCGTGCAGGCCATTCCACAGCATGAGCCATCCCAACCACTCTGTTTGCTATCCGTGGACAGAGTGAAAAACGGGTACTTTTATTCAAAAGAGCATATCTTCAAAAGTTGTGAGCCGATTGAAATAATTGTTATGGTTTATTAAAGCTAAGGAGTAAAGGTTTCTTTACATACCAAAATATATTTAATCAACTTTTCAGAAATAGGAAAAAAAGAGGGCGCAATGAGGGGCCTCTTTTTTGGGACACCCTGTAGCATCCATGATTATAGCATGGCAATATGGCTATACTACATATATCCGATTTTATTTGCGATGATGTAAAACGAAAATCTATCTTTCAGATGAATAAATATAGTATCGAGGGATTTAAAGCCAGAACTGTCAATGTCAATTTTTAGCCAGAATGAAGTCCACGGGTATGTTTATGGATACTCTTTCTTTGGTAGGAGTGACTAAAGTCCAATAGTGAAGAAAAATTAGGTTATTCCTTGATGTAATTTTACACGAAATTAGGGTTAGGGTTAGTTTAGGGTTAGAATTAGGGTTAGGATTAGGGTTATGATCAGGATTAGGGTTAGGATTAATAAGGGTTAGAGTTAGGATTAGATTACACGAAATAATTACATGAAGGATCGACCAAAAATTGGCGCCATATAGCAATGTCCATAGTGTTTAATGTTACACATACAAATCTAAACTTTCAAAGTCGGTTTTCTTAGAATGACATTTTTGGAAATAGACAGTTCTGGCTATATTTACAGCATTAAGATTTTATTTATGTCAAAGATATGTCCACTGTAATTATTTGTACATTGTTACTTCAGACGGTTTAACAAAAATCTTCCAAAAATTGAATATTCGATATTAGAAAAATGGGGGAAAATGATGGACTTATAGATATCAGCAGGGGTTCATTCATTAATAATATTTTGTTAAAGTGGACACTCTCCAATCACCCTTCTGCCTGATTAGACCCTGTGTTATAGGTGGCCAGAATGGACAAAGTATTACGAGTCCACACTGAGAAAAGGCAAGTCGAGACTGATCTAACGGGAGAAAGAATTCAGTTCCTCTTTCGATTCATTTAGATTCTATATTAAATCATTGCATAAGTGTAAAAAGATTTTTTTTAAATTGTAAAAAAAGAATAACGTAAAAGTCGATTGTTGTTTATATAGAATAACTTTTGTAGATCTTTCAATTCAACAATACAACAGTTTCGTTTGCATTTTGTAGGTGTCAACGAGCTCAATATTAATTTTAATATCGCTAACAGTTATTGTTATTTTCCGAGGTGTTAGCCCCCTTTTATATTAAAAAAATATCTGTGAAAAAAAAATACTTCTTTTGGTTTTTAATTTTGATGATCAATTTAACTCACCATGTGTGTAAGTGATGAGATTAAAGTCAATTGGTGAGTATAAACCTTTTTTTTTTATCTTTCGACAGCCATAGTGTTACTGTCTATAATTACAAAATATAAATGATGGCTGATTTTATGATATAAAATTTTTTAACACCAGAAAAGACAGAACAAAACGAACACAGACAACAATGAAACAGACACAAAGACCAGTTTCCCGTGTTATTTTCATTAGGTGTGCACAGAATGTGGAAAAAAAAGGTTTAAAGGCGAGGAAATGCAAATAAAAATAGAATGGCAGGCAAATTGATCTCAATCCTCATTTAGGTCAAACAAAAATTTCTTAAAATGTTTGCCCAATTTATGTTTACCTTCTGCGATCCTATATTCAGTATTTAATAAGTTTCATTCTCACAAAGTTCATAAAAGCTTGGAAACTGGGAGAGGTCTTTTGAAATTTACATCTATGAATATAAAACTTCAAACATAATACAAGAAAGTTTATTACAATTTGTGAGTATAAACTTGACCAGAAATATGTGATCATCCTAATAATACATAAAGGCTGAGGAAAAATAATACACCAAGCCAGGACCAGTAATAGCCCTGGCCATATATTTTTTATGAGTATAACCCGCGAATAAAAGGCAAGGAAATGCAGAGATGAGAAGAATAATGATTTAAAAAAAAGGTTCGGAACTCCATTTGGCATGTTTGGAGGACACTACACTGACATCAACAGCGCTGTAATGCGCTTCTCTGTTAAATATCTGTCTTTTGCCTATAATTAATTTTAGGGTTATAATTGTGATTATTTTTATCTGGTTTGTTGATGCCTATTGCATTACTTATTTAGTCTTTCTTTTACATGAAAACGTTAATAAAACTGGTATCCGGCACACGCCACCAAGCACATACCACGCGCCACCAATTCAATCAGGCATCATCGAATTTGTCAGCACTTCACAACTGGCAGTTTTTACACAGCTCTGAGCACAGACAGACGCGTCAAAATTAACCACTGCTCTGATGCGGCTCAGTCTACCAAACAAACCTTTGCGGGCAAATTTGTCAATAGTTTCAGCCATGGTAATGGTTTTCAAAGGTGGAGTGGTTTCGTGTTCATCCATAGCCGCGAGTGAAGATTAAACTCGAATTTCTATGTTACTGATTTGGAACAAAAAGGGGTGATAATCTCAACTTTCTCAAGCAAAATGGTTTGAGCTGAGAAACGAAAGCCTGGTCACGATTTGCTTTTGAATGTATTTGAAATAGGTCTATAAACTTTTTGCTGTCATCAATGTGGTGTTTGCTGCAATCGATTCTCAAATCTCGTTTCTATAAAAGCTTTTGATTCTAAAGACGGAGTTTTGTGATTTTTGCTCTTCAAATATCTGATCATCGCTTGTCTATGGAAATACCTGCGTTTACCATGTTTACTTGGCTGCTATCTACTGCTGACAACGACGATCCACAGGACAGTGGTAAAGTACAGTGACACTGTGACAGTTACTTTCGGGCTCAGTGAATGAGAATAGTGACAGTTTTTGTTTCCCAAAAAAAAGTTTAATAAGCTGGATATATATCAATACAACTCGACATGGGAAATAAATACAAATAGTTTTACATAATACCTGTTCAACTGTGCGAACCCAACTGCCAGATTTGTACATTGGATGTTTATCACTAATCAGTGACAAGACGTGTTTTTGGTATTTACAAAATGCTGAAGTTTTCATACCATTTAAGCTCTTCTGAGAGCGACCTGAGGCCAGGAGAGATGTCAGATACCTCGTCTTACAACAGCTCCCTAAAAGGTTAGTAAATATATTAGTAAATATATTAGTAAATAGTAAAACAAAGAAATGTAACATGTTTAGTACAACCCACTTAAAAATCGGGATTTGTAAAAGTATAGTGTTTACTCTATAGCTATTAACAAGACTAATATTTGAATGTGGTGGCCACTGGGTTGTCACAATAAACACCACTTTACTTTCATTTTCAAACAACCTTAAATACAAGTTTACATTATGTAGACATTCATGTATATTTTCTCTTGAGAAAGGCTTAAGTTGTTTATGGAATTTTGTTCTTCCTTGCATTCTTCTCATGATCGGAGTCGCATATACCGATACCATAGCTCAAAGTGTACAAACAGGAGAGACGGTGACTATTGGCTCATTTTTGTGTTCCTGTTTTTAATATATCCTTGGGAGTTTCTTACAAAACGTGATACATGTCCCCCTTTACCCAGGAACACACAACATTTTACAGAAAAGGTTTAATAGCTTTTAATGTCGGGTTAGCCTATCAAGATTATAAAACCTTTTGATAACATTCATAAAACATTTTTGAAAACGTGATGCAAAACATTCTATTAATAGAATGTTATTTAACTGTTGACAAAATATTTGGCAAAATTGTTTGCCCAAAACATTTTACAATAACGTTTTAAATACGTATTCATGATCTTTTATAACAACCCGACATATAAATGTTATTAAACTGTTTTGAATAAGCATTTTAAGAACATAGTAACATGTCATAAATTTGTCAAACCACATTGGATAAAAATTAATAGTTTAATATTTTACATATTCGTGTTTAAATGAATTTACACAAGAATAAAAGCAAGCAACGTAAGGATATAGTATAAGAGAAAAATCGTTCTATTTCAATACAAAACTTTAGGTCTTATAGATTTGAGATGAATTTGGATTAAAAGAAATATCAAGTTTAAAATCACTCGCAATCATTGCCTGAAAAACCACTGATGAAATGAGATAATAAACAAATCAAGAATAGAAGGATGGTACAATCAACAGCCTCATCCATCCCCCATTTTCTCCATCAACATTGCACAAATTTGGTTCTCATCAAAAGAAATACCAGCATGAAACTTCATGGATGGGGAATGGGTGAAAAAGACATTCAACCTTAACCGTGGTCATGGCGGTGGCATATGCAAGATTCAAGATTCAGGCATGATGCGGTGAAATAGGACCCTCCTATATTGGTATGCGTTGATGTAATATTAGATTTTAAACAAAAACTGTGATTAAGTAAATGAAAAACCGACAAAAAATGTTAATTAACAACACTATTACAGGTACCCAAAATGGACTGCCGTTTACAGTTATATACTCCGCACATTTATAACTAATACTTAGTTCTATATAAATATTTACCTAGTTCAAATCTCAATATTCACAAAATGTTCACGACAATGTTACACAAAAGAAACTTCTTACTCTTTTTATACATGATATAAAACACACTCTATAGACACGTTAAATCATTTAACATACACTTTGAAATCGCACATTACATTCTTATAGGCTGAGTATTTCTTTGTGCTCGCAACTCTCCTAACCTTTATACAATAAAACATTATGTTTTATTTACACTCGTATATTATGTTTGAAAGACTTCAATAATGGGTAAGGGTCATCGAACCATTTGCCTGGGGAATAGAGGCATACGACACAAAATAGCCTCATTTTCCAACGGCAAAATTCAATCAACCCCGTTAAATCATTCCTCAAAATTTTGACCTAAAGTTGTCGAGTATGAGTTTTTGTACCCAAGACAACCAAATGTCATTATATAATGTTGAAGCACACTGGATTTAAAGAACTTTGTCCCACGGATGATGTGGTTTTTTTCATCCTGTCGTAATAAATCCAACCATGATAATTAGGTGCATGAAGTGGTAAAACTTTGTTCCTCGAGTATGTTGGCCTCTTTAAAAATCTCTTCCATTTTCGAGGTTTTTGCGGCGATGTAATTTGCGCTTCCCTGTCGTGTAAAAAGTGATTTAAGTGCATTGTTAACGATAATTTTGTACAATGTATCAATGTAGCTTTAGGCCACGAAGATTATGCCCATGTTTTTTCTACGAATTAAACCTCAAGCATTTTAGCAATTATTTAAAGAGTCAGTATCAAATTGCAAAAAAGGTAAAACACGGTCACCCGGTTTAGTTCCACCTCCTAAATACATGACAAAATTCACACGCACGGTTTGGTTTTAGAAAATCACTCAGGTCTGAAGGTTGAACAGATTTTTATCCCCCATTTTCTACACGCAGTTCAATGACTCGTACAAAACATTACATAGAAAATAAACATTTGAATTGATTTTGCTGTTTAGTTACTTATTATAGCATTATGCATGACCCTTGGGCACGACTTTCAAGTTGATGGCCATTTTTGGTTCTCAGACAATTTAGGTTCTTTTCAACATTCAATTTATAGCTTCGCGTGTGATGTGAATATACCACAATTCATTCATTCTTACTAGTCTTTTACCACCATTACTAATTTGTAAATAATAGAATTTTGTACCATAATTGTATTTGCTAAATATTTAATGACGTTCCAATTTGTAACAATACATAAGGAATCAATTGTTTTATTGGAAATGGTTCGGTGGTATGAGAATAGACGCTTATGAAATATAAATGAACGTAATGAGTCAGGGGTTAAAGGGAGTTCTATATATGGCAATTTGTCGAAAGAATTCGACAAATGCTCTTCTTTTCAGGCTGACATTCACAATTATAGTAAAATCAATAATTTGTGTAAAACTAAATAAGTATAATTGCGAGCTCAATTAGTGTACACTTGGTATGATGTAAAATTCTATTATTTGACCTTTATTCGGTGATGTGGGCATTGGATACACATAATGACATGTACTTTAGACTTTGAATATGTTGTAAAAACTTTTGTTTTAATTAAACTTACATTTTTAAGATGAGGAATAAGAAATAATTATCATCATTTCATGTAACACAATAATTATTGCGATCATGAGAAAATCATCTTTAGCGCAAAAGTGAGAGATGTGGAATATAAGCATCATATCCCCATTTTTGACAATTCTCCAAGTCCAAAATAAAAGGGTAACCTTCGGATTTCCTTCACATTGGCAATCCGCAACTGCATGTTTCCTGCAGATCTGTATCTTAAAATTGCTGCGCGCGTACATGTACATCACATCTTATCATCAATGATAATAGTGTTGTTTTTCCGGATGCTGGATGCACTATGATGAATGTGACGGTATGCACGGGGATCAAAGCTTGCAGTTACTTTGTATAGTTAATTGTCATGCCGTGGCTCTTTGACAGTCTTCGTGCTCTCCTTCATGCCCAATGCATTAAATGATAATAATCATAACCAATTATATCACAATAATTCCATCTTGCCTTTGGGTCAAATACCGTCAGCTACCATCGTTATAGTCTTTAAGTTATTTCCGAATTAATTTATCATAATTTAGATAATCGATAAGGACCAATAACAAAGCAGTCATATTTTATAAACTAAAAATAGCTAACAAAAGACGTCATCGAATGGTCCGTGTATACTATTGAATTAAACTTAGGTTGAATCTTTTTGTAACACATTTGTAAATTTGATCACTATGTTTGGAGCAAATATTTATTCTATATCCGAGTAAAAGTAAAGGACTACTTGACCTCGTTCAATTAACAAAGCATGAAAGGAGCATATACTTTATAATAATGGTGTCCGTATTGTTCCAATTGTTTCAAACAAAACTCCTTGACCAGTGAGACTGACCACATGGGCGTGTATGGATAAATCGAGGAACAAATCTGAGCCGAACCAAAACTCGGACTAGGCGGGACCAAAAATCCGTTTAAAGAGTATAGCTGAATAGCTCGTAAATTAACCAATCTTTATCAAGATGATATTGATGTTTCATTTGCTGATCAGCTGATAAAACAAACTTTCATTCCTAAACAACACCAAAAAGTTTCGAAAAGTGTCACAATTTCAAAAGTTGAAAATTACTCAAGCAAGAGGCCAGTGGCCAATGAAATGACCGGTGCCTTTTTGGACATCGCTTTGTATTTGCATGTCGGTCTTAAGGTCTTTGATCTTTTAGATATATTTGTGTTTTTGATGTAGGCCATTTAGGTCTTCAATCATTGTGTTAGGTACCAGATCGAGCAGCTGCAACTTTGTCTTTGAATCAATGCAGATACAATATTTTTGTCGGGCCGTCGGCATTCTTATAACCTGTTGAACTCAAATATATACGTGTTACAACTTGTGTTTGCCAAGATTAATACCAAAGTAATTTATTAATAAAAGGTCTTCAGCTTCCAAGTTCAGCTATTTTTAATTCGTCCATTGAACCTGTGCTAAAATCGGGATATTTTAACAAGAATACAGGCTGTACAGGTGGTATCAAAATTATTAATTTGCTAAGCATACCTATATACAATGTACAGTGATTAATATGGACATGAGTGCCACAGCTCAGCACATTAAAGGAGTATTTCGTGATCCTAGCATCCACTTTTTATGACATTTTCAGTAGATATCCACGAAAAAAGCTTATTTCCAAAATTTCAGTTGATTCCGATTTTGCGTTTGCGAGTTATGCATTATTTATTACACTGCTCCATAGACAAATGTGTTGTAATTTCGTTATGGTATACCAGAACGAAATTCAAATTTCACGATATCTTTGCGAAACAAATTATTCTGCAGGAAATATTTTGTACATATACATTATGTAGCCAAAGGTTTCCAGTGATATAAAAATCTGAACTTTTTTGGAGAAAAGTGGGGGATGATGCTGTGGATCACGAAATGCCCTTTTAAAATATACCATATTAAGTCCACCTGAAATATTCTCAAAAGGCATGCACTGATCCAATGTTGTAATTTGGATGCATTAAACATAAAAAATGATGGGTATACCAATCAATTTGACACAACCTGTTTATAAATGAAACTGTTCTAATCGTGGCTTGTCAAAATAACACAATATCATAACAGTCAATAGCTCGCGTCGCTTCCCCCTCCCTCAATTCCCATACATTTCCCTCATATTTGTTTCAGCTATTGCAGATGTTATTGCTAAATTCCTATGGGAACCAGGGATAGGAACTGATCTACTTGAATTAATTAAGAGCTTATTTACTTCGAAACAATACAACGAACGTGGCACATTGAAAACGGCGAAGTGACGAACCCCTCACGTTTTGGTTGGAAACAAAAGAGAGGTCTTTATAACAGCGCGTGAAATCCTATGTTGGCATATCAAAGACAAATTCTTCCGGCTCAGTAAATGAGATTTTTCAGACGTATAAAATGCCGTGGCAACATCAACGCTTGTTTAATGAGTCTACACAAAGAACTTGTTTACAGTAGTCATTCAGATTTTTTACTTAACAAATTTCTTTTTCCCTCGGATATTATAAAGGTTTGGTGATAATGTGTGTAGCAACACTTTTGGTCGAATTCATTTCCATAATAAATATTCAAATTATCGTGAGAAATTGTCACGGAGTGCTTGACCATCTTGACGTTGGTTTTTATTCTTAATGAACATTCTATAATTTAGTAAATTTACATTAATTATCATATTATAATTTTAATTATTTTTTAACATGCGAAACAAGATGCATGTTTTATAATAAGCTTGTAGACTATTGCTTTTTCAAAACCTATTAAAATAGGCCTGTTGTTTCCCGATGGTAAATGATGCTAAGATGACCGTAATTTTATCACAGATGTAATGCGCAAACCGCCTTTGAGTTTGAAACATGAAACGCTATAATTATTTCAAGCAAAAATGATTTCCATAATTATTTATAGTACTCTACTGTATGAATAATAATAATTATCGACGCATGCATGGTTATAATTTCAGTTTCTTCAAAAATGATTGTTAAATCCCTCGGCAACTGGGAAAAGCCTCAAAGGCGACTTAAATCTACCTCCACTTAAATTTAAGAGCTAATTCGAGGTACTTTGGAAACGGAAATAATTTGACTCTTGTACACCAGTACACGTAAATTAGACAGGTGCAACAAAGTTTGGTAACTTTCGTTAGTCCTATACACTGTATATAAGTAGAAAATTTGATTTATCGATCTGGTAATTATCCCTTATTTTAAAGTTCGATTCTAATCGATACATATCCAATCGGGTCACGCGACTATATACATCAAAGACGGTTAACCGGGTTCTCTATAATCATGTCTACGCCCTAATTGCAGATTTCCTTGTTGGGCTAATAACCTAAATTACTTCAAAGAGTCGTTAGGTTACAAATCCTATAGATTTTTTCATATTGACTTGTAAAAATTACATTCTCGATATTGAAGCACCTAAACGACATTATATGCTAAGACTATAATTACGTCAGGCGGTGTTCTTTGATGTTGAATCTTAGAATAATTAAGTGTCATTAGGGGCTATTAGGCTTACGCAATTAAGATAATACTGAGACGCGTGCGACGGATGTACGCTATGGTGACAATGGAGTTCAAATTAAAGCGAGATCTAATTTGAATCGAAACAAAAGTGATTCTTTGCTGGACTAATTTGTAATTCTAGCCTTGATCTTGCCTACCTTGCTCGCCAACAGGTTTAACACACCTGCTGTGGTTGTTTACCCTCTGTATTGTGTTATGTCCAGCTATATCAACAATTATATACGTCATAAAAGGACTGTTTAGTTTAATTAGTAAAATGATAGGCTTCTGTCATGTCTGTGTACCGAGATGATGAGCCTTGATCATCAGATCATGCTGAGAATCGTTTAAAGACATTTCTAGTATTTCGTCTTCTTTTTATTTTATTTTATTTCATTCTATACTATTCTAAGATAATCTTATCTCGTTTGATTTAATTTAATTTAATTTAATTTAATTTAATTTAATTTAATTTAATTTAATTTAATTTAATTTAATTTTATTTTATTTTATTTTATTTAATTTTATTTTATCTTATTTATTTGATTTGATTTGATTTGATTTGATTTGATTTGATTTGATTTCATTCTGTTTCATTTCATTTCATTTCATTTCATTTCATTTCATTTCATTTCATTTCATTTTTTTATATATTTTATTTTATTTTATTTTATTTTATTTTATTTTATTTTATTTTATTTTATTTTATTTTATTTTATTTTATTCTGTTTCATTTCATTTTAATACTTTAGCAAAACATCAAATCGGTTTTCTTATTCCTATAGCTTTTCCCACAATTACCACCTTTATGGAAAGCAGACATTATTCCTCATGCAATTATCTGCAATAATGATGAAGATGAACATACCAAAGCACTAGTATAGTATAATGTATTGTTTTCATCATTCTTACAATAGTTTTATCAAGAATTTCAAGAACAAAGCCATTTTTCATGGTTGAAAAAATACCATTTTGCCGAAAAATAGGCCTACTTTCTCTTCAAAGTTCATTGAGCTATAATAAACATAGATGAAGAGAAGAATGTATGCCACCATAAGCCACCATCTTGCCCGAGACATTTGCACCTATTTATGCCTTCAGGGGTAGCCGACTCAACGAAAAAGTGCAACCCCCTTTGGGCAAAAATAACTAAACAAAATAAAAGTGCATCCCAAGGATTGAATTCAAAACTATACACCAAAGCTACTCAATGTGTTAATATCATTCCTGCATTCAACAGCTTACTTCAAAACGCGTGCGTTGAAACAAGAATAACAAAAACGATTATTTCTACCCTCTTTTCATCCTCAGGCTCGAATTAATCCCATTTATTATACCAACATCACCCGATTCTATAATCGGGTGAATACAAACGACTAATCGGACACAAGATTGCTTAACTTTTTAAAATGGTATACTATTTCGCTTTGAAAAAACGCTTAAAGCTACCATATGGGGAATTTGTATTATCATGTATTATCTTAAGGCGTGGTGGTAAGGAAGTTTTTTCTTGTACTTAAATTTCGCGGTATGATCGTACAGCTGTCTGATGAACTAATCTGCCAGAGGGGGACGTACTTTTTTTTGTTCTGTAACATTTTGTCCCCTCTTAGCTTCCTAATTTTGTTCTACTTGACGCCATTTTATCGAAGCAGATATCAATCATGGAATTTGTGTTTCTTAAATGTCTTTATTGAGTTTGATATGATAAGTTATATAGTTTGATCATTTCCCGAAGCAAAGTGACTAGTTTATGTGTTGATCTTACATGATAATTTCAATCAATATTTTGACGAAACATTTGCGCGAAGTGGTTTTAAGTTTGTTGAATTTACTCACTCTGCCTTTGATGAAGATCCTGTTAGGATCGAAAGCTCAAACTCATTAAACAAATTTAATTTATAGATACATACGCCTTGTCTAGTGTGTGTGGGGGGGGGGGGGTGTATGTGTGTGGGGGGGGTGTATGTGTGTGGGAGGGGTGTTGAATCCATAAGAAATGAGTATGCAAAGCTATATTTTGAATAGAATAATTCTGCTCCAACAACCTCCCAAATTGCCTAACAATAGTAACCGAAATGTTAACCTTAACTTTATTCCTTTTAACATTGAAAGCTTTAAATTCTCTTACATCCCATGCAGTACGATTTTACACCTCTCCCACTGCAATAAATATGCTTTTGTGATGTGCCCTGAGTAATTTAATTTAATTTAATTATTTAACTTTGTTTACAAGCTGAAAGTATGTCATGAGATGGGAAAACCCCTTGTACGTGCAAGATAATGATGTGGAAAGTCGTTTTGGAATTCCCCAAATTATTGTAAACAAAGTCAGAGCTATGTTTGGAACTTGGAAAGCCCCAGTTCATTATTGCACCATCAGGAAAACCCCCCAGGAAGTGATGTAATGTGAAAGGTGAATGTGTATAATTAATCTTGGGAAATCCCAAGATTGCAGCAATGTTGTGAAAATGTGATTGAAGTAATGGTTTATTAATAGATGATGGGTTTTTTGCATGAGTACTGATATAAAAAGCTGAAGGCTTTTGTTGGGACTTTACAGAATGCCATGGGAGATTGAAAACTCCACATGTGTGTGATGGTCTTCGTGCTTAAAAAAAAGAAGTACATTTTAACCAGTTTATATAGCCAATAATTGAGCTAATTTTAATACAGCAACGAAGAAGACAGCGAGCACACAAAAGTGCTCTTCCTCATCAAAGGATTAAAAGTTCTTCTGTCAAATTGCTGGAGTTTGCTGGGTTTGTGAAGGCCACGCATCTGTCAAAAAACAGCGGAGCTGTGTTAAAGAAACCTGTTCCCTGGAGAAAGAGAGAATGGTGAAAGAAACACCATTTTTGGAGAAAGCAGCGCAAGGAGATACATTCGTGGAGAAAGCAGTGCACGGAGATATATTTGTGGAGATAGCAGCGCAAAGGAGATTGGAGGAAGCATCATCATTTTCGTATGAGGATTTTATGTGCAAGGATTTATAAATGCAAGTGTACTATGGACTTCGTTGATTTTCGCAGGACAAGTGAATAAGGATATATTACATCAGTCGTCCAGAACATTGCAAGAACTCTAGGATCACCAACAAGAAGACAGCTGGTTGAGTACTGATATAGTAAAACTGTCATTGTGTGATTTTATTGTATATGCGATATTGTTATTATATGTACCAATCATACTCTGTTTTCAATTAAAGACTTAGATTTTGTTAGCTTAAACAAACAGTGTATTTGTGTTGTGCATTCGTGTGAGTTCGGGAAAAAGGTGATTTTGGCCTTGAGTCAAGTACGACTCGTAACACTTTGCATTCCTTTTCTTTGATTACTATATAATTGTTTTTAAAAAGAAAATGTTATAACAGTTACATTTCAGCACATCACATCAAAGCTCCCATTGGGCGCCCATTCCTTTTTAAAGGAATTTTTATTTTGTGTGTGTGTGGATAAACAGTTTCCATGTTTTAACTAAACATTGTAAAATAGCAGAATTCATCAGCTCTGAACCAATAATATATAAAAGTTTTATTTGCTATATATTTTTTGTGTTGCACTGACTTAAAGGCCCATTCAGTGATTTGCTCCGGATGATCGTAAAAATCATCAAAATTCAGATTTTGGTACCTTTGTCATTGTCATCTATGTGTTAACATATAGCCTGCGAGTGGTTCAACCGAAAGCTGTGTATTTAAAACAAAGTAAGACATTTTACACGAATCTGTAATTTAGATACCATTGAAAGTATCTAAATTAGCTACATGTATTTGAATGGGGCTTCAACTTCGTCAGTACTGCTGTTTTCTTCGTTTTTTGACAAATTTGTCGTTTCAGAAATACCAGATGACAATTTAAACATGACTTATCCTTCACTTTTAAGCAATTTATAAACAATTTTGATTTTTTAACACTTGCACTGGGATCACTGAATGGATCTTTAAACTATAACATTCCATTTTAGTTTTTTGTG
Source organism: Amphiura filiformis (assembly GCF_039555335.1). Taxonomy (NCBI): domain Eukaryota; kingdom Metazoa; phylum Echinodermata; class Ophiuroidea; order Amphilepidida; family Amphiuridae; genus Amphiura; species Amphiura filiformis. The sequence continues at coordinate 25,844,308 of NC_092638.1, forward strand.
AGCAAATACAATAAGAAAATTGATTAAGTAAATAACACTTTCAGTTGAAATTTGTCGTTTTGATTTGTGCGTAGATTTGTGCTGATATGAATTTATATCATTTAGTAGTTTTCCAACAAAATAATCGGCACATGTATAAAGAAAGCCTTTCCATGGCTTTGAGTCCTAAGTAAATCTGTATATTTTGTTACTGAATTACTAGTATATTCCCAGGCCTAAACTGTATAAACTGGTTTAGGAAAGTCTAGATGATAAATGATCGAGAAATATTTCTTTAAGTTAATTCACCTTCAACTCTATATCTTTATTGTTTCTTTAGGAATATCAAACCTGAAATATCTGCTTGGAGACTGAAAAACGGCATATAGCTATGTCTTCCATGAGATTATTGTAATATCACAAAGAAATAAATTGTATATAATACCTTTGTCGTATTTGTGTACCGAATCCGATTAATCCATATGAAAATACAGGGCCTTGGGTTTAGGTGTCAAAATAATTATGGTTTTGGTCGGTAAATGTTGTTTAAAAGTAACAAAAAAGTAACAAATTTCAAGTATACGTGGGTCTGATAAAATCTCTCTGAATGTTTTTGGCCTTTATAAATTCCGTTAATAATGTAAAAGACGTTTAAACGATGTAGGCGTGGGTGTTTTTGTCCGTATTTGGTCATTTAGGTGATATCTTAGCCATATATTTACTGAATATTAATGATAAAATTAAGCTTACAATGAAATTAAGCTTACAGTGAAAGTTGAGCTCAATGACTATGTGTTTGATGCCAATAATGCATTACAATAGCTTACAATCGAAAATCAACACGTCATTCACCAAATCGCCGTTACTTTTCAAGTAGATGGACAATAATTATTACAAAAAAAAGCTTCTAGAAATCTTGTCTTGAAAAGAGCAGTATTTCCTGAATCTGAGGTTGTTCTATAAACTTCAAAAGATATCCATTCTTTAACAACGCCGTACAGGTGTTAAAAGCCGGCTAACATAAGAAAAGCAGACTTTAATATTATAAAGGCCAGAAAAGTTATAAGAAACTGTATTTCTTTAAAGTAACTTTTAACTTTGCCAGACTAATAATCCGCTTAGGAAACATCTAGTTCGTATAACACCTATTTTCTCTGGATAATTGAACATTTTCGTGTAACCTAATCGTTCAATGACCGGTCGCCGTGTTTTTAGGCAAAATAACCAGATTTATGTTGAAAGAAAGCGATGGAAATTTGACAGAGTGATGTGGTCAACGACCTAAAGCAGTTGTGGCATGGCGCGCACCAAACCAAGATTGATTTCATGATCTGAAAATAATTATGGTCAAAAGACAATGCAAATGTTTGTTTGTTTATTTATTTGTTTGTCATTTATGATTTCCTGGAACTGAGTTGGTTCAGTCAGTGTAGCGATTTTTACCTAAATAGTCGTGACCTTGACATACCGTACACACTTAAAACTACGGGGTCAAAAAATGACCCAAACGGGGTCATTTTTGACCCCAGCATAGTTATCAACTAAACACCATACCACTAACGGGGTCATTTTGACCCCATTGGTCGGGGTCATTGCAATGACTACGTATTTGGGTCAAATAGTAACCCCATTGGGGTCAAAATATTACCACATTTCGGGGTCAAATGAAATGACCCCTTCAAAAGGGTTGCCTTATTGGGTTACTTAATGACCTCATTTCGGGGTCAAATGAAATGACCCATTTGAAAGGGTTGTTTTATAGGGTTACTCAATAACCACATTTAGGGGTTGTTTGGATTTTTTAGTAGGCCTATGGTCATGCTGGTCCCACCAGGACATAAGTGTGTTTCTGCACAGAGAAAGCATTACATAAACAGCAAACTGCAAAATGCATCTGTGTATCACACTCACACACAGTCAGTCATGCATCGCCTATGACAGTTCACGTATTATAAGCTTACATGATATAAGCTTAACAACTGAAGCCAAGACACCAGCCACGACAGCATGAAATTGGAATGAATCTGCGTGCATAGACAAGGGTCTATGCATCCTTGCAGTCTCACTTTTCAACTAAACTTTTCATATTCCATCATGCAGACAAGCACACGACAATCCGCTGAGCTGCACAATCAGAACAAATATGGCGCTGATGTGACCACGTGAGCCGATGCACACCGTGTGTGCAAATAGTTCCGAAATGCAAGTCATTATAAAGTTGACAAATTGGGTAACTTCGGTCAAAAAATGAGTTTTATTTATTAATCAACAAACATTAATTGCAGCTCATGTTTAAACTCATTTATGAATTGAGATTTTCAAAGCGGAAGATTGAAACTGATATCAATGCGCGACGGTATCGGCAAAATGACCACTAAGTTTTTGACCACGTTCGTCGTGGCTAAAATGACCTCGTGAATGTGGTCAAATTAAAACAGTACAACCCCCTTGAAGGGTCAAAACAACCCCAAACGTGGTCAATTCAAAATGACCACGGAAAATATAACCCCGTAGTTTTTAGTGTGTAATGGGGTAACTTTGGGCACTTTTCAGAGTTTTTAAACCACTTTTTCCAAACAAAACAAATAATATTTCTAATTATCTCTTTTTTTATGACATTAGGGTTCCCTTCTACACCTTGAAGTTGAAAAATATTTCTTAATAATTTTGTAAGGGTGCCCTAGGGGTTAAAAATAGCCTGACCAAAGTTACCCCGCATTTGGGGCAACTTTGGTCAGTGTATTACATTCCATGAAGAAAAAAAATCAAAAAAATTGATCTTCGCTGTATATGGGCAAGTTGTTGTTTTTTGTGACATTTGACCCTTGTAAAATTAAGCAAACACATATTCTTGCTCACAGATATCGATTTTTATTTTTCTGAAATTTTTTTTTTTTAAATGCTCATTTTTGGTCAAAAATTACGATTTTTTTCGTAAATTTCGAGGAAATTGGACATAAGCGACTATTATTTCTTCCAAATATATTTCTTAACAAATTGACACCAAACATGACTAAAAACAATATTGCTGTACGAAAATATGACCATTTAAAAAAATATATTTGACCGACCAAAGTTACCCCGCTGACCGAAGTTACCCCATTTTACGGTAGGCCTACCTTGGTGACAATGACATCACATGACGAAGAGGTCACTCGAATTGTCGACCTATATGTTGCTGATTGCTGAAAGCATGAAGTCAAAGTGAATCTCAAGTTCCTTGTATCTATTGATCTAATAAGGTTTTACCTTATTATTTTGTTTATTTTAGTTTCTTTTAGGGGTGGTGCAATAATTATGTGTACCCCCGGGGTAGTGACTTCTCAAAATGGTCTGCCAAAATCGCTTGCCCCCCCTTTGGCCATGCCAAAAATATTCCCCCCTTTCGACGTGCCAAAAACCTTTGCCCCCCTTTGATGTGCCAAAAATCTTTACCCCCCCCTTGCACATGCAAGATTTTTGGGAACCTGAATTGAAAACTTATAGGCCTAAATCATATCGAGCGCAGCGAGCATGAAATTTTGCATATTTGAACGTGTTCGTAACGTTTTCCTACGCCTTTTTAGGGCGTAATATAGAAACGGTGCCCAAAATACCTGTGCCAAAAATTGCTTCCCCCCTTCGACATGCCAAAAATGCTTGCCCCCCCTTTTGGTCTGCCAAAAATCTTTGCCCCCTCTATAATTCACCACCCGGGGTACACATTATTATTGCACCACCCCTTATACACACTGTAAACGCATGTGGGCCCCAAAATGTGACCTTTGACCTTTTGGCCTATAACTAAAGAACTATATGTCGGAGACTGGTCAAACTATACTTTTTCTGAATCCTTATGATGAGAACAATATCATTGGTATGATTGTTAACAAGGTTAGACTAACTTTGAAATTTCATCCCTGCATGAGCGACCATTTTGGATTTATGCAAATTAGACGCTGTTCAACTACTTGGATTTGGGGGACTTTTGATGTGTTATTAAATATGCTTGTCTGAAATGAATTGCGATTAAATGGATTCTGTTGCAATTACTGGTGGATTAACCCCTTATTTTGCTTCATTTGATTGACCTATAATAAAATTTAAAAAGTACATGCTAAACTCTGTCAAAAACTCGACAAAAAATCTTCTTAGATTCCGGTCTTAGATTCACTCCACTAATCACGCATCTCATGTTCAAAACATGGGTATCGACTTCATTACTTTAATGTATAATCCGTTTTCATGGCCTAAATGATTAGAATTTAGCAGATATATCCCATAATACATTGCGGCTAATTTATACCACAACCAGGATTTTAAGGGGGTACTACACCCCTGTGGTAAATTTGTGACTATTTTTGCATTTTTCTCAAAAAATAATAACACACTGGTAATAAAAATTATGTATATTATTGGGGCAAGGAATCCAATTACTACACTGAAATTTCAGTGACTCAAGACAATGTTATTACATTATAATATCAGGGATTCTGGGAGAAAATCCACTCCACTCCACACAAAACGCTAGTTGCCATGGCAATAGGAAAGACTTAGTCACGGTGGATAATCTGATAAATGAGAAGATTAAGAAAAAATAACAAGAAAGACCATCATAACGGAAGAGTTAACAAAACAAACAAAATAAGACAAGGTCTGGAGATGGTATATGTTACAAATAATTGCTATAATTTCAAAGATTATCTTCAGTAGAAAGACTTTAATCATACTTAAGCTTACTTAATCGTCAGTCGTTTATTCAATTACATTATTATATTATTTGTGCGAACATGATTGTATTTCACTATTGCTATGAGGTTGGAATTTGTTGAGAGTCATTTTGATTTCAAAAGACCTCGGATTTACAATTGTTAAGTATTACAATTTTGGCGATTAGGATGTGCAAATTCAATTATACGGTCTTTCGGCATTTTGAGACGTCAAAGTCTGGATCGGTTACAAATTGAGTAGATTATTGTAAAATGATTCTTTATTGCGCCGAATTCAAAAGCAAACCTGGCATCAAATCATGTTTTGTCGACAAAAAGGATAATATGTAATAAAGAACTTTAAGATTAAGAAAAATAACTTAAAATTAGAAAATGATAATTTTGATAAACATAGGGCCTAAACGTTGATATGTACCAGTGGTAGTTAAAAAAACTTCTCAAACAACAGTATTTGAATATTAGAGATATGATAAGCCAATTCTTGAATCAAATTGAAAACAACAAAAGATCTTATATTTCCAGCAATACCGTAGTCAGTGGCGGTACAGTGAATTGGGGGGGCAAAATCAACAAATTTTGCGCAATATTTATACCGCAAAATGTTTTACGTATAATTTGGGTTTTTTTGCCTCAAAAGTGAGGGGGAGCAAGAAAAATATTGGGGGGGGGGGGGGGAAGGGCAAATTTCCCCTCCCCCCTTCCCCCGTTGGGCCGCCACTGACTGTATAGTTGGCCTTTTATATAGATAAAGGATACATATTGTCCGTTAAATAAAGCAAAGAATTATGCACTTTGTCTAAACAGCCATTTAAGTTTCAACAACATTTGAATAGATTAGCCAGATAAAAAGTGAAGATTCGTTGAAAATCAAACTGTGCATAAGTAACGGTTCAACTGATGCGAAAAGTAACTGTATTGGGAAAACAAAAATATCAACGTCTCACGCTGACCGATGAATAAATCCTTTATCATTAATTGGCATGTCTGTATACATTTCTCATTTTTCAACAAATTAGTGAAATCTACTAGAAAGTTTACTCGTGGTCAATGTCAGAGATATAAGATACCAAAAATAACCACTGTAATTATCGCATTTGATTATGGACCATTTGAGCGAACCATCTTTACTTTTGTTATTTTCAAAATGGCGTTCGTTACTATGGAAACCGTTTATTAAAACAAGCAGGTGTCGGATTGTTAAAATTGATGGAGTTATCCACGCATTTATATAAAGTTATTACTGTGTAATTATTATGAATAAATTAAGGATATGAAAAATAAAAATAAATATAAAGTAATTACTGTGTAATTATATGAATTAATTAAAAATAAGAAAAATATAAATAAATTAAAGTGATTTAATTTATTTAGTATGATGGTAATTCATCATCATTATCACCATCAATCAGCTGCATTACTTTATATAGAAGGCATGTTGACAATCGCAATCGGATATAATTTGTATTTTCCCAGCATTTCTACTTGTGTGGGGGTGGGTGGGTGGGGGTGTGTGTGCAGGGGCGTAAATCCATTTATGAAAGTGGGGGGGGGGACACAATGAAAATTATTAGTCATTGATACTTCGGCGTGACAGCGCCGCACGTCGCGTGCCCGCGACTTAGGGGGTGTCTGAGGGGGGATGTGCCCCCCTCAGAAGTAAGAAACTTTTGCAAAATGAAGACCTAATTGAAGCCATTTGGTGGACCATTTTGGCACTATTATTGTGTAAAATTTTAGCTTGAAACAGCTGAAAAATTGTGAAATGACGGCCTAACTTGTGGACAAGTCTTCACTAAAATAGAAGCGAAAGCGACCACTTGTTTATGTATACTTGGGGGGGGGTGTCTGAGGGGGGATGATCCGCCCTGAGACGTTGGAAAATTTTGCAAAATGAAGGTCCAATCGAAGTCATTTGGTGCATAATTTTTACACTGTTATCATAAAAAAAAGGGACCGAACTCAAGTTGCAAAATTTTACTTGAGATTTGAAATTCGGAATTATTACTAAAGCATGCATGGATTGATGTTGAAGTCAGCATTGAGTCCGTCTTAAAACTGACTTTGGTGATAAAATGTGACGGGCCCTGCATATCGACGGGCCAGCAGTACAGGCTTTTGGGCCGAAGACCCGCCTTCAAGCAATGCCCAAAATAATCACAGGCCTATAATATATTTTACTTACGATCGACCCGGCTGTGCGGATTTTTAGGTATGGGTAGTGATGGGCCTACTCAATTACGTGCAAATTAACATTTTTCTTCTCTCAAGTTTCCCTTTTCTCTTGTCTTTTTCTCCTTTTCTCTTCTCTTTTTCTCCTTTTCTCTTCTCTTCTTTCCCTTTTTTTTTTTTTTTTTGGGGTGGGGACCAAAATGTGGGGGACATTTGATATTGTGTCCCCCCACTTTGAAAAGTGAGGGGACGTGTCCCCTGTCCCCACCCGATTTACGCCCTTGTGTGTGTGGGGGGAGGGGCGAGCGAGTGTGCATGTATTCACATGTCCGTGCCTATGATTCGAGAGTAGTTTGCCTTTTGTATGATAGTCGCTCTGTACGGAAACACACTTGGGTCCTGATCATGACCATGCTGATGGGACCAGGCTTAAAGCAAGATGCTCTCTGCAAGCCAGGATAGAAAGCCTATGATGCTGATCTGATTTATATGGCAAGTAAGGACATAAACCGAATTGTAGATAAACATGATAAAAAACAAGCTAGGAAAAGAAGGGCACCAACGAATCATGTGAACAATTATACCGTCTGCCCTTGGATCAAGCATGCACTGGTCTTATCTACTTTATTTCCATAGGTTAAGAAAGAAGAAATTCTAATCCAATCTCAACCACCACTGAATGAATAATTAGGTGTTTTAATTTAGCAAGGAAGTTCGGGCAAGGAAAGCTTACACTTGTATCAATTCTCCCGAATAGACATGATGTGCGCACAGTTCCATATTTCGTTCTGTGGGAAAAGCAGAATTTTGATGCGAACTTTCTGCAATCAAAATGAGCTCTCTTCGTGCTACAAATAATTCATTATACCCATCTATTCGTTAACTCAGCGACAGTAGCATATTTGTAATAAGATGTGATGCCGGGGTTTTGACCAAAACTAATCTAATAACGCTTCAACTAAACTGACCACACCTTTCTAAAAGCCACATTGAAGTTCAAATACGTTCAATACCAATTTGTAATTGCAATCACGTTCAAGGTCAAGCCGGATGATTTCATTCAACTGAACCCTTATCAAAATATTGGGGAATCATCCCCCGGATATATACGCATAACAGCTGAAGATGATACAAAATGTATCTGTTAATAAAACGATCACTCTGGAACATTTGTTACTATTCTCGATAACTCACACGCTCACACCTCGGCAAAATTGAAAGTCAGAAAATTAAAGACACAATTTAACTAAATTGAGGTTTTGCAGGAAGCAAATACAGTGAATAATCCAGCTGTCGAACCATTCATAAATCTATCTAATTCAAATTCACTCAATCGGGAGTAATACGGTGAAACAAGCTTCCGTATAGAAAATGAAAAATATCATATTTTTGCTTGAATCACGTGTGACAAATATTGGTTTTGCTATTTACTGTAGTACCATCAGTCGCCAACATTCTCATCTACCGAGACGCAGTTCAGTATGTTGGTTCATTTACATAATGACCTATGAATGTGTTGGGTACAAAAACTCATACCCCACAATGATGTAAAATATTGAGCTATGATTATAACGTGGATGTTAATGAACTATGGCATGAACTATTCGCTCATACTTCAGTAAGTGATATATAATTATATTATACATAATACATGAAGAGTTTGGTTCCAAAGGCTGCTTTGTGTAAAATTCATTTGAAGATATTCCAAAGAGTAGCAATGACCTTGCCAATCCAATAAAATGGACCACTAGAATAGTTATAACAATTTGGTTATCTTTATAAAATAATTGCAAATCTCTTTAACCTCCCACGTGCAATTAAGAAAATAAAAGATATAAAAGAAAATTATTTTTAGTTCCACAAGCTAGGAGCTAAATCCAATGGCAGCCAGTTTAAAACTTTGCATTGGATAATTTTTAGGGGACATGTTGAAAATAGTTGGAAAATATTGAGTTACAAACATATCCATTCCAGTGGATAAATGTCATTTAAACTTAAAATGTTAAAATATACCAGAAAAATGTGACACACGGCAGCTATTGGATTTAGCGCCTTTTAGAAACATGCTCTTCATATAGTAGCGATCTATTCTTGTGGTGACACCGTATTGAATCACTGAATGTTCCTTGTGCAAATGTTACTTACGCTCACTAATTTCCATCAATGTAATGTACCAAATCTGCACCATGTCCATGATGTCGCTTTAATTAAATTGTCATCATGCCTGCCCACCAGATGATGCCGAAATTGATGATGAACATCGACGCGACCACATACTAAAAATTTTAAATTGGTGGTAATGGTTAAGCAGAGGATTGAAGCGCATCTGAATTCAACCTATATTTTAATAGCATAAATGTCGCAGATGCGAATGTGCAACTCAAATAGCATTGCAATATCCTGAACTATTGTTGAATTCGTTTTAAGAAATTGTAAAAGAGTCAAAAGTTAATTACCACCCATCTGAAATAGATGTACCCCCTCCCCGAAAATTGTCCCCTTTTAAAGTAGTATTGCTATAACTGTGACATCGGGTTGCGACACCATTGAAACAAAATCTAACTAGAGCAGCTGTGCTTCAAGAAGCACGAATATCAGGTGGCAGCTTTGTATGATATGTTTGACGGAAGAAGAAGCAGAATCAGAAGATATAGTAGATTTTATTAGATTATTTATTAGACTTATTATTATCTTTTCACTCATTACAAGAATAATACATAAGAATAATACATTATAAAGATATAAAGAATAATACATATATAATAAAGTAAGGAAATGCATACAACGATGAGTGAAGGAATTACAGTTGAGGCCCAGAGGCCTGTAGCTCTGTAACCCCTTGAAGATTCGCCTGCTCAACAATATATCAGTGTGGCATTTCATGCCACCTGATATAATTACTAGTAGATAGAATCAACTATGGATAGAATCTATTCTTAGATGGTTTTACGAAGAACCGAAAAGGGTTCTGGAAAAGCTAGAAAAAGGGTTTTGGTTATGGCACAAATGTATGGCGACTCTGATTTCTTCAAGGCTCGATATGGGACAAGTTCCAGAGAAGAAGAATTCTGTAAATCACTTTGTCCATGTTTTCGTATCAGCTGATAATAATGTCAATCTCATTTTGACATAATTATATACTTATTTTGCACTAAATGGGTTTTATGTCCTGTCAATTTTGCACACATGAGTTGAAAATAATAGAACCATGAATATTCGGCACGTGTAAACAATAGCTTGCAATGGTAGATGAACTTCTTTTTGAAAACTTTACTTCGTAAGTCAAAAGACGCTTAACCATGCATGACGTTATTGGGATATCTGCTATTTCATTTAAAATCCACACTATACCCCGGTGGAAGATGTTAGAAATATCATACATGGGGAGTATGAATTTTAAATTGAATGAACATATAGGGCAGCTTCGTTTGAATTTCGTACACCCTCTGAGAAATGATTCTACCTAGATTTTCCACAGAGGGCATGGAGGGAGGGTGAGTTTCACCGAAGGGTCGCTAGTCCGAAGGTTCTCTAGTCCGAAGGTTCTCTAGTCCGAATATAGAATAAGGGTTAGGATTAGGGGTAGGGTTTAGGGGTTATGGTTATGGTTATGGTTAGGATTGGGGTTAGCAAGCCTTATTCTAGCGAACCTTTTTCAGAATTCGGACTAGCGAATGGTAAATTACGTGTTCGGACTAGCGAACATTCGGACTAAGGAGCCTCGGACTCGGGAACCTTCGGACTAAGGAGCCTTCGGACTAGGGAACCTTCGGATTAGAGAGTTGTCACCGAGTTTCAAATATATTTAATATGCTTGTTCCATTTGAAAGTCATACTCCCCTGTGGAAGATATTGCTAAAATCTCCCACAGGGGGAGTGTGGACTTTAAATGGATTATAGGTTAACTCATCATTGCACTTTCTCACCTCGTTGATTTCATTCTGCTTGGATAGAAAACTGGACCAATGTCAAATTTGATGCGAATAAATGCATTTTATTTTCTCTTGGGAACGAGACAAGATTGACTGACCTTGACAATGGAGCATCTTTACTGTAGTTTTCAATCTAGATTGATTTACGCCAATTGTAGATTTGCGTCACTCATATGGAGCGTATACAAATTGGCGATTGAGAGAGCGGATAGGAAATAAATTTTGACTGACAGTCGCACGGCAAACACGCGCTGCGTATCGGAACAAAATAGTACTCGTTTATAGCATGTCTAGCGCAACTGCTTTAATCCTAATCTGTGTAATGCAGATTGGTCTAGTTCAGTAAAGTCAGTATGGATATCCACCACGACGTTTTAGGTCTGGCGGTGTGGAAAAAAGTATCTAGGTTAAAATAATATAAAGACAAATTGGAAATCAGGTTTATCAATTGAGCTTGGCTTGTTTTTACTGTTTCATTTATATTATTTGTAACTGTCGAAGAATTTTTATTAAATTTTGGACCATGCATGCGTGGTCAACGTATACACAATCGTGGAATAATATAAATGGACATTCACATTTTACCAGGTTAGCTCTGATTGAGTTGCGATTTGTAAACCAAACAACGGGAATGGGGTCAGTACTTATTTAACACAAACATCGTAACGTTTAAACCGTATACTTTGCCGGACAAATAAACACACAGTGCTTTTTAACAGAATTGGATTTTAAAAACAACTTAAGGTGGTACTACACCCTTGATAAATTTGTTTTTGAAATTTTTTTATCATAGAATAATAACACACTGGTAACAAAAGTTATGTATATTATATGGGCAAGGAATCCAATTACTTCCCTGAAATTTCAGTGATTTTCAGGAATTTCAGTAACTCAAGACAAGTGGTTCATTATATAATGTTAAGAAATGTGGTACATTCTAGCGGTACCTCTTTTCATAAATAACGTACCACTTGTCTTGAGTTATTGAAATTCCAGTGTAGTAACTGGATTCCTTGCCCCTATAATATACATAACTTTTTTTACCAGTGTGTTATTTTTTTTGTTGAGAAAAATGCATAAAAGTCACAAATTTATCAAGGGGTGTAGTACCACCTTAATTTGCTATACTTCTAAAATAGTCGATTTAATTGAATAGCAAAGGTTTTTAACTACATGCTCTCGTCCACGATACAACCGTAGCAATTTTAGCATTATTGCTTGTTTGCTTAATTTTTTTTGATCGAATCGTATTTTTCAATTATCCGATGACTACATGAAGTGTCACTGCACTTTCCTGCACTTGGCATTCTTCTTTTGTCATATTATGATACCTAACACTTCAAACATCCGCTACCGAGGTTTGCTTTTATCGATAATGGGGAAGCAATCAAATATGAAATATTAAGGAAGTCATGCATGGGGAAATAAACTAACACTCTTAAATATGAATGCTAAATTTATCAAATAATGGATCTGAGCTTATATCTCATCGAATTAGTGAGGGTCAGCGTTTGAATTTGCATCGAACGGGGAAACTCTGCAATAAATCAGAGTGGTTCGGAAAACTAAACTCGATGTCAAAATACCGTATACATTTTACATTGCGTATCTTGTCTGTGGAAATGTTTGAATGTTTCCATATTCCAGTGTATGATGCGTAAAGCAGTATACAGACTTTTTATTGTACGTACAATATTGTATGTACAGTATGTACGTTATTTAATCTATTGCCATTCTATTTCCAGTACTGTTTAAGTTCTAACGAATGTTTGATGACGTAAAATCGATAATATATTTCTGCTAGATATTGTATGTAACATATTATCGATTTTTCGTCATCAAACATTCGTTAGAACTTAAACATTACTGGAAATAGAATGGCAATAGGTTAAATAACGTACATATTGTACATACAATATTGTACGTACAATACTCGGAGTCTGAAGCGCGCTTAAAGCCTTCATTTACTTCTTCCTCATCGATGCAGCGACGTCAACTCTTTGGCACACATAACAGACGTATACGCGTAACAATGTACCACCTTTGTGCTCGGGTAATATATGAGGCTGTATAAGCTTGAGACAAACATGACAAAGGTCCTAAAAATAAATTTGCCAAATATGTTAGTTTAAACAAAGATCCTTTATTTTTAAGATATTTGGTTACCGTGATTCCGTCGATTTATTTTTCTTATTCAACTTCATGTGCAAAAATTGCATGCTGAAAAGTTGATCAGCCAAGACAAGGCACGCACATGAAACGCACAAAGCATGAATGCGATTTTAATAAGTTGCGACTATTAGAAAATACAAAAAACTGTTTCCAGGATCACTGTTTCATGTGCCCGTCACTGTGTCGATAAAATAGTCCAATATGGACGGTAGCTTGAATAATGACTGGATAATGATGATATCAAACATCAGAAAATAGTAGATTATCCAGATTGCACGATTTGCACCAAGTGAAGCATAAGGTAAGACGTTGATTGTTGGATTATGACCATTGCCATATGTCAATTATGCGATTCGTGATTGCAAATCATACGGCAAATCCAATGATTGAATATCAAATCAGAAAGGCTTTATTTTGCCTGTCATTTCAGATGTCACTCGGTGATCATTGATTGATGTTTTAAATTTCTTGCATTTTAAAAAGTCTATTCTCCCATTTTCAATAGGCACTATTGTCATATACTGAATGTTATTCTGACATTGTCTGCATGCCATTGAACAATATTGAAGCAAATTTCAATTCATTCTGAACAATTCATTCAGTAAAACAGCAAGCATGTCTCTGCAGCACGTTTAAGGGATCCAAAATGAGCGTTTATTGCGTTTCGACAGTATTTTTTGTGGGACATGAGAGCACCTTAGACCTATCGAATTGCATTCTGAATACGAAGCATGTCTTTCTGATATCAAATAATTTTCTTTTTTTTTTTTTTTTTAATATAATACACATTTTATGATAAATTATAAAAATTTGATATTTTTCAAATTTTTTATATATAACAGTCCTCGAAGTAAATTATATAAATCTAATGATATATTCTTAAAGTGTATGTAGCAGGAGGAAAAGCCGACGTCAATTGAAAATTTTGACCTTTCATATTGAAGATATGGATTTTTTCCCAAAAAGACCTAATTTTGTTTGGTGTTTTGGGAAAAAAATCCATATCTTCAATACGAAAGGTCAAAATTTTCAATTGATCGTCGGCTTTTCATCCCACCTACATACACTTTAAGTATAAATCATCAGATTTATAAAGTTTACTTCAAGTACTGTTAAATATCAAAAATATCAATTTTAATGAGTTGCCATAAAATGTGTATTAAATTGCGAATTTCAAAAAATCAAAATTATTTGATATCAGAATGACATTCTTCATATTCAGAATGCAATTCGATATGTCTGATGTGCTCTAATGTCCCAAAATAAATACTGTCCAAACGTTCATACCCCAGCCCTTAAGCCTATTCTCATCGTCATGAATTTCACATTATATTATATCTGGACCATCTTACTATATATCACAATTTAATATAAAGGTATATCGTAGTCTTCGTAGATATGATTATTAAATTAAATAGGTGACCTAAATTAAATAAAGCAAAATGTGTTTATTCTAATTTCCACACACCATTGCCATAGATGAATAGTATTTGGAACATGATCAAAACATGTACAAAGCGACTAAACGAGCAATGTCAAACGCACGCACATATCACATTGTCGCGACTGTCATCTGTCTATTGTTATATGTCTGAATAAATAAAACTTTTTTATGATTTTTCTGTGTCATCAAAGTCACGTGATAAAATCCTACAGACATGAGTCAAAATTGTCTCATACAATGGCATAGTTCCATAACCATGTAGGCCTATAGCATATCAGTTGACCTCACGATATGAAATATGAGTTTTGGTACCCACACATTCAAAGGTCATTCTATATGAGCGTACAAGTAGGCCTATATAGGTTAAAGAACTGCGTATTGTAGATGAGCATAATAAAAAATCTTTGGTGTGGAATTATAAAATTGTCGTTATTCCAATACAATTCATTTGATAAAGCAAACAGTATAGTAGCGAGTAACAATGACGACGATGCTTTCGATTGTCATTGTAAACTGAATGGTTGTAGGAAATGAAGTTTCAATTTGGAACTGTGACAATATGCTTGATATTTTGCTTTAGAAACAATAATATAAACACATTTCCTCTTTTGACTCCTTACTTGTATACCGTTGAGCAACTTACACGTTACACTTAGGGAGTTGACTGCCGGTTCCGTCCGGTTTCCATTGTTTAGAACAATAGAAACCGGACCGTCGGTTGATGAATCCATCCCTTGCTTTAACATGTTCAATATAACGTTGGTTTCGAGTACATATATATATAACAATCACAATCACTTCTGCATAATGTAGCCGACTTTAATTTCTGTCTTCATAATTATAGCCGACTATAATTTCTGTGAACATCCTTAAGGCATTTTTAGATCTGTTATGTCAGGTTATTTTCCAAGCTATTTTTCCAGATGTAGCAAACCACTAAGAATGCGAAATGATATTGTTTCTTTCAACATGGAGCCTGAAATTACTAGACTAATACCTGACGTGACCAATAATAATTAGTGGTTTCCTTCGCTCTTAAGGTGTCCTCAGGACCTAACACTCCTTTAATTAAAAGACTACTTATAAAAGGGACTTTCATAGATAGGTCGAGGAACTCGAGGACCAAAAATTCTGTAAAATTTTCTCGAGTCCCTTAAATTTGTTTTTAATAAATCGGGAAAGACCATACAATGTATTTTCAAAAATATCAACAACAAAAAATGAAGAAAGCTGAAAGGTTAGGCCACGTCCGTAGATTTTTTTTTATGTTACGGCAGTCAACTTATTTTTTAGTTTGAGATTGAATGTCCCTTTAAAGATATTTCTGACATTGACCGCAAATGTTCCATCTTCTTCCAGACACGTCATACACCCCATTTGCATCTTGACAACTAACTGGAGTTTCGTGCATTTCAAGAAATTATCTGGAGCATAATGAATGATATACTCAATGTCATTCGGTTTGGTCAAGTATATTGATAACAAAGCTGCCACACCAATATGTCTTTAACAGAGAGATATAAGGGACAACAAAACATGACAAATTTTCTTTCAAAACCTCAATATTTTAATTCCAATAAATGCGTTTCTGCTTGTTTGACCAATTATACAACTCTCTCATCAAACAAGCTTGCTTGGACAATGCTGATTCGATCTGTAGTTTCTTGAGAGACGGTATAAAGATGCTCAAGGCCAACCAACCCTCAACTTGACTTTCTTTATATAGGAGACAGGCAAGGTCACTGTCAAGTTCACTTGTACTTTACTGTCATACTATAGGTAAATATGCAGTATCTGTGAAACAATTGCGAAGAAGATACTCTCTTTTTGCTTGGGAGACAAGTGATGAAGTTGTCTGCTTAACTCTCTCCACGTGGTGTCGACTGCAGACGACAAGTTCTTGTTTTAAATTTTGTTTTAAAAATTCAAAAATTTCATAAATGTAAATTTCCATGACCATATTTGGAATCAGCATGAAAAATGAATTAAAATGAGTAGGCCTACAAACAAGCCGGTTCTTGTCAAAAAATAACCCAACTTATCAAATTTGAGAAGTTTGTCTTGTCAAAAATGACCAAAAAAAACCCAACAAATACCAAATTTGAATAGTTTGTTTGAGGGTGACATAACAAAATCTTGTCAAATTGAAATAGTTAATCTTGTTAAATAATAAGCTGGAGATCTTGTCAATTTGCATCTACATCCAAACCAAAATCTTAAAATGTAAAATTCATGCTCGAGTCCTTTCATCGTGGTGTCAATCGATATATTTTCATTGAATTAACGAAGGCGTTATTTTTAATCAACTGAATGTTGCTGGTTCGGATTGATTTAATTACATTAGCTTTGTCCCCCCTTACTTCAAATGTTACATCTGTCGCATGGTTAAATAGTTTGTAACATTCAAAATCAAATTTGCTGTCTTTGAATAGTAAATGTTGTAGGGCAGAACCGCTGTTACACAGTCACTCGGTAAACATGTTATAGGTGTAAGTCAATTATTTAATGTACATATAGCAAACAAGGTACATTGTACATTAATGGTTCACATGCATTGTTTCATGATTGGCAGTGCACTACAAAACCAAACTGAGCAATGTGAAGTTTCTCCAATTGCTCAATTACGTATAGTTAATTTTAATTAACTATTAAAATACGATGGAGCATTATTGTATACGTCAATCACTATACGCGACACTCCTTCGTTTGTATTTTTAGCATTGAATGGACAAATAAGATGCTCTTTTGGTTCAAATGTAGGCTATAGCTGAAATCAGTGCTGTGTAGTGATTAGACACACGGGGTTTGAAAAACGAATGTATCAATTGATATTACTATAGATATAAGTAGGCCTACTTGTTTTGAAAGGAATCTGTTGCAAGCCAGAACAATTTAAAACAATGATTCAAACGCAATACTCTTTGACTACAATTTACTAAGGTAGGCCCCTATGCATGCATGTTCACTAATAAATATACACGCTTTTATGGGAAAGCGTCCACTTTTAAAGAACATAATCTGTCTAAATGTATTCTGCTATTTTAAAGTTGAACCTAAAGAAAGCTGAATGTTTATTATAATATGTTTCAATGTATTGCTCATCACCCCCCCCCCTATATATAATCCCAGGTGAAGTTAAAAAATGTGATAAAATAGAGGGAAAATGGGGGTTTGTGACCTATATTTTGCACAATTTTCTGGCACCCCCCCGGTGCCCCACCAAAACATTTTCAAGTTTCAGCCCCCATGTTTGAAATCTTCCTTAGCCAATGCTCATAATTCACTCTTTGTAGACAACAACAACTTTGAGCACATTTGACAAACTTCGCATTTTGGGTTTCTTTAATCAAGTATTTTCACTAAAATGGGTCATTCCACCCTGCCAAGCCTGCGTTAGTTCAAAGCACCACTCCAACATGATTGCAATGAAACTAAATATCATATGAACCAAGTCTACATTAAAATGACCGCCACGCACTTTCATTACGTTTTTTCATTTCACGGTTCGAATTTAGCATATAAGATAACATTATAGTGACAAGGGGCGGGCACTGACTTCCTGGTGTACTTTACGACTTCTAGTTTGGCTATAATACTCCAAGTCATTATACCACTCGATTTTTAAATACTATTGTCTCTCTTTTAGCTTGATTAAATGATGAGTAGTTAGGAGTGCATCCTGTGTTTTAACCTCCATGTCTGGTGGTCTTTAGGGACTCTCACCCAAGTTTCTGTTATAGATCAGACCAGATCTATCCAGAGGATGATTTAAGCACTTCCCAGCAAGTCTTGCGGTTAGCACAGCTGTGTGAGTGAACATGACACCACTGCCCGCCCACTGCATACACACGTGCATGGTGAAATTTGAATTTTGACAGATATATTTACAATAAAAACACCTTCAAAAGGTTGGTCGATTTCACATTTTATGTTATCTACAGAAGGTGTGAATTATCCTTCATGCATACATCACTTTAGATCTGAAATCGACCAAGTAATAATGACACACGGGCAATTCTAAAACAACATCTTTTGCACAGAGTTCAATGGGATTTGAAAAGTAAAGTGGCAGTTGAAACTCTAGTGATAACACTTTTACAGTGCATGATGGGGCTTCCTTAAATCATCCTCTGAGATCTATCTGCGCTATATTGAATCTACTGAACTCAGTAATGCGCGCGTGACGCGAGTCTGTGACGCGTATTACACCAAATATAAAATGCCACAGATTCGGATCGGCGCTCGATTTACATCGATCTGAACTCAAAGTTTCGTATGCATGGAAAATTGGTAGCAATGAACGCCAAAAGCCTCAACCCTCAAGGCACAGTTCCACACCCTAGTCATCATTTGATAGCTTCTATATGTAAAGACTGGCAATTATTTTGGGCAGGTGACTATATATGACTCGACCATAGACTTCTATGATTCGACTCGCTAGCACTTTTTGACAAATCGTGCTTAATAATTTGTTATCTGTAATGATCATATAGTGATGGGCGATGATTGTTCTTCCGATGTACACGATATGCGGCTCCAAGAGTTTCCGTCATTTGACAATGAGTAATTGACATTGACAACATCATACAACATACTTCTGACAAGGAACATGTTGAATTCGTCATTATTCGTGATATTTATAGAACAAGACTCGCTTTATACGTGTTTTCTGGTAATATGTACTCGTCATCAGTGCATTATTTTGCATACATTTGGCTTTTTCATAAATAAAAGAAGGATAATTGGTGAAGGGGAAGGAGAAAAAGAAGAAGAGAAGGTGGTGGGGTGAAGGAGGAGGAGGAGGATGGTTTTTCAAAAAAATTTGTTACTAGACTCACGTAATCAATCATCCTAAGCACCTACGTTTGTCAAAAGAAGAAGAGGAAGAGCAAATAGATGAATGAGAAAAGAAGAATGAGGAGGATGAGGAGAAGTTGAAGGAGGAGAAATGCTTAGATTACTGTGTATCAATTACCACCCTAAAATAGCTAAAGTAATAGTTCTTGTTCACATATATTTGTCATTTGACCCCTGAGCATATCAACTGTTTCTTCACCTCCTTCCAAAATAGGCGTCATTCTCCTTCTATAAGCTCTTATAAGTTGTTGCGCTACAAATTCTAGATACGCCCCTGGAATGTTTTTTTTTTTTTAAAGCCGCTTTAAAAAAAACCAGAAAAACATTAAGCTGAGTAGTATTTTGAAACCATAGGCTGTTTTTGAACCTAATGATTTAAATTAAATCTGGTCGACTAGGGTCACATTTGATCATTGTTGATGGGCGAACCAACGTTGCCACTGAAACTTTCGGTCTTCAGCTGAGTTGAGATGAAATTGACGTTGAGTACCGGTACTTCCGGTATAGAGGTTTAAATAGATGGCAACCGGCGTGAGGAATGGCCTTTATGATTCTTCCTGCATGGTAGTGATTCTGTTCCTCACCGATTGTCATCTAAACCCGGAAGTGACCGATACTCAATGTCCATTTTATCACAATCCAGCTGAAGATTGAAGGTTTCAGTCACAACGTTAGAAGTTCGTCTGAATCTGAATCTGTTACCTGACAAAGTGATATTATTCGCAACGCTTCTTTTTTCGAAGCCATCCGAGAACTGGGGAGAAGATGTATGGTGTCCGTCAAATAGGTAGGCCTATTGTGTTTATTGACGAGATTTAATAATAATCATTAGTTTTTGAAATGATATTGGACGTTTCTATACACTTTTCATGATATAACCCGACATTAAAACGTTTTCTGCAACCTTTTCTAACCTTTTTGTTTCGAAAACAATTTGTTTGGTCAGTGGGATGAATTTAACGGCTGCATCGTTTCCTTTATTTAAATTCCCTAAAAAGTCATAATTATTATAAACCATTTTCCGGAGTGCTTATGTTAAAATGTGTTTTATGCACTACTGTTTCATCATTGCCATGGCTTCATTCATTTGTAAATATAATCATTCACCGCGAATGCTTCTTGAATTAGAATGATTGAGAAGTTATGTACACGTCATATTTACACATTAGAACCACAAGAAATATTGCAATAGTTGTATTAACACAAAACTTATATTGATATCGTGCGGTGTCTGTCGTACAGAATATCTGTATTCCATGTAAGATATTATTTAATTGTTTTTATTTAAGTCCACTGTACACCATGCTTTATAGCTTTCTTAAGTGAGTTTTAAAATTGGCCTTATGTAATTTCTTTAAAATATTTAATAGAATTATAATAGAATTTGCCAATACTATTGCTATGATTATACGGTACGTGGCGTTAATTGAGAAATAACGTATTGTTGATGGTATCTAGAGAGAGCATGGTCTAATTATACCTTTAAACGTTTTTCTAATTAAAAGCTAATTAAGGTGGTAAAATATCTTTTATATGTGGTGTATGGGAAAGGTTGAGAGTTTAACTTCCTTTCGCAAATTGTATCATAATTTTGTTCTCACGAGTGAACACAATCAATAGGCGTATAACCGCATAAAAACTAATATAAGAAAATAATAGAATTTAAGAACAGAAGAAAATGGGTTTGAGCAAAAGTTAGTAAAATTGTAATTTAAAACTGATTGCTCATTTCTTGTATTGTGTGAATAAATGAATAAACAATCTACTTTTAAACATGTTAAAGGCACATTCAGTGATCCCAGCGAAAGTGTCAAAAATTAATTAAATTGAATTGCTTAAAAGTGAAGTATAGGTCATTAAAATATTGTCTTTTTCTGGAATGAAGCGATAAGCAAAAAACTAAGGAAAACAGCAGTACAAGCCTCGACCGATTTCTCATATACTTAAAGAAGAGATTACAGTTTCATGTAAAATTTCATATTTTGTCTTCTGGCTGCATTAGCAGGTTATGTGAAGCACATCTCTATAAACAGGCTTATAACAAAGGTGCAAAAAATGAAATTTTGATAGATTTTTACGATTTTCCAAATGAGCAAATCGCTGTGTTAGGTCTTTAACATATGCAATTTTAAAAAGATACAATGTTGCATACAGACTTATATTTACAATTAATTCAGTAAATAGTATATCGTCCCTTTAATGCACTCAACTGCAAGATTTCAATGTTGAGCAAGTATTATGTTGATTATAGCACTAAGGATAACCATCATATCATGCATGCAGAATATTTTATATTTGAATAAAATAAAGATGAATGAATGAATATACGAAATTTATAACTTCTGGAATATGGCTTTTTAAAGTACAGAGAAGGCGCGAAGCTGGGACCAATAGGGCCTATCCAAAACACATCGGACACAAATATACCATTTTACCATCCAAAGAGCTCCTTGCTGTTACAATATGTAAACCGATATAAATATAACGAAGTAATTTTATTATTAAATTTATTAAATTATTTCCAAATTCCCCCATCCATCGTTCAATGAACTTTCACAACACAAAGCTTCAAAGCCTATACTTGAACTTCAAGACCGTTGCCATGGTTTCTCAAGTTTAAGGGTGTGAAGTAAACTTGTTCGCAAACAGGTGAAACGTACGCTGCATTAAGTGTAAATTATATATAGCACGCCCAGCAGACGACTTCAAAATGGCGGCATTTCATCAAAAATATGAATAACTGTCAAATTAAACAAATATTCGAGTGTGTGGTCACTTTAAATGGACACAATTGAATAATTGTGTTGCATTTTTTGACACTTACAAAGTTCAAAATTATTTTCTTTTTAACCCGTGACCACCTGTTGAAGATGTTTTGTGTTATTCGGGGCAGTCAACGCCTTCACGCGTCTTAAAGCAGAAAGGAAATGTTTGATTCTTAGCAAAGTTTGTACACGGGTCGCTTGAATCTTTATTTTGCACATCATGCCCTCACGAATTTTTGTTTCCGCACGCGCGCCCTTGGTGAAGTAATAATGTATTTCAAATTACTGAACTGAAAGACTGCAACAATACTTGTTTTATACACGCTAGTATGATATATACAATTTACCGCTATATTTTATACAATTGATCTGTGTTTTGTTAACACCATGAGTCACTTGGTCATCTAATGAAAAGAAACACCTGAAAACTGGTGTTGTTTTTTTGTACGATCTAGCTGACCACTTGTCATGCTGACATAAAGCTATATACTTGGTAGTAATGGAATCTGCGAAACCTTGAATTTCATTTTTAAAAGAGTGCCTACATGAATATGGAAAGAGTGAATTTCATTCCCGGATGTCATTTTTTCTGAATGAAAATCACTCGTAAAAGAGTTAATAAGGAATAAAATTCAATCTCGAAAAAGTAAAAATATCACTCCCCCCATCTTTCTATTCCATTATACAGCTATCTTCAGAGGACGAGAAAATCCAGAGTATAGTATTATTAATCCAATCAATTTCAAGGATTTGTCTAAGCAATCAGTTCCTGCTGCCTTGGTTAATAATGTTCGAATGATCACATGAGTATGATTTACCATGTTTATACCTCAATGAACATTATCGTTGTCCTTCATGCTTGTCACTTATGTATGTCAGTATTTGTATGGTCATTAACGTGAACATGCATATTTATCAAGTTAAAAGCAGAGAGTCAGACAATTAAAAAACTATGCATGGTCACTCTGCTATACATAAATGTATTTTATCGTGCTTTTGTAGGTTTGAAATATAAATGTGGCAATGAAAATGCTGAATTCTGTCGAACCCATTTCTAACGATTTTCTATTTGGAGGAAATGGATATGACTCCCAGTTTTGTAAAGACAACTCACACACTATAGTTTTAAATATTATTTTAAATCTTATAAACACTCAGATTTGTCCTTCACGTCATGTTTCAAGAGTGATTGCCAATCTTTCAAGATCGTTGAACATGTGTAGGGAAACAACTGATATATGAATAGATGTTTAGATCAAATTCTGTTGATATGTGCATACACATTTTATGTGCCTTATTTTGTTTGAGGTTAGTGCATGTGCTCACATACCATGCATTAGTGTGATTATACCAAAAATTTGAAACACAATCTCATCTTTATATAAGCCCTATTTTGTTATATTACTACTAATATTTATAACACCAGCTTCTATAAAGCCAAATCGAATTATCTGTTCAGAAACCAAGTGATATTATAATATAAAAAAATACACTATATGCCACACCCACGGCAGTCACGATCGATAGCACATTGTGTTCTACTGCAGATAGCAAAATCTAACATATGATTTTATTAGCACACTCACGGCATGCAGTCACCAAAATGGTCACATAGCACATTAAACGTGTTTTTGTTTGTGCTATCTACTGCTGATAGCAAACACTGAAATAATTGCCACACCACAGCAGTCACGATAGAATAACGTGTTCCTGTTTGTGCTATCCACTGCTGATAGCAAAAATAAATAGGAAATTATTACCACACCCACGACAATCACGATAGTATAACGTATTCTTGGTATCTACTGCTGATAGCAAAAATAAATAGGAAATTATTACCACACCCACGACAATCACGATAGCATAACGTGTTCTTGTTTGTGCTATCTACTGCTGATAGCAAAAACTAAAATAGGAAAGTATTGCCACAGTCACGATAGCATGCATAACGTGTTTTGTTTGTGCTATCTACTGCTGATAGCAAAAACTAAAATAGGCTGTTATTGCCACACCACGGCAGTCACGATAGCATAACGTTTTATTATTTGTGCTATCTACTACTGATAGCAAAAACTAAAATATTCTATCATCGCCACACCCAAGGTAGTCACGATAACATGACCTGTTATGAGTTGTGCTATCTACTGCTGATAGCAAAAACTAAATAGGAACTTTGCCACACCCACGGCGGTCAGGATAGTATAACGTGTTCTTGTTTGTGCTATCTACTGCTGATAGCAAAAACTAAAATAGGCTATCGCCACACCCTCGGCAGTAACACGACCTGTTATGATTTGTGCTATCTACTGCTGATAGCAAAAACTATAGGCTATTGTTATGTCTGCCTCTCAAATGAAATGCAATGTATAATTGTATATACTATATAAATACTGTTTTACCTGTAGATATTACATTAAAGCAGATAACAGACTGATTCCAAAACCATGAAAACACATGTCTCCCCTGTAAAAGGGCAGTATATTCTATATTATATATTTGCAGATAATGTGTTGTACCTTGAAAAGGCATACTTAAGAAAATGAAAATTATTATTCAAGGGAATTGCGTGAGTGAAGTGGCTTTATCACATTTGCCACGTCAGACAACTATTTTTAGATTTTTGTTCAATATACAATAAAAAAAAAAATAATACAAGTCCATCTACGGAATAATTTACATAAGATAAGAATGCATTTTTACGATCTATCTGTTAATGGTTTAGTGAAATGGATAAAACGATCAAATAAGAGGTTCTCTAATCTGTTGTAATTGATATATAATGGTAAAAATATGTTATTGTTTAGGATCATAGAAATGGGTAATGTCCATAACATATGGTTAGCTAAATGATATTTCTATTGTATTTGTTATTTTGAAAACAAATTTGATAACCTGATGATTATGGTAATGACGTATAGTAATCTCCTGTAATTATTCATGATGGTATTAATATATTATTGTTGGGGATCATGAGGGAATTATGTGTATAGTTATTTATAAGAAAAATGCCTCGGGGATGAGATTATCTAAATAATATTTCTACTAAAAGTTTGTTATTTTAAAACAACCATGACAATAATAATGACATATACACGCACCTGCTTATACGAAAATACACTTTTAACCAACTTATACTAGTTTAAAATAGTGACGATTAAAGCACGTAAAACGTCGAATCTAAGACATTTTGATAACAATTGCGTCATAAATATTTATTTCTTTTACACCATATTAATTTTTTTTGGAGCAAAAATCCAAATAATATTTTAGTTTTAAAGTAATTCATATGCAAAATTAATCAACAAATTGAATTAGTAATTTATTTTTACTTTGCAGCAAAAACAAATAAAAGAGACAAAGGCATGCATATGCATTTCCGGCATATCATGGTGCATTAGTTTGTGCTATATTAGCATTAAAACACAAGAGATATAACCGCTGGAAGACAACTGAATATCTTGAAGTTAAAATACCCGAAAACTAAGCAGTATTTCAACATCTTTGTTTTGCACCAACCAAGGCAACGCGTTCTGATTTGTCACAATGACTGGCTTGTTTTTATTGCTTAACCAATCTTGAAATATTGAAGCCAAACCATATGGAAAGATGCAATGCCAAATAAAAGTGTAGTATCTGCACATGGTTAATATATATCAGATACTGTCCTTTTACATGGGTGGGGCAGGTGTTCTAAATCAAGTATGTCTCAAAGTAAAAATGCAAGTAAAAATATAGCAAGTATACTGCATTTTATTTGTAGGGTCTTAGCTAAATATTTTTGGATCTGTCTGCTCTACACTCTTGACACATGGTTCTTGGTTGTCCAGTACGTAGAACCATCTTGAAATTGAAAGAACCCCTTAGCCTTTCCAGAACTCTTTTTAGGTCTAGTAGTTCTTTCTGGCCTTCCAGAACCCTTTCTGATCTTATAGAACCATAAGGTTACACATCAAGGACAGCTCCAGAACTTACTACAACTAAAATATCACATAGGCCTACTACATATGATTATTTTTTGATGCAGGTATATTTGAATCAGTTTGCTTACAACTGCACAAGGTAAAAGACAACATATCGTGTAGTAATTCACTAAGCAGATATTGCATTTGTACTGGGAAACAAATATTGCATTTGATATTTTGGAGGCAGGTATATTTGATCATACACAGTAGAGCTATACTGTCTATGATTTGAACCATTCTGCTCACAAGGTAAAAGACAGTATATAGTGTAGTATTCACTAAGCAGATATTGCATTATACTTTCCAAGGTATGGGTGTGGTTTATGTGATGTTGGTTTTACTGGCTTACAACACATATTTTAACTCTCTTCACGCGGATGTCGACTGCAGACGACAAGTTTCAAATTTTGTTTAAATTTTTCAAAAATTTCAGAATTGTCAATTTTCATGACTATATTTTGAATCAGCATGACAAATGCATTATAATGAGTACAAACAAGCCTAGTATTGATTCAGTGGTTCTTATGATAGCTCTTAATATTTTGAGAAAATATCTAAAAACTTGGACTTTTTATGTTGAATCCTATGGCTAGCATGCAGAGCATACGTTTGGAGGAGCGAGCGTCGTTGAGTGGTGTAGCTTGTGGTAGATGATATTTTTGTCTTCGTTTCTTTGTCATTCAAAGTAGTAGCTAAAAATGTACCAAAATCAGGTCGCGTTACTAATGTAAAAAAGTCTGGATGTGGTAGAAAATATCTTCAATCTAATAAAAGTGCTGTCAGGGTGAAAGTGAGTGAGTAATAAAGATGTGTAATGAATAATTTCTTCATTTAAATATCTCAAGAATACTATATTCTTTGACACTGAACAGTCGCGGCTTTGATTCATCAATAAATATAATTACAGCTTAAATTTCTATATGAGAACGAATAGAAATGATTAAACCTTTATTTATTGGAAACAATATGTACCCTTGACCTTATTTAGTAATTACTTCTAATGTCTATATTGTATCGTCTAATCATTATGAAATTAATCAACTTTGACTTGGCCGATGGTCGTGTGCAGTGAATTTCAGAAGGCACGCGCAGAAGTTCATGCACTTTCTTTTTTGTTTCTTTCTGCTTTCTTATTCCGAGTTTTGGCGTTTTCATATCTTTTCTTCTTTCCGAAAACACTAATTTCTCGCACGCCCACATTTGCACACTAATTGACTTCTTCGGTATACATGTATAGCTTTGATTTTGAAATTGTATACATGCATGTGTGTTACCGAAAGTAGGGCATATAAAAATAACGTCTTTCAAAAATAACCGTTTCTATTCTAAATTTCACCACAGAAACGTAGCTATAAACATCTTTGTATATTTCTAAAATCTTGCTACAATTACCAATAAAGGTACATAAATAATGTAATATAAAAATAGAATGACCATCCGTTTTGCTATAATGTTATTACGTAATTTACGTAATGTCGCAACCAAAACTCGTTTTTAGAATGAATTTCCTCGTTTCCATGGTTTTTAGAATGAATCTCTGTCAATATGAAATGACTAACACAATAAGAATAACCACAAGGTTTGCACAAATAACACACGGTCCAAGAAACATCTCAATATTCATATTATTTTTGTCGCTACATTGCATTTCCAAGGCGTGTTTGCTTCCTTGTTTCGCCACATGATGTGGCACTGAATTAGTGGTCTTGGGGTTTGAAGGAAATTTGTACTTTTTTGACAAATGAATGAAGTGAACAATGTTGTATGTCAAGCCTAAGGCGTACTCTATTGTTGTTTTGGACATGACGTTGACAATAATTAGGTTGTACACACTACGTGAGTTAGATCAGATTGGTCTGAATCCAGATCCTGGAAAAAAGATCCCCGGCTTTTAATAAAAAATATACTTCAAGCTTTATGTGAGTTGCATTGGATTGGTCTGAACACAGATCCTGGAAGGAAAGATCCCCGGGTTAACTACACTTTAAGTTTTAATCTTTCATAGCGTTAGTATACCATAATTGGGCATTACAATCATGTAAAAAGTAGATGTAGTAATGATCTGGATTGGATCTCATTTTGTTCCAGATCTGGATCAGAAATTAAATCTGGATTCAAAAGCGTCAACTGCACAGATAACCTTGACAACGACGTTGTCTGTTGACACAGATAAATCTTAATGTCATCTCTACATACAATATGCTCCCAATGCTGCTGATGCAAATCAAATTAATAAAACCATTGTGATTATTTTTTTCCGATCTTATTGCAGCGATTTCAAAAGCAGATGATAATAAAAATTCCTTTAAAAGGAAAGCCAGCCTCAATGTAGAAGAGGTCTTGTAATTAGTTTTGGTCAATGTGAAAGGCATTTTTAGGATCACGCTTACATCTACATGACAGTCCACCAAACCATCAACGATGAGAACATGCACACTGAAACAGCAGAAAACATTAATTCCTAATCTCATGTCAACTCTTTTAATTCATTACATGTACTCCAAATTGTTCTGGTCTGTTTGTTTTGTTGTTGTTGTTGTTGTTGTTGTCGTTGTTTTTTTTGTCTTTTCAGCTTTTTACCCACGATATCTCAATTTCCAATTTTGTAATACCAGAACTTACGAACTCAATATCTTCGCTTAGGAATGTCCGATTTCACTGCTTTCGATATATACACTGCCGGTTTGAGTTAACTTACATGTACATTTTATTTTAAAATAACTTAATTAATTCGCAATGTATAGTTTAAGCCTACTATATTATAATAGATAGTGGCCAGCACATTTATAAAGGACTGGTTACTCACTACAATCTTCACTCTTAAACTGTGTTTTTCTGAATGTGCTGATCATGTTGATTGCTAGTCGGAAACTCCTGCGAAGCTATCCACATCCATTTGCAACTGTAACCGCTATTTGTGTTGTTTGTACGTGGTGTTTGTGTCTTCAGAAAAGTGGTGGTTGATAATGTCAGTATCAAGGTTGTCATGACTCATGCTCCCAAATTTCAATTAACATGATTAAAACTTTTCTTCCATATAATTATTTGTCTATTCCAAGCAACATATAGATATAGTGACCTTGGTAAATAGATGGGCACCATTCGTTTGTTCTTCTCTCATGTGTATTAACATTAATCCGCCATGTCAATGTCGTTTTAATTTCAAAAACAATAAGCATGAAAAGGCATGCTGCAAACAAATATGCGGGTCGATATGTCTTGTCGTCAGCAGGGATTTCAAATCATTGCTTTTATCACATTTTCCATATTATTACCACCAGTGCATGTAAAAAACAATATTCTTTGTTATCTATATATTTGATGCTAAAGACCCGGGCTAAAGAGCATGCACAAGTCACCTGGGCCATTTGGGAATGATGTTTAAAACTGAAAAATAATGTTTAATTACGGTAGCAACGTAGCCTTACCTTTGCCAGCAACTTGTTAATTTTACTTTGAGTTACCGGTATTTTCTATATGCATCTCGCCCGTCCTGTTTGATGGGTGTGCGTGTCGGGTGGGGTGTGTGTGCCTTTATGTGGGGATGTGGATCCAGACAAATTATATACCGGTACGCACACTCGCGTGATAATAAAAAGATTTGGTTTTAACAATGTTGTTTTACCAGTTGCGGGATCATCTTTTAGTAAGACCTGTTTTATTATATTGATCAAATAATGTTCCATCAAAACCATTACACTTCCGCAGTAATTACGTCTATTATTAATTCTTTCCTTTCTTTTTTCATATCTTACAGAGGGAGATCATAGCTGTCACGAATGCGACAAGCGAAAACGTGCACTAAGTAAAGAACGCACCCGACTCTCAAGACACCACTCACGATCACGAGAGAGACTAAATTACAATAACAACCGATGCAATTATGACAACACCTTGACATCGCCATCATCCACCACTTCTAATTGCGACACATCTGATGGTCAAGAATCAATGACATGTACAACATCTACCTCAAACTCAGAGATGTCTTCTGTCAGTAATAGCTTTTATACACGATTTACACAACTCAGGTCGAGGTCAAAATCAAAAGATGCTGCGAAATCGAGAGGTGCTCGAGAGCGAGGTGAATCACCGGACTCATCTTCACGTACTAAATGTGGTTATGATGATGATAGTGGCGAGAGAAGAGGAAGAAGAGGACTCTGGGAGTTGCAGAAAGCAGCTTCGAGGGTTATTGGACCTGAATCGCGGGTAGGAAGATGGGTTGGAAAGCTGAGGTCGCGATCAAGTGAAGCGAGGTTAGGATCATTGAAAAGTCGCTATAGCGAGATACAGAATTGGGATGGCTGGAAGTTTGAAGATCGCGCACCAACCATGCCAACGGAGGATCAACTTGCTAGTCCTGCGTTGATGGTTAATAATAGACCAGTTTCACAACGAATAGAACGTCCAGTGTTAGGAAAGAAGATCATAAGATCGCGATCTACTGAAGCTGTTAATTGGATAGTAAAGGAAGATAGAGTGAAGGAATTTACACGACAATTGCCAGTCAGAAAATCCTTCGAAAAAGCAATGAAAAATAAGATAGAATTTTCGAACTTAGTATATGATGTTTCAAAACCGAGATTACATTCCAGGTTTGAATCTGAGCCCAATTTGGCGAAAAGCAACATGTATGAGCACAAAAGCAGCACAACTGATAGATACTTAGACGTTGGTGACGATAGGGAGTACCATCGCCATCCGCGAGATATAAAACGATGTGAGTCACAGAACTATGATTCTTCCAATGCAAGGTATACTCCAGAAAATAACCAAAGAAATGACACTGTACCTCGAAGACACAGACAAAGTTGCAGAAGTGCTGAAAGAGGTCGTGAAATTCGACGTCCTGTATCTTGTAATTTAGATGACTCTCCACGACGTCGTTTGTATCAAAAGAACCAACGCGTTGCTCAGAATATGACGGCTTCTAGAAACTACAGAAGGCCGCCAACTGGTCAAGGATCTCCGCAACATTCTCCAGATATCCAAGGAGAAGTGTGTCGAAGTGGGAGGTATTCTGTGCAGGAAGCTACTATTAAATATGAAAAAATACAAATTGTTAAACCTGATGACTTTTCTGAAAATAAAACACGACAAAGGCATCACGGAAGAGAGAGTCGTAGAAATGTACCTCCACAAAACAGAGATCAAGTTAGTAGAATCCCCAGACCGGACATCAGGCAACACTCTTCAAATTCAAGCAGGCAACACTCTTCAAATTCAAGTCGACGTCACCGTGACAGACCTTTTGATCATGTTGTTGAACCAAAACCAGTTGTTGCTCGCTATATACCACCACAAATAACTAACAATGAGAGTCATATTAAACATTGCTCTTTAAAACCAGTACCGATACCATCTATTGCCAAAGTGTCTTCTACCAAGAAAATGCCACCTCAGAACTTATCCACCCAAGTATCCGCCTCTTGCACTGCGCTTCATGAAATACACACAAGCAATAACTTAAAAAGATACCACAGTGAACAGCAACTCAAACGAAGATCATTGACATCACTTAGCTCTGTGGACTCTGGAACAAGTTGCTCCGATGACAGATCTTCTCCAAATAATAGCGGAAAAGAAAATGAACTGACACAACATAAAGCAGACAATCAATCTAATACTTCTTCAGATTCAGGATATCGATCTCCTACATCTGGAGGGAATGTCACGAAAGACTGGAAAGATCTTGAAACTTTAGTGTTGTCAAGTTGCTTTGGAGAAGAAGTAAAGGTACAGAAGAAACCAGTTGTCAGCACAAGTGACTATGAGTCGGAATCGGGATATGATGATAAAGTAGTTAGGTCAGATGCTTCTAAGAATACGTTCAAACAGACGGCAATGAGGATGAAGTCAACGGAAAGGTTTCAAGAGAGTGATGAAGATCAGTGTGACGGGAAACATCAGAAGAATGTCCAGAGGAGAAGTCCAAAGAAGTCTAAATATAATGGTAGGTTTGAATTATATTTATTTTAAAGACGAAGCCCCGTCAGAGTAGTTCTTCTGGGGTGGACCAAACCTGCCTGGTTATCAAATTGAATTATATAGTACCTGTCAAATTCAGAGATAACCTTGTCACTGATTAAGTTGATAACCAGGCAGGTTTGGTTCACCCCAGAAGAACTATCCTCTTGCGGGGCTTCCTCTTAAGTGATTTTAGAGGTGATTTCTTACGCTAATACCGACTTCTACGCGTACACCAGATTATTTGAAAACCAATCAGTGGTTTTGAATTGATATAACCGTGGTAAGCGTAGAAGTTAGCGTTGGCTTAAGAATTTGTTACCTCAATAATAATATTTTGGGTACTTCGTTAACTTTTGTTACCAATGCCTTCCTTAATAAACCTGAAAGATCTCTCATTTTAATAATTATACGTTACAACATTATTGTTCAGTTAAACGTTGTAAGTAATGTTAAAATGATGAGGAGGACTCTATTTAGGGTAAACAATCAAATGTTATATGACATTACAATATGGCCCGTCAATTGTATACGGTATATCAACAGTCGAAATCAGCCTCAAATCGAATCAGTTTGCATTTGCCATATGTATTCCACTGGACAAATATATCCCAAACAAGTTTCATGATCGTGTAGTTGCCAAAACCTTTGATTGCAACAAAACACGTACAAATTGCTTCTAACGTTTAACTAAACTAAACAATGATGGCATCTTTATCATTTCACAGTCGTATGGTCTGTATCAAGCAGTCTTGAAAAAAATTGCGCGAGCAAACACCGTGTAAAATGGACAGACAAATAAAATTGACGCCCAAGTTAAATAATAAGTTTACGCTCATTTGAGTTAAATCTATATTGCAAATCAGTTACAGTAGAGTGAGTGTAGCTTTGGTAATATACGTGTTTTATTGAAAGGGTTATATCAATTAAATGACCTACTTGTTTGGATTACTAAGCATCTCACAAGCGCAAACCTAGTGTAATGGTCCTCTTAATTTGACTCCATATTTTGTTTTTTCTCCTTCAAATTTGTCCCAATATTTCATTATGACATTAATTTGTTCATTCGTTTCTCACAAAATCTTCAAAACATATACTAATTCTTGCTTTCTTTCTCTCTTTTAATTCCAGGGCAACGAAACCGACCTACCAACTCAAACCAAGAGCTCAGTCTAAAGGTGACTAGCAAAGGCATCGACATTTCGAATCTAACAACCAAAGTTCGCGCCAGACTCAACCATAAAGCCATGTCTTCTGCAGAAATGTCGGTACTCCGTGGTGATACGTTGTATCTTAACCGGGAAAGTTTAGCGAGCCGTAATACTCTGTGGGTACGTGCTTATTCGACGAATACTGGAGATGCTGGACTTGTCCCTACGGTGATCTTGTCTTCTAGGATGGAAGATCTTGTGTGAGGATCCACAAAGCTCAAGGCAGATCGGACTATATATTGAAACACTGACTGAAACAACTCGAGGGAGGTTTTGGTTCTCCCGTCTTGGTTGGCTTCAATGCTCATGAATGTCAACGGACTCTAAATAACTAAAATTTGATACATTTTTTGATCAATTTCTCATTTTGATATCTTCCCGGATTACATAAATGGGATTTTCCAGATTTACAGCAAATTCCATACCTTTTTTTTATGTTACTGGAAAGTTATGATTTTGTCATCCGCTCTGTGAGACCTATTTGTCTGCCTTAGTACCATTCCCGGTCTCCACTAGCATAGGAATTCAACTAAAATGATTCAAGGACATCCCTCCGGATCAACCCATCAGCCCATCAAATTCATCAAAGAAGTTTCTGTGTATGTGTTGTAAAATGTAAGACAAAACTAAGGGACCGTTCACAAACACTTGTAAGGGGGGCCTGATGCAAAAAAAAATTCATCGCGAAAATTTTTCGGGCCCCCTTTACAGACCTCAAAACTTTCAGGCCCCCCTTTTTTTTTGAAAATTATGGGTCAAACCCATAGAAAAGCATATAAACTTAATTTTTCCAGGAAAATTTGTGGTCATTTTTTTTCAGGCCCCCCCTAAGGAGGGTCAACATTTTTCAGGCCCCCCCTTTTTACATCAGGCCCCCCTAACAAGTGTTTGTGAACGGTCCCTAAAGATGTACATCTCGTTATCTGTCTGGTCTATTTACAGAATGGAATAATATATCTGTGGTATGGTACCCAGGGTTAAAAGTGCCTTAGAATTGAGTTATGATTGAGACAAATACCGTTGTCTCGGCTTAAGATCAACGCTATACCTGCAGGCCTTGTGTTTTTGATACGTACCAAGAAATATTACATGTATCAGCAAATATCTTTATGCATTAATGCTGCCTATAATAATATTGAGATACTTCCACTTATTGGGGCGCCCTCTACGGAGGCGTCCCACAATATTGGCATGTACTTGTGAGTAGCTTCTAATTTCAGTCTTACTAGATTTACTCCGCAATTGTTGTGCTATTTTGCTAAAATTATGCCCTTGCTCAGAAATAAATCCACAATATGCTTGGATTTGATTTTATTATTGTTTTCTGTTATGCACAGGATAAAATGGTGTGCGTATATTCTTTGTTTAAAAGACAAAATTAATGGATTTGTAAAACACCAAATAAATCGAGACCTTTGACCTTTGTAACCACTTTGACCTTTGTAACCAGTTTACCGCCTCTTAGAACCCGATAGACGGTGACCAACACTATGGATTACAATAGCCTAATCTGAATGGCATAGTCCAATAAGCTCAAATAAACAATCATAGTGCAAAATTTGACCTAACTTGCAGAGTATGAGTTTTTGTACCCAAAGTTTCAAAGTCAGGCATCTTATCAAGATCAAGATAGTGACAAAACAATTAACACGCTTATCTTTCCAAGGTCTTATCTATCTGCATGGGGTAATTGGAAATTATGGTGTAGCCTATTTGTTTTAAGGATGAAACAACTGGCTCCTTTTGCATGGAAATTAGAACAAATTACTATACAAGCTGTATCAAAAAGTTTGGTACCCAGCAGTTTTGATAGTAATTGAAAAGCCTGGTTCTTCCAAATGCAATATCGGGTTCCCCTTAAAATGATAAAATGATCAGACCATAAATCTTTTGTGACTGTTTATGACATTAATCAACAAATTATGCGGATCCTAGATGTGTCGAGGATGTTATGTTTATGAACAAAACGTTACGTTTGTATTTTCAACATTGTTAATCATTGCTACGTGTATGTTAACAAATGAAAGTTCTGTAATTATTTTAATTCTTCAATGCTAAGTTAGTAAGTATTCTTTTGGATATCATCAAATTGTAAATCTCTAGTCAGATTTTCAGTGTGTTAACAACTATGTATCAAAGATGTTACGTTCATGTGCAAAACATTAACGTTCTTATCTTGTAAACATTGTATACCCATATAGCTACTTTTGAAGAATGAATGTTCTGTAATTGTCTTTTATCCTTCATCTCTATTAGATTTTCAGTGTATTAGCAAGTAGATGATGTATATGTATCACAGACGTTATGATGTATATGTATCACAGACGTTATACATTCATAAAAACTTTTCTTTTGGTCAACATAGGGGTAGATCCTCTTCTATACTATCCATCATATACCCCCTGCATAACGAAATTCAACAATATTCAATATCCAAAGCAATATCATCACTACAATATGCCCCAAAATTGAACTCCCCACCCCACATAATCGCAAATTGACACGACAGCTTCATTCCAATTCAATTTATTTCATCCAAAACGGTCCTGTGATACACCTTCCCCAATCAAACACATTTGTCTTGCATTTGATCATCTTCTACTCTTCCCTAGAAAAAATCATTATGATACCAAATCCCGGGACCAAATCTAAACACCATGCCATGGAATTCACCATATCACGTCCAAGCTCACATAGTTTGGGCGCCCCATTCCTTTTTTAAAGGAATTTTTTTTTTAAAACCATCATGTATAAATAATAATGTACTACAGCTTACTACAACCTTGAATCAGATCACATAGATGCTGACAAATTCCTGCTGGAAACTATACATGTATACTGTGTTGATAAGGTTGGTAACTCTCTAAATGTAAAAGAGTGAATTTCCACTCTTTCAATGAGTTGAACGAAGAACAACCCGTGTTTGAGTGAGAAGCACTCTAAAATGAAAGAAAGTACATTTTCTTTATGCAATATTCACTCTTTTGAGAGTATACAGACTACTTTTTTCAATCCCTTTAGAGTGAAATTTTCCCACTCAAAAAGGGGTTGTCATCCATTTCACTGTCTCGCTCTTTTTTCCACTCGGTGTACATTTAGAGAGTATAACCTAAGAGCTATACTTTGTTTAAATTACTGTGACCAAAAAGCTTGTATTGATAGTAATAAAATGATTCAAAGGAGCCTTAAATCGTCTAATTTGTTCCTATATATATATACGTCCACACACGGTAATAGCACACTATATTCAAATTTTGAAATATTAAACATAATCTGCAGATGAGAAAATAATCTTTGGACATATCAAGGTACCGGATTCACCACATTAAGAGCTTATTTCCAAACCATGATAAG
This sequence comes from Amphiura filiformis, assembly GCF_039555335.1. NCBI lineage: Eukaryota > Metazoa > Echinodermata > Ophiuroidea > Amphilepidida > Amphiuridae > Amphiura > Amphiura filiformis. Next base: position 25,880,832 of record NC_092638.1, read on the forward strand.
TCCACAACCACATGTTTCTAGTTTACTTGTGTGATACAAACACAATTACTTTGACAAGTTTGACATTAGCAACAATGAGTTGTACCATGCCGGTACTATTGCTCTCATTTGGGAATCAAAGGCCTCACCAGTATTGTTACTGTGCGTCCATCCCCTGTTTGCTTTGTTAAATGGCACATCCAACTGAAATTATAATACCTATAGCATCACAACCCATAGCAATATCTCACAGGTAAATCAGAAACATGTGTTTGTGGACTTAATACGGTTTGGAAATAATGTCTTCACATGTAAATTTTTTCGATAACAATCTGCTCTGAACGGGCAGTCTTGAAGTTCAATAAATGTTATATAGTAAATGATAATTCAACAATGTTTCACTAACACAATTCATTTGTATAATACATTTTGTTTGTTCATCGTTTTCATCTGCGTATGGCATAATGATCAGTTAAAGACAACGGTGAAAAAATGTGCCAAATTATGTGCCAAATCTGTTGTAAATTCACTCGTATAATACTTATAAGTGCCTATATTATTAATAATACAAGAACGTACTCATTGTTCGTCGTGGTATTGTTTCACAAACAAAATAACATAAAATGTGCAATATTTCTGTGAATAGTAAATGTAACTTATGTACTTACTCATGCATATTCATGTATAAATGTATGATTTTTCAACATGTCGTGTAAAATATGGTATATATCTTTGACAGAATCTATGTGAGCCGATCAAGTGAATGAAGGCAATGTCGCCTAAGTTGTATTTGAGTTATGAGCTGGTTTTCTCGTTCAAATCCTTGCTCTTTTTTGTTAATTATTTAATGTTTTCTTGACTATCTCCTGTCATATTCTGATACCATTCACATCAAATTAAACCTGATTAAAGGTTCTCAATCATGATTCAAAAATCCCTGAAAATTGACTTTCCGCAACATTTTCCTCATTTTCTTGATCGGATCAAATATCTGTGGCTTCAAAATAAAATTTTCAACCGTATAATTTTGATGAATGTTAACATGGTTTACACTGAATTTCCTAACAAAGAGGGAAAACAAGGCAAATATTGGATAACAAAAGGCCTTTGTTATAATTGCTATTTATTGCCATGTTCATTGCTGATGAGAAAAGAAAACTTTCTCTTTCTGTCATGGTGCGGTTATTGTAAACAACTCTTATTGGGCATCTACATTGTACAAGCAAAACATTGTGGTTGCTATACAAACTTGTGTTCTGGATAAACAAAAGTGTCATTTTTTTCTAAGGAACCAAAGCAGTTTGTTACCAACAGTGTGTATATTTGGGGAAAATGTATTGTTCTTTTAAAAATAAACCATGTGACATAATTATAATAATAATGATTGGAAAACAACAGTTGCAAGTTTAAAATTCATTCCAAAATAATTTTGAGAATCAATGATCCCGTAAATGATGTGTATGTTTAAATTATACTGAATGGACCAGTATTCATAAATCAGTCCGATTATAATTTCTGTCATGCGATACCAGGGCCAGAAAAGACTTACAGAAAAGGTTTAAATGTTGATTTCATAAAAGACTGAATGTTTTCATACCCCTGAACATGTTTTAACTCCCAAATTGGTTCAAAAGCAATTCACACTTTGTGAATGCCACCAGGAAACTGTGGTCTTTTAATGGGGTGAGTTTTCTAAAAGAATTAAGCCCCAAACACCTCAAATATACACTTTGCCTTTATACTTATTTAAAAATGTTCGACCCCCATATGACAATTTCAACCCCCCAGATAGTCTTTCATAAAGGCCCCACTGGGTGCAGTTTCATACCACCCTCAGATTATTATGTTCGCAAAGTTATACTTGATGCATGTTCCATAATTATTCCAAACAGTGTTTTGCCTGAAAATTTCAATATACCACAGTAGCACATATCTGGTAAATAATGTACACACTGCTAAATGTTTATACCGTATCTCAAAGTTTATTCGCATTTTAAAGAATATTTAAGAAATCTGATGTTGTATACCTGACTTGATAATCCCAACACCACCAAGAATGTTATATACGCGTTTTGCTATAATTGTCCTTTTTGTTCATTTTAATAACATTTAAAATATCTTAATATGTATAAAGGTCGAATATTTTAAACTTAACCGTTTTCTTCATGAAAAAACACAAACCTAACACATTTTTAAAATGTTGGCAAAATGTTATAGCAAAATATTTGTTGGTAAACATCATGGTAAAATATTTGTCAACCACTAGCATTATTAACAGTGTTAGTATGTTTTGCATTAAGTTTTCAAAAATTAGTTTTTTGAATATTATAAAAACGTTTTATATGCTTTCTATAGCATGTTAAACGTTTTCTGTAAAACGTTTTGTGTTTGCTGGGTAGCGGCAACACCTGGCCATGGGGTTAATTTTCAATCTATCCATTGTTCTTATTATTTTATAAGAGTAATTTTCAGGAATATTTAGAGTGTTTATTTACTATGATTTTCATTGTACTTATATTTATTAAGTTAAATTAGTCATAATGTATTGTTTAAAAGATATTTAATGTTAATGCTTCAAATATAATTTTATAGAAGCTCAAAAGATCGTAAGGTGTAAAGAAAATGTAATGTGAACGTGTTTTTGTCAAACTACTATTGTTCAAAAATAAAATACTTGAACCGAAAGGTCAACCTATAATACAGTACTCTTTAATTGACTTATTGTTTCCGTTGTTATTGTTCAATAATTAAGAGGTGGGATTGCAAACATAAGATCCTATCACCATAGTTACTGTAGATTTTTCTTGGAAACAAATCCCCAAATCTGTTCAGCTGAACAGGTCCCAGATCTGTAGTTTGTTACTGAATTGAAAGCCTTACTTGACACAATTACTTAGCCAGCCTAACACGTAAAACAAAATCACTTGTTTTCATTCATTACTCACGTTCTTACAATTGTCTAACATCAATATTTTGAAAGTCAGCACTCTTAACAATTCAAATCCTTGGTATTTTTGTTCTATGCAAAGGGTGGGTGTAAGCCTAGTACAATGAAAAAATTAATTGAAATTTTGTCTGGGTCAAAGAGTAATTGTGCGTTCATTTTTCTTAAGAATGTTTTCACAATGACTATGATCTTTAAAAGTGTTTTCAATTTTTATGAACCATGTTTTTGACAAAAGAAACAATATTTTTATGCATTTCATATGGCCACCTGCACCGATGTTTAAAGGTTTAAGACTAGGTCTATTGTTTGTGTTAAAGAATATCCTTGCAACAGTAAGACATGGTCGTGGAGAAAGCTTGAGCTGAACGTAAAATAAAGTCTTTTTTGAACGAGCGCGCGCATCTCGGGTATAAAAACAGAGGGAGAGAGAGAGAAGGGAACTTACGGGAAATAATCATGGGCATGGCCCCTTGCTATCTTGGCCTACGGATTCCTTTGCCTTTTTTTCCTTTGGTGGCAACTTTCCACAGATCTCAAACGGCCTACGGACCCCTTTGCCTTTTTCCTTTGGTGGCAACTTTCCACAGATCTCAAACAATCAGATCAGGCCAACCATAAAACAACACCGACAGTGTGGTGCTCAAGTAATATCCGTACATGGACATTTGGGCCCCAGTGTTAGTTGACAGGAGAGTACTCTTTTTGGGGCGCCCTCTACGGAGGCGTCCCACAATATTGGCATGTACTTGTGAGTAGCTTCTAATTTCAGTCTTACTAGATTTACTCCGCAATTGTTGTGCTATTTTGCTAAAATTATGCCCTTGCTCAGAAATAAATCCACAATATGCTTGGATTTTATTTTATTATTGTTTTCTGTTATGCACAGGATAAAATGGTGTGCGTATATTCTTTGTTTAAAAGACAAAATTAATGGATTTGTAAAACACCAAATAAATCGAGACCTTTGACCTTTGTAACCACTTTGACCTTTGTAACCAGTTTACCGCCTCTTAGAACCCGATAGACGGTGACCAACACTTTGGATTACAATAGCCTAATCTGAATGGCATAGTCCAATAAGCTCAAATAAACAATCATAGTGCAAAATTTGACCTAACTTGCAGAGTATGAGTTTTTGTACCCAAAGTTTCAAAGTCAGGCATCTTATCAAGATCAAGATAGTGATAGTGACATAACAATTAACACGCTTATCTTACCAAGGTCTTATCTATCTGCATGGGGTAATTGGAAATTATGGTGTAGCCTATTTGTTTTAAGGATGAAACAACTGGCTCCTTTTGCATGGAAATTAGAACAAATTACTATACAAGCTGTATCAAAAGTTTGGTACCCAGCAGTTTTGATAGTAATTGAAAAGCCTGGTTCTTCCAAATGCAATATCGTGTCTCCCTTAAAATGATAAAATGATCAGACCATAAATCTTTTGTGACTGTTTATGACATTAATCAACAAATTATGCGGATCCTAGATGTGTCGAGGATGTTATGTTTATGAACAAAACGTTACGTTTGTATTTTCAACATTGTTAATCATTGCTACGTGTATGTTAACAAATGAAAGTTCTGTAATTATTTTAATTCTTCAATGCTAAGTTAGTAAGTATTCTTTTGGATATCGTCAAATTGTAAATCTCTAGTCAGATTTTCAGTGTGTTAACAACTATGTATCAAAGATGTTACGTTCATGTACAAAACATTAACGTTCTTATCTTGTAAACATTGTATACCCATATAGCTACTTTTGAAGAATGAATGTTCTGTAATTGTCTTTTATCCTTCATCTCTATTAGATTTTCAGTGTATTAGCAAGTAGATGATGTATATGTATCACAGACGTTATGATGTATATGTATCACAGACGTTATACATTCATAAAAACTTTTCTTTTGGTCAACATAGGGGTAGATCCTCTTCTATACTATCCATCATATACCCCCTGCATAACGAAATTCAACAATATTCAATATCCAAAGCAATATCATCACTACAATATGCCCCAAAATTGAACTCCCCACCCCACATAATCGCAAATTGACACGACAGCTTCATTCCAATTCAATTTATTTCATCCAAAACGGTCCTGTGATACACCTTCCCCAATCAAACACATTTGTCTTGCATTTGATCATCTTCTACTCTTCCCTAGAAAAAATCATTATGATACCAAATCCCCGGGACCAAATCTAAACACCATGCCATGGAATTCACCATATCACGTCCAAGCTCACATAATTTGGGCGCCCCATTCCTTTTTTAAAGGAATTTTTATTCACAATACTTTTAGAAAATTCAGGCAATATTTGTAAAACTTGACCGATCATCTGCAAGTGCAGCTCTGGTAATGTGATAGAAATACTGTAATCTCGTCCACATACATTGATATACGTATTGCACTTTTAAGATAATTCTGAAGGGGAAGTTTTATACAACTTCGTAACTTATAAAACTTCAATAGATAATATCAACAATAGTGAAGAAAGTGGACTGCCTTGATGTACACCTTTCTCTGAAAGGAAACAATATGATATGATACCAGTTTGAACAATACAACTTTCGCTTCAATTCATTTAATTTCCTCTCTTCATACCTCTTTCGAGTTTTTCATTCCTTGTCTATGTATTTACTCTTTTACTTCCTCATATAGTCCTTTCTTTCTCACTTCCAGTTCCCTTCTATTCTGTATTCTTTGCTTCTTTCTTTGAACTTTATTATTTTTCTATTTCTCACTTGTTGTTTCTTGTTCCTGTTATTTCTTTTCTAGTTTTCTTTCTTTCTTTTTCTATTTTGGTTTTGTATCTTTAATTGTGTGTTTTTGTGCTCTTCTCTCCGCGGTTTTCCATTGTTTCTGTATTTCGCTAACCTTTTCCCTTTTTTCTTTACTTCGAATTTTTTTCTCATGAAAGTGGTGAAGAATATTTTGAGAATGGAAGGAGGTTTGGGAATAACGTAAAAGGCGACGTATTCCTGGTTCCAAATTTTTCCAATTTCTCAGGAGGCACATCCTCCTCCCTCAGCGAACCGCTGCATGCGTATGGATACAAAAAATAATCGCCGTTTTTGGCTTCTGTTTTTGTCATACCGTACCCATTTTGTTTCAAGCAAAACTGTCCGGAAAACCCTGTAAAATGGTGCACCAAATGGCTTCAATTTGGGCCCGCTCAATTTCCTAAGCCAACTTAAAGCACCCAGCCAACCCGGGAGCCAACCCTTGCATTTGGATTTGTTTTAGGCTTGTGGTTGTTTTGGCTTGTTTTTGATATGTTTTAAAGCAAAATAACATGAATGTAATGGCTTCAATTTGGCCTTTATTTTCTTAAATGAGGGGCACCCTCCCCTCTGACACCTGCGCATCGCGCAAGTGCAACATGATGGCCACAACGGTTGCCGACTTGCCGAAGTTCTAGTACACCATAATCTGACTCAATAATCAGAGTTGCTGCAACATAAAATCGTAGGTTTGATCATTAAGGGTGATTGAAAAATTGAAAATAGTCATCGGTAAAAGTGGCTGGTGAAGCTTCAATCATACAAACACAAGTCATTTAGCCTTCATTTCTCATTATAGCACCCTTAAGTGACCATGCCTTGGGCATAAAGTGCAAAACCCCCTTTAAAACCAAAATGATCAATATGCATCTGTATCACACACCCACAAATTATGCCATAGATACTGATTTTGAATAAATTACATCAATTTATGCGATAATCTTACATTTAATCCACCATAAATAATCTACTTACACTCACCACATTTACCATATTCCGACAGGTTGCGGTCAATTTGGGGTAACTTGTGATGGTCAAAAGAAAGTGGATTTGGTGGTCACATTATATTATTACCTTATTCACCACATTAAGCATAAGACTTGCACTGTTGGGCTATTCCATTTAAAATCCACACTACGCCTGTGGAAAATTGTGGAGTATGAATTTTAAATGGAATGAACACATTAGGCAACTCCATTGAAACCTACCCTCCCGCTGTGGAAGATTCAGGTTGAATCTTTATCAGAGGGTGCATCAGATGGAATCACTAATGACTTCATAATTCAGGCTGGAGTACTGCAGGGGGACACACTTGCACCATTTCTATTTGTAACAGTCCTCGACTATGCTCTCAGGAAAGCACTACATGGGAATGAAGATCGTCTAGGGCTCACACTAAAAACAAGGAAAAGTCGGAGGATAGGCCCGCAAACCATTACAGACCTCGACTTCGCTGACGACATAGCACTACTGGCCGACAGTCTCAGTGATGCCGAAGAGCTACTCCATCTTGTTGAGACTACAGCACTAACAGTCAGTCTCAGCATGAACGCCAAGAAAACCAAGGCAATGGTTTGTAATATGGCTGCATCCCCAATCTGAGCACTTGATGGAAGCCAGCTTGAAGTAGTTGAAGATTTCAAATACCTTGGGGCTTGGATTGGCAGCAGTGAAAAGGATTTTAATATCAGGAAAGCCCAGGCATGGAGGGCCTGCAACAGCATGAACAAGATATGGAAGAGCAGCCTGCCTAGAAATCTTAAAACCAAGCTTTTCACCACCACAGTCGAATCAGTTCTGATGTATGGTGCAGAAACCTGGACAATTACATCAAAGTTTAGGAAGGCTCTTGATGGTTGTTACATAAGACTACTGAGAAAAGCACTTAATGTTACCTGGCAGTCGCACACCACCAATAAGGAGCTGTACGGCAATCTCTCCCCAATCTCCGAAAGGCTGAAAACAAAAAGGCTGAGATTTGCTGGACACTGTGCCAGAAGTGAAACAGAGGCAGCTTCCAGAGTTTTGTTGTGGCAGCCTACGCATGGTAAAAGATCAAGAGGACAACCACGGAAGGACTACATTAAGCAACTAATCGAGGATACTGGACTAGAGAAACAAGACATTCGGAACTGCATGCAGAACAGAGTTGTGTGGAGAGCCATCAGCGGAGTCCGACTAGACAAGTCGACATAAGCAAGCGCTAAGCAAGTAAGCAAGCATGAAATTCAAATGGAGCTGCCTAACAGTACTGCTGCCTAATGTGCTAATTCATACCCCTGTGGAAAGAGGATTTGTCCAAAATCTTCCACAGGGGTAGTGTGGATTTTAAATGGAATAGCCCATTGGAAGTGGGATTGTGCTATTCCAGTTGAAATCCTTACACCCCCTATGGAGGACATGATCTTAATCTCGCATACAGGGAGTGTGAATTTCAAATGGGGTTACCTGAATGGTCGATATCTACAGCCCCTGTATTTAATGGGAGATTACATTCTAATTTTGTACCACTATTCATTTTAAAAAAAATATAATCCATATTCATTTATTTTTGATCCCATAACTATTCGTTTGATGAGATATACTGTTCATTTTGATTAGGTATATTATCACTTTGAACCGACTTTGAATCTTATCAAAATGAATAGTTTTAACAAGTAACTATTCAAATTGACAGGATGTCCAACTCATTATTTGACAAGATTGCACATTTCATTTTGACAAGATTCTACTATACCCCCCCTCTGACAAGACAAACTATTCAGATTTCATTTTTTGTCATTTTTGATAAGAACCTATTCATTTTTGACAAGAGCCTATTCATTTTTTTTTAAATCAAATTTGATGAGTTTCTTGTCATTTTGATGAGGAAATCCAATTAATTTTGAAGAGAAATATATTATGCTCCCCTCCGAATTAGTCATATTTGTCAATTTGAATAGATGCTATTATTCATTTATGAGGAGTTAATTTTTAGAGTGCAATGACATGCCTTCCATAGGGGGTGTATGGATTCTAACTGGAACAGCCAAACTTTCAAGCCTTAAGCATGTCAAGTCCAAAATCAAAGATTAGCATCACTGAAGCTGATAGTTTGCAAACTTAAAAATGGTAAAGTTATCTGTGTATTGTAGTGTGAAATGTGAAAATCAACTTTCAGGCATATGGTGGCATATTCAACAATATGTTCAAAGTCACTGGACCTTTTTTGTTTCACACCCTAATAATTATTGAATACCTATCGCACATAAAAAAGTTTGTTGTCAATTTCATGCTAGATATCACCAATTTTCTACTACTTTGAATTTTAATACTCCTATGATTTCTGCCCTTTACAATCACCTTTATATTCTTTATGTATAAGTGACTGATAATTGGTCTAAAATTGATATAGCTTTACTCTGGGGTAAAATGAGTTTCCACTGAATAGACCTACTTTGCCACATGGGTGTACATTGTATTGTTTGTATACAAAGTGCCTGTTGTCATTGTACTATCCATATACAGGGAGAGTAAAAAAAGTGTAATATTGCAATGAATTCAGTACTTTATATCCAGGTTGAACTTTTTAGGTTTTAAAACAGTATGTGCATGATATATTCATTAGTGACCTTGTGTGAAAAAACGAAGTAATTAGCACTTAAAGGGGCTGTGCAATTGGGGCACCAAATGGCGTGCCAAAAAAATCGCTTGCCCCCCTCCCCCCTCGGCCTGCCAAAAAATCTTTGACCCCCAAATTTTTGGGATGCCAATTTGCAAACCTTAAATGGTCTAGATATATGTTGCGCGAGCACAGCCAGCAGGGAAATTTGCATATTAAAGTGTTTCTGTACTATTTTTCCTAAGCCTTTTTAGAGCGTTTAATTTTATTTAAATTCAAAATTGGCTTGCTTGAGTGTGACATTTATAAAAACTTTCAATAATGGGAAAGTTCAACTTGGTTCTTACGTAAATATTGATGTGTAGCCCTATTGCACTTTCTTTTTTACTCACCCTGTATATGATACATGATATTTTTTACATGGGACATTGTCCTATTTACCAGGTGTTCATTAGGTGTTACAGCAGACACAGAAAACTAGTATATGTGTTACTGTTACACAAAAAACATGCCCAAAAAAGGTGGTGGTGTTATTCAACACCAGTTTTGGTTCATGTACTTATTTGTTAATTTTCAACTACAAACACATTTTAATAACATTCAGAAAACATTTCTGAAAATGTGATGCAAAACTTTCTAACAAAATGTTATGTAACTGTTGACAAAATGTATTGCTCAAATATTTTTGTTTTGCAATAACATTAAAAAAATGTATTCATGACCTTTATATAGCCCGACATTTAAATACGATTAAAATGTTTTGGATAAATGTTTTAAGAACATGTTTATGGGGGGGTGATTAACAGCAAATTTAATTAATTTTATATGACTCCCCCCCCCCCGTTTGAGCCCGGCATTTGTGACATGGGCTTTTCAAGTTACATATATTATGTGACATTTCTAATACACCCCTATGAAAGACATGAGCTTAAGCTTCCGCACAGGGAGTGTGAATTTGAAACAGGGTTACCTGAATGGGCGAATCCATCTTCCATAAGGGTGTATGGATTTCAACAGGAAGAGCCCATTTTTGGTGAACTTACAGCACATATTTTTAGTGTAGATTCACAGAAAGTCACATTTGTAGCAACCTGCATTTTACATTCTGACTATTTGTATAAAATAGAAGTAGCCTTGTTTGTTTTGCGACTGTGACAACATTCATGGCAGGATTTTCACTGATACATGATACTTTACCATGGGACATTGTCCTATATAGAGAGTTGGCGATGCAATGGATTCAATCTAAATTCGGTTTGATTTGGGTTTGTGTGAGTCTGACTTGCATTTAATAATTCTATACAGGATGCTCTAAGAGCCAATTTATATCTGATTTGGGTGTGCAAAATATGTTTGGGATTATTATTGCATGAGAAGTCAAATGTGGTGTAAAATCATTTCGTTTTTTTTTTCTATTTCATATTCTTGGTCATTCAACAGTTTACCACATGAATCTTAAGTCTGCACAAAAAGTAACTCAGCTGTTATAAATACGCCTATAGATTCAGAAGTAGTAATTGTTTTCACAATATTTCAACATAGCGAGAAGGATGATTTATTTACACGCATTTTGATACCCCATTCGTCAAATGTCGTTCAATATTAACAACACAGTAGTGCTTTTACATAACAAATACCCGAATTTAAAAGTTGGAGTTTACAGCGATCAATGGTTATAACGCCAGCACTGCCACACGTAAAGCCCGCCCTTATCTTCGCGCTTACTTCAAATCAATACAAATAACTGCAACTTTTAAATTGGGGTATTTTTCTTTCAAAACACTGCTGTATTGTCAATATTGAACAAAATTGGACAAATGGGGTATCAAAATGCGCGTAAATAAATCATCCTTCTTTTATGTTAAAATATTGTGAAAACAATTATTAGTTCTGAATCTATAGGCGTATTTATAACAGCTGAGTTACTTTTTGTGCAGACTTTAGTTGAGTGGTGTCGATCGATGCTATTACATACATCCACATCATGCTCATCTATCAGGGCACAGTTCTTTACCCCATTACATTTGTGCATTCATTGAATGACCTTTGAAAATTTGGGTACAAAAACTCATACCCGGCAAGTTGAGTTCAAATTTTGCACAATGATTGTTTAATTGAGGTTATTAAACTATGCCATTGAGATGAGGCCATTGTGGTCCATAGTGACACGTTCTAGACTCTGGATTACACAGTATTCAGTACAAATGTACCTGTTTCGATATCTGTTATATGATGAGACAGAGGAAAACAAGATCAATGGAAAATGCATCACATATTGTGGAATTAATTTGGTGAGATAAGACAAAAATAACGGAGCTTCTTTTGTGTATCATTGTGTGTATGCTAAAACCTCCAGGGGGCATTAGAGCTCTTCCCCCCTCAGTCAACCCCAAATGTGAAAAATGTAGCCATTAATCATGCAGTGTTGAATACTGCATTCTGTCCCTTTTGGGGTGTAATTTCACCTACTTCTTTTTCAGACTGATAATTGTCCACATTTCATCAACTACTTAACACATTTGGTAGCTCTCAGTAAACTGTAATGTTAATTATTTCAAAATAATATATCACATTGTCATACCTCATTTTGCTTGATCGTATAACATCACATATGTACATCCATATCAAAAGGATGCACTTGTCAAATCGTACTTGCGACTCTTCTTATATAAAAGCTAGGAATTAAATACCAGACTCATCTCAAGTTTAGCTCACTTCAAGCCACTTCCAAGACACATGTTTAGAAATGTTCTCTGTAGTTTAAACCTTGTGATTTGATGATAATTTGAAGTGACCTCCACTTGAGATGAGCTTATTATGTAAAAAGAGATACATGTAGCAGCTGACAAGTGCACCCTTTTGATTTGGATGTACACATTGACATTCATTTTGCAGGATCATATTATACAAATATTGACTGCTATGAGGGGCACAGTTAAAATGATAGGCCCTCGTTGATGTCAAAACCATGACTATGCCCGAAGCGAAGCTGAGGGCATAGTCATGGTTTTGACATCAACGAGGGCCTATAATTTTAACTGTGCCCAATATTAAGCAGTCAATATTTGTTTTATATACCAAATCTTAAGATTCTTGTCATCTGTTTGGTTAAAAGCATCGATTTTGGGAAGAAAAATTAATAGTTTCAAGGCAAACGGCACAGATCATTACAATCTGTGATATCCGCGTAAGTATAGCGCGCGAAAACATTAACGCGTGCGTAATATCATTTTACGCTAGGAACAACGCACACGCAGAACTATGCCCGGGGAATAGTTACTTTTGCGGGCATAGTCAAAACTATGCCCGCTCTTTTAACCAATCAGATGACGAGAATCGTTAGATGCGGTATATAAAACATCATATTAGACAAGTTGCTCAGAATTATATAGCTTTTTGATTGAAAAAAAATCCACGGATACCAGCCTCTATTCACATTGTTGGCAAATAGTATTATATCTTTTATTGCTGACAAAAATGATGACAAACAAAATAATTAACATAACAAAAGAGTATACAGTGAAAATAAGTAAAGATAGCTTTTTTAACAGTTACAAAAAGAAAAGTATACATATATGTTGATTACCACATTTGTTTCTGTTATACAGTACCAGATTTTGTTTATAACAAGGCACACAAATGAATATCATTTTATAACTCACCAAGCTGCACATTATTAAAATTAGACACATAACACACAATCACATGTGATCTATCACATCTAAACACATACAATAATTGGCTCATAAATGAACCTCCAGATTTCTTAACCAAAAGTCAGGCCGTTTACTTTACCAAAAGTAATCACCATGACAACATTAAAGCAACGATTGGGATTGTCGGTCGGACAAGGACAAGCAAACTATTTTTTTGCCTTATCAAGCTGCCTTCATCTTCATAGTGATTTTATGTTGCAAATATAGTATAAGTTTCTTAGTAATTTGCTTATTTCTTCACACACATTTTCAAAAACTTTAAATTAAGGCATCCTACAAATGCCCTGTTTTGATGTGAGAGGTCGCATAGTTCGCCATCCGTTTCACATTGATGACGTATCGTATAGAGCGTTATATGTTGAGCGTGCCACGATTTGGTAATTCACTATAAATATTACTTCATAAGATCACAAGCATCTTTGTTTGTTACAATCATTACTCAGTTTCAGATATTTCAGCAATGTATAAACCAAAATTTGCGTATGCAATAAAATTATTATTTCTTCTACTTCTCTATGTCCAATTGCTGACAGATTAATGTCTTAATTTTGTTATTTTTTACCTCGTATTATTTTTTCTCATAATTGTATATTGTAAAGTTTACATATGTTGATGCAGATCCTTTGAAGAATACCAAATATTTGTTACATTTACACATTGTATTCAAATTCAAACTGTGTTCAGCAAGATTTCTCACTGCATACAATTACTGTGTCTTGTCCATTTATCAGAAACACCCCGGAAGTCACTTCCCATTAAATACAGGGACAGTATCCCCTGTTTGCAATTACTTCTCCCATCACAATGTTACAACATAGGGTGTCCTAAAATTCTCTTCTACCATTTAAATCTTTATACATGATGTATTTCTAGAAAAAAACACCAGGTCAATTCAGATCAATTCCCTTTAAGCGTGGCTAAGTCAATTCTCTGTTTCCCCTTCACATATTTTCAACCTTTGCATTATTCTCCCAAGTTTTGTTTATCAGTTTAAGCCATAATGTGCGATTTTTTAATGAATTTGGTTAATATCATTCAAACATGATTGTTTTGGCATATTTGCATGTTTACACATGTCCCAACTTAAACCTAATTGGATTCAGCCATATTTATTGTATTTTTAGGACAACAGAGCAAGTTTGAATTAAAGTCACAATTATGACTTTATATCCCCCCATAGAACACAACCACAGTAAAGCGGCTAAGATAGTAAGTGAGTTTTCTTTCATTTTACGACATTTGTTTGGCTTAAAATGGCCAGAAAACTTTCCTGACGTTGTTACTGATAATATTTCAGTAGCGTGTCCTGAGGGGGGGGGGGGGGGGGGGCTTTGGGTGCTGAAGCCCCCCACACTTTGTTAAAAATCATGTAAAATCAGCCGTTTTTTGGCAAAGAATAACCAAATTAAAATTTGACTGAAATTCTACACTAAGGCTTTAAAATGCGCAATTCACTTAAAATGGGCTATTCCATTTAAAACCCACACTACCCCTGTGGAAGATTTTGGAAATATCTTCCACAGAGAATATAATTTCAGTTGGAATGAACACATTAGGCAGCTCCATTTGAATTTCATACACCCTCTGAGAAAGATTCAACCTGAATCTTCCACAGAGGGAGGGAGAGTTTCAATTGGTGCTGCTAATGTGTTCATTCCATCTGAAATTCATACTCCTCTGTGGAAGATATTTCCAAAATCATCCACAGGGGTAGTGTGGGTTTTAAATGGAATAGCACAATGTGCAATTGAAGGATTTATTTAGGCATGCTCCAGAAGGTGTAGTATGTGAAGCAAATTCAGATTGCATTCTGAGGAAAAAATAGTGCACAAATCAGGGTCTTATTTTACCGCAAATACACTGTTTTCAATTTTAATTACGTGGGGAGATAACAGGAAACTTGGAATTGACTTTGCCATGCCGTATGTTGCATGTAACAAATACTTATTTTCACAAATAAAACAAAAATTCCATCTCAGTTTTACAACTTTAACCTTTCAACATTTTGAGTTGTTATACAGCACAATTAAGTTCCCCAAATAATAAACATATATATAACTGATTAATAACCTTATGTATTATATACACGTAACATACAACAAAATACTGATCAAGGTGGTCTTCTTATTCCAGTTCTAGCAAAGGTCTTTGACCCTTTGTCCCTATCACACCAGTTAACAAAAGTACAATAACATCAATCAACTGTTAAGTGGAAATTTTCGCGCTCCATTCATTTTTGTGCTTTTCACGTTCCAAGCTAAGCGGATGCTGTGAAAAAACAATGCACAAATATGAGGCCGGTCGAGTGCAGATCCGTCGGAACACACTTTTCAATACGGAATAAATGCTAACCTCATTGTGACATCATCCAAGCAACAAAGTTCATTTCCCATTGAAAAGCGTTATCCGACGGATCTGCAGTCGACCATTCTGACAAATGTATTCCTTTTGTGTATATGTGACAGGATCTGGTCCATGGAAGCCAAAGGAGGCATTTTTGAAAATTGAGTTATTATAATCATTACCTTATATAAACATTAGGCTATCACATACTGAAAACACCAAAGGTCTAGCATACTTGGTTCCTACATATTTTCTTATTATTTTGCTCAATATTTTTGTCTTTATCTCAATTTCAAATTTGCTGCCTTTGGCCTCCATAAACCAGATGGTGCCACATAATGTCAATGTAAGGAAACTTACAATCAAAATTTAAAAACTTACAAGTGAAATAGCTCAAAATTGGCCGAGCACAAACAAATTGTTTGAGCAAAAATTTCCACTTCAAATACCTTCGTACAGCATTCGGCTAGCCGGTAAAATCATGCTAAAAAACCAATTACATTCTCTTCAATGTTTGATAAATATGGAAAATGATATGTTTGATTGCCACAATATAGGACACTGGGTTATTCCAGTTGATATCCATACACCCCTTATTGAAGACATGACCTTAATCTTCCACACAGGGGGTGTGAATTTCAAATGGGGTTGCCTGAATGGGTGGCTCCATTTGAAATTCACACTCCCTGTGCGGAAGATTAAGGTCATGTCTTCCATAGGGGTGTATGGATTTCAACAGGAATAGAACATTGTGTCTGACCTTACCAACATTTGTCCCATATTTCAAAATGTAATGAAAACTTATTTTAGTCCAATGTTGAGCTTATTTGTGACACGATCAAGGGAAATGAGTCGGATGTCGCTAATATTGATTTTGAGATATTGGCAAAGAAAGTGTTCAAATTCTTTTGTTTTATATTGTTTTTTGCGATTGATAAATTGACGTAACTTCACAAAGAAAAGTCGTATCAACATGGGGTTTTCAGTCATAATAATTATCTTGGACTTGGTATCATTTCTGATCCTTGCATACAGTGATTGTGGCTCGCCTTGTCGTACGCACTGCTAGGTGAAACAGATGGGCCACCACTTTTTTATTCATTATTCAAAATATAGTTGGCCGCTAAGACACAGTGGGAAAGTATGCAATCATGACCAGGTGAGATCACCTGTGTACTAACTGTGAACTACGGTAGTCCAGTGGTATAATTCTCAACCAGTAACTATGAGGTCCCGGGTTCAACCCTGCTGTCCTTGCTTTTCTGTTCCCTCAATTTATTAACCGTCAGTAATTTATATCATAATATCTTGGGCTTGCAGCATTTATTTCTGATCCATGGGGACCCAAACGAGGCATTTTTGAAAATTGAGATACTATAATTATTACCGTATACAACCATTAGGCTATTATAAACTGAAAACACTGAAGGTCTAGCATGTTGGTTCTAAAGTTCTGTGATGTGTATATGTATCCATATTTTTGCTTTTATCTAAATTTCAAATTTGCTACCTTTGGCCCCCATGGACAAGATTGTGTCGCAAATATTAATTGTGTTTCGCATTGTCGTATGTCATGCCAGGGTGAAGCAGATAGACTGCCTCCTTTCTTCATTATAGTACAAAGTATTTTGCATTTTACAAAAACTGTTTTACGTTCGTTTTGTTCTTAACTTATACCATTAATAAATACTATTAATTTGTGCTGTTTCAGTTCTCAAATATGCTTACAAATTTCACTACAAATGGTACATGATTTTGGCACAAATTTAATGTTACATTCGCACAGAAGAATATAGTATTATTAACTCTCATTCTGCACATTTACAAATTCGTAATTCATATCTTTAAATCTAATGATAGGAATAATGCACACAGTTTGATATTACTTATATTATTTTGATCAATAATGTAAATATTGAACAATCAAAAATAACAGTGTTTCATAAGTGGTAAAATGTTATTGCCCATAATAATATAGTTGATTGTGTAACAGTTCAAAGGTTTTCTTCTAATAAGGAAGAAAATCAATCACTTAAAGCCATATTGTAACATTTCCATAAGAAATACTAGTTCGTTTCCACTAAATGTTACACCGACAGATATGTCCTCTTTTAATTTTGACCCCAACAGATAAAGCAAATACAGAAAATTGCTATTTAATGCAAGAGCATAATTACAGGGTGAGTCAAAAAAAGTGCAATAGAGAAAAGAATCCATTTTTATTTAAGAACCGAGTTGAACCTTTTAGGTTTTAAAACATTTTATAAATAACATATCCATTAGTGATCTTGTTTGAAAAAATTAAGGAATTAGCATTTACCGTTTTGTTTTTATGACACATTTTGTAGCGATACCCAATTTTAATGTTTGTCCAAGAGACATCTAATATTTGAATGTCAGCCCACTCTGTGTAAGGTAGATTTGGAACAACTGCCAGTTTCTTAACCTCATTGGCATTGAAATAAAATGGAGCACCCAAATTGTTATTGTCCTTGGTCTTGTTTAAGGAAAAGAAACATTATTTGTTGTTATTTTTATTTTCCCTTTACTTTAAAGATGTTTATTCTCTATCAAATACATATAAATTTGTAGGCGGGTTTTTCAAATGTCGAAATGAAATGCGCGCAAATTGAATTTTAATGAATTATAAAATATTGGGGTTAAAAAAAACCTGGAGTTGGAGTCGAGTGAGGTATGAAGGACTTAAAGTAATGTTAGAAAGTTTGTTTGAACAAAAAAAATTAAAGTAACGCAAAAATCAAACTTATTTAAGTTAAAGTCAGTTTCAGAGCTGGTGCCTTTATCGTGCATTGTGTGCTATCATTCAAAATACATGGTACCTCGTGGACAAATAATGAAATTGGGTATCGCAGCAAAAGGACTCATAAAAATTAAACGGTAATAGCGAGTCACTTCATTTTTTCACAGAAGGTGAATATTGAATGTGGCA
Organism: Amphiura filiformis; assembly: GCF_039555335.1. Classification (NCBI taxonomy): domain Eukaryota; kingdom Metazoa; phylum Echinodermata; class Ophiuroidea; order Amphilepidida; family Amphiuridae; genus Amphiura; species Amphiura filiformis. The sequence continues at coordinate 25,899,154 of NC_092638.1, forward strand.
TTTATACAAACTTTCAATAATGGGAAAGTTCAACTTGGTTCTTACATAAATATCGATTCTTTGTTCTATTGCACTTTTTTTGACTCACCCTGTATGTCGGCATTGCGTGTCACTTTGTTGAACATAACTTAAGCCCCTCCTTTGATGTGTTATCCCACACACCATGTACGTACAGTGTTAGAAACATCACATATGCGTTCAACTAATATATCGATCGTAATAATTAAACTATGTACTCTGACGTTTTATTCTCACGATTTTGCATCAACTACAGCACTTAAAGCCTTGATATTTGCAGGGTATGTTACTTTATTAAAATAAAACGCATTACAATTGTGTAAATATCAGAATTTTGAAAAACATTGAGGGCGTCCTCCTTGGTAAATGTTTCAATATGGCTTTAAAAAATCTTTTACTTGTTACTTTAAGGGATCTAAAATGAGCGTTTATTATGCGTTTCGACAGTATTTTTTGTGGGACATGAGAGCACCTCGGACCTATCGAATTGCATTCTGAATACTGAAGCATGTCTTTCTGATATCAAATAATTTTCATTTTTGAAAATCACAATATAATACAAATTTTATGACAAATTATAAAATTTGATATTTTTAAATTTTTGATATATAACAGTCCTCGAAGTAAATTATATAAATCTAATGATATATTCTTAAAGTGTATGTAGCAGGGAGGAAAAGCCGACGGTCAATTGAAAATTTTGACCTTTCATATTGAAGATATGGATTTTGTTCCCAAAAAGACCTAATTTTTTTTGGTGTTTTGGGAAAAAAATCCATATCTTCAATACTGAAAGGTCAAAATTTTCAATTGATCGTCGGCTTTTCATCCCACCTACATACACTTTAAGTATAAATCATCAGATTTATAAAGTTTACTTCAAGTACTGTTAAATATCAAAAATATCAATTTTAATGATTTGCCATAAAATGTGTATTAAATTGCGAATTTCAAAAAATCAAAATTATTTGATATCAGAATGACATTCTTCGTATTCAGAATGCAATTCGATATGTCTGATGTGCTCTGATGTCCCAAAATAAATACTGTCCAAACGTTCATACCCCAGCCCTTAATTACTCACACTAAATGCTAAAATTCACTATGTAAGTACTGGTTTGCAAATTTCAAATGTCTTAAGTATAAAGTATTGAAATTGAATTATATATGTGTTCCTTGGAGCGTGCGCAAAATAAAATGCAATACAACTTAACAAAGCCTGTTAATTAAGGCAACCTTTCTTCAATCGGTTATTCTAGTTGAAATCCATACACCCCCTATTGAAGACATGACCTTAATCTTCCACACAGGGAGTGTGAATTTCAAATGGGATTACCTGAATGGGTGCTGCATCTGAAATCTTTACTCCTGGATGGGAGATTAAGGTCATATCTTCCATTGGGGATGTATGGATTTCAACTAGAGTAGTCTAATGTCCCTTTTGTTTATACAGGGACAAAAAACAATAACACACAAGTTTCCTTAAAGCATCTGTTCGAATAGCTTAGATATTTTAAAATCTATGCACATTTGTTACTTATATTACAAAGTATTTTGCAAATATTCATTTTTTAAATAAACAAATGTTCAATATAGGTTATTTATTTTAGTACTATTATAGGCACAAAAATCAAGATTGCAGTTACATAATAATGAATAAATACTCTCTTTGTCATGAAAAATATTACTGTTTTTATAATACTATAATTATCATTACTATTTTACTAGTTGTAATATTTCATTTCAAATCACCTGTGATATACAAGGCAAAGACATTAACCTTTCATAACTAGCATTACTGTGCATTGTGAAACTGGAAGCTTTTCCACGATATCTAAATATATGCATGACTTTTGCAGCTAATACATGTAAAATCCTTGTATTTTCTGGTCAGGATGTAACCAATGATCTCATTGGGTGTTACATAGATGCTAGCAATGAGCTGTTGTTTTTGAGCCAATGAAATCAATCCTTTCTTTGGTCAATATGTAACAAGCTATCTCGTTGGATAGCTAGCCAGGTCTTATGAGCCAATGAAATGAGTCCTATTCTTTTCTACTTCTCATTGGTCAAGCTCATCACTACTCATACTGCTAAACATTTTAAGTTCTATAAATTGGGACTGAATTAAAACACACTTTTCAACACAAGATGTAATCAAACAAAATATTGTAAACACAATATTTTTGCTTTGCAGCACAAAATTTTCACACAAATTTGGAAAGACCCTTCATTATTTGGCAGCATGAAATTTTTGGACTTGAAGTAGTCACCGCACTTGCAAATAACCAGCAAAGTATTCATGGTTGAGCCTGGTTAGTAAAATCATAAGAATTCCAGACAGTCCGTTTCTCCACACAGCTGACTATGGACAGATTAAGCACAATGTTACAAATTTATTGGTCGACCTATTGTTTTAAATATTGGGTGGGACAAAGTAAAGCATGATGTTTTTAAAACTCATAGAAAGACCAATAGGATGCATGATTCTGAAAATATAATAACTGTGGGAAATTGGATTGGATTGTTTATCTCACTGGCATAACCCACAATGCACTTTGCTTCCAAATGATCAAAGTGGCTTATCGCCGAGTTCAGGGCTCATGTCATGCTACTTTTGGGCTCAAAATAGGCGAAAATTGTTATTAATTTTGGTTACCAAGCACCAATAAAAACTTGCGCTCACGTAAATTCACATTCACACCAGGTCCAGGGCACCTTTGCGTACTACAGACGATGTACCAATGCCAAATCGTGTGTACACCTTTCCATATCACCCGATATGATAAGAGTCTCACCTATTACACGTTAGACAAAGTAGAGAGTAGAGTTGGCAGTTCGGGTTAAGGTTAGGGTAAAGCCAAGAATTTTCCGCGTTGCGGAAATTCCGCAAAAATCGCGGAATTCGGAGGTAAAGCGGAAAACGCATTTCTGAGAAAAAAAAATAAAAAAGATAAGCAGAAAGGACCTAGAAAAAGAAAAAAAACAATTGAAAAGAAATAAATAAAATACTAAATGAAATGGGTCTTCAAAATTCATCAAAATAAGGTAAAATCCGTCATAGATTTACCGTACAACGCCTGTCCTACCTCCCATTTCAGCTCGAGTATCCCACAATCCTTTGCGCGCCCGACTAAAAATAGCTCTTGGGGCTCTCCGACCTTTTGAACGTAAGATTCTTGTGAAATTTTATTATGTCAGAAATGTGCTAAAATTACAAAGCGGAGAAAAGCGGAATTTAGCATTTGTAAAGCAGAAAATTCTTGGCTTTAGGTTAGGGTTAGGTCAAAATTACTTGCATTTGATTATTGATGAACATACATTACACACATTATTACTGACTGTCCAAGTATATCAGTACCGAGTCACATACTATTTGCTATATACTCAAATATGCAGCCATGAAGCATTTGGTGGAATTATTGTTTACCAATATCAGCTTGCATTGGTGCTTATTGGTTCTTGTGAGTCTGTTATTGTTTCTTCAGTTGTATTCTGGAAATAAAACAGACAATGAAAAACATTTATGTTATCATGGCATAAAAGCTGTTAATTTGTATCTCAATTTCATCATCATGATGACTTTCCCCCTTTCCTTCTATTATTTGATTTCATTATTCTGATTCGTACAAACAAAACTGAACCATTTTATAAAAGATCTATACAAAAGGAAACTTACATGAAACAATGCGAATCATGTACAAATCAAAAGCAATGTTGGCAGAATTGTGCCGAAATGTCAAGCACATTTTGCACAGAATTGCATGCCAAATGGAAAACTGCACAGAAGTAGCAAATTTTATTTGAAATGCACAGAAAATACTCAAAAGAGCATAATGCATAGACCCTTATCCTAACCCTTAAACTTAACCCTAATCTTTAAGGCAAAATGTGACACAATCTGGTCCATGGGGGCCAAAGGAGACATTTTTGAAAATTGAGTTACTGCAACTATTACCTGGTATAAACATTAGGCTATCATATACTGAAAACACCAAAGGTCTAGCATACTTGGTTCTAAAGCTCTGAAGTTTTGTGATGTTTATTTTCTTATTGTTTTTTACTGCATATTTTTGCCTTTATCTCAATTTCAAATTTGTTGCCTTTGGCCTCCATGGACCAGATTGTGTCACAAAGTTCTTGTTATTCAAGGTTTGAAACCGAAGAAATATTGCTGCTATTTTTTTAGTAGCAATATTTTCCAACCTTGAAAGCAAGTAATTTTAGGGCCTATATCTTTTTTCAATTATTGTAATAAAACATGTTGCCCTTTTGTCAGGTACCCGGATTACCACCCAAAAATTCAACTGGGAACCAGAGTACATAATTACCCGTTAGGTGAGAGCCTTATTACAGATGCATTTGTACAATATCTAATATATCTTGAAATGATTCAAATCTTACTTGTTGTGTGTTTTTCATATATAGCCTCTTCATTTCAAGCTTGAGTTTCTTCAAGATGCGGTCATTAGGCTTGTGACTGGCCTTGCCTTGTAGTTCTACAACACTCTGTTTTAACTCCTGGAATAAAGAATGGATAGACAAAAGTGGTAACATATGCAAGGTGTTATTTGGTTTATAAATGAAGTTCCTCAAAAATGTAATAATAGAAAAAAACTACGCAGGGACTTGCAACTCTGGATCATAAACCCAACCACACACAGCACAATAAATTTTTCCTGCCATGATCAGTATGTGTTACATCGGACAATTAGCATTAAGTACAATCTCAGTCAAAATAACCAAATGACTGCATCGTTATGCTTTTATAGATCCAAATTAGATTTGTAATAATATGAAGTTGTTGTTCCAGTTGAAACCCATTCATCCTCTATGGAAGACATGACCTTAGTATCCCACATAGGGGGTTTAGATATCAAATGGAGTCACCCATTCAGGTAACCCCATTTGAAATTCACACTCCCTGTGTGCAAGGTTAAGGTCATAGGGGGTGTATGGATTTCAACTGGAATAGCCCCATGAATGGCTATCATTGCTTACCTTTTTCTCCAAGTTGATACTTGATATGCCTCTTGTTCCATACAGCTTAATAATAGCACCCCAAGTAGATAGATGTGGATGTAATTTCTGAAAAATACAAACAAATGAATATGAATCGGACAAGATGTACAAATGAAAACTTCAAAAAACAGTAACACACAATCACACATTAGGTATTCGATGTCGTAGTGCACGTTAGTAACAATTGGTTACTGCTCCAAGCCTGGGCTAATACACCTGTTCCGAATTATGATATAGACTGTGTTGTGATCATTTCGATCAGTGGTTCGTAACAAAGAAAGCGTGAGCCAGTTGACCTAGCAACGTTCATATTCTAATGTGCACTACGACAGCGAATTAACATTTATATAGATTATATCAAAAACTACCATTTCTAATGCAAAGAATATCTGTCTAGTACAAATCCCATTTGACTGCAGATTGTGCCAGCATTGTGACTGCCTTCTCTACATTTCATTAATATGCTATTCCATTTGAAATCGGAAGATTAAGAGGGAGTGTGTTTTTCAAATGGAATTGGCTTGTGCTTTTGAAATTGAATTGGTTAAGGTTAATTATTTTGAAACCCATGCTCCCTCTGTGTATAGCTTTACCCATATTTCAAATGGAAGTTACCTAATTGTCTATTCTATTTGAAACCCTGCAGAAGACTTTAGCTGACTCTTCCACAGGGAATAACCCAATATGAACCAGGGAAGAGGTTTGTTTCAGAAATGTGTGTGGGCATAGTTATGTGAATGGGATTTACAGCATAGTCCTATGTGATCTGTCTTTTATATAAAGTTGTCAGGAACAATAACAACATATAGAGTGGGCTGCTATCACAGTAAAAGAAAAAAGTTCATAGCTGTTTTTTCACACCCTGTTCTACGTGCAGACGCACCTTTCAAGTAGGGTCGGTCAGGCTTTTTTTTTCTGGAGGCTAACCCTTAAAGTTCACCAAAATGTCAGCAAACATATTTTCTAATCATTTTCAGCCAAAAATAAAAAAACCCTCCAAAACGCAAATTTTGGGTCGTCGGGCCTGTAGAACAAGGTCTGTCACCTTAGAGCTTGTTGGCCATTTTTTGACAACTTTAATTCATGAGACAAAATATGTAATCCCCATTAATCTACTAATGTACACTATAGTACAACACTTAAACTGACATTTAGAGCACAGTGGCAACTATAAATGTAATTTTAACTAGAGCGGTTCTCGGGTTGCGCGGTTTTCGGCATACGCGGTTGGTGTGTAAGGTTGTTGGGTGATGGTATGGTAGTGGCTGTGTTTAAATGTGAGTTTCTTTTCAGAACCCTGTATGGGCGAAGCCTGGATGGTGGATGGGGAGTGTGGGTGATTAAAGAAGGAAATCATATGGAAATGTAATAGGCCGCACAGCTGTGTAATGTTTGTTTTACAAGATGCCCAGAGCACGGGTTGGGATATGAAAAATCCCCTCGTGGTGTCGAGTTCACAACAGGTGTTGGTATTGCTTTACCAAAACAACCCGAACCGTGTGTTGGAAGATTTTGTATGTTTAGACAGTTTTCTAGCAATGTTGACTGTACCCACCAAGTTTCATGCCCATACGACAGATTTTAGTAATTTGACCTCAGATGACCCATGAGTGACCTTGGATTACCCCCAAAATGACCTTCCAAAAATATGACTCTTAATGTTGACTGTACTCACCAAATTTCATGCTGTTATGACGGTTTTTAATTTGACCTCAGATGACCCCTGGGTGACCTCGGATGACACCGAAATGACCTTCCAATAACTTGACTCTAAATGTTGAATATACCCACCAAGTTTCGTGCCCATATAACAGTTTTAGTAATTTGACCTCAGATGCCCCTGGGTGACCTCGGATGAACCCGAAATGACCTTCCAAAAATTGACTCTAAGTGTTGACTATAAACACCAAGTTTCGTGCCCATATGACAGTTTTTAGTAATTTGACCTCAGATGAACTCGGTGTGACCTTGGATGACCCCAAATCTATTCAGCTCTGTAAGAACATCAACTACAAATACAACTGACCAAGTTTAGGCGATACACCATGTTGTTAAAACCCCTGTAGACCCTATGGCATCATCGCACATGTTGACTTCCAAACTTCATCACAACATAAACTTCAAAATGATCCATTCATACTGTCCCATTTATTGACACCTTCGGTTTGTATCAATTGCCAGTGAGCAAAATACACGTGCTCTGTTCACTATACACAGCAAGGTATAGGAAGCTATGTGCACGATATTACAACCTCTACCTTGCTGCATTTTATTTGCAGTTCTGACATCTGGCCTGCGCCGGTTTAACCAACCAGGTCAGACCTTTGGAGCGGGGCTAGAAAGGGATGACAGAAAGCTGTGTCGTCATAAATTAAATAAAATGTATTACTTTTGGTAAACAAGGGTTGTCTGAGAAGAAAAAATGTGAAAAGCAAAATGAAAAAAAGAGAAGAAAAACAGAAGGGGGAAATGGGGAGGAGCGGGACGGAAGCTATGATTTCCTTTCTCCATGCTCAAAATTAAATGTTGAAATTAAAGTTTTCATTTTTCGTTGGAAAGGGTGTGCCCGAGTGATTGCGTATTAAAACAAACATTAACAAACAAAAACAAAATTCCCAAAATTGTTATGCCAGAATAAAAAAGATTATCTTGTAAATTTTTGGCTCTATGTAAAGTTTGGAAGGATTTTTGTTTCTCAAAAAAGAAAAAAAAATCTGGTGTCATAATGAATCAAAAGATGTATGTTTTATACAGTAAATGAAGTAAAAATTATGATGCGCAGTGATTATGCCATCTTATTAAATTTCTAATCTTAATATTTCGTCTTTTTGTCAAATTGTCGAAAAGTATGTGGTAGCCGATTTATTGCTCAACCGCACCATGTATTTAGTTTTGTTTAGTTGTGTCATTAAAATACCCAAACAATTAAGTTTCCGACGATGCAGTTCTTTCAGGGACACCCTGTATATAGCATGTTTGTACTACAGTATCGATTTTATTGAAGGTCACTGGTAAACAAACACTTGATAGTCTGTGCCTCGGGCCAGACTGTATCATTATGGCTATCACGATGTTTGTTCGGATCGCCCGACATAAATTGGATGTGTAGGAGACTAGGTCTGTGCAAACAAATGATCGTTTCCATACAGCAACATAAAAAAAAAAAAAAAATACACCCATTGCCCGCTATTTATTGCACGAAATGAACGACTCTAATCAGGTACCGCACGAAATGAACGACTCTAATCAGCTGCGGCAATTCCACAATCATGCACAATGGTGCATAGGCCTATCTTATACACGTATTCTTATTCATGCATTTGACGGACTTGGGTGTTTTTGTTTTTGTTAAATATCTCCTCTCCTGAACACATATTATTATAGAAAATCTATCTACTTCTTCATTCGCTTAGATACTATATACCCTGCAACTTTCAATCTACACAGTGACTAGATAACCCCTTAAACGTGCGAACAAATATTGCAAAACAAAATTAAAGTATGGCTCTCCGCCTATGGCTTCGCCCATACAACAAACATAGTACATCTATCCTGTATACACAATTGAGGTCAACAGTCTAGCTGCAGCTATTCAATGTTGGGTTCAATCACCAGTACTACATATCTCTACATATTTCCTTTCCCTAAAAGAACACACACATTGAAGTTATGTAAACATACACTACTACATATTGCAATCACACAACTATTCACCCATCGACTGCTGACTGCCAGAAGTGGGTAAATGCAATAGCTGCCATGTGTAGCTGCTATGTGTAGATTAGTACAATATACTGTGCGTAAATTGCCAAATGTTCAAAGGGCAGCAATTGCACAACTGTTCACCCATCGACTGCTGTGCCAGAAGTGCAATAGCTGCCATGTGTAGCTGCCATGTGTGGATGAGTACAATATACGGTGTGTAAATTACCAAATGTTCACAGGGCAGCTATTGCACAACTTTTCACCCATCAACTGCTCAGTGCCAGAAGTGCAATAGCTGCCATGTGTAGATGAATATAAATATACTGTGTGTAAATTGCATGAAATATTCATAGGGCAGCTATTGCAATTATCCACTTCTGGCACTGAACAGTCGCCATGCCAACTGGTTCGTCTATGTTTATATTAGTATTTATTCCCGGGTCTATGTACTTTTACTGTTGAGTCTAGATTCCAACAAAGTTCAGTCAGTAAGTCATTTTTTCAATGACATTATTTCAGGTGTAAAATGTATGTTTCTTGAGTGTTAACATTTCACAAATTTGGCAGCATGACTAATAAGCATGTAGTAATCTTATTATCACAATATGTCATAAATACTATTGAATGAAATGTGATGAATTTGCACAAAACCAGAGTTGACTTTCCAGCGAGGGCTGACACAGCTCATTTGTAACTGAACCGGAGACTGAAGTACTCTACTCCATTACCGATCTGGGTGCTTAAGTACCGGTACCGGTAGGTAATTTTAAAGGGGGTATTTAAACGTTTACTGTGTTACAAAAGACAAAATGGACAATTTCCATCCAAAATATGAAAATAATGCTGCAATTTACAATCAAAACATTTTGAGCTGGATAATAAATGTTGCAGTCGTTGAAATTTTAGTATATTTCATAACATGTTGTGCATGTACTCATAATGTACTCAGTACTTATAATGAGGTTCATTGTCGAACCTCAACGGATTTAGACTGATAAAATATTGCTTGGTAATATACATACACTTTTGGAATTATCTGAGACATTTTCGTGTTTACATGTTAAACCAATGACAACGTCAAAATTCAGTCAATCTTGGCCGCCCCCCTTCAGTACAACTTAGTTTCATGCCATGACATCATGTACTCATCAATACATCATTTTATGTTTTTATAATTTCAAAATGGTTTAGATATTACAATACAAAGATACAAATTTTAGCTGCTTGTATAAAGGCTAATTATAAACTCAACATCCATATGAACAATATACATTACAGGTTTGAATACTGCAATATTAAATTACTTTATTACTGTAAATATGAGATAATGCCATACAACCTTTCATACACAGCCTGTAATTATAGGTTAATAACTGTGTATTAGGATAAAAATTGTACATTACTTATTGAGAGTGAAATTAGACAAAATAATGCATGCATAGTCATACAGAGATGTTTCAACATGCGCGTATTTTTTGGGGGGTTTGAGCGCTAGCCCCGGGGTCAAAGCCGGGGCGGCCAAATCAAGGGCGGCGGAAGAAGAAGGCGGCAAAAGAATTAGTAAAGAAAAAAGGGCAGAAAATGTGAAAAAATTGTACTATACATCAAAATGTATTGCTTTTGGGGATAGCGCCTATAAATCCTTTTTTTTTTCTTCTCTTCACTTTTTCAAACGACCGTAAAAAAATTTGGGGCAACCTTTTCCGGGCTGTTGAGGAAGGGGCGGCAAAATTGGATTTTCTTCAGCCCCCCGGGTAAGGGGCGGCCACGGTACGCCACTGTTCAATGCCTCTAAATGCATGAGTCCCGCAGGGTAGGGGGAGTGTATAAGATGCATCAACATCTCTGTATACATGCATTATTTTGTCATTTCTTGAGGAATGAGTATTAAACATTTTTAACCTCTTTCATACAGAAGAAAAAATACTGTGTAGTGCTTTTCTGCATAGCTGTTGTAAACTAAAATTATGTGGTTTGTAATTAAGATGGCCCCCACAAAAAGGTGTGTAAATAACAAAAGGTTTGTAGGCCAAAAAGCAAAAATATAACTTCAGCTTAATGCCCAAAATAAATGAACAATATAAAATTATCTTAATGACTGAATGAACAATGGTTGTTGGAATCAGTTCAATACACAATGCTTTGAATTCACTAATGCAAAATTCTGATGGCGAAGGATATAGTTCATTGCACAACAAAATAATATTAATAGTTTATCCCTTGAAAAATATTTCACAAAAAACAAACCAGTCTACAAAGTGCATCTAGTACCCTGTCTATAGGTAAAATAACAAGCAAACCTTTAGGCAATAATCACTCAACTGGAAAAGATAACTTGAATCAAATTAAACCCTTCACCTATTTAGTATTGTTGGTACACATGCTTGTTCAATTGCAATATTTTGACAACATATAAACAGCCCTAGTTTTATGATGAGATTAAAACACAACAGTAAACAATGGATTTCTGACAAGCATAAGGAAATCAAGGTTGCACCCATGAAATTCAACGCACCCCTACCCTTGCCCCCACCCACACACAATTACTTGTATCATGTGCTACCAGGGGAACACAGAACACACAGTTTCTTTTCACCACATCGGGGACACTTTCTGCTATATGTTGGTATTTCAGCAAGACTGGGACTCCACTTGTTCAGATTAAAATTAGCGAAAAAAATGAGACTCATACTGAAAATATTCACTATTTTGATTTCTGACAAGCATAAGGAACTAAAGGTTGCACCCATGAAATTCTATATAGACCTAAAAGCATCCCCACCTTTATCCCACCCACATACAATTACTTCTATCGTGTGCTACCAGTGGGACACAGAAGATACAGTTTCTTTCCACCAAACCGGGGACACTTTCTGCTATATGTTGGTATTTCAGCAAGACTGGGACTCCACTTGTTCAGATTAAAATTAGTGAAAAAATGAGATTCATTACATTGTGTATTGATATAAATTGATGTGCATGCAGTTTGGCGCTGCACTTATGCCAGATGCATAATTAGCGCACTTGTGTGCATTTATGTGAGCATAGGTTGAGCACAATACTAAAACCTGAACAAACAACATTCACAGTGTTCCCATATTAAGCAGTTTTAGGGGGCACAGAGTGTATGTAACTGAAGTTGGTGAAAAATGCAAAAAGAGCCTCTGATTACCAGTACTTAAAAGTTTACTATCATATATACACAAATACCAACCCCACACCCATGTTGTGTGTATGACTGGGGAAACATGTTACTAACACGGTCTGCATATTTGTCACAAATTTCAACACCCAAACTTTTTCAACTTTTTACAAACTGTTTGGGGCATTAGCCAACTGAGGGCAGATTGTCTTGCCAACAATGGTTGTCCCTGTTGTCAAGAGTTGCTATCTAAAATAGGCAAAGTTGAATTGAGAGACCACAGTAATTCTTCAAGATGCAGTGAATTCAACAATGTTTTATTTTCAAAATAATATCCAGTGACAAATCTCCAAAATAAAATGGCATCTTATTTTCATTTTGCTGATGCATCAGGCTAAATAAAATAAAATTGTTTTGTCTCAAAGCTGTTTATGTTGTGTACTTTTGAAGACTCGAAAATGACATCTTAATTCAAAATTAAGTTTTTAAAATCTTAGGAAAAAAAATCTAAAAAAAAAAACACATTCCGCATTCGTTTTTGAAACGGCCATGGGCATTGAGACATAACACATTTTTTTTATTTAGCCTAATTTCAGGAAATATATATTTTTTCATACTGGTAATCACATGATTGGAAACCTGTCTATCAAATTATTATGATTGCAAATAATTCAAGCAGAACTAAACAATATGTTGCATTCAGTTCCTGAAATCACTTCTATTCATGGTTTACATTGCCTTCTCTCAAATCAAATTATTTCACTACCAATTGATCTTTAGTTGACATGACCGATACCGACTCATGACTGTTTAACTCGTGATTTTTCTATTTAAAAGCAAAATGTGATTATTCAACCATAACAGAAAGTTTGGAAGACATGACCGTAATCTTCCACACTGGCAAGGCTTGTAAGCAGTCACTCAGGTTTTTTTACATCATGGTTGCCCAGTTTTGGCTCCTTGTGTGTCCAATATTTTACACTACAAACTATAGGAGCCATATTTGAAACCAGGAGCTTGTTTTAGCTCCTGGTCCAGGCTAGCATGCGGGGTATGTATATTTCAAAATGGGATTACCTGGATGGGCGATTCCATTTGAACTCTACACTCCTCGTGTGTGAGATTAAGGTCATGTGGATTTTACTGGATTAACACACTGTAACTTACCACTAGTATTTTTTGAGCTCCTTCTTGCTTGCCAATTTTCTTGTTCTTGCATGTACCCTGAAATAATAATTAAAACAAAAAACCATCTCAGACAATATTTATCAGCTATATGAATATTTGTGAAGCATGCTGTGGTTTCCAAAAGGCGTACCAAAAATGATATTTTGTTTCTTCAGCGTAAGTAATGACATCATACTTTGAGAACCGAATTTTAAATGCCATAATAGGTTTGTCTCAGTAGTCCACACATAGCTTTCTTAAATTGGCGATTTTGCATATTTTTTCCAGGTTTTGGTGTTTTTTCCCCTCAGGATACACAAATCAGATTGGGATAATTAAAAGTGTTCCATGACAGACATGGTATTTTACCGTAAAAGTTGATTACTTCATGGTGTTTATTGTGCAGTAAGTAGTTTCATCAGACAGTTTCTTGTTTAAACTATTTGTTTTAACCTTCAAATCGCTTAGCTTTTTTTTCACATTTTCTTAAGAACCAGCCCTCTTTGATCTTGTAGTACAGAATTTGGAAGGTCTAAGCCACACCAGCATTAGGTCAAGCTATGAACACTGACATCACCTGCCAGTGATCACAATGCTTACACGGTCAGTCAAAGAATTTGTCGTCTGCTGCATCCGCACTTTTGATATTTTCAAGCCTGCTGTTTTCAAATCTTTCAAATGTTGATGATATTTTACAAAATTTTTAGGAAATTTAGGATCCATATCACATTAAAATCAATCAAGAATACAACAAAAAGAATTGCAATTTACCCATGCATACTTACGGTAGCAACATGTGGTCCATATGTTATCGTATATTCACTTCTTTGATGCTTGTTAATCTTCACTTCAAACTTCAGATCCATATTGTTCATACCATGATTCCTGAGTAGAAATACATATATTTTTTTATTACAGATATTGTGTTTGTGATATATCCGATTTCCAACAAGAGATGTTAATACTATGCAAAACATAACTTATTCAACAACAATTCCTATATCTTCGTACAAGAGCCAAGCGTTGTTAATTGATGATGTATCCACAGTCCAGTAGCGTATACGCGAACGCAAGGTTACCTGTACGCATTACATGTAAGGATGTAAAATTTGTCATGCCTGGAACATAAACACTCTCTCATGTTGGAGGTAGCAGCTAAAAATTACCACTTTATTCTTATTTTATTGGTGATATCAACAGAGAAATCACATAAGGCTGAGTGGCAATGACAAACAGGCATTACGAATGAAAGAATGTGAATTAGACAATCTTTAGCTTGTTTTCGTTGTTGAAAGGGATTTAATTATGTTTCACTGTTATTCATCACCATTAACAACTCGCGTCCGAAGCATCTGTGTGGTTCACTTCGCTTGTCGCGAAGTAAACCCCGTAGACGACAAGGACGCATCATTGTTAATCGGTGATGAACAACGGTGAAACATGATTGAACCCTAAATCTTTGATCCTCCTATTCTTTCTGTTTAGCTACTGGGAACTCCCTTGTCACTCCTAGAACTCCCAATGATGCTGGTGACACGCCCTTCTCATTGCGGCTCACACTGCCTTTGGAAACAACTTTCTATTGCCATCATAAATGCTAAGATCATCAATTCTTTCAAGAGGCTTCTAAATCCCAACCTATTCCCCTTTTCTTTTTAGTCTCTGTGGTTTCTTCTTATTCTCCTTTGCTCAGCACCTTAAATCCTTTGGCAATAATGGTGCTTTATAAATGCTGTGTTTATATGTTATATAATTTTATTTGTACAGTTGATCATACTTCACAGAACTCATTACAGAATAGTGTTAATTAGCAAGTCAGTTTGGGGAATCCTTTAAATTACCATTTTCCAAGATTCCTAGAGGCAATGTGAAATAACATAGGATTCTTATTGTGATTTCTTATTGAAATATCTAAGCTCAACAGATTTAGTGCAGGCATGAGTATGATCATCCATGAAAAAACCTGAAGTGTTTGATAAAAGTGTGTGAAATTGGGCTAAAAAGACCAAAAACAGGCTGAAAGTGTGGACATTTGGACAACAAAAAATTCTCATGCCTGTTAGTGCTATCAGCTATGTGTAAACATATGAACACAAAGCAAGAAGCAAAATTCTTTTTTTTACAGTTATTGCTCTCCAACAGGGCATAATATAACCAGTATCGCATTGCATTTTGCTACACAATCTAGCCAAATTGCTATGCAATCACACAAAAATATATCATTGCTATTAATTATTGCTATACTAAAACTTTATCACAATTTTGTTTTCTGACACTAAATTATGCCATGCTCTTCAATCTCTAACTGAAGTTCATGTAGTGCAAGTATAAAGTTGCATTCCTTGACAGATTTCTTATGTGAAGCACAAATAATTACTCACCCCCCAAAAAAACCCTCCCTCATGTGTTTCGAAAGATCAACTTACCTTTGTTGGTATTCTTGTAGGAGCTGCCAAGGTGTGAGAAGACCGGATCTTTCACATAGATCAAAGACGCGATGATCATCAATTGCTACATGATCAAAATACTGAAATCAAATTGTAAACAAAGGATATGTTACAATTTCACTCAAATGTTTTCAACTGACAGGTGATTATCAGCTGAAACTACAACCAAAATAACAAGTGAAACAACTGTTAAAAACATCTTTCTCACTTAAAATACACAGCAATGTTTAATATTGGGATTCTATGCAACAAATGATGCTCAACCTATTATAGTCACACAATGTTCAATACATCAAAAACAATTCATAACCTCATGAATAAAACGTGATACATACAATCTAATCATTTTAACAATCGCCCAAGCCTAGTATAAACCTTAGGGTTGTCGCCAGACAAGGTGCAGCAGGAAGACTACAGGTTGATCAGCTCGTTATAGGCAGGAAATGTTGGGCTTTTACCACTACGCCAAAAAGTAGACCCACTTTAAGAGTGTTATTCGTTGACCTGTCTTGTCTATATTTTTTTTGTTTAAGAAAGTAAACGAAGTATAGGACTTGAATTAATAATTTGTTATGCTTCTGGCGAGATGTCACAAGACAGTTCGCAAAAAAAAAAAATTTTGATATTAATCCGCGATGTTATAGGACCCGCCGATTACGAGCTGATCAAAGTATAATGCAAGGATTTTCTTTCTGAGGGCATCTAAAATGTCTGTTGCTGGTGATAACAAATACTGTGGGCAATACAATAGTACTTTGGTATGGTTTGTTTTACCAAATGAAATTCTGTGATGGAAAAATGTGGGAATTGTTTTTTCCTTCTTCTTGGAAGTTCTGGATTTGCCCATTTTGTTTTATTGAAAATCATAAAGTACATCATTTTAATCCTATCTGTTATTTTAAATCCAGTTGTCCACCAGACATGTCTGTATTTTTGGTCGCGCCTTTCTGTGACCCCTGACCGTAGACCACTAAAACGTTTTAGCTACATTAATGATACATGATAAAAGGAATGCATGTTTTATATACGCTCATAAACAATGGACTAACCACTATACAAAAACAATATTTATAACATCAGATGCATTTACTATTTGTTTGTCTATACTGCATTTGAGTTTTGTGCATAGTGTTATAATCCTAGGATAGCCAAAACCCTAACATATTATGCAATGCATTGTTATGTTGGAAGGAAAAGGGAAGCAGTGTAAATGTGCCCTTGATGGTTATACATATATGACCTGCTCTGACAAAATCCAGAAACAAATCGCATTTTTGATATTTCATGATTTGAATTTAAAAGGAAGCACTAAACAAAAAGCTAAAAATGATACCAAAATTATATAAATAGCATCAATACTATTCAAGATATGGATAATTTTGTAAATGATACCTTAATTATTTTTGCCAACTTGCTATTCTGAGAAATAGGCCAATTAGTTTCCTGCCTTACACCAGATTGAATAGGGATTATCATAGTTCAACTGTTATTTATTGATTAAATAATCCTCTTTTTAGTAAGTACTTTCAAGGATTTGAAAGTTCCCTTTGCCCACAGTCAAATACCATGAAATTAAGAATTCCAAAATTTGATTATTTTTTATGGGAATGTCATCTTTAAGGTCTATAACTTCAAAACATGTCTGGCAACTTTTTCCGCATTTTCTTGGAGCTGGTCACATGTTGTAAATGGTTGTGTATTGAAATGTCAGCTCTTCTCTTTTATAAATCAGTGAATTCACTTACATCAAGGTTATTTGGTGTCACTTTTGAATTGGCTGGTTTGGTCACTTTGTCCAGATCAGGAATTAAAATTGTCAGAGTTGATTGGGCTGAAAAATAAAAATAAACACTTGGAATGCATATATTATTTTCCTCAAAATGTTACCACTATATTTTTTATATAGAGAGTGGTAATAACCACTGGGTACTCAGTCTCATTAATCAAGTTTGTGAAATTGTGTTAAATACACAAATTGCTGCAGACTATTCACCAAAAGCCAAAGTCTCTGTGCCTTGTATACTGTGAATTCTCGCATTTTCATGAGGGCTGATCATTTGATCGTGCATGTCTAACAAATCATGCAAGGGTTGTGTGCCTTTGCCTGTAAGCGATAGAGTGTTGGGTCTTTACATTTATGCAAAAGACCGTAAAAGTATGTGGTATGTGCATAGCAGTTTTGTCTCTCGCATTTCACGGATTGGTTTTCATTAGGCAAAGTAAAAAATAAAACATGTTTCTCGTCCGGGTTTTGGAAAAAAAGGAGGAAGAGGGGCTTTTTATTTTTTATTGAAAAAAAATGCCCTAAATTGCCCTATTTAGACGCTTTTTATACTTTTTATAGCGTAAAGATTAGAAGCTGAAAAACATGAAGAGGCTCTTTTTATTTGCTTCTAATACTATTGTAAAGACTTGTAAGAAGAAGTTGCAACTTCTCTATAGTATCTTAAAAAAAGTTATGACAGAAAGATTGCAAAATAAAAAGAAAAATGCAAAAACTTCAAAAAAGGAAGCGGAAGGGGACGAGAAACATGTTTTTTTTATTTACTTGGCCTTAATGGGTGATGCTGGGACTTGGATGTTGAATTTTACACGGATGCACAAATTTCCGTTTGGACGCATATTTTAGCCATCCCGTCGGCAAATTTACGTCCGTGTGTACGCAAGTTTTTCAAGCCTTAATGGGAACCCCGAGCCCAATCACACAAAACTCCAACACTTGTTGAACACATTAACCCCTTAAGCACTACCTGCGGAAATAATATTGCCCGATTGGTCAATTACATGATATCTTCACTTTACTCGCCAATCAGAATGGAGCTTTGCAAATAATTTACCTCAATGTTTTTGCGTGGTGAAATTATTCTAACAATGTTGACGATTGGGCCAATTGATAATGAAAACTTCTTTTTGGCCAATCGGCAGGTAGTTCTCATGGGGTTAAACTTACCAGCTTCAATTTTGGCTAGTTTCTTGCTCTTGGCCTGCCCTCTGCCATACTTATTACCACCAATCTCTACAACGGCTTCAAAGGGAGTGTTAGCATTATCTAGTACAAAGAAAATTTGATCAGATTACTTTGAAATCATGAAATACACATTATGGAAACATGAAAAATTCTGTACCACAGTAATGATACTTACTGCTTTCACTGTACGTGTATGTTGGCACAGTTCTTAACACTTGTTGTGCATACTCATGTAGAATACATACTGATGACTTATTCAAGGCATTGATAATAAATTCTGTACCAATACTGTCATGATACTTACTGCTTTTACTGTACGTGTATGTTGGCGCAGTTCTTAACACTCGTTGTGCATACTCATGTAGAATACATACTGATGACTTATTCAAGGCATTGATAATAAATTCTGTACCAATACTGTCATGATACTTACTGCTTTCACTGTACGTGTATGTTGGCGCAGTTCTTAACACTTTCGTTGTGCATACTCATGTAGAATGCATACTGATGACTTATTCAAGGCATTGATAATAAATTCTGTACCAATACTGTCATGATACTTACTGCTTTCACTGTACGTGTATGTTGGCGCAGTTCTTAACACTTTCGTTGTGCATACTCATGTAGAATACATATTGATGACTTATTCAAGGCATTGATAATAAATTCTGTACCAATACTGTCATGATACTTACTGCTTTCACTGTACGTGTATGTTGGCACAGTTCTTAACACTCGTTGTGCATACTCATGTAGAATGCATACTGATGACTTATTCAAGGCATTGATAATAAATTCTGTACCAATACTGTCATGATACTTACTGCTTTCACTGTACGTGTATGTTGGCGCAGTTCTTAACACTCGTTGTGCATACTCATGTAGAATACATATTGATGACTTATTCAAGGCATTGATAATAAATTCTGTACCAATACTGTCATGATACTTACTGCTTTCACTGTACGTGTATGTTGGCGCAGTTCTTAACACTCGTTGTGCATACTCATGTAGAATGCATACTGATGACTTATTCAAGGCATTGATAATAAATTCTGTACCAATACTGTCATGATACTTACTGCTTTCACTGTACGTATGTATGTTGGCGCAGTTCTTAACACTCGTTGTGCATACTCATGTAGAATACATACTGATGACTTATTCAAGGCATTGATAATAAATTCTGCAATAAAACAAATGAAGACAGCAAAAATCATCAAAGAAATTATGGTCTATCTAAATTTGATATTATTTTGAAAAAAGCTATCCATGTTCCAACATGATTAGGAAGTTCCAACATGATTCCTGGATGATTTGTGATTATTTTCAGACTTGACAATTTTGCTGGAGCCACAAGTCCACCGTATGCAGGTGAATACAAGTAAGGGAGTGTTTGCAAACAGCTATCCATGTTCCACCTTGATTAGGCCCCCCCAAACATGGTTCCTAGAGTGTGTTTCTAGATGTAAACCACTGTAAGAAAGCATTATAGCTATGAACACATGTGCTGATATACAGGGTGATTCAAAATGTAGTAAAATCACGTTTGTGGTGCTTCTGTACAAAAATCTAAAAGGAATTAGGAATTAGAATAGATTCGGAGCTTGCCTACTTTTTACATTGCTTACTTACATATACACATCCTATCAGCAATGGCATAGCTGAATGACAGGCAAGTCATTCTTTGAGTATATAGGATCATTAGAAACTCAAGACGAAAGAGACAATGAACTTCACCAAGACTCCTAGTTTCATGAAACTTTGTCGCCATAATTTACGTGCCATATTGTACTTGGCTCATTTCTTTTTGTGCAGTGCAATATGATGAAATTGAAAAATTAAAACGAACTCTTGAGGCCCGTCTTTAGGCCATAATGTAGCCTGCTAGGCATTATTGATCGCAATCAATCCTGTCACACAACTTAATTTTGCATTTGAATATTGAGCTATATCATGCCATGATCAGGCCTTGCCGTTTGAGGCGAGCGATCGCTCTCGCTTGCCACCGCTCGCCCAAACTCGATTTCTAGCGAGTGATTTTCCACTCGCCATAGACATTTAATATCACTCGCCGCGAATCTCCCAAAATCTACCATCGAATCAACCAATTCAGCATTTAATCGATTTTGTGCCCCCTCCAAGCGGAGAAAGTCAAAAAATTTACCGCGCTTTTCAACATAAATACATAGATACCGTTTTAAGACCAAAGCTTTACTTGATCATACCCAAATAAGTGATATTTGTGAAAATTCGACCACTCGCCTAGCATCATGCTAGCGAGTGATTAACCACTCGCCTTTAAAATCTAGACGGCAAGGCCTGCATGATCATGACTACATGCTTTGGAAGAGAAACCGTGTGCAGCTACAAAAATGGGTGGTTTTATTCAAATGAGTGTAACTTGGGTTTGCAGTCAGCAAATTCAACAATTCTTTTTTTAATTTAGACGTTCAGAAGTAAAAACTTAACCACGTCCACAGTGATCCAAATAATTTGTTGCACAAACTTTTTACTTTTCACATCCTCATTTGCCAGGGGTGTGTGTGGGGGTGGGGGTGTGTGTGCCTGGGGGATAAGCATGTCCATATAACATGCAAGTCACAAAAACTCACCTTTTCTTCCTTTACCAGTACCAACATTTACTGGAATTTGGCATGTGATTAGAGTTGGTCCAGTTGGCTGCAAGAATAACAGTTAAAATAATCATAGTAAAAACAAAAGAAAAGTTTTGTTTGATTGTTTCATTCAAATCATGAACAATATTAAACATTTAGTGCATAGTACTGAAGTCAGACTACTGTTAGGGAAATAAACAAAAAGATCAATGAAGTCTTATGAATGAAAAAATAGTTTCATTAGGGTGGGGTGGGGTAGGGGGGGTACAAATGTAGATTACATTCATCTCTTATGCTCTTAAAATCATTGATATCATTTTCACCCCCAGTTTCGTTACTGATAGGGAGGGAGGGGGCAGCTAAAGAATTCTCTCGGTCTGGGTTGCTCCATCTATTTCACTTTCCAAAATCTCAAGTCTGTCAAAGACACCCTTGCGATATCCCTATTGGTTTCTACATGGCCTCCTTTCTGTTCCAGTTTTTTTTCTCCACATATCATGGGTCATTCCCTTAATACACCCCATGATGCAGTGAAAACATCCACTTTCACCATTTCAAATGTTTTATCAGCAGATTTCTTTATCTTCCTGGTAAATAATTTAACCTTTGATACCACAGAGTAACTTAGCATTCAGCTAACTCATCAAACACCAAATTAAATGCAAAGAAAAATTAAAAGTCTCAAATGCATCACTTACGAATTGTGGTCTTTCCTTTTCCTGCTCTTTCATCTCCTTAGCATGTCTTCTTCTGTCTGACCATGACCTGTAGAATACATAATCAAAATATCAATCATATGACCCCAAATTCAATCTCAAGTTTAAATTATATACCTCATATATAGATTCCTGTCATCTGATTGGTTGAAAGTGCAGTCATTGAATTAACTATGCCCGCAAAATGAACTATGGACCGGTCCATGGAAATGAACTATGGACCGGTCACGTGCGTCACGATCAAACTGCGCGTTTTTCCCAGCGTAAAATGATATTATGCACGCGTTGATGTTTTCACGCGTTATAATCACGCAGAAATCGCAGATTGTAATCTGTGTGCCGTTCGCATTGAAACTATTAATTTCGCTTCCCAAAATCGATGCTTTTAACCAAACAGATGACAAGAATCTTAAGATTTGGTAGATAAAACAAATATTGACTGCTTTTTATTCGGGCATGGTTAAAATTATAGGCCACTGGTGATCTCAAACCATGACTATGCCCTCGGCTCGCCTCGGGCATAGTCATGGTTTTGAGATCACCTTGGGCCTATAATTTTAACCATGCCCCTCATAGCAGTCAATATTTGTATACTAGTTCACTTTGTATGTACTTTTTTGTTTGTTTTACCAGGCTGCCTGCCATTCCTGACATGTAACAGGAGTTGAGATATTTATGTTGTAAAATGCAGTTTTCATTATAGTTTGCCCTTAAATTTTGACACAAATAATTATGTGAAAAAATACACTTTTTTGTAGCTTTAATTTTGGGAATTTAAACAAAAGTTATCAATTTGATATTATATCAAATGTAACATCTTGCCTTTTATGAATTATAATTTCTTAAAAAAAAAAAAAAAAAAAAAAAAAAAAAAAAAAAACCCTCCCATATCTCGATTACTTGAGCATTATAGAGTACTTGGGCCCGGTCCCGCCTCCGTGCATCCGCTGTATTCATGCTTGTCGGTGAACTTTGAATACACCCCTTATTTCGCGAAATTTTCGACAAGCATGAATACCCGCGGATGCACGGAGTGCGGGGACCGGGACTTGGGCATTGTATTTCACATTTACTAGCTGGTACAAAAACAAATTGTAACAAGATAAAAAAATAATAAAAATGCAATCAAACCTGTATTTCTTGACTGGAACCGTCTCAAACTCAAAAATGTTCGTCAAATATTGCTTGAAATCTTCAGTTTCTATAGGTAGGAATCAGAGAAGGTTATCTTACACTTCCCATAATGCATTTCTGCCATTGCAATTTCTGTACTGATCTGCTAACTAGTGCAATATGGGTCACCCGGGGAGGGGAGGTCACTCCCATTGTGGCCTGTACACCATCCGCGATAATAAAAACGCATAAAAAGGGTAGGTTTTTTCGTGGATAGGCACGATACGGCGTATCGTGTTTAGGGTGTCAAAAACATGAAATATTGGAAAACAGGGTAGCAAAATTGCATTTGCTAATACGCGGAAATGAAATTTAGGGTATGAAATTTTATGCAAGGAATAAAATCCCTGTTTAGGGTGTGAAAACACCTGTTTAGGGTATCGTTTTAGCCAAGGGTTAAATCCTTGTTTAAGGTGCTTTTCAAAAGTTGATTATCGCGGATGGTGTACAGGCCACAATGGGAGTGACCCCCCACCCCGGATGGGTCGATAGAGACTAAATGTACCTCAATGAACAGAGCACATCAAGATCTTGCAAATTATGTTTATTTCAAAACTATCGACATGTTAGCCAGTCTATTCTCAATTTGAAAACAAATGGAACATGTACAAAGTAATAGGAGTGTCATTTGTTGAAATGAGGTGATGTATCCAGGGTTCTCCTTCCAGCATAATTTTTGTATCGCAAAAACTGCTATGCACTATTTGTTTTGTATAGCAATTCTCAAATTGTGCATAGCAGTTTTTTATGTAATATATATTGGTCGAATTGATTCGCAAGTATTCAAGAGTGTGGCGTATATTGCGATGCAACACCAGAAAACTTTAACGCTGGATGTATCATATTGCAAAGGATTCTGGGAAGGGTAATATATCTTCTCTGGGTAGGAATGTAAAGAAATATAGTAAAACACTTGCACATAAACACAAAATGATACTTGAAACCAGGCTGCAGAGTAGATGATTTTGCTTCTGCACCAGGATTCCTGCATTATTTTGATTAAAAAAAAAATCCTATCATGCCTATCAGATCACCAAGATTCAATAATACTCACCATCTGACTCATCTTTACATAATGTAACCTGCTACCAAGAAATCAGCCATAAGTCGCTGTGACTTTATACTCATTTCGTCAAGTTGGTAGTTTCAAGATATTTGGTCTAAGTTGATGTTCTTTGTTTGCTGTGCACCTGCACAACAAGTAGTAAATCCTTTCTAATAGTGAATGGCCCATTGTGCTCCCATTCACAAAGGACATCCTACCGACTGTAAATAGTTACATTTGCACCTAAGTCAAGAGTTTCTGCTTTATACAGGGTGTCCCAGAAAAAATTACCGGGCGAATGAATTTGGACGTAAGTCGAGAAATAGACATTAGAATAAAATAATCTAAACATCAGCGTGTAGCTCATCTTATTCTGCATTCTGCCAATTTTACAGGATTCGGTTGACTGATTGCGAAGAATTGAGCGATTACATAACGCATGCCTCAATTCACTTCATTCCAAGTTGGTTGGATCAAAAGAATGAATGAAATGAAATGAATGAAAAGTTTGAAAGAAAGATCATTCAACACAATGCGCACTAGTGGTTAACACTGTCATTTGGGCTTCATATTTTGTTCAATGAAATCCTTTTCGTTCTTTTTAAACAATCTGTTTCTTTCAAAAATCTGATTAGGTTTTGTTCAAATTTGAAAACCTGCACGATATTGAAAATGAAAGCTTGCATGTAACATGATGCTCTCAGTACTTGTAAATATTTTTTTCCTTAATGTTGATATAACTGTTGCATGAAGAATTATTGTAAAAAGAATTCCAGCTGGCTTAAAAAATTTCTCACACACATTAATGTTGTATAGTATCAAAAATCACACATAAAACTGTAAGAAGTTGATCATTGTCATTCTTGGCTCAAATGTGCTTTGAAAAGATAAAATATAGCATATTTGCACAACCTAAAGAATTGAAGTTGGAAAGCTTCCAATTGCAGAAGAAGTTTTCTCGGACAAACTGTTATTTATCATCAGTGAAGCATGGAAAACATAACACCGTCGGATTTTAAAATAGATAATGTGGACTAAATTCAATGAGATACACAAACTTCAGGAAGCGGTGAGCGAGTATGAAAAAGCGCCTGTTGATCAAATTTGGATTGAACTGCATTGATGCGCGCATTATGTAATCGTTAATTTCTTCGCAGCCAGTCAACCGAATCAAATAAAATTTCCGTATGTGATGCACAATAAAATAGGCTATGCGCCACATTTTGGAAGTTTTTGATTCTGATGTCTATTTCTCGACTAACACTCAATTTTATTCATTCAGTAATTTTTTCTGGGACACCCTGTATCTATTGCATTGCCATAAAGAAGTTGAAGGAACTCAAAAAAATTCCACTTGTTCCATTTCCAATAGGATCTTGTTTAGGCCCTATATCTGATACAAGGCTTCCTTTAGCTACATCCTGCCTATCAGCCAAGATTCAATAATACCCACCAATAACAGAATACCGGTAACCTTTATGTAATGAGGGAGCACGGTGGCCGAGCGGAACGGGCTAGGACTCATAATCGGAAGGTTGCGGGTTCGAGCCCCCGGCGACGCCATCGTGTTGTGCCCTTGAGTAAGGCACTTTATCTCGATACTCCTCTCCACCCAGGTGTGAAATGGGGAGCTGTTATGAATACTGTCCATTGAGCGCCGCCTAAAGGTATGAGCATGCCTTGGGCATTGTATGGCAGCTGACATATTCTAACGACGGCGGAATAAATGTAAAGCGCTTTGGTACATGTTCACATGTGAAAGGCGCTGTATAAATACCAACATTTATTTTTATTTTTTATTTTAATGATTAAGGATATGTATAGCTACATCTTTGCTTATGTCGAGATGTTGCTACTTCATATCTGTTGCACTTGCCTCATTTCCATCGAGAACTTGATTATTACCCATGAACGCTGCACACCCCCTTCCTCTAGCTACATCCCTGCCCCACCAGATCATGGCGAGATTCAATAATACTCACCAATAGACTCATCTTTGCATATATGAATATGTTTCGCTACATCTGAGCCTATGTCGAGAGGATTCTGTGTCACATCAGTTGCACTTGTCTCATTTCCACCAGAATCTTGAATACTTTCGCAAGTCTCCGCATCCTTTCCACTATTCTCTTCCATCCCTACAGCATTTTCTTCATTAGCACCATTAACTTGACTGAATTGCTTGATTTCAGTTTGTTTTGTATTAATACTACCAAGTTTATTCTCATTTTCTTTGTCCTCACTCAAGGAGGCAGTTACATTTTCAACAGGTTGACATTCCTGAATATTGCTTTGCATAAGTCTGACATCCTTTAGTTGAGTAGCTGGATGCTGCGATGCAGCTTCACGCTGTCTGTCTATCCTATACTGCAAACATGGAATGCTATGTAAAGGCACTTTGTGCCGCTGAAATTGAAAGTTTAAAAAAAATGTTTAAGTCTTTTTGCTTGTGGAAACTTTCAAACCTTACCCAACAGATCAGGATCAGGGATACTGTGCTGTAATCAACGCAGGGCTTGAGCCCCACTCAGTCAAGACCCAAGCCCTCATCTAATCCACCAATAATATGCTGATAGTTTGTACTAGTTTAAGGGACGGGTCCATGTTTCTCCTGCAACACTGATTTTCCCCCTTCCCCCTTAATTTACGAAAGTACACTTATGCCAATTCATGGGTGGATTTCACATAACTTAATTAAGCCTGTAGTACCTCAAGTACCTCATTGTGAAGTTACAAGTAGTTTGTACGCATTGTGGCCTAATGGTTAGGGCGTCAAATTGGATGATTTCATCATCCAATATGCACCCCTAAATAGTAATGAAATTTTATGATACCAAAAGTTTACTCACATAATATATCTTGAAAATTGGAGAAAATTTACAGTAAAATCACCCTCTTATACAAATAACTTGTAGATTTCACTTTAGCTAGCTGTGGACGAAAAATTATGGGTAGTTGAAAACTTAAACTCAGGTTTACCAGAGGGGGACTTCCTGTCAGCTGATTGGCCAAGTTATATGAAGAGCTTATTTCCAAACCGTGTTAAGTCCACCCACTTTCAAAATTGAGATTTTGATGAAAATGGGTAGTGAGTAACTAGGGCTATCCAGCAATGTTTGTGTTTTTTTACAAAATTAGTCAAGTTTCGAAATATTGACACACAAAGTATCGATTTATTCCAAAACGTGTTAAGTCCGTGTTAATCCATGTCAATCAGGTTTTAGGAAGAAACACAGTACTAATACTGCTCTTTTAGATGTAACAGATCATATTCTCAATAATATAAACAATGGTAAAGTTACAGGTTCAATTTTCTTAGATTTAAAGAAGGCATTTGACATGGTGAACCATGACCTTCTTATTTCTAAACTTAAATCATATGGTATTAAAGGAAATGCAATTAATTGGTTTCACTCGTATCTTAGTGGTAGATCTCAGGCAGTAAATATAAACTCTACCCTTTCAGATTTTAAGGAAATTGGTATCGGTGTTCCTCAAGGTTCAATCTTGGGACCGTTATTATTCATTGTATTTGTTAACTCTCTGCCTGAGTCTGTAAATTCTACCTGTAAGTGTGTAATGTATGCTGATGATACAACTCTTTTACTTAGTTCATCTGATCCCAATATTCTGCAAAATGATTTTAATGCTAACCTGAATAACATTGCTGATTGGTTCCAGGCTAACAATTTAACTCTAAACATAAAGAAAACTAAACTGATGTTATTTGGAACAAGACAAGCTCTTCACAAGTTTAACAATGTTTCTCTTGTCTATGGAAATGAACAAATTGAAAGAGTGGAAAAGTTTAAATATTTAGGAGCTACCTTTGATTCACATCTATCATGGAATGAACATGTAAATTATTTATCTTCTAACATATCCAAGCGTATAGGAGTTATTCGTAGAGTAAAGCAATACCTTCCATGGAAAACTGTCAAAATGCTTTCATAAGCCCTTGTCTTTCCTCATTTTGACTACTGCAGTTCTGTTTGGTCCAATTTCAGTGCCTGTCACAAAAATGAGCTCCAAATTTTGCATAATAGGCTAGCCCGAGTTTTGCTCTCTGCAGACATTAGAACTTCAGTAGACAATATGATGAGGGACCTAGACTGGGTTAAACTTGGCTGTAGATGGGAGCATCAATTACTTATTTTAACTGTTAAATGTCTCACACAAATTGCTCCTAATTATCTTTCATCTCATTTTACTTTCACTCATTCTACACATTCCAAATGTACAAG
Organism: Amphiura filiformis; assembly: GCF_039555335.1. Classification (NCBI taxonomy): domain Eukaryota; kingdom Metazoa; phylum Echinodermata; class Ophiuroidea; order Amphilepidida; family Amphiuridae; genus Amphiura; species Amphiura filiformis. The sequence goes on from NC_092638.1 coordinate 25,927,419, forward strand.
GGGTCAGTCTCAAAACAGTTTGGTTGTTCCAATATGGAAAACCTCTTCTGGAAAGAAAACTTTCCTTTACAGATCTTCAGTTGCTTGGAACAATCTTCCTCCAAATCTTCGTATCAATTTTAATTCAATGAGTTTGGGTGGATTCAAAAATGCAATTGGTCTGCTGTAAGTTTTGTATAAATATTTTGAGCTCAACATTGCTGCATTTTGTTTTGTATCATGCATGTTTGGTTCTTTCATTTTGTATAATATATATATTTCTTATTTTGTTATTATCATGTTCATGTATTATGTATATATAATTTTAATCAGGTCTTCCAGGGAGACCAGTACATTTGTATTGATGGAATTTCCTGAATAAATAACGAATAAATAAATAAACAATCCAGTTTGTTAGCAAACTGTTAAGTCCACGAACACTGCCCTTAATTGTGGGCAGCTTGTAGGCAGGTAGCATGGCATAGGGCTTCCAATAGTTAATCGCCCAAGTTCTGCATGATTGATAACACTGCCTTGCTTTGCGTCTTCATTCTTGTTTGGTCCTGAGACTAGTATACCTGAATTTGGTCTGCATAAAAAGATATTGTTGTTGTTTTTTAAATATTAGTAGGCCTAGTTTGTATAGGATTTCTTAAATATTTGATAGATACCTCCAGAAAAACATGAACAGGGTGGGAATGGGGGAGAGGGAGAGGTTGTGATGGTAGAATTAATGTTAGAGGATGGTGGTAAAGTTGATATTATTATTTTGTATGATTATCGAAATTCAAGGTATTATTTAAAAGTTAAAGGTATAAAAAAACTTAGGACTTAAAGACTTAAAAACTTACGACTGTCAATATGAGATTAGGGTGGCAGCATGGGGGAGGGGGAAATTTCGATAATGTGGTAAAACAAGTGGATATTTCAGGTCATCACTTATTGTCAGTGAAAATGACGTTTATTCAATTCTGAGAAATGCAATACAACTAAGTTTTGAATTTTGAACTATTTTAAACATCAAATTTTGGTAAAAATGGGCGGGAGGGGGTTCGAGATGCAAGGTGTTTTTGTGGCAAAATTGTGTTTTATAGTAGAGAGAATAACATTTTGTATGTTTTTAATAAATTTGTTATCTTTTAAGACTAGTTTGAGAAAAATATGGTTAGTTCTGTGTTACAGATACTAAGTCCATGCTATTTTTAAAACAAATTAATTCATTAAAAAAAATAAAAAGTCTCTATACTTTGATCAGCTCGTAATCGGCGGGAATTGTTAGGCTTTTACCACTACGCCGAAAAGTAGATCCGCGTTAAGAGTGATATTGTTCATCTGGAAGATCTACAATGTGCATGTTAAAGAAAGTAGACAAGTATAGGACTTGAATTAATAAATTGTGATTTTTCTGGCGAGGTGTCACAAGATAATTCTCTAAATAAGATATATTGATATTAATCCGCGATGTTAAAATCCCCGCCGATTACGAGCTGATCAAAGTATAGATTTTAACTTTACCTATTTTTATGGTTCTATATACGTCACCTTCACTTCAATGTAATTTTATAGAAATCAAACTTTTTTCATTGCCATAAAGAAAATTCCTGATTTTCTTCGAAGTGAACCTTGTGGACTTAACACGGTTTGGAAATAAGCTCTTCATATATTGATTGATATTTAGGGGTGCATATTGGGACTTTTTCAAAACATGTTTTTGGGTATCTGACAAATAGCTTGATAATAATAATACTGGATGCACTGTGTGTGCACTCAAGCTGAGATCCATTGGTCAGTTCAGTGAGAAAAAGACAACCCCATTGAGAGTGTGTGTGTGTTCAGTGCTGCATGGTAAACACAAAAGATGTCCAAATGAGTGAGCTGTTGTGCTGGTCATCCCTATCTATAGGTAAGCAATTATGCTCATCGTAAAAAGCATTATCGACTCAAGAAACCGTTTTTTCAGTTTTTTATATTTTGGTCTATTTTAGATTTTAGGCATCATTTTATGCAAATAAGCATTATTTTGTGGATTTTAAAAAGTTCATTTTGATGCCTTATATGGTCAATATCTCAAAAAATAAGGCCAATATCAAAAAAATTATAAAAAAAACGGTTTTTTGAATGGAGTCTGAAGATTAAGAAAAAAACAAAACAAAAATTTTTGGAAAGAGTTCTTTTTTTGTTATGATGTACCAAAAAAAATTGCCAAAAATTCATGTTTTTGTAATTTCTTTTGTTTTTGCACCAAATCTGTATTTATATTCAGATTCCTTGATGTCTTGTCGATATAAACATGTATACTTTTAAACGTCTTGCATGAATAATTACAAAGTTATGGCACTTTTACTACATCCATGTCTGAGAGTACACAGCCACCTTAACTACCCATTATTCATTTCATTTAAAAAAGGCAATTAATTTTAAAATAATCAGCAAATTTACCACAAAGAATTTCATAATTGCATAATTGAGTGTTATATGTCGACTGCTCAGTGCCAGAAATGGGTAAGTGCAATAGCTGCCATGTGTAACTGCCGTGTGTATACTCTCACTGTGAAATTGCAAATTGTTCACAGGGCAGCTATTGCACTTACCCACTTCCGGCACTGAGCAGTTGATATAGGCCTATACCTACCCTTCCACTACCACTTCCCAGTAGATATGGTCTAGACCATGTTGCTACTCTTGTTGGTCTATGTAGATATAACGGCATACCACATTGGTGTATTATTGATATCCAGCCCGGTGGTAGAACACTGATTGCTTGACGTTTCATGCCTACAAATGAATTGAACAATTAACTTGGTAGAAACACTATTAACTTGAAATAGAAACACTTGATTTGAAGAAATTTTTTTTATATAACCTTTCTTTTATATGACAACTTGTTTGTTAAAATTTGAACTGCAGTTACCGTATTCATTCCAATAAGCGCTCATATCCCAATAAGCGCCCACCCAGGGTCTTTTCAATTTGCTAAAGGGTACCATAAATGTTGAAGTGACTGATAGATGTTGATACAATGAAATAGCTGGAGGATTTGAAGTCCTGTGTAAATTTGCAATACATTTACTGCATCAGAAAAGCTACTGGAACGTCTCAATACCCTATTATAACATGAGTAAATTTGTCTCTAATAAACGGCCCTTACGAAAAAATTAGGTAAATCAGGTAAAAAATGACTTTGAAAAGCACACTGGGCTTATTGGAATGAATATGGTAGTCTCAAAAAATTTAGGTAATATCACAATTTATACAAAGAGGAAATTTTTTATTTATTGCAGTGCAGCTGACACTTGATTTCAGATATACCTTCTCAAAACATTTTTATGTTCCTTCCAAGTTTTATTTGGACAATTTATCAATCTCACACTTATACCCATAACACAATGTATTTGTCATGCCAGCCACTTATTAGCCAACAGCAAACTGTCTTTTATTTACAAGCAGGCAGATGCTGATTTCACACCCCTACCCTGTTATTCTTACCTTTGAGGACAATCTTGTGAACAATCCCAACAACTCCTTCAGGAAGTTCTTGCTCCCCAAAACTTCTTTCGTTGTTGCGTCTGTCAGGTTCTTGCGTTCCATCTCCATCCCCTCCTTCCTGGCTCTTCTGACTTTCACCATTCATTCTCTTCCTCTTTGGTGCCCTCATAGTCTCAGATAAACCTTCATCAAGCATTGCATCAATTGCATCGCTATCATACTCCCAATCCTCTTCAAAATTATTGCCATCTGCATCCTCATTTTCATCCTCTTGGATGTCGGTGTCCTCTTTCACCTCATCAACTAATACCATTTCCTCCCCATCTGGTGGGATTGAATCTTGAGCTAGTTCTCTATGACTACTACTCAAAATATTTAAGTTTTCATCATCACCACCACCATCAACATCATCTTGATTATCATCATCATCATCATCATCTTGATCCTCATCATCTTGATTACCCAGAAGTTCATTGTTTTCCGTTTCACTGCTTCCATCATCCGACATGTTTTCCAATTTAATGACGATGTCGTCATGATCATCATCACTATTACCAAATTCACTTATGATAGCATCATAATTATCATTGTTATTAAACGATATATTCAAATTACGGAAGTGGTGATGGTGGCGAGTAACCCGAGTAGGGAAGTTATTAGATTGACTCGACGAGGCAAGATCTTCAAGAGTGCTTGAAGAATCCTCTTCCGGAAATCCAACATCGGGAGAATCTCTACCACTGTATTTAATTCTTTTTTATTTGAAGGCTCCTCCTCTTCTTCCACTTCCCCCTCCTCAAGGTCGTCTTCTTCGACAGGTCCCTCTCCGGTGGCCCCGTCGGCTTCATCTCCCCCACCCACATCCTCAGTGTCCGTATCATCATCAACACCAGCACTGTCCACTTGTAATTCTCCAATGAACGGTTGCTGGTGAGATGAAGACGAGGATGGCAAGGGTGGTTGCAGAAAATCGTCTACTGGCAACGGCGGATGCAACAGATGATCCATCGGTAGCGGTGGTAACGATGAAAAGTTCCATAAATGGTCATCATCATCATCCATCATCCTTCAGGTTTTTGACACCCAAGTTAACTACTGCTTCTTATTACTTATTAGTTTAGCAGTACAAAAAGAGTCCTGTATAAAATAACGAGGCAAAAGATATTGCATGCAATCACAACAAATAATAATTACAGCTAACACCACATTTTTAAACAACTTAAAAGGAAAGTGACCCGATATAATTGGAAAATGTTGTCCCTTTCAAACATTCATGCAAAAAGAACAGGTAAATCAGGCTTTGCCATTTGAAATTTGCAGGGGAGCTTTTAATCGCTCTCCTCGAGTGCTGCAGGAGAGCATTAGGATATCAGTTTTACTGTACTGTATATGTGTGGTTATCATTGTTACACGAAATGTAGGTGAGCAATAAAAAGCTCTCCTCAGCTTTATTTGAGGAAATTGATGGGGAGCAATTGCTCTAGCTCTCCTCAAACGGCAAAGCCTGGTAAATGCTTCTTGTAAATGTGACTAATTCCTTATGGAATTACTGACATTTATACAGTGAGATACTGGTACCAAGTGTTTTTCTGCAGTGTTTTTATTAATGATAATCATCATGATCTTGTAATATGTTGATATCAAATGAAAGACCTTATTTTTCTCATTAACATATTGAAATTAGGAGTTCCAAATTGGTGTATTTCCGAAGAAATCATCAAAAAACATGTAAAATTAGTCTTAAATGTGGGCTACCATTAAGACTAATAATTCGACAGTTTTTTGATGATTTCTTCAAAAATATACCGATTTGGAACTCCTAATCTTAATATGCTAGAGAAAAAATATGAGCTTTCACCTGATACCCAAATCTGGATTTAATGGGGTAAAGTGGGGATGAGGCTGTTAATCGGGTCACCCACCTTTAAGATCCAGATGTTTTCCTGTTTTTTTTCAGATTTTGCTCCAATCAATTTCATGCACAAAATTGCACTTATAATATAAGGTCTTTTGTGAGAAAAGTCTACCGGCCGGGGGCTACAATTGTTTCACTTTAAAGTTTGGTAGAGCCTGACCTCAGTGCTTTTGCATGGTTCTGCTGACCAAGTACCCTTGTACACATTTGTTTATACTGCACACAAAGAGTACCAGTACACTTAAAACAAAAAGTAATATCTCAAAGATACTAAACCTAAATTACCAAATAAAGTTATCAATAGATCGATAATTTTGTTCTAAGTTTTTTGACACCTCATTCGGCACAATCAATGTAACTTTATACAAATTACACCAATTTGAATGGAAAAGAGACAATTTCAAAAGTGACACACTTGGGATATTCTTTCCTTCAACTTCAAGGTAATTCCCACCGGCTTTTGTAACAGGCTCATAACACTCACTCGCTGTGCTCATAATTAATAGCATGTTTCAAGAGAAAACCTTCATCACTTTTGAAATACAATCTTTTTTCATTCAAATAACAGACTTGCTAACCTACCGAAGTCAGAATGAGGGATATTGAGACCAAAACCTTGTACATGTACATAAACCATGTATTGACAAATTCAAAGACTTGAGGTGTGCAATACTTGAAGCTCCAGAGAAGGGTTTGAAGGTCTAAATTTATCACAATAGACTAGAATGCTAAAGCAAAATTTTTAAGTGAAATTTGCATCGTTTTCTGCTGTTCTAACATTTAAATTTGCCATCACTGAAATTTTCTGAAACCAGGACTGTCCCTCATTTTCACTTTGGTAACCCCCAAATGAGGGACAGTTGGAAGGTCTGAAATAAGGAGGGAAAATCAAGTTCCATTGTGCCGAATGAGTTATCAAAGTACGCAGAACGAAATTCTCCATCTATTGATTAGTGTTTAGATATTGCTTTTGTTTAAAGTGTACAGATACTTTTTTATGCGCTCAGTATATTAGGCTCTGGGGTATACGGCCTGTGAAATTAACTTGGCGCACCCACTTCTATTCTGTGACTGAGTGACTTAAGGGGATACTACACCCCTGCCCAATTTTGTGCCTATTTTTGCATTTTTCTCAAAAATTATAGCGCATTGGTGACAAGTAAGCTATGTATATTATAGGGGCAAGGACTACAACTACTGCACTGGAAATTTTATTTCAGCAGAGACAACAGTTGTGGAGTTACAGTCAAACATGAGGGAAAACCAATATTTGATCAATAAATCAATAACTACTTGCCTTGAGGTGCTGAATTTTCAGTGCAGTAGTTGTAGTCCTTGCCCCTATAATATCTTACTTACCACCAATGCGCTATAATTTTAGAGAAAAATGCAAAAATAGGCACAAAATTGGCCAGGGGTGCAGTACCCCCCTTAAGCACTTTATTGACATCACTCCCAAACTTTCAAGGCGAAACACGGTAATAGCATACTTGAATATAGTGTGATACCGTAAACGTTCGCCTAATGGCGCATCTGGGCTTCCTTTGCCTTGGGGTAAATTTCATGTACAAATAGAGAGCTCCTTCCTCTAAAAATCCCAACAAGATTTTTATGGGAGGGCACTTTTAGTTTGTGTCTAAAAATCCAGTTATGTCAAGGGAGCCCATAGCGCCATTAGGCGAACGTTTACAGTATATAACTTATAATATAGGCCATAACTTAAGTGTAGTATACTTGAATATGGTGGAGAAACTATAACTTAAAATGTAAGTACTAACTAGTTGCATCTTTGTATGCACTTAAAAAAGTTTACAAGTTGTGACACAACCTGATCAACTCAGACTAAAGTCAGACATTTTACAATGTAATTGGGTTATTACCACTCCCGGTACCATACTAATTTGGTATGGTACCAACAAGCCCTATCAATGTTGCTGATATCCTTAATTAAATGTCCCTGGCATATAATTTGGTTTCATAGTTATTAACTCTATGTCCATTTTTTTATGTATTTTTGCTCCTCATTTTTTGCCTACTATAATCAAATTAAGAAATACTTCATTTGATTATAGTAATAAGTATCGTACATATATCTCAATTTCATTATTGCTGACTTTGGTCTGATTGGATCAAGTCATATGTGACCTGCTCCCACAAAATTAGTACATAGTCACAATTTGGTAGTTTCAAGACCTTCTGGCCGCCGAGTTGATATTCTTTGTTTGATACACACCTGTACAAGCCAGTAGCATGTTCTTTGTGAATGCCCACTGTGTCCCATTCACAAAGGACATCCTCCTGGTTTGCACAGGCCCCATTCACAGAGACATACTTCTGGCTTGTACAGGTGTGCGTCAAACAAAGAACATCAACGCAGCAGCACTGCCCTATATTAAGTATACTTGGACCAGGAGCTAAAATCAGCTCCTGATCCCAAAGATGGCTCCTGGCCTATAGTTTGTAGTGTAAAATATTGGACACACCAGGAGCCAAAACTGGGTAACCATGGGGTAAAAAGAGCCTGGGTGCCTGCTTAATATAAGCCTTGCTGCAGCAGCCAGAAGGTCTTGAAATTATCAATTGCGACTTTCCATAGGAGCAAGTCACATGTCAAATTTATCTTGCTGCATCAGTGGGCAGACTAAAGTTGCTTAAAGTTTACAAACATAGTACAAAGTAATAAGTTCTATAGTTTAGCAAGATAACAATCATAGCAACTACTACATATCATACTGGTACTATCAATATCAAAGTTGAAATAAATTACTAAAACACTATGTGTACAATAGCCAAATAGGTATACTGCTCAATGGCAAGCCTCTGCTCATCATGATGAACGGGTTCCTCCAAGGCAGTCCCCAGTGTTGATTGGTTCCATTAGTATGTGTGTGTAATGACTGTACTCTCACTTATCAATAATAGAGACAGGGATTCAGAATCGGCAAATGCCCTGGCAGTATTATTTGAAATAACAGCACAGTCAAATTGAATTGTACAGATGTCCTCTCTGCCATGACCTTTTGACCTCTAACATTTGAATAGAGAGCATGCTTGCTACATACTCTTTCACTGCACTGCTATAGTATTGCTCTTGATGACACACACCAAAGGTCAGAGTGGAATGGTTTTATATATATGCAAACTGTTTGTGAAATCCTTAGTATTAAATGCTTACAATATGAAATTGAGTTATTTTTGTTATTATTACTAATTAACAGTATAAACTGTGATCCTATGACGCTACGCCACTGCCTTGCGCTTGCTTTCGCGGTCATATACATCATGTATATGCTTGAATGTGAATGGTCATGAAAAAATATTCAAAAGTTAACTTCTGAACCAGTATTAAATAAATCCCATTTTTTTTTCTGAAACACATGGGAACCAAGGGAGAACTGTGCCAGTGCATTGATTGGTCACAAACCAAAGCTACAAAATAGTTCAAAACTATTTAAAATTAGATTCGTTAAAACTATTCAACTGGACTCACAGTTTCGAGAGGCAACGGTTTCACACCTTATCCTACAGTCTATCTAGTCTGAAGTACAAAGTACCGACGCGGCCGCACACATTGTGCCGACTTTGTAGGCACGCATACCTGCAGCAGAGACGCAGCACTGCACACTGTTCACGCGCGTGTTGTCACTTTGTACTTAGAGCGGACAAACCATAGGTGCATCTTCAGGCCGTCTGTTGGTCCGTCGGCAATTGGTCACTGACCAGTGGCGAGATGGTGTTGCCAGAGGTTGTAGATTTAGAGCCAAACTTCTTTGGAATGTTCTTAATAACAGAATTGTAGGCCCCCACCAAGTTGTGACGCAGGCCGCCTCCCCTGTTGAGTGAAGGCTGTTCTTTCTTGACATAGATCGCTTCCTTTACTCCCCTTTTGTACCACCTGCGCAATATATTCAAGCGCAATATACCACTTGAGATTACCATCGCTCTAGTTTGAAAAGTATACACCCTATGATAGCAAAAGTTAACATTTCTGGTACGGTAAGTTCTTGGTTCAGGGAATCCAAAAATGCACTTAAAATCCGTGTAGGGTTTTACAATACCCCAAAAAAATATTTTTGAAAATGTACTAAACTGATGGGTTAAAATGGAATTAAATCCACTGGCCAATTTCTGAAATTTATATACACATTGGTTTACTATCATTAAGCTTCATAAAATTAGAAAGTTAATGGTCTGAACATTTTAAAACTGCATTAAGAATTGATGAAAGGTAGGTTACACATGAATGAAAATCAGTACCTCAGGGAAGGTTCATTTAAATTACAAATCATATTTCTTTCCACATGCACCAGGGATTGCACCCTACACTCATTCTAATTCCATTTTTGGATTCCTTGGGCCAATAGCTTTCTAAAAATGTATACTTTTGCTATCATAGGGTGTATAGATTTCCAGATATGACCCTAAATACCTAGCTTGGTGCATCATGATAGAAAATGAGAGGTGTGACACAAAGTTCACTGGAATCTGTCTGTCTGTGTGTCCGCATCTTTTCTCGGAGACTGGGGGTTGTGCGTTCCTCAAACTTGGTGGGTAGGTGCAGCTTGATATGAGGAAGAACCAGTTTATATTTTTTAAGGTCAAAGGTCAACGACCGGGTCAAGTCCAATTGAAGTCTAATTTCAAATTGCTCCTATGGAGCTCAAACTTGGTGGGTTTGTTGACCTTGGACTAACAAACAAAAGTTTCCACGGTGACCTTTTCGTCAGACCTACGGTTAAGAGGTCATAGGTCAAAAAAGATAGAAATTTCAAATTGCCCCTATGGAGCTCAAACTTGGTTGGTGAGTGGACCTTGAACTATAATTAAAGACAGAGATAAAAAGAATTTATCGCGTCTAACGTCACCTGTCAATCAAATTCGAGCATGGTTTGTTTACAAGTGTCGTGATGATGACTTGCTGAACGCTGATTTATAACCGGGCGCTTTATTATTGTTAATTTTGCACCTTTCGACATGCAAACCATCTCAAAAGTTAGGTCTTTATAGTAGGAAACTTTCTTTGGCGAAGGCACCATGTCAACAATGACTAGAAAAGCTGCTATTCCTTTTCTCCGAGCAGCACCAGATAGATCGGTCTTCCTTTTACACGCTGATTAACCTGTGTAAACCAATCAAGGATCGTAATTGACAGTGACATCAGACGTGACAAATTTTTTTAATCTCTGTCTTTAATTATAACAAACAAAAGTTTCCCCAGTGACCTTTTTGTCAGACCTAAGGTTAAGAGGTCATAGGTCAAAAAAGGTAGAAATTTTAAATTGCCCCTATGGAGCTTAAACTTGGTGGGTGGGTGGATCTTAGACTAACAAACAAAAGTTTTCTCGGCGACCTTTTTGTCAGACCTACGGTTAAGAGGTCATAGGTCAAAAAAGGTAGAAATTTTAAATTGCCCATGGAGCTCAAACTTGGTGGGTGGGTGGGTGGGTGTATCTTGGACTACCAAACAAAAGTTTCCACGGTGACCTTTTCGTCAGACCTACGGTTAACAAGTCATAGGTCAAAAAAGGTAGAAATTTCAAATTGCCCCTATGGAGCTCAAACTTGATGGGTGGGTGTCAGGTCAGAACAGAAAGTCAGGTCAAATTGCAAAAAGCTGCAATTGAGCTCAGCTGTGAGGAAAGTGATCCCAGCCAAAGGAAAGGACACACCCTGATTTTGAGATCTGCAAAAGCCAATAACCATGACAGCCGAAAAGCGCAAAATACGGGTAACCGCCTAGTACAAATAATATGTAATAATTTCTGGCAATGTTGTGCATTTCAAAATATGATTTCTTTCACAAATATCCTCCAAACTTAGTTTCATATTGCAGAGGAATTCTGTGATTTTTTTGACCCGTTGAGATTTTTGATGTTATATCAAAAGTAAATTGGCAAAGAAATATTTTGTGAAAAACGAATTGCTTTTGTGAAGTGAGGGCTAAACCTGTTCTGCCGTTTACAGCGATACATTGTCGCCCTGTTCGGGGAGGTCACCTCACTCAGTGGGCAGATGACACATTCGATGGGTGTAGGTCGCCCTATCGAGCGCATATTCCGACTGTAAACTCATGGCCCATATGAGCATGGTGTACTGGTTTACAGTACCCTGTTTTCCATGGGTGACTGTAGGAACCCATGGATTTGATCCATGTATCAAAAGACACATGACCACATCTATAGATTCATGGACAGTCATGGTTTGAATTTGATGGCAAATTTGAATTCACTTTTTTTTTTATTGCTACAACAGTGCAACGCCTTAAACCCTTAATCCTCTTATTCACATTAAAGTTACTGGAAATCATCAACTATCATAATATAACTTAACTTATACAGTACGACGGCAACTTCGTGACCTGTTTTGTTCGACAGAAAATTTATACGGGTTGGTGAACACGAGTTACGTAACACAATGTTGAAATTTTAGCAGGCAAACACGTTTTATCAAAATAGCTCCAGAAATGGAAGACACGGGTCGTATATTGCTCCATTTATGTGCCCTGACCACAGATAAGATATCAAACATTTGTGTAAAGCAACAAATAACTTGTAAAAGTTGAATTAAATGGAAAATAAAGAAGCTTGAACATGTCCAAAGTAGCTGGGAAAATGAGAAAAATTGCATGTCACGAACACAAAAATGTTCATATCATCAAGCAAGAAAAAGCGCCGAAATCAAAAATGGGTGTCATGTTATAGAATAACTAAAGTTAGCTTGCCTGAAAATTTTGTGAATTTTGGTTGGGGTATATTCTTAGTCGTATGTTGAACATGTTGAAATGTTTATCTTTGTGCTTGACTACTGGCTAACTCCACAGAAATGGTACATTTTCATAAATTTTAAAAGTTCATTCAATGCTTCCAAGTTATTGTTTCCTGGAAAGTAGACTAACAAAGCTTTCAGAAACCACTTTTGTTTTTTGCCTTGCACAATTTAATATATTTTTATGACAATTTTAAGTAGTGGGAACTGGAACAGGTTTGTGTATCCCTAATTTTGCAGGAAATTGCTGATCTTATGAGTATTGCTGATCCCAGTGTACATGCACAAAAGATATGTATTAGTGGTTTAATATCAGCTTTGATATCTCTCCTGCAATTCCATAACAAAATTTAAACCCATCAGTAACAGTATAAATGTATACTACGGCCTTCAAATGTGGGTATTGAAATGTCCCGTCTGTCACAGAAAAACATCAAAAAGTTGTTTATTTTCTATATTTTAATATATTTTTTGTTCAAAACTTAATTCCTATCTCATATCAAGTAGGCCTCATATAAAAAACAAAGTAAAATTGTTCACTGACATTTAGTATAGAAGATATTCCATCTCAAAATGTGTCCGCCTGTCACATTTTAGCATTCTTACCATGTACAATCAAATGGGGGGAAATTTTCAAGTCAGAAATTTTGGGTTTTTTACTTCAGATTCATATTCTGCACTAAATTTTGGCAAATAAAAAATGATTTAATGCTCATTTTGACAATTAAAATTCCATCTGGCAGTCAAACCATTGTAAACACTAAAATTTGATCATTTTTATGGGTACTGGCTGTTTGAGGTTGACTCCCTTCGCATGAGAGACCTCAAATGATGTTTAAGGTAATATTTTATCATGATTAGATGTTGTTTGTAATTTCTGTAAGAAAATAAATCCCACAAAGTATATTTGAGCAACTCACCATTGCTCTAAAGAACACATAAAAAATGTTCAAAAATGGTCCCGTCTGTCACGTCCCGTCTGTCACGACTTTGTCGAGCCCAGGTATAAAAGTCTCAGCTTTGCATTTTTTGAGTATGATGTTTACTGAGAGTTTATGTACCAATGTTTAATTTTGACAGCATTTTTCAATAAATCTCACTTGAGAACAGATAGAGTTTTGCAAGAATGTACTTTTTTTTAAAATAGGTGCTTTTTCCGTCCGTCTGTCACGCTGTATTTCAATTTGCAACCATACAGCCATTGAATCACTTTGTTTCATCTTGTGTGTTTTAAATTAAATTATGACATGTTCTCTTTGACTTGGAGTATAACAATTTGGGATATGTCTTGTAGATTTTTTTGTTGAGGCATTTGAAAAAAAAGAGCCTATCTAAATGTCCCGTCTGTCACGCTGGAGTTAGCCTACTGACTACTGTCACGCGATATATTGTAGTTTGTACGGCCGATGTTTTTCCTGCAAAGAAACTTTCATTGTCAATTGTCCATTGTTGGTTATTTACCTTGAAAATAATACTCCCAACGTTCAAACAATTTTAAAGTCAGCATAAAGGTTTGTGTTACATTATTTGGACGGTGTTAATTCATTCCAGAAATATAATATATAAAATAGAATTTTTTAAAAGATATCAAATCGATCGAATGTAGGATTAGGCCTAAATATGAAATACTTAGCAACAAGAAATAAATCATGAAAAAAGTGGGCCTTCAAGCTGACATTCATTAGGCTTATATTATTAAAGACAAAAGGGAGAGAAAAAATGAAAGAAAAACAAACTGAAAAATTCAAAGAATAACATTGTGGGAATCGAACTCTCAACCTTTCGCACTGCATACCGTCGCTCTGTGCACTAAGCCATCGCATCTTGTTTTTGCAAAGGGTATAATTTTGCTATCTTATTTCTCATTCAACATGTTCAAGTATCTCACTCAGCAACAATCTTTTCAAAACTGCTTGTACTTCAGTTAAATGAGATGATACTACCTTCTTTGACGACTACAATATTTTGTTACACAATAGAGTATTTTGCATTTATAAAATATATAACAATAGACATTTTTAATTGCTATATTGATCAATATAACATGTATAATAGACAGCGCCGGCTGGGATCCATTTCGTGAAGCATCGTGAGTTGATGTCGTGACACTTGCAACGTGCGCTAACGACACGAGAACTCAAAGAACGCAACTTTTCAACCTACGACTAGGTTGTTCCACCGCTCATTTTCACTGAAAATTTAATACAAGCTCTGGTTAATTAATGTTTATCATAACAGAAAAGCGTTAGACCGGCGTTTCCTCAAAGCTGTAGATATAAGGCGAGTGAAAGTCGATTCCGAGTTTATCGTCCCCCGCCCAAGCGTCACTTTTTGGAAACCAAAACACCACGTCAAATTTTCAAAAATGCCAAAATAATTCATTATTTTCAACTTATCAGTGTTTTCACCAGTTTTAGCAATTGGAAACATATATTTTTGTTTGTAAAACATATAAATTCATAACTTGGAAGCAAAACCAGGCTCTTTTCTAACTTTTCTAGTCCCTACCCATATAAACACATGTTTATAAATAACATGTACGAGTGTGGCTTTAAATCAACACGCATTTTAGGTCAATAATGAAATCTGATGAAATAATGAAAAATGAAAAAGTCACCTCACCAACTATATCTGGTTCCATACAGCAATACGCAGCGATGCGGATATAGTATCATCACCGGAACTGAGATTTTGCGACATTTTCGATGTTTGTACCGGGGAATTTCAGACACGGAGACTCATGGAGATTTCAAAAATTCGTCCAAAGGTAACCAAAGGGTTGGGGATCGCATTTTTAACTATCACTAAATGTTTCGGAATTGAGGTCGGCTAAAAAGTAGACAGTTTCGGGACTGTAATTGGTGTAGATGTCACATTTTGAACAGTGAGCGATAAGTGACCAATTTGATGCTCAGCGCAAGTGACTATCTTTACTCAGGGTACTCACCAACCTGGGAAAAAAAAGGGACGATAAACTCGGAATTGACTTTCATGGGCCTAACCATTTTTAGTGATCGTGACATGCATTTTCTCTCATTTTTTAGGCTACTTCGCGCACCAAAAGCATTCATTTTTTCCACAATAATTCAACTTTAACACGTTATTCTTTGCCTTATACTCATGTTTCATATCTTATCTAGACTATGGGCTCAATACAGTACGGGCGCACAGACTTTTTACCGGACTTTCTTACATTAGAGGATGTCTTGCAATAAACAGACATTATTAAATATTCGTAATTATTATTTCCCACCGTACCCTAAAGTCCGGTGATTGAAGGAAGTCCCGTTATAACGTGAAAACTACCATGAGAGGACATTATCGAAGTATGCATTCGGCAGTGTGTAAATGGCCGCTGTTATTTTCACTCGGCGCAAGCGCAGATGGCTCATTTTAGATGACGCCACCACCATAATCGGTCGGAAAAAGCTTCCGACTTTGGATTTATGAATGAAATTTAGCAGCGGAGTTTCCGGAGTTTTCCGAATTATGCAAATACTCAACCTATGACCTTTTTACGTCAGAATATTAATAAGCATCATGGCGCCCACTGAAAAAAAATCCGATGGGAATTGATTCAGTTTTCAGCAAATTATGCTACTTTTTTGAGCAGCTTATCGATAAATAATTCCACGAATGTGAGCACGATATTTTGAAAATGTATGCAGTGGAATGTGGTTAAAAAAATGACTTATAAATTTTGTTTGGGAGTCGGGAAATTAACTGTAGTAAAATTTGACTCCTCAGTTGTTGGAAATTCTTTCTTGGAACAAATAAAATATATTTTGTTTGAAATAAGTCAAATAAAAAATTGTTTATATTACGTTGCTAAATATGTATTGCATTGTTCGAATTGTCTATGGATTTTTCAATGGAAAACAAGACATAGCAAAATATCAGTAACATCCCAGTTTGCCGTAACCCCCCACCATGGTCGACTTAGGGGTTCTTTTCACGCTGAACACGATGACGCTATTCACGACATGCGATACTCAATCGCTTAGCCCG
Source organism: Amphiura filiformis (assembly GCF_039555335.1). Taxonomy (NCBI): domain Eukaryota; kingdom Metazoa; phylum Echinodermata; class Ophiuroidea; order Amphilepidida; family Amphiuridae; genus Amphiura; species Amphiura filiformis. The sequence continues at coordinate 25,943,572 of NC_092638.1, forward strand.
AAGCCCCAAAAGCATGTTAAAAACATAATGTCTCGTTATGACAGGATTTCCCGATATTGCAGGACAGCAAAGTCCGGTTGGTAAAAGAATTCCCGTTATTGCGGGACAAGTAAGTATGTCTCGTAAAAACTCTGTGCGCCCGTACTGCAATATGGAAATGGAAATGGAAAACGACTCGTGTATTCCATTTTTTTTATGTTTTCTGAAAAACCGTATTTGCCACCTGATTTTCAACATTGCGTTACGTAACAGCAGAGGTCACGCCGGTAAAAATTACCGGAAGTGAGCTCAGTTGCTGTCGTACTGATAGCTTACATGTACAAACACAATCATTGCATTGCAATTTGCATTGCCATTCAACATGTTCAATGCATTTTTGCATTGATTGTAAACAAATTTGCATGAATGCATGATTTTTTGCGTTTATATGATATATATACGTTATATTACGTTAAAACTCATTCAATAAGAACTACTAAAATACTCAAAACCCATAAGCTTACAACATATGCAGAAGACTTCGTTCTAAAGTAGGAAGAAATCGGGTAAAACAGGGCAATTTTTTTCACAACAGCACAGGATTCCAGATTCCGGCCGCTAGCAATAACCTCGTTCCTTTGTGTTTTTCCTGATTCATCCTGAATACGCCGTTTGTATTGACCGTTGGTCCGTGTAGCACTAGGAAAGGCTGGAATGAGACTTTTAAATGCTGCCAGGAGGGTGAAAGTGCATAGGAACAATGCCGGAAACTACGTCACGCTATTGTTCGACCTAGGCTACATATTTTTAACGCATGCGTGTTCGTCAATACAGCTTTAGACTCCTCCACCTTCGCAACACGGTACGTGGAGTGACTGGAATCACACTGACGGCGGAGGAGAATACTAGCTGGTCAAACAGTTTAATTCTATCAAGCATATAATACCTAAACAATCATCGTCATTTGATCTATTTACTCACAGAATATATTGTATACTCAAAATATAATTTTAAAATAGTAAACCTGTTAACTTATATATTTGTGTACTAAAATATAAGGACACGTGATGTCGAAGACAAAATGGCCGCTAATCCGCCTTTTGTGAGACCTAGGATACATATTTCGTAAGAGGGCAGCAGACTAGGATGCCTATCCCTTTGTTAGGGGGGGTAGTGTGTCCTCAAAGGATTATGGGTAAATTGGGAATTTCATCGCTAAAATTTGCCCTAATGATGACGTCACCCATTGGTTTTGTGTGTGAAAATTGGTCAACTTTAGCATGCAATGACAAGAATGCTAGGGTGTGGCATCCAGATATTATTTCAGAAATAGTTAAATACATCTTTATTCTATCTACCATTTTCTTAAAGTATGGATGCAACACCCGGGAAAGAGGTTTAATTTTGCAAATTGCAAGGCGATATCTTGGCATTGTTCGCCATGACAGCCCGATGAAATGCGGCGATCGATTGGGATTCCCTGGTCTGTTGCCATATTAAGTTTTACTGACTCCTAGAAACGGGTTACCGAAATCAATGTTACTGCAATAAAAGATTTTTAAAGTTATTCAAATTTTGAATTACCTTAGTTCCGGATCAAACATGTTTTTTTATTCGCCAAACTCTTTATCACATTGAAAAGTGTTCAAATCATGTACTTGCTATGCATTTTTAAGGGATTTTCATCGTGTATTTATATCTGATTTATGTTTATGGCGATCCTCTAAATTTAGTAACATATTGCCTAGTAACGTAATAACGTCTGCTGATCCACAATTTACGTGTTTATGATGTTTGTACCGGGTTGATCACTTGATGGTGTTGTAAACAAAACAGCGAATTTTTCATTAAAGTGCTGATGCAAAAATAGGTTCATTAAACCGCATGCGAGTTGTTATATTCGCTTAGTGAAGTCAGCACTGCAAAGGGAGAAAGAAAGTTTGTTCAAGGTCAAGTTTGAAAAGACCTGAAATGAGCGAAGAAGACTTCGATTTCGAAGACGTACCGGTAAGTTAGTACATGTATGACATTGTATGATGATAAGCTTAAATTATAAAACTCATGTCATGAACTAGTAATAATATTATAAGTGCCGACGTTCCGGGCGCAAGTTCTTTGAAAGTTAAAGACTAAAACATGAGAATAATTACTCTTCCAATAGCCCGAGGTACTCACAGTCACATTGACTTCTCCGTGCAGTACGCAAAATATGTAGGTATGAGAGGGAAACGTCAGTCATGTCAGTTCATGAGTTAACACATTTGCTAGTCAGCCAAAATGGCCTAAACCGGCAATACAAATTTACATAGAAATTTCAAAGAACCGCTTGCTCAAGGAAACCTACATAAATATGTTGTTCATACATACTCGCTATATAACAGTATGCGTGATTGGTCGATAGGCGGGCATAAACAACGCTTTATGCCCTGCGCTCCGATTATAAACAAGCCGCGAGAACTGATGGACGCCGCGAGTAGGATATTACGCGTCTATGTTCACGAGCTATTTACGCCAAGCGCGAGTGATGTACGCTGATGTTAAACAAGCGCCCAAGCACGATGGACTGAGCAAGAAAACGCTTTCTTACAATTAGCGATGGAGAAACTGTTAAAAAATGATAAGGAACTGGTAATTTTAGTTTAAAATGATGGTATTTTTAGTTTTGGAGGGAAATAACAGCAAGCAGAATGTTACTTATGTATGAACGGGGTTCATGCATATATTTTCATGACTAAACGTTGTTTATGCCCTCGGGCATAAACAATCGTTTATTCATGAAAATTTATGAATGAACCCCTAATTTATACTTCACTTGACCCAAATATATGTAGGTATCCCAGGCAAACCTTAGTTAACACATTTGCTAGTCAGCGAAATTCGCCAAGACCGGGACCCAAACACAATGCATATTTACATAGAAATTTGAATTTTTTTCAAGAATATGTCGGTGAAGGAAACCTACATAAATATGTTTTCTATACTTCACTTGACCCAAATATATTATTTTGTATGGTGATAATCAAGTTGCACATGGAATTTTAGAGGGATTTTGATAGCAGTTCCATTAAAAAAGCTGCTATCGCCATGAGACTAAGATCTAGAAACACCCCTAAATGCCGTTTTGGGGAATTTTGCTAGCAGAATCTTTTTGATGAAAGTCAATCTTTGACAAGATGTAACTTTGTTACGGAAAGTGCTATGACAAAAATGTTTTCAGTTTTGGCTTTCTTTACTCAAGGGCTTTAATTTGATATGTAAAATGATGCAGTTTGATGGCAAGTTTGAATTCACCTAGCATACCTAATGTATGATTTTTTTGGTGATGAGAGACTCGCACATGGCATTTCAGAGGATTTTGATAGCAGTACGCTCCATTAAAAAAAGCTGCTATCGCTCTAGGTATAATTCCTTGCAAAGTGTTTAAGAATGAGAATAAAGGTATTGTTTTTAGCCGCTGTCGTGCATCTATCGTCTCATATAACACGACGACACATTATTTTTGGCCTAAAACAATTCGGCTTTGCCTCGTTGTTTTACTCAAAATAATGATGTCGCCTGTGTTATATGAGACATTCATAACCTCATTAATAAAAGCGATGCGTGCGATCCAATCATATTTTATTATTTGTGAAAACGCGAACGCAAATCAAGGTCATTAATATCTCACAATTGACCGCAAAATGCGTAATTGTTCCAATGTCGCACACAATTGACTTCTGCGTGCGCCGTATTGTGCGTCCAATGAACTGCGCGCGCGCTGGCTAGTGCCGTATTTGGATTGCGCCCTACCATATTTGCACAGATTCTGATACGCACTTTTGTTATTGGTCGTTTTGTTTTAGCCTGATCGATTTTGTGAAAGGGAAGATGTAAAAATGTGTATTTTTACAAACTTTTGAGGAAAATTTTGTGTTATTTTGTAAAGTTAAAAGATCAAAGTGACGGTTATGAATGAGGTTAATAACTTTGCATCGGTCATATGTCGGGATATTCCTCGGTTCCAAAGGCAAAATGTGTGGGGGCTCATAATTTTCGTCTGTTACATGTTTTGCTTGTCTGAAGATATTTCAGGTAAATTAAGTAATTATTGGCCAAACCCGAACAATAAGAACGCCATTATTATACTTCTGTCAAATGAAAGTAAACAGTATAAAAATATCAACAAAACATGCTTGTAGTACTGCAAACCCCTGCCTGTATCAGGGTTCAAATTCGAAATATATTGCTGTAACCTGTTCGGTTTGCATTAACGCTGTAGTGCAGAGTGATATTCAAAAATTGTATTCATGTATTGCTGTGGGGAATACCATTTGAAGTAGTTCGCTTTCATAACTATAGGCTAGTGAGGTCACATATAGGGCAATAATATTTCACAAAAGGTAAGTTCAAGTCTGCCTCCAGAAGACATGATACCTGCATTAATCACAAAAGAAAGAAATGATTTTGATTGACTCATTTGCTTTGTACTTGTTTCATGCATCATGTCTTGTGGAGGCAGATTTGAATTTTATGACCTTTTGTGAATTCGCTTAGCTATTATGGGTTAATGCGCGAGTATAATTAGGGATTCAATCATGTACGTACACCGTTGTTCATCACCGTTTAACAACGATGCGGCCGCGAGTTGTTAAACGGTGATGAACAACGGTGAAACATGATTGAATCCCTTTCAACAACGAAAAGAAGCTAAAGATCGTATAATTCACGATTATTTCACGAGGAAATGTCAGTTAATCATTGTCACTATAGCCTTACAAAAACTTCGATGATTTCTCCGTTAATATCAAAAATAAAACGGCAAAGTTTAGCCGCTACCTGAAAAATACTGAATTCAACTTGTAAGCTTGCATACGCACAAAGGTTCCAGGCATGACGAATTTTACGCGCTGTCGCGTAACGGGTAGTCGCGCTCGCGTGCGCGTATACGCTACAGTAAAAGTGTGGATTCATCACGGATTAACAACTGTTGGCTCCTGTACAAAGATATAGGGGGAGTTGTTGAAATACACATTGAAAGCACATGCACAGGCCATGGTTTCCTGTTTGTGATCGTATACAATAAATTTACAGCTAAAATGAAGAAAACTTTGCCTTTTTGAGATTATTAAATCATATAAATTGCTGAAACAAAGGTAAAATATAACACAACATGTGCGATCTGAGACTAGCTTACGAGAACCAATTTCGCTTCTCGTAGTTGTAATTAATCCAGGAACCATCAGGAGAACCAGTTTTAAGGTTCTCATTGAATTTTAATCACTGTACAAATGTGTGTGTCCGAGGCCCAAAGACACACATTTGATGGGTGTATGCACTGCCCCCTTCAGACACATCAACATCAACATCTCAGTATGTTTGCATTTTTGTTCAATTTCAGTGATACACATTTGATATTAATCCATCAATATTATTCAATTTCATATTGTTGTAGATAACAATCAGTTTTCCTTAATTTTTTTTGCTCTGTATTAAAGGTTTGTTCCGGAAGTCCAGATGAAATTGGCAAACCAGCAAATGAGTGCAGCAAGGCCTCATCTCAGCTTGAAGGCAACAGAGTGGTGAGTGCCTCGATCCTCATCAGAGGGCAGAATTGATTGTATTTTATATATTATGTACCATTTAGTCTGAATTGTGCCACCATTATTCCGTGGACTCAAGCTACATTTGTAGACATATACACATCTAGGTGCTTTTAAAAGAACAAAGTGATATAAAATGATTTTATTTTGACAATATTTCTTTAAAGACCTAGCTGCATTTTTATTTTTATTTTATAAAAAAAAGTGATTGATTGAAATATTAATTGCTATTGAATCAAGATGAGACCCAAATCTATATACTATATTCACCGTATTCACCTTTATAATTAAAAACATGAAAAAAATAATACACAACAAAAAAATCTGAGTGTTAGAAATTTAGCATGAATAGCTCATAAGGATATTTAAGAAAACTTGTCAAAATTGTTTTCATCAACGGACTGCAGCATCTATTCATCTATTGTTTCCATCATTAGAGTGCTGACATTTTTAGTATAATATTATTTTGTTATTTCAGTTGGCAGATCAAAGAACCCCCCAGAAGAAAGCTAGGAAGAGACTGCATATTCGGTCAACACCAACTGGGAGACTATACAGGCCAACTAGAAAGAAACAACTCTTTATAGATAAAGAAAACATTGTAAGATTTTTTTTGTCACCGATAATTGCATATGGGTGTATGTGTCGGTAATTTTTTGACGAAAAGAATTTAAACTAAAGGGAAACTAATATAGGTGACACGATCTGCTCCACGGGCCCAAAAGAGGCATTTTTGAATAATTATAATTATTATAGTCTTGTACAATATAGTGTTCAGAAATAGTCTTTTGGCTGACAAAAAGTTTCTTGCCACCTTCCAACTTTAAAAAAAATGTATAATAATGTAATATAAACATGTTGTATTATGTTGGGCATGGTATGGAACCTCGTTAACACTAATTAAAATTGTCAGGGCAGAGTTTAGTGTGTGTTTACAAGATTTTGTGTTATCTGGTCTTAATATCTTAATCCCGATCTTAATACTAATAACGGCGCGTCCGTCCGTCCGCGCGGACTTGTACTTGTGGTGCGCTATCGCGGAGTATCAACAGGAGTGTGCGCAGAGTACAGTGCGCGCATCAGAAAAGCATTACGGTGTGACTAACAGGTGCGTCTCATCGGACCAATAATTATAGGCCTTATTTTCAACACATATTTCAATACGCAACACGTGCACACACCAAACACGTGCATATAGGCCTATTTCAGCAGAACATGACTATTTCCGAATCCTCCAGAATGGTTAACATAAAATTATCCGTTGTGGTAAGGCCTATAACCGCTTTTTCGGGGCCGTTTTTATTCACGCTTTCTCGCGATTGATTTCATTACTTTAGTAACGGCCTATATCCACGTCCAGATACTAATTTCGGTTTCTCTAAATGTGGTAACAGGGCAGCTTGGAAGAGGCGAATGATGGGTTTCCAGATTATGGGTAGGCCTACCGAACTACTGTAGTAAGCATCACACCTATAAAACAAACAGAGTTGATTAAGTTGTGTCAAGTTGGGTCTTGATCATTGAGAGACGCTTTTCATAGTAGTTAAAAAAGTCAGGGCAGGTATATGGGTAACGGGTTTGGGTAATTAGAAATAGACCTATCACGAGAAGCGCCCGACCCGAGAAACACAAAATCTAGTAATGTATAAAATATCCATGGGGGCCATGGTTTTTCAAAATTTCAAAATGCCTTAATATCCCCTACATGTACATCTTGTGGTTATTGTATTTTAAAAAGTATGTTTATCCTGTAATAAAGCCAATAAATATCTATGAATAAATTATTTGTCCTAATTATAGACACCCAAAATCGAGTGGGATATTGAAGAGGAAGAGGCCCTGTACAGATATGTGTCAACCCAACTGAAGACTGACATGAAGTGGCCAAGGGATAGCAACCTGTTTTGGATAAAAGCTGCCAACGAAGTGGCAAAGTATTCGCCAACAGGAAAAGTACGAACAGGTATGGTATATCTTCCAATACACCCCTCAAAGTAATTAATTCAAGGATTAAAAAATTTCATTCAATATTTTTCAAATACAAAATTATATTTCAATATGATTTAAGTGCCAGGCGAAATACCATAAAACCTCGTCTACAAGTATATATAGTGCTTTTGACGAAAGCTAAATTAATCCAGGCGCCATCCGTTGACAAAATTAGAACATCATGGAGTTTTAGCAAATAAATTACCAATAAGTATATGCAATCTAGTACTATTGTAAGACCACTCTATTGCATTGGGATATTTATGGCTGCTTCGTTTTAATATAGCCTTCATCAAAATCACTCTATATGCTTGTAGATGAGGTTTTACGGTAGTCAAAATGAGACTTTTTACAGTGTTTAGTAGAGCATGGACAAATCAAGCCACATAATATAAAAAATAATTTGATTTATAGGTACAACAGTATAGTCCAGATAATCTGGATGAAATTTTTTTATCCTTTTTGCAAATTACTTTGAGGAGTGTAATTCATGGTATTTTAATATCTAATAAAAGGGGTACATGTAACAAGTTTGCTCCTGGGGTTTGCTCCAGCCAGTTGTGAGTCGATAATTGACAATTAAAAAGAGTTTAGCAAGATTAAGAAAGTACAGGCATGAGAATTTCCAGTCTAAACTCTGGGACCAGTCTTTTTTTTATGTCAAAATTTCCACAATTTTATTTATTTTCAGTCCATTTTCAGGTGTTATTGTCCAATTTTACGTGCTTTTCCAGACTTTTTCATGAATGCGTATTCCTATGCCTGAAAGTAAGTCATCTTTATAGACTTAATCCATTTTATATAGTAGACAGAGTGATTATAGAGTAGGCGGTCGACTAGCTAAGCCAGCTCTACAAGAAAAGACAAAATTTCCACAAATCATACCAATGAAGTACGTCCCACATTGCAAAGTTGATTTTACATGGCGTACATGAAGCAATTGGATATGGGGGCAGAAGCCACATGTTGGCTCACATGCATAAGAGTACAAATGCTAAAAATGCAGCAGCAACCATTTTCAAGAATTGGAATGGATTATTTTAATTGGTCCACTAGAAGTTAAACAAGGTCATACATGTAGTATAGTCAACTTGAGCATTCGTTAAACTTAATATACTTAACTTGATTACAATATATGAGTGCATTATATATTCAAATCTAATATAATACAGGTCAGGCATGCAGACGTAAAGCTGTAAGGTTCAGAGACAGCCAGAAAGCAGCAGCTGCACACAATGAAACAACAAACGGACAAGTTCTGTCAGAGATGAGCACGGACGAGCTACATAAATCTGCAACACAGGCCTTGGGTGAACTGTTGAAGCGACATGGTTGTATTCTATCGACAGGTTTCACTCAACATGTTATACAAGCCATTGTCGCTCTACAGGAAACCCAAGAGCCTGATGTTTTGAATTTGTTGGCCATGGCAATTTCTTCTGTAAACTTCCGATTGGAAAAATGCCTTATTCTATGTTTAAACACCACCTGCAATTTATAAATGCTGATTATGTGAATGTGGTAAGTTTATCCTAAATTTGAATCTCATGAAGAATGTTTATAAAATTGACCTTTTCGGTAAATCCAGTAATTCTTTATGGTTAGACACGATGACGTCATCATGCCAATGTGCATATTGTTACTGCTCTTCACAGCTGTTAAATGTGCATTAAGGATTCACTAAACGATGTCAGGTCTACCCGCAAAGAATTGTGAGATTTATCGAAAACATCACCTAAGCATGTGCTGAGTGCCATTTATCTATAGAAATAATATCCACTAGGTGATGTAAAATCAGGAAACTCATAATAACAATAACGGAAAAGACCTAAATATATATATATATACCCATTATACCGTATATATATATATAAAGTACATGTACATTAAAAGGATTATCACTAAACAGTACAACTGTAGGCTATACATTATACAATATAACAATTTTTGACAGATGTGTTTATAATAATTGCATGAAGATCCAATTTTAAGACTATGTTTTTTCAGTTCTGTTCTGATGGAAGATATAAGTATTCTACATGTGATTAAGAAGTTCCATCTTTTCATCATCATCTAGTTTCTGGTTATCCATGATCTGCATGTACTCCTCTCTCCTGTCATCCATCCCCTACTCAAAATATTGGCCGATATCTATATAGACAAAATCCAAAATCAAAGGTTTTTTTGTGGAGAACCACCACAGGGGCTGTGCAATAATTATGAGCCCTGAAGAAGGGTAAAATTGGGGGGCAAGAAATTTTTGGCAAGCCAAAAGTGAAGGCAACAATTATTGGCAAGCCGAGAGGTGGGGGGGTCCAATTTTTGGCACATGTTCATGGGGCACCGTTTAAAATTCAAATGCTCTAAAAAGGCTTAGGAAAACAGTATGTAAACTGCAACATATGTATAGACTATAAAGGTTTGTAAATTGGGATTCCAAAATTTGGCATGTGCAAAGGGGGGTAAACAATTTTTGGCAGGCCGAAGGGGGACAAGCGATTTTTGGCAAGTCGTTGGGAAATTTTACCCTCTCCAGCTCATAATTATTGCACAGCCCATGAGCCCATTAATATGGAGAATGATTTTCTATTTTTTTTTGGCACAAATTTTTCAGGATAATGTGCAGCAGTCTTCTCAATTGCTACATGTGGATCGATGCGAATCCTGGGCAATGACAATGACAGAATGAAGATAGATGCATTTGAGATGTGTTGCTATAGGAAGCTTTTGGGAGTATCTTTGAAAGACAAAAAGACAAACATCTGGGTCCTGAATAAGATTGGCACAGACTTTAAACATCAGAAAGTCCATCATTGAGAGAAAATTGTGCTACTTTGGCCACATTCTAAGAAAGGATGGCGGAGTTGAGAAGCAGATTCTTCAGGGCGCCCTGGGAGGCCACCGTGGAAGGGGACGTCCATCAACATCTTGAACAAATGATGTGAAGAATGTTTCATCACACGACATGATGCATGGTGCAACACGTTTGGATTTTGAAGTAGATGGCATACTCTTGTGAAAACCACAGCAGCACAATCATGGGCCATCTGACTCAGAGAGAGAAAAAGAGAGTGCAAGTGATAGATTACACAGTCCAAAATATTAAACTGATGGTGGACTGAGTGCAAAAATGAGTTGGCTATAACCCATGCCCACCATGTACATATAGTGTAGCTATATACATTGTGTAATGTAAACTGACTTTCATTTTTCAATTATTTCTTTTCACAGCCAATAAACGATGAATATTGGTCCTGGATAGAGACAATGTATACGCATTTTGGAGGACGGTTCCTACGTCTTTTCAGAGGGCCATGTTTGCATCATGTACCAAGAACAGATTGGCATCCTTCAAAGGTATGAAGCAATTACTAAAATGTATGCATGCATGGCCAGCTGCCAGAAGGAACTTTTTTTTGGCTGGCATGCTACTGTATTTACATTTATGTATTTGTATTGAGTTTTATTTGGGAGGGTGAGTTGGCGCAGCGGTAGTTCTCTCGCCTTGCACCACTGAGGTCCCGGGTTCAAGCCCCGGCCAATCCATGCCCAAGGACTGTATCAGTTGTGTTTATCTTTACCATTTGTACAATGCAATTATCAATATCATATTTATACTATAATCATATAATAATTATGGACCATGATTTTGGGACCTCTTACATATGTGACCCCTCGGCACAACTGAGCCCTGATCGTCGCCAATCATCATTTTTGAGATATTCAACCAAAATATTCTGCTTGAAATTTGCTTTAAAATGATGTATATTGTGTCTATAGACCACTTGACATGTGACGTTATTGCCCGGCAGTATGCGCACGCATTATGGTACTTTCCATTGTTCTTTGCCCTGCAGTGTGCGTGCGCATCGTAGTCTGCTCAGGGCATGTGTATTTTAAATCTCCCACCATATTTCATATAGTACAAGAAAGCCATTGAACAGTGAAGCGGTTCGTTCGGATATATCAACAGACCAATCCTCGCCTTTAAACAATCGATGTAAAGTGGTCTATAGTACTTGACATTTAAGTTTAGTGAAAAATCAATAAAACAGTCAATAAATTCTTTGTTTCCTATTGTTTATTGTTAAGTTCAATGGAGCTTATCTCAATAGTGGCACTGCCGACATCCGGGCTCAGTTGTGCCGAGGGGTCACATATGTGCATTTGGTTTATCCCGATTCCATGCTCGCTCTCGTAGGTTTTCTCCGGGATCTCCGGTTTCCTCCTGCTTTCGAAAAAATTGCTGATTATAGTTGTTTGGTTATCAAAAACCTCCTTCACCCAATGGAATTTGGTGGATGTTACAATCTAAGTGCAGATATATTAGGTCTGCGCCTGAGGTTCGGCTGCATCTGGCCTAGATGATGCGATCTAATTCAATGTGATGATTCACCATGGCAGCAAAATATTACAACGCTTTGAATCCTTCAAGATCTAGCTGGAAAAGGCGCTATATAAATCCAAAAATTTATTTTATATTTTTATTTATTTATTTCTTTTATACAATTTATGATACATATGCTTTGTAATATAGCTGTGTACTGTACATATATATCTTTAAGTAAACAAATTGTACAGAGATGATAGAGATCATATGTGTTGTTTATATTATCAGTGTCTATGTCCAGTGTTAGTGTTTTTGTTTACTGTGTCGGAAATCCTAGAATCTCAAGTGTCCATTGTGGAATTTTTTATATTACGGTGTAAATTCATTTGATTTTCTCATTCCATTTTCAACTAAGATATTATTTTCATTCAATAGGCTCTTGTTAATGTTGCCTGTATTAGGCGGCCAGCCATTACTGAAAAGAATTAGCAAGGATACTCGGTTCACACCAACGACAGATATCCAGGTATATATCTAGAATTTAGCTGTTACTAGTTGAACACAATTATAAAAAAATCAGTTAAGTTGCAGTCTAATTAAGGTCCATTCATACTACACACGCAATTGCGATGCGGTGCAATGCGCTGTCCGCACCACATCGTACTGCAGAATACTGCATTGCGGTATCGCAATAAAGTTAAATACATTTTAACTTGGAATTGCGATGAGTGGCGTTTAGTAATTGATATGTCGTCAACGCATCGCATCTCAAAGAAATTGTGGCATAGTATGAAAGGACATAAGGCCTTTAAAAGCAAAGACAGAAGAGGAACGATGAATATATCAAAGCAGGTATGCATGGGGTTCCATTATAGTCTGGAGCTGCGTGTAAGGCCTAATTGTCATGTAGTTAAAGTTTGTGGATTGCGTAAAAGAATTTAAGACTATCATCACCAAGAAACAAGTTTCGCCTACCGCATTAATATATCTCTCAATAAAATTGGTGCATATGGGTAAGAAGGAAAGAGGCATGGACTGCTTTGAAGGTAATAAAGATCTTAAACTTGATTCGCAGTTCAATTGGCAGCCAATGAAGGTGTTTGAGTACAGTAGCGATGATGATTATCGATCTGATGGATGATTGATAAGTCTTATCATTCCTAGCACCAGCAGCTCTATTTTAGACTTTTTAATATCAGAAATCTAAACAAAAACGTTTCATGCATAGTTAAAGGGATATTATATGTTTTTGTTTTTTCAGATGCGGTGAGATTAATGTTAAATAACAAATATTAAAACTCAGTCTGTATAATTTATTTTCTGTCTTAGGAAGCAGCGTTGACAGATGTGGCTGCCAATAATCCAGGCGGCAGGTATTGGATTTTGAGCGACGCCACCGATTTGAAAACATGCTTACAGGAGTCACGAAAGCAGCAATGGAACGGCGATGTGGACATGAACGATGGAAAAGTAGAGCAGGTAAGACAAAATATATAGCCCATCAATCTTATATATAATAAGGGTGTGCCTGTGCACTTAGTTTCATTCATTTGAATTTTGAGTTTCTATTGACAGTACCATATAAGATCATGTTGGTCAAATCATTTATATTTCTCCAATAGCAACAAATTAAACAAGAGCTCAAACTAGAAGGCCTTTAATATATTTGTACACAAATACGGCTATACCCGCATGTTATCGGTGTACCCAAATTTACAGTTCTTTTTTGCTGAGGACTTAAAATAAAGAAATTATAAGAAGTCCCCTTTAATTAATGATGTATATATAGCAAAGTGGGACCAGTGGTGGCGCCAGGTGGGGGGCATGGGGAAAAATGCCCCCAGTCAGAACTCTTGCCCCCCCCCCCCAGTAAAAACCCAAAATAATGATTTTGACCCTCTCCCCTGAAAATGCCCCCCCCCCCAGAAAAAAAAATTCCTAGCGCCGCCACTTAGTGCATGGGATCTACAACTGAGTATGTCAAACATGGAGTACATGTCCTGTTTAGTGCTTAGATGTTAATGTCAGAGGATGATTAAATTTGAACCCCATTTGATTTCAAAATGACAAAAAAACAAACCAGTGTTTCTTGAATCAGTGAAGTGTGGCAGTTATGCAATAATGCAACCATGTAATTTGATTGAACTATTTTATACACTTTCTTGCAGATGAAAGTACAATATGATGCAGAAAGGAAGGACATAAAAGAAATGACAAATGCAAAGACGGGGAGGGAGAAGAGAGAAGAAATACTTGAACAGGTGCTGAGAAGGATTGACGGTTTGAAAGTGGTGCTAGGGGAAGGCGTGAAGGAGAGTAGAGAAGGATTCAATGCAAAGGTAGACAAGAAGGCAACTAATGAAGAAACATTAATGCGATATTGCTGGAATATGACAGAATGGATGATGTTAAGAGACCAGACATATGAGATGGAAAAGAAATTAATAAACCTTCAAAAGGAAGCTGCAAAAGTAAGATAATATTGCAATAGAGAATACTATCACTTAAGAACTCAAGATCAGTGTACCAAATTAAAATTTGATTTTCTCATGGGGCAATAATTAAGCTCATGGATCCATTCCTATTAGTCGACCATCACTTTGGAAAAATATAGAGATAAAGCTCAGTAGTAAATTGCTCAAATGTACATGTAGATCATTCTTAGTCAGTGGCTGCATGTTGTTTAGCTTGTAAACGCTGAGTTGATTGTTTACTGTATCTTGTCTATCACACGAAAAACTGGAGTGTCCTCATTGTCAAGGAACATTCTTGTTTAGGGGTGCATTTGCAGGTACATGTATGTACAGCATGTTGTAGGCGCAAATGTGTAATACACCACACAGTACGCGCAACTAAATTTGTAGAAAAGTTTCATTTATATAAGTGGAGTCTTCATGATTGTTATTAACTTCTTTTTCTCAAATAAACTTATTTTTATTTATTAAAATAATATTTAATTGACTAAAATAAAGTATGAAAATAATTAAAATTATATGAATTATTTACTGTTTATTGGAATTTAAAGCCAAATTGTAACATTTGCTGAAGAGGACGCCCGCAATATTTTTTTCTAAATTCTGTTTTTACACGGTTGTATTGTACCTGGTACTTTAGTAAAACAAACCCTGCAAAACTGTCAAAATCAGAGATTGAACAAACCGACAGTTTATGATGGAAATATTAGTCAAACACGTACACAATGTTCATAACATGTACAGTACTTACAAGGTGTGCGGATGGATGGTCATGACATATTAAAATAACTGACCCGACTCACGTTAGGAGTGGCTCGCATTGGTGACATATGCACTGGTATTAATAGTGATTTTGTGTGTAGTGCCTCATCTGTTTGGGCCAAATTAAAAGAGGACATATACCTGACGGTGTTAATTGTTTATGTGCAGGGAGAAAACATAAAAGGTAGCCTAATGGAATTGGAAGAAGATCTTCTCAAGCTGCATATGAATATATACAAAAAGAAGAGGACTGCAGCCAGCCATGTTTTGGTATTTTTTATTGCACACGAGGAGCGCACAACAAAACCATATGGGATCCCAGTGAGATTCCTAGCATGCAATACAATACAGGGTAAGTTAAAATGATTTGTATACATAAAATTCAACAATTGAATTTTGATGTTTGTTCCATTTAAAGCCAAATAAAAAAGTTTTTGTTATTCACGAAACAGCAAATATTCACAGGTTTTTTTTCCTTGTGTATGAAATAGGTGCATGCATATCACTTGTTGCTTGAGAGATTGTGCAAAATAATGCGCTTGTACTGAGATGTTGATGCATCGAATGCGGGGCTCGCGTGCATTAGATGCATTAACATCTCAGTATAAGTGCACAATTTTGGACAATTTCACTCCCAACAATTAAGTGATATGTGTTTATTAACCTTTAATATGGTCATCCTTTTTTTTGCCATGCTTTCTTTAAAACTGTGATATATAATTGGAGACTGAATCCAAGATAGGGGTCTGACATTGCCTTTCAATCAAAATCAGAAACAATTATTGATGATTTGTCATGATAATTGAAATTTCTGAATGCAACAGTAAAACAGCATGTCCTGTATATTGTTAAATTTGCTCCTCCAAACATACAAACATCACAAAAAAGTTATGTCTTAATGAATTGCTTTATAGCCTTTTACATGTAAAGGTACATAATTTTTTCGCCATTTTCTGTGATTCTTTTTTTCCATTGAATACTTCAGATGAATCAGTCTCCGATTATAATAAAGGTTTAACAAATAATGAATAACATATTATGTTAATTAAAGCCTTTTTTCAAAGTTGGGTAACGTGATATTAATTTATTACTCTTAACAGACAAAAAGCACAGAGAGTTGGTTGATGAGCTCAAGGAGGAAATGGTAAGGCACGGTCTCAAACCAGTTGGTAAGTATTATGAAATATTGTTTAGTGTTTAAGCCAACACCCAAAGTTTTGGATTAATTGGCACAGATTACTGACTACATGTATGTAGAGTTTTGTATATCGTCTGATATAATATTGTTCTCAGATACGTTACGCATGAGTAAAGAACACCACAAAAATACAGAAAGCAGTGGCAACAAAAATTAAGGAAATAAGTGAGTTTTGATCAAAGACATAAATGAGTTCAGGCTGATGGCATTCTTGATTGTAGATGGTAAGCCATAAAACTTTGGAGTAGTCACTGAAAAGGCTCATATCCCCAGCACATTTCCTTGTGAGAGGAATGATAAAATTAACACTCTCACTGGTCCTAGTGCTCATATAGCATATAATGCATGTATCAGGAGATTTCAAGTTAATTGGGCTGTTCAGAATTAATACATTCTATCCATCTGGAAATTACAGTATAGTGCATTGTTTAATTATAAGTTATAACAATAATTGTTGACAAAGTTTAATTTTTTGTTTCAAATGGTTAAAAAATGTTGACATTTCAAAATCTTCCACACCTTTTGAAGGTTTTTATGAATAAAAATGCTTTAGATCTTGATCAATTATATGAACATTTGATCTTGATTAATTATATGAACATTTGAATTTTATTGGAATTTCAAAATTTTCTTCAATGGATTAGAAAAGCTAACCCAGCATTTATACACACTAGGCGGTTACCCGTATTTGGCGGTTCTCGGCTGTCGCGATTACCTGGCTGATGATGACTGTACTCACCAAGTTTTATGCCCATAGGACAGTTTTTACTAATTTGACCTCAGATGACCCCTTGTGACCTTGAAATGGCCTTCCAAAATTTGGCTCTGAATGTTGACTGTACCCACCACGTTTCATGCCCATATGACAGTTTTTAGTAATTTGACCTTGGATGACCCCAAAATGACCTTCCAAAAATTTGACTATGTACGGTGACTGTAGGCCTACCCACCAAGTTTCATTCGCATACGACATTTTTTACTAATTTGACCTCAGATGACCCCTGGGTGACCCCGGATGACCCCAAAATGACCTTCCAAAAATTTGACTATAAAAGTTGACTGTACCCACCAAGTTTCATGCCCATACGATAGTTTGTACTAATTTGTCCTCAGATGACCCCTGGATGACCTCGGGTGATCTTGGCCCACTAACTGAACTGAAACAAACTTGTTCTGTCTGAGGTCCAGATGCACCCATCCACCAAGTTTGAGGAACGTGCGACCCCTAGTCTCCGAGAAAATAGGCGGAAAACAGTTTTTACTAATTTGACCTCAGATGACCCCTGGGTGACCTTGACCCACTAATCAATACAAACTTGTTCTGTCCTAGGTCAAGATGCACCTACCCACCAAGTTTCATGCCCGTATGACAGCTTGTACTAATTTGACCCCTAGATGACCTCTGGTGACCTTGACCCACTAACCAATACAAACTTGTTCTGTCCCGGGCCAAGACGTACCCACCCGCCAAGTTTGAGGAACATGCGACCCCCAGTCTCAGAGAAAAACAGTTTTTACTAATTTGACCCCTGGATGACCTTGGGTGACCTTGACCCACTAACCAATATAAACCCGTTCTTCCTCATACCAAGCTGCACCCACCCACCAAGTTTGAGGAGCGTGCGACCCCCGGTCTTCGAGAAAAGAGGCGGACAGACAGACAGACAGACAAACAGATGTACAAACAGATGTACAGATTCTGGTGAATTATAGTAAGATACTTATTTTCTGCTTTTGTACTTTCAGGTTCAGTCACAGATGGGGAGTTCCATTCAAGTCGTTACGCATCATACCAAGGACAAGATGTATCCATCTTTGGCATTATGCAAAATGCCAAATCACTAGCACAGACATTGAACATCAGGCAACTAATGGGGATGATTTTACCACAACAACAGCATGGTAAATTAACATTTAATTTGTTTTATTGCATGTAATTATATCATTTCATGGTACATCCACAATTATTTTATCTCCATCCTTCATTATAATAAAATATTTTTGTTGCCCATGTTCCCTCTTTTTTGTTTTACTTGTTGCTGGCAAAATTAAGATGATTGTTAATTTTGAAATCTTTTTTAGTTCTTTATTTTTTCCTTCTCTGGAGACTCTACAAAATGCTTTAGCCAATA
Source organism: Amphiura filiformis (assembly GCF_039555335.1). NCBI lineage: Eukaryota > Metazoa > Echinodermata > Ophiuroidea > Amphilepidida > Amphiuridae > Amphiura > Amphiura filiformis. Next base: position 25,962,015 of record NC_092638.1, read on the forward strand.
TTTAGTCAATGTATATACAATATATTCACCTAGTGTTATCAGAACTTGCAATTGGTGTTAACAGAATTTGTATTTATGTGACACAATCTGCTCCATAGGGATCAAATAAATTAAAGGAGGCATTTGTACAAAAATTGATTCACTATAATTATTACCTTATACAAACAATAACTCGCAAACGCAAAATCAGAATCAACTCAAATTTTGGGAATAAGCTATTTTCGTGGATATCTACTGAAATATGTCATAAAAAGAGGATGCTAGGATCTCAAATCCTCCTTTAAATTGATTATCTAACAAGAAATACTTTGGTGGGGGGGGCTGGTAAAAGGAGGGGCCAAAAAGTTTTGGACCTTAAAAGAGGGGGGACCAAAAAGTTTTAGGTGGTAGGAAAGGGGGGGGGGGGTGGCAAAAAAGTTTTCTGTTTTAAAAACCCAAAATTTTGTATTTGTACTAATCATAATAGCCACGGATCCAAATTATGCTGATGTGTAAAATCAGATAAACACCCTGATTTGGGACAAATCTAAATTAAGTATAAAATGAAAATTTCCTGTGCTTGTATGTCATGCTAATTGTCCCACCGAATGTTTCAAACATTTGCATCCCTCAATGACATGTGACCCAGATACCACACCACTGCATGGAAATAACACTATTAAGTATGTTTGTTATACGATAAGAGGGGGTCAAAAAAGTTTTGTCTGTCAAAAGAGGGGGGTCAAAAAGTTCAGCGGTCCATCGAGGGGGGTCAAAAAAGTTTTCGAGCGAAAAACTTGAGGAAGACCAGCCCCCCCTACCAAAGTATTAATGAACACTCCCTTTGTGGGGATTTAAAAAAACTGAAGGTTGCAAAAAAATTGAAGTTAAAAATTGGCAGAGTATATATGTGACATGATCAAGAGGAATGAGTCAGATTTTGCTAATATTGTTTTTGAGATATTTGCAAAAACAGTGTTCAGTTTATTTTGTTTTATATTGTTTTCAGCCATTGATAAATTGCTCATAACTTTACAACGTTACCAGATGTCCAATTTTAATGGGGTTTGCAAAATTATTGCATCCAAATGTAGCATACATAAACTGCCAGAAAATGATGTAAAAAACTTCTAATTGAAAATTGCAGACATGTGGCTCATTCCCCTTGATCATGTCAAATATACACTCTTCTCAACCGTTTTTTATGTCAATTTCTTTTACAGGACCAGATGGACAATACAAGGCCATTGTTGAAAATGAGTTTGTTCCCCAGGATCATCTGGAATTTGTAGCCAATGAAATGAAGTCAAATCCTGACTTCATCCCAGATGATCTTGTGGAACAACTTATTGGACGCATTTTACCAGGTGACAATAAACCAAGTGCATGGAAATGTGGGGAAGAGGATACCCTGTTGCAAAGTCTCCGTACCCTTATGGCAACTTACATTTATCTATACAAGCTAAATAAGAACAAAGCTAAAGGCCGAGATTTCTCCACATTTCCATACATACCACCAGTTGACAAGAACACGAATGACTATTTTCACAACCGAGGCGACCAGTGCCACATCCATCGCAGAATTGCCACCCACACCCGCAAGGGGGGAAACGGCCTGCGTATGGAAGCCTTCACTGAAATTCTGCAGGACAAAGAAGCAGGTGAGTATGATGCCACTAATTAGAACACACCCTATAATTATTAAAGATTTATCTTCATTATAGCCATCACTGATTGTCCTATACATTAACATGTTGAAATATTGTAGGTTTTTAAAAAATTCCACAGTGATGCATGTTTTAACTGACTGGCTAGGAACAGTTATACTCAGCCACAAAGTTTTTAAGACTTGGTGTGTTGTGTTCGAGGGATTGTCACATTATGGGCAATAGAGGTTATTCACTAGCTCTTTCGCCATCTTGTGGATTCAAATTGATTTTTCGATGCCATGCATGCGTGGACACTACGTGCACAGTGCATTGCATCAAGCAAGTGTTATTGTGAGTTAATTTGCACAGTGTTTATTTGTGAAGGATTCAATATGCTAAAAGCATCCAACAGAGGCCTGATCTACAAGATGACGGACATGTGGCGTCATGCATACACATTTTATCTGAAATATATTCAATTTTATCAATTTAGATAGTCGGTCACCAAGAGGAAATGGTATCAAATGAATTATACCAATGCATCTTCCAGGTATTACACATATCCCAAATCTGACCATATGTGTATATCCATATCAAAAGGTGATGATTTGAAAGAACATGCACTTGAGTTGAGTTTGCATGGTATTTGTTTCTAGCTATTATGTAAAAAGAGATACGTGTAGCGTTAACCAACAACTGCATCCTTTTGATATGGGTGTACACATAATCCAATTAAAAGAGGTGTTGGAGTCTTCCCAATGCCAGCAGTGTAATATACATTATGTTGGCTTGAATTAACTTTATTTTTGTCTTTACATACAGGTTAATCAGGATTGTGGTGAATATAATTATATTGCATTCCTGAGCACTAGCTGGTTGTTACGAACAGAAAATCCACAATTACATTTATTTTCTTTACCTTCTTTTTCTTTAGTTTCCTTTTCTTTACCTTTATGTGTACATGTTATTATTTTGTTCAATGGATATGAGCCATCAGAAACAGCATGAGCAGTATGGTCCAGGTTAATTGCTCATCCAAATGAACTATTTATAGGTATTATTTTTAGCCGCTGTCATGCATCTATTGTCTCATATAACACGGGCGATATCATTATTTTAGGAAAACAAGGAGGCGAAGCCGAGTTGCTTTGCACCCAAAATAATGGTGTCGCCCATGTTATATGAGACGATAGATGCACGACAACGGCTAAAAACAATACCTTTATTCCCATTCTTAAACACTTTTCAAATAAAGATATATATTAATCATAGTGGGCCTATAGACCTTTTTCCCTCTATCCCACAATGCACTATTCCAGGGGGGTATGACGTAGCTCATTAACCTCATAGATCGTGTGCATCCGATGGTCTTTGCCAGGCCTTTGCAATTATTTTGTCTTAATATGGGCATACTGATTCCATATATGCGGATTATCGTAAAGGCCATCGATGTTACTAATTCTGCAATTATTGAATACACGAGTGATGCAGTTACGGAGCGATGCAGAACATCTGTGTAAGAGATTTATGTTTACGTCTTATTTTCATCTCCGAAAAAAGTGAAACGGACGTCGACAAAATATCACTGCGTGTCCCGTCATTAGTTTTTCACCATTAGGTCTATAAAATGTATACAAAGTTAGGTTTCAATAGCAGGAAACTTTTTTGGGTGAGGACACCATGTCCATAAGGCATAGAAATGTTGTTTTTGCCCCGAAAGGTATTAGTGATCGTGGCGCCATTATCATCATTATCGAGGATTCCTTTTTTTGTGATGAAGGCACCAGTCGAAATGTCCGTATTCCAGAATGTAATGAACATAACGCTGTACTCCCCCGGGGAGATGATGTATTGCGACACTCATACCCCCCTGGAATAGTGCATGATGGGAAAGAGGGAAAAAGGTCTATACCAAATTTTAATCAAATTAAATCCTACATTTTTATATGGAATTAACTTGGGCTTAGATTTGATATCACGATTTAGTATCATGTCTACTCGCACATGCTGAATCGTGTTATATCATGTCTATCACACTGCTTAGAACCAATAAGATTGCAGTATCTTTCATAAGTGTTTAAGAATTTCAGACAATCAAGGGAGTGCTCATATACATTGGCTGTCCAAATTAAATGTTTTTACTAGCCCCAACCAAAGTCTAATTTTCGAAAACTCCCCGAATTATTTATTTCATGTCTATCCGTGTTCATCAATTATTTTGAAACATATTTATTCTAATTTCATTCTCTTTTTGCTACCTCTCATTTTCATATATCAAAAAGGTACCATTATATATCGTCGGGTGTATTACACAGTGACAGATGTCAAAACCGGGGTGTTTTATAATAAGAATGAATATTGATTGCAAATTGGTCAAGAAATGCATGGGTAGGCCTATCAGGAAAACGTTGAGTAGGTGAATTGTTTTGGGCAAAGACTATAAACCTGCCATTAACAAGAACATTGTAATGTTCAGCAATTCATGTGTTAATTAAAAGTAGACCTTTGAAACGATTTTCAAAAAGTTCAAATGTAAAATCGTACATCTCACATGTGTAATAGGTTGCCAAAGTTTTCCATCACTATGGATTTTCTAATTTTTGTGAAATCTCAACATCGGTCACTATGGATTTTACCATATTTATACCCGACGTTATGTAAGACTTGAACCTTTTCTATCTTTTTATTTTTCACTTTATGTTTCTTTCACATAGCTTTCAGTCGACTCTTCGAGCTATCTAACATGGCTCAATCTCTCTCTATAATATGGTGAGCCTCTTGCTGGCACCAGGTTGAGGCTATGATCCTATCTACAGCATAAGCAGGCTACAATGAGCTGATTGGTATCAGTGATACCCCCACACCTTATAGTGGATAATACTGTTTTTGTGCACTTATGAGTGGTCATAATACTGACCAGTAAGAGCTACCATTACTGTTTGTGTAAGATTAGCACAAAGACAGGGGGACCTGGCACCTTTGCTGTGTCACAAATTTCTTTTCTAGGTTAATCCCTTTATTCCAGTTGCTGCAATGGACTTCTAGTCAGGTAAAGTGTTCTTGTTTCTCCCCTTCTTCAGGTAGACACAGAGATTTAGGAGGGGAGTTCAGGTGGTGAGATTGGAGGGGGGCAGCCCGGTCCAAATTGTTGGGCGGCCAATGGTATATTATAATATAGCCACTAAAATTATTACCACCGTCCATTTTTGAAGCCACTGAGACATATAATTCAAGCATTTGGGTGAAGGTGGGGGTACAAATTACCATAGGAAGACGGTGAGATGCAATCATATAATTGGCCATGTCAGTGACCATCTTTTCAAAATTATACCAATTTTGATTATAAACTAATAGTCAAAATTGTTAAAATTTCAACAAATACTTATTATAAATGAAAATTTTGACTATTGTAGTTTTCCCAATTTGGGTCAACATTTCTTGAAAAGTTGGTATATTATCCAATTCTCAGTTGAACTCAACATAGCTAGTAGAGTCAATAGAAATACATCTAAAAAAATGGTACGTCCAAACAGCATTTTTAACAGCAGATAGTTGCAAATGAATAAATGTGACCTTTTTTACATTCATCAGTATACAATGAGGACCTGCTTGAAAAGCAGTGCTTGTCACTGATGAAGCACTATAACCCTCAATAAAGAAAGAAAGAATAAATAAAGATTTCAATACCTTCCCTTATTGTAACTACATTTATTGGGCAAACTTCGCTATGCCAAAGGGCAGAACTTTACCAAGATTTTTGAAGTATCACACTTTCCATGAATATTTCATATTGATGAAGTCAATCTATGAAGAAATACAGAGATTATTTATGAGTGTGCTTAATAATTGAAAACCATTTGCAATTTAACAAAGGAAATAATAGGAAGCATTTAAAATCTTGTATAAATCATACTTTTCATTGAATATAGGATTGACAGAGGCAGCATTGAGGGGGCATGACAAGCAAAGTTCAGTCGACGCAGAGGCACTGCTATCATATAGTGTTGCTGATGCATTAGGCAAAAGAGGCTACTACAAGGAAGAGGAATATGTGCGGAAAATAGCACAGTGGCATGAGGCTTCCGATGGTAGGGCAGCTGGAAGGGATCTCACAAGGAGTAATCTGTCAGAGGAAGAGGAGAAAGAAGAACGAAGGAAATGTCAAGACACTAGGGCAAAGTACAATAAGGAAATGCTAAGCTATATAATCCAACATTGGATGCCATGGCAAGGATCAGTATGTAACTATCGATTGATAGATATTAACAAGTAAGTTTTATTCAAATACAGTACGTAGTATTAAAAAAAGGCAAAGGAGTATGTTGAACCTGCATTTTTTACTGGAAGGAGTGCTCATCTCTTTTGCGTTTTATTAGCAACTAGGCCAGACTCCATTGCGAAATGTTGCTGTGTGGATCACCATACCTCGATCCTCCACAGCAAGTCTGCTATGTGGCCACAGAATTAGAGAAGGAGAACCGGGACTCCCTATACCGCTACGTACAATCGCGCCGTCAGCTATGGGGAGAAAATTGGGGGTATTCGGGTCCTTGCTGACGGTGCGCGGAGACGAACAAAAACAACTCTGCGTCTTATCTGAAGCGTCTTGATACTAGCGTGCACGTGCAGGTCGCATCAAGTGCGTCTCTCAAATGTGCCCATCATCCATGTCGCGCTTGCCGAGACAACGAATGCCTCACACGCATTCCGAGGGAAACCGAATACCCCCAATTTTTCTCCATGCCTGTATCAAGATGGCGGTCGAGTCCATGGTTCTCTGTTTAATTCTGTGTATGTGGCACATTCTCCGATAAAGTGTTCAAAAAGCCAAATCTGTGTCGCCCATATAGTTTCAAGTCGTATTCAGACTTGTTTCGTCAAAAAGAAATTACTTTTATTAATATAACTAATACTTAGAAGTTGCTTTCTAAAATGTGTGGGGCTAGAGGTTGTAACATGCCTAGAAAGTATATAAAACAATAAAGCTGATTATGCATATCCATTGTTTTCCTCCATGTCGCCAGCCAAGGTGCATTCCGTATGATGTGTCCCTGTTCGCTATATGCGCGCATAATAATGGATTATAGGTACTTTTCACTAGCTGGTATCATGTCCTAATTATAAAGTATAACACATCACAACGCAGGTGATTAAATTTTTCCAACAGGTCTTTGAGACTATATGTCGCCAATATTGTTCACAGATACGTTACCATATTTCTAATGGATAGCAATCTGTCAACTCCTACATCACTGTCAAAACTAGATGCAGTCCAGAGGCGTGCTGCTCGCATCATCGATCTCCCTGGAGAAGAACTGTCCTCTCTTCAAATTCAGCCTTTGGCTCACCGTAGAACAGTAGGTGCCACCACTATGCTCCATCGAATTTTCTATGGGCATGCCCCTGAATTACTATGCCAACTACTTCCGGACCAGCTCCAGACTGACCCTCGCCTTCGCCGTTCAGTTAGATCTCACGACCTTAATGCAGTTCAAATTCCAAGATCTAACCTTGTTAGTCATGAGCCGTCTTTCATTCCATCTACAGCCGGCACATGGAATGCACTCCCGCCTCACATTCCTGGAATTGCTAAACGGAACAGCTTCAAAAAGGAGGTTAATAGCTATCTAGGCGCCAACCCGTCAGCTTTATCGCAACGATAATAACAGCTGTTAATGCCTTGATATGTCTTGACATAAAAAAAATAAATAAAAAAATACGGTAACTAGCTATATGAATGTTCTCATATGTGATGGATCAAGCAGGCTCCATAGTATATATTATATAATTATGTGGTACATCCACCGTAGAACACAAGTGCCTAGATAATATATTTTTGATTGCTTTGATTATTAAAATGTCATTATTTCTTTCCACTTTTTCCAGACCTCTTAAGGGTATTTTAGGTTGGTCGCGTGAGACCATCATTGAAGTAATAACAAATATATCCAGCCAAGAATTTAGACGGCAACAACCAGACCTTCCACCTGAGCATCCGCGAGCTGGCACAACAGACATAGTGGAAGCAGGATTCGCCACACTACGTCTGCCATTGGAGGAGAGAGCTTCACCCTCAAACAATTCCGCACATATTGGCAGTCCAACTGCAAGTAGGTTAATGTTATCATAATATTAATTCTGAAAATAATTGCAAACTTAAAAGTACACCGGGCTTTCGTTCACACATGTATGTTGCCCATTCAGTAAATATACTGATATTAGTTTTTTACTCATCACTGTTTGCTTTTTTTCTACAATAGGAAGTTTGCAAAATGCTGGACCCAGACCTACCTTTTCATTATGTCTGGCCAACAGACAGGTGCACTGAAGAAGGAGTGTTTGATAGCACTGCATGCGGGAATCCTCTCGTCTGCACACGATCAGGACCAAGGCAAGGAATAATTCTGCAATATTTTCATCAGCACGTGCATCACTGGCCATCCAGTATGATTCCTCCATGCGAAAGAAGTTTTATAGAAAACCTGTTCCGCTTCCATCAGTACCAGGAGTGAAATTATAAAGTGTAGTAAATTGTAATTAATGTGTTATCCCTTTAAATACGGTGACATCCCGCTATCTCTAAGGTCCGCTATCTCTAAGGTTCGCTATCTCTAAGGTTCGCTATCACTAACGTGTAAAAGTGTATGGAGATCAGAATCCCGCTATCTCTAATAGAGAAAAAGGTTCGTTATACCTAAAAAGGTCCGCTACTTCTAAGGTTCGATATCACTAATTTAGAATAAGGTTCGCTAGTTCTAAGGTTCGATATCACTAATTTTAAATAAGGTTCGCTATCACTAATTTTAAATGAGGTTCGCTATCACTACTTTTGATTAAGGTCCGCTATCACTAATTTATTGAAGGTTCGCTATCTCTAAGGTTCGCTATCACTAATTGCAATAAAGGTCCGCTATACCTAAGGTTCGCTATCCCTAATTTATCAAGGTTCGCTATCTCTAAGGTTCGCTATCAATAATATCGATTAAGGTTCGCTATACCTAAGGTTCGTTATCACTAATCTTAAATAAGGTCCACTATCTCTAATTTTAGATAAGGTCCGCTATCTCTAATTTCAAATAAGGTCCGCTATCTCTAATTTTAAATAAGGACCGCTATAGCGAACCTCATTTGAAATTAGAGATAGCGAACCTTATTTAAAATTAGAGATTGCGAACCTTATTTAAAATTAGAGATAGCGAATCTTATTTTAAATTAGTGATAGCGAACCTTAGAGATAGCGAACCTTAGAGATAGCGGACCTGAGAGATAGCGGACCTTATTTAAAATTAGATATAGCGAACCTTAGGGATACTGGGATTGTTAAAATTAGAGATAGCGGACATTATTTTAAATTAGTGATAGCGAACCTTAGAGATAGCGAACCTTCAATAAATTAGTGATAGGGGACCTTTTTAAAATTAGAGATAGCGAACCTTATTTAAAATTAGTGATATCGAATCTTAGAAATACCGAACCTTTTTCAAAATTAGTGATATCGAACCTTAGGTATAGCGGACCTTTTTCGTAATTAGTGATAACGAACCTTAGAGATAGCGAACCTTAGAGATAGCGAACCTTAGAGATAGCGAACCTTAGAGATAGCGAACCTTAGAGATTGCGAACCGTAACCTTAAATACATTTATAGATAGCAGTATGTGGATTTATATGTACAGTTTATGAGATCACTTTCAATGGCAGCCCTGACTTGTACAAGATTGCTGATACTTGTGATGATGAATTTGCTGTCACCAAACTTTCTTGCCAACAAGAAGCAAACTAAAATATTACGTACTAGTCCAGGTCAACTACTGACAGTAAACCCCGGGGGTACTCAGCAAATGACCATACGGGACGTGCCGCAAACATGGGTAGCATTTTCAGCCTTCTGGTATATCAATGACCCCTTTTTCAAAGCCTATTTTGGTATATGAATGGGTCCTTTTTTCAAAATGTTCTCAATGTTTTCGGAAAACAGCCCAATTTGTCCTTAATCTAGCCAAAATTTTCCCAAAATTTTGGGAAAATTTGTAAAAACTAAGACAATTTGGGTAAATTCGGCCGAAAATTTTGACTTTTGGTATATCAATGGGTCCAAATTTCTTGAAAAATTGGTATATTTATGGGTCTACTTCCAAAATCTCAGCGGCACGTCCCTACCAAAACCAAACTTGAGTACCCACCCCCCGTCAGTAAACATGACAAAGGCTAGCATTTTGATGGAGAAATGAGACTTTTGTATGAATTTTTTGGAGGTGACTATTTAAGCATTGCTATAAATAATCTTGAGAACTAAAAGCACACCTTTATGCAATTTAATGAGTTTTATCAAATGCACAATCAGTAGAATGCAGTCATGTGATTGCAGCCTTTTGGTGTCAGGTGAGTTTAGCTTCAGAAACTAATGGGAATTTTTCCATTCTAATCTTTGAATTATGATTTACTCAGCTTTTAGAATTACAGAATGAGGCTGGGACACTTCATTGGCAAATGACTCTAACTATAAATTGCTGTTCAGACAATTTTATTTGACATGTTACAATTCATTTCATTTCATTCATACAACATGTTACACAACTACATGTATATTTGTATCTTTTTAATTCCTTTTGGAAACATGCTGTTATTTAAGGTGTACAAGATCGATAGCTGTGGCATAAACCCTACCTTATACCCGGTATCAAAAATTCAAAGACATAATTAATTAAAAAGACTAGTTTGTATTTGACGTCAATGTCAATCATACTCCCCAGGATCAATGATTGGTTAGTAATGCATAAAAGGAAGGTTGATTGATCTGGTGCCGATTGGTAAAAAGGAATCGCATAAACATGGTACCTTCAGGAAAGAAAGTTTCCTATTACCATGGACCTAGCTTTTGAGACGGTTTGTTTGATAGACAGATTAAGTCTTTGTCAATCTAGTCTTAATTCTGTCATTGATTACAAGACAGATATTTAGGCATTTAGTTTTTTAAGGTGAAGCTAGATCATGCTCAAGGGCCACAAGGGTTTCAACAGACACCAATCATATATGTGATGCGATCAAGCAAAATCAGTCGGAACTCAGAAATATTGATTTTGAGATATAGCCAAACAAAGGAAATATTTCCTTTTGTTTCCTCTTGTTTTGGAAACTCTTTATTTGGTCATATCTTTGGAACTGGTTGTTCAATTTCATTGGGGTTTTCTGCAAAATCCAGCTTTGTAAATGCTTTTTACAATCCTATAGGAAACTGACAGTTTATTATTGCCGAGCTCTGACTGACTTTGCTTGATCGCATCACATAATATATCCTTAAGAGATACAGATGGACTCCAACATCTCACCATCACCCAATAAGGGCTGATTGAATAACTGGAGTTTTATAAATTACAAGAGGTGCACCAGTCTTTCGCGGTCACCATATTTTGCAGTTAGTAAATGGTACTGATATTTTGTGCATGTAAATGATTTATTTAATGAATATCTGTGTATGAAAACTCAAAATCACAAATATAAGAATTGCTAGGGTTGGCTTTGTGTGCACGGAAAATTATATCAGGTTTAAATTTAGTGCACTTCATTATTAACTGAATACCTTTTGGTGTGAAAAAATTCCAAAACCACTGGTCTACAACCAATCACACACTGGTGATGGCATGTTCAATGTGCATGTGGCATGGTATTCACCAATTGCACGGCCATCTCAAAAGGATGTTCTACCCGCAAAGTGTGTGCTGTTACGGCTGTATGTACATACAATTGTCAAACGCATGCTTCAATTACTGCGTAAGTGTTGCAATAGGCTTCTGGCGCGTAGCTATGAAAGCACAAGAAACAAAAATACACATTTTGTGCATGCGTTTGCAGGAGAAGGAGGAGAACCATGTTTTTGTAGCAAGATGGTGGATCCGTGCAAAGGGCAAAGAAAAAGTCATGAAAAAGTCTTTTGTAAAATATATTATCATTATGCATTGCTTTTATACTGGTTTTTGTAAATAAATTACATATATATGTTTTTGTCACATTCATCGCAAATGTTATAAAAGGTAAACAGAAAACATGTAAATGTTGAGTACAATATATAATCCACGGAGGCCAATTGAGGCATATTTTTTGACAATGGAGTTACTATTATAATTATTACATACAAACATAAATGTAATGAAAACCAATGGTCTAGCATACTTGATACAAAACGTTTTAATGACTTTTATACAACCAACTATTCATTATTTTAGTTTAATGTTATTTAAACAATGTTTAAAAGTTTTGTGTTTGCTGGATATTCATTAATATTCTTATTCAGAAGTGCAATACAGAAATCTGAGTTATTCATCTGAATTTAAAAACAGTGCAATATACAAATTATATTTATTTGTTACAACTCTTACCACTGAAGTAAGCTTATTTCTAGAATTGAATACATGAATACAAAATCCCCCCCCAAGTCCATATTTTGGGCAAATTGAGTTAAGCATGATATGGGAAATTTTGGCTTATACATAGGCTATCATGTGTATAAAAGAACACAACTCAAATTCCCCCTCTATGTGCACCTATTGAGTATGTAAAATCCAGCATGTATGAAATAACAACCCAAGTCCAGGACTTCAGACTTTAAACACTTTCATTGAAATCCAGTATGTATGAAAGAACAACTCAAGTCCAGGACTTGTAACACATTTATTGACAGAGAATGACTTCTGAAAAATGGGTTTAATCAAGGAAAGTGTTTTGTTTACATGGCAGTATAGTGTGCATATATACCTATGTGCTTTATTTTGTATTATCTTACTAGTGGACTGGTACTCCTATTGTTGTCTTATTATGCGAAAAACAATCCAAGTCCAACATATAATTTTGTCAAAATCAGTTTCCCATGGGTGGGTTATGTATTCAGGTATTCAGTTAATTAAATGTGAAACCAATAAGTATTTTTAATGAGTATAAATTAATATTATAAAGTGTGGTGCAATAATTATGTGTAAATTGAATTTTTCACCAACAAATCTGGCATGTGCAAATGGGGGCGTGCAAAGATGCCTGATCCATGTCAAAAGAGGGGCAAGCAATTTTTGGTAGATAGTTTTAAAAATTCACACTGCACACAGAATTATTGCAAAACTTCTGTACAAAACAAATTATATTACACAATCAGGCACAATACATGTTATTTTCAGATGTGTACAAATTTACAAAAATTTTGGCTACCTGCTATGGTTGACCGAATCTCTTGTTTAAACTTTTCAAGCAAACTTATAGGACATTGGGCTTTATACTTCATTTGAAATCCAAAACAATGTGCACCCACTATATGGACGACAATAGTCTCTGCAACACATAAGAGTGTAGATTTCAAATAGAGTCACCGATTCAGTTAACCCCATTTGAAATTCAAACTCCCTGTGTGGAAGATCATAGGGTGTAAGATTAAGTACATACAGGGTGTGTGGATTTCAACTGGAATAGCCCAATGGGCTATTAATTTTAAGATCCATTGTTTTTAGTCATTGGACATGCAGTTCTATCTTCTGGTGAAACACAGATTGCTTAAAATTGTTACGACAGGTCTTTTGAAGTTTAATAGTGTTGGACATCCCTGTATTGAATATATTTGATTTCATTTTAATCAACATGTAAATCTGACATACATTATTTGCAGATGGGTCAGCAATTGGCTATAACCAAGGTTCAAAATAAACAGGCACCAAGGAGCCATTTACTCAATGGTCATAACATTTGGCTCCTGGTCCACATCAAAATCATATTATAACCAGGCTCTACATTTTTCTAATAGAGCCTGGTAGCTGAAGCAGGTTTTGAATTTTATATGTGTACAATTGAAATTGAAATGATTCTTAGCTCTTTAAAAATGGCTCCTGGTTCACTAGATAATCTCAGGACCAGGAGCTGCTTTTTCCAAATATGTGGCTCCTGGTCTAGATCTGCATATTTTGAGGCTTGGCTATAACACTGCATGTATGCTGTCATCATCAGCACAAAATTGTAAAGGTCCATTCATACTACCACCGCATTTGCGATGCTTTGCTTTACGATGCGGTGCCGCACTGCAGCGTACTGCAAACTACTGCATTGCGATATCACAATACATTTTAACTTGGAAATGCGGCAAGTTGCGTTGAGTTGCGGCAAAAAGTAATCGATATATCGGCATCGCAAAGCAATGCATCGCAAATGCGGTGGTAGTATGAACGGACCTTAAATCATTAACATTTCCTTTCATGTGAAATGATAAGACTTTATAATAAACTTTTTGGATATCCTACAACAAATATATAAATATATATCAGGCATCTTACTGTTTGAAGAGAAAAACCTCATTTCCCTCAGTCACAGATCATCTGTATTGCATGATCAGAGATTCAGGGGATGGTGAAGACAATTCTTAATCACTGTTTCTAATATTTTAACCAATCAATGAACAAAGAATATTATAAATGTTAACAAACAGTGCTCTATATGGAAGATCTGGTTGACTCTATTGGTCCCCTTGCTGAACGTGGGCCTACTATTTTCCTTTTAGTTTCAGGAAAATAGTATAGGTCCACAGTCTCCAATTCACCTTGGGGACCAATAGATTCCACCAGATCCTTCATGACATAAGCAGTAAATATTTGTATAATATTTCATTCTCAATCTCACATCCATGTAACTGTACAGAAAAAAATGTACTATTTAAAATTAAATAAATGACATTTTTATTGATGACCCAACATTTACGTTGCATGAGCTGATGATTTTATTTTGTGTTATCACCTTTGCTGTGTATCAACATATAACTTTTTGGGGTTAAACAGTACTATTGATTTTAGTATTCAAAATCTTTTAATCAATCAGAAAATCTGAATTTGTAAAACAAAATGTAAAGTTGGATTGTATAATATTATTATCTATTCCAGCTCCAGTGAAACATCATTCATTCCTCTGTATCTATGGATGCATTGAAATAGGTATTAGCATTTTACTATGAAAATCAATATGACATAAATAAATGTGTGACACATGTGATGTGTGAAAAATAACCATGATGTAAACAGACATTCATTTTGAGAAATATTATCTTCAGGGTGTATACTACATCTCATTTTTTCAGCATTGGATTCCTGTAGTACAAAACTTTTCCAAAAATGAATACTTTTATTCTCTTAAAAGGGCATTTCGTGATCCACAGCCTCATCCCCACTTTTCTCAAAAAAAGTTGAGATTTTTGTGCAACATTTTTGTACAAAGCTTCTAATGGTGTTATAAAGTTACACTATGATCTTACCATTTTGAAGTAGTAATAACTTAAACATCATATTTACTGTGTAAAATGATTACATGTCACCTACAAAAAATTGCAACTTTATAGATTGATGAAATATTTGTGAAAGAAATGCATTATTTTGGCTATGTTGTTCCAATTTAACCAAAAAAGTTAAGTTACATGATAAATCATGAAAAAACATTCAAAATGCAAGATATTTGAAACAAAAAGTATATTGATATGAAATGTACATAAAAAGGTCAATCATTGCAAATTCCTGAGACTTACGGTTTTTGACCTATGACCTCTTGAATATCAAAGATCTGCTTGTTTTTGCCTAAAAAATGCAATTTTTGGACTATACAAAATGTTAAACTACAGCTGATGTTCTTGCATATATTCAAGGGTCACAATTCCACGATATTTGCAGAAGTCACAGATTGGTCAGATACCATGTTTCCCACCTTTTTCAGTCGTTTTTGATGGCAAAACTTATTATTTTATCATTTTATGTTGATCTTTTGTTCCAGGGAATTGTCATATATGATTGACTTTTTTAATATTTTAACATTAATATCAATGTATTGGTATATTTTTATATCAAATATCTTATTTCCATATTTTAACATGAAAAATCATTGAATTTTTTAAAAATTGAAATTGGGCAAAATTGTCAAAATGCTGGACCCAGACCTACCTTTTCATTATGTCTGGCCAACAGCATTTCCACATAAATATTCCAAAAAAATAATGTAATTTTTGGTTAACATAATGAAATATTTGTCATGTATTCTCAACAGCAAATAGTTATAGCTGTTTTACTGTTTTAAAATATCTCAGCTTAACGCCACTTTTGAGAAATGCCAGCCGGGTAAAATGAAAAGTTCAAGAGTGTATAGAAAAATTTTAACCCCATAAAAAGACTTATCCAAAAATGTTGCTCGAAAATCTTAAAAGAGAAGATAGACCAATGTGGCCAATGTGATTTTAGTTTTCTGTTCAATATTTCACATTTTAATTTTAAAAACAAAATATTATGTGAAATCTATATATAAAAGTAGTAATCATGCAATGACCTAATGTGGAGTTTAATCAAATTTAATGGTATCATTGTATTTGTACAAATAATCATTTCCTAGCCAATGGCCTTGCTTTACTACCTCTACCTCTGCTGTCCATCTACCCGTTGCTGTTACACAAAATGGCATTCTTAAAATTAAATTAATTATTTCACTTCCTCTGATTGCTGACATTATTTTTTTTATTTTATATTTCCTAACATATCCAACTAATTTCCAATTGTTATTTGTATATACTTGAAACATGATTGCATTTTTATCTTTAATGTTAATTTCTTCTTCTTTGATTCTTATCATAATTTCCTTCCCTTTCCTCATTTCCTCCGCACACTTCTTTAATGTCTCACTCCTTTCCTCGACAAGTGTGGAGCCGGTTACATTGAACAGTTCAACAAATTTCCTTTCTTTTTTTTTCATGGATATAGACTTATCTGCTTTATGAACTATTTTGTCCAACAAATCAATGTCACTGGAATTGGCAGAATCTTTAAAAGCCCTAGTTGTTGGAGGGACTATGGATGGAGTACATGTAGCTGATGAAGTTCCTCTTGCTTGGACTGCAGATGAAGATGCGGAAGATGTGGAAGTGGTAGATACAGTTGGGGCAGCTAGTTGATCTACCACCTGTGCCTGTATAAAATATATGGTAATTTGATGGTTCATATCTTATGAAGCAAATTTATCTTGATTGCACTGATCAATACAATGTATAAATAACAGTCTGGAAATGCATGCATATGGTCTTAACAATCCCACATCAACAATTTAATTTGGTAATTTTTCAATGTTCTCATCTGCATTGGCCTCTCTCAAAAACACCAAGAGGCTTTAATTATTTGTGAATGATCAACGCCCGGGGGTGCATTAACGTGTAAACTAAAGGTAGTATGGATATGTGCGGAGGTCAAGGGTCCCCCTTTCAGGCTCACCGGCATTTCCTTAAAACCACGTTTATTGCATCTGCTCCAGTTCTTTGAGCCTCAAAATCTGACACTTGTGGCTCTGCTCAAAATTGGAAAAATTGCGGATTTTTATAGCTCTGGAATACTTACTACTTACCTGCTCCCCTTCAAATTAACGTAATTCTCTATGCTCGGGCATAAGGAACTGTGTGCAAATGCTATAGGGATAAAGACGGCATGTACAGTGTATAACGTCACACTTTCTAGGTTTCATAAGCAAAAAATCAACATCTTGATAGCATTATGAGGGATACACAAAATATATAAATTTTCTTTTCATGACATGATAAACTGTGAATATTTATTTTTTATTATTCTGCATGCTCAATTAGGGTACTATAGACTTAGCACAATAGCAAATCGATTGTGTATCAGTCTACTCCATTATAGGCCCTACATAGGCGCAGAATTCCATATGATGATGAGGATTTTAACATACATGTAGTGAGTCTTTTTGCTCCTTCTTATATCAAAACACATTTTATACGGAAAAACTTCAATAACGATTGCATTAATTCATTAACTCTACAAAATGCTTTTCATAAAACACTGCCAACTATTAACCAACAAGTATACAATGTAGATGACTCAGTTTGTATTCATCTTATAAGGATACCATACACGATTATCGACAAGAGACTCACTTTGGAATGCGATCATGAATTTTGAAGAAAAAAGTTTCCACAGGCTTCGGTGGGACTCGAACCAGCAACTTGAAAGTTTGTCAAAGGACGTGATAAAGTGTAGCACGAGTTACCATGGAATTGTCCATCAACAAAAGATATTTCAACAGTCATAAAAAGAAATTGTGTATGACATGAATTACACTAGTGTTTATTCCTAGGGCTCCTTGACTTCTTCAAATAATTTTTATAATGACAGAGTGAATCCCCCGGTCCTCTATAATTATGCACAAAAGAGCATGTGTGGCGAATGGATAAGGCGCCCGACTCATAATACAGAGGTTGTGAGTTCGAGCCCCGCTCGTGCCAACGTGTTGTGTCCTTGGGCAAGGCACTTTATCCTCATTGCCTGGAGGATGGGGTTGGGTTGGATTGGATGTTTGTAATAGTTTTGTTTCAATGTTGCAATATTGGCGCTGATTAAGCTGCTGCCTGCAAATTGCATTGTGTCTGTTTAGTTGTGTTTAATGTACAATTCTAGCAATTTGACCTGCGGGTCACCAGAGTTTGAAATAAAACCTTCCTTTAAAAGATCGCATCCCCTAAGAAATTTTCATAAATGGGACCAAGTTTTAGAAAGGATGAAAAGGTGTACAGGAAAGCTTTGTTCAACAGGGGGCCCCTTTTTACGTTTTGAAACATATTTTTGGTATACGTCTGAGAATAATGCACAGTTGACTTTAAAAGATACCCTTTGCTGACATAACAGGTCACTTAGGCTTACATGTATTTCATAAACAAAATTTAAAACAAATTGAATCCTAAACATACCTTTACAACAGTGTACAGGTATATGACAGGAAGCTTAATGCCTTCACCACGTTCATTGGTTGTCTGAAATGAAAAAAGTACAATATTGTTCCTATTGGTTCAGTTATACATGTAGAAGTCATACACAAACATGTACATTTATTTAGACAATGTAAAATTTAACCGTTAAAAAGTGGATGGTGGAGTTGAAGATGGTTATGAGAGATGACTGGATAAGGCCATTACTTTTGCTTCATAACATTTTAACAGGACATGTATTTGCACAGAACTAGATCTTCTCCAAAGCCACATTTAAAAAAACTTCTAAAGATCATTCTCTCTTCCTTTTTTCTCGGTGACCAGTGTCCAGGGTTCGATTTAACTTGTGTCGTGGAGCAAAATGCTTCCCATTTTGGACAACCTGCTACACAAATTTCAGCTTGTATAGCAATTTTATGTAAACATAATTATGCAAATATTATAAGAACATCACCTAAATAATGTTTTCGCTATGCAATTTTTTCAAAGTAAATCGAACCCTGCCAGTGTCTAATAGAGCGATGTTACAGACTTGAGCATTTGCTAATTTCACCTTCTAATTCAAATTCAAATTCTTTGAATTACAATGAATACACTAATAAACAATTGATCAAACATGGAAATATGATATTTTCATACTTACTTATAATTTGTACATGACTCTTTACATACCGGTACTGTATCTTCCTTAAGTTACCATTACATCTATGGGGCCTACATCTGTGTGACATGTATGTACTTTTTTGTAGCATTATAGCTTGGTACTCGCCATCAGTAGTTGCGCGTTTCATGTGCAATAATACCAAACCCCTGTTGCCATTGCTGTGACAAGTTTATAAACGCCAAGGCAACAAGCAACAGGTCCTTGGCAGTTTGCTTTGATACAGTAAGGATCCGTCTTCTATCTGAAAGGTGAAGTGCCAACTACAGAGAAACGAATTTAATACTAAAAACAAAATAGTAATTGAACATATTATCATAATGGCAATCCTTGGTTTTACTTTCAGGGTTCTTTTTACTTCACCAACGCACTAATTATACATGCGGGGGATTGCAGGTTAATGTCCGGGGGGGGCACTCACATGTTAAGGTGGTACGGGTATGTGTGGCAGTAAATTTGACTTTGGTCTGTCAATATTTATACGGTATATTGCAAACTGTATTGGAATTGAAATGTGAATTGAAATGAATGCTCAGAATTAAATTGAATTTGAAATTGCTTTTAATTTAATGTAAGGGGCTGTGGCCCTAGGTGCAATAATTATGAGCCCTGGGGGAAGGTAAAATTGGGGGGAGCCGAAGGGGCAAGTAATTTTTGGCAATGTTTTAAACAAAAACTTTAAATTAAAAGTCGTGTACAGCACTATAGCCAAAATAACAATTTCTCGATCATGAGAGGATGTACCTTTTGCGTCAGCGTACTTTTCATATCTAGAATAACATGATCGCGCAACCTGCATGACCGAACCTTGACCTTACCTAGCAACGACCGTGTGATTGGTCAATTCTCAAAAGCAAGTTGGCTCTCATGATCGAGAATTTAATATTTTGGCTATAGTCCTAGACCTTAAACATCATATTCTGAGGAGCGGAAAGACACCAAATTTCTTTTGTGGCGAGTGACATGGTCTTTCAATTCACACCGAGTGTCCTTGACAGGTATGACTATATGCTTCAGTGGTCATGAAAGAATTCAAAAGATAACCTCTGGCCCCATTAATCCCGAGCTGGCCACGTGTTATGAACTCGCCACCCTTAGCGTTACATCACAAATATTATGAATTTTTACACCAATCAAGTTTCAAATTAGAATATCTCCACAACTATCAACCCTAAACTAGCAAAAGTATACATTTTTGGAAAGCTGAAGGCAAAAGCAATTTAAATATACACATTTCAACTCACTGTACAGGGTGACCTTGAAGTTATACAGGGTGGAATAAAAAAAACCAAATAAAAAATGGGTCATTTAATGCATTGCTTATTACTAACTTGCAGTTATAAACTGAAAGTAAACAACATTGATTTGGTTAGAGGTTAGGGGGAGCATACTGACTCTGGAAGAAAAAAAATCACAGCTGTTTGGTAATCTCGGAATACAGGGTGTCCCAAAATATGTTCAAATATTTTTACAATTCAACACATTTTGAACTGAAACATTTTACCTCTAACCCATACAAAAAAAGTAAGTCCATATTTAGATTCCTCATCAAATTTCCTCTCAGAAAATGTAAACTTTGACTATGATAGGATAAGTAATTGAAAATTTACAGCAACTTTTAGATTTTGAAGACATCCGCATTGCTTACTACAGTGTTTAATATGAAAACGGGTAGTTTTGTACATAAAAGTTTGCATTTTATAGACTAAACCAATCATAAAGAGTTAAAAGTGATTAAAAACAATTAGCAGAATTAATAATCTTTCAAAAGAGCTCTTAACCATGTCTGTAGCCCATATGGATGCAAAGATATGATCAGTTGATTCAACGCACACACAAAAATCTTTATTTCCCATAGACTTTGCACATACCGCCACCGCCTCATCCACCACCTCGGTCATTCTGAACTCAAACAACTCTAACTCCACTATCTTAGCTGATAAACAATTCTCCTTTGGAGGTCTGTTAGGACACTTATGGTCGTGCGTCATGAATTGGGGTATAGGAAAAGGTGGAGGCGTTACATTTTTTCATTTTATTTGGGACGTTTTGTCCCAGATCTCAAGAATGGAGAGGGGTACAGAACTAGTTTTGGTCTCATTTTGTTGCTTATTTATCTAGCTCAATTTGTGGAAAGAAAGAACTTCACACTTTATTTACTTCTTGAGATATTGCAATTCAAACGATGTGAAGTCAGGGGTGGAGGATCCTACGGTTGAGGATCCTACGGTTGAGGCATGTGTTAAAGTATAGGGAATGTTGATTTTTAGCACCTCACAAATATATTTTTTACTGTAACTTCATAACCCAGCAAGGTATTGAGATGGATTATGTACCATTGTTTTGGTATTTATGTCTAGTTTGAAATGTGACCAGTTTTATTCCAAGCTAAGTTAATTTGTTGCAAGTGTGCTGCATTCTGTGTCATTGGTTCTAGGCTATTCCTATATAGGCCTACGTTACTGTGTTTAAAAAGGATTAATTTATGCTCCGAAATGTTCTGAAGGTCATATTTCTTGAAGGAATTACCCCACTGCTGTAAAAGTTAACATTTTTTGGATGGAAATTTGATGAGGAATTCAAATATGCCACTGGTTTTTGTGTGGGGCATGGAGGAAAAAAGTTTTGATTGAAAATGTAATAAAAATCATGAACATTTTGTACGACTTTTGAACACCCTGTATCTCAGGTGGGCAACATAACTCATCATTACAAGTTTGCTTTTTTTGAAAGCCTACAATGTTATTAGCACATCTAAAAAGGTTTTAGCAGAACAGATGTTTATGTTAGTAAAGAAAAGAGAAACAAAATAGTATACTTTTTGAACCAAAATTCAACTTTTCCACCCTATATGACATTTGTGGCACCCTGTATATTGACCAATTGTTTGTATGTGTGTATTCCTGGTACTCTAAGCTTTACAGTGATATATAATTTTATAGGGTTTTGATGAACAGTTTATGAATTAGATCAGTTTAAGTACAAAAACATGTAAATTGCTCCATTTGTTAGTGTGTAACGCATTTGGCCCCCAATTCATGGCGCACGACCGTATATAGCTACAAAATGACACCAAATACACTTCAATACCTTTTGTTTAAGCAGAGATATAACAATTTGAACGAGTCTCGATTTGGAAAAGCGTAACAACACCACCATTTTTGGGTGGCGAGTTCAAAACGCGTGGCCAGCTATTGTCTGAAACTGCTCCTCGGAAGATGTATTGAAGACTGAGAGTTCCGCGCGCAGTCTACGTCTAGTAGGTAGTACAGCACACTGTCTCTGATATCAACGGATATCACTATCAACATGCATAACGGTCACCTTGACAAGCATTTCAAAATTCTATATTTTAAAAATTATAATATTCCGCTTTCAGAAGCTGAAGCGAATAGCCTTTTGTTTTTGAGAAATTTATCATCATTCATATAGCCAAAAATGGGAAACACAAATAAAACCAAGGATTGCCATCATTTTAAGCAACATTGTTTATACTTACATCATATGAAAATGAAACTATTGGCTCTATAAAATCGCCCTCCTCTGCTTCTTCTTGGCCTTCAATTTCACACCCCAACAATACTCCCAATGTCTCATCAGTATCGTCCTGCTGGTCCAAATCTGATCTGAATTTCATCACCGTCCATTTACATCTCAACTTTAAAATAACTAAATCCAACCACTCTGTATGCTTAACTTGCATTAATGTAATTCTATCAAATCCTTCCAATATATTCTTTTCCTTCAATTTCACCCCCATCTATCTAATTCCTTTGAAACTAACTCCATCACGTCTATTCTATAGTGTAAGCTTACCGTCCGTAGATTTTTGAAATCAGCGCCGTCGTCAAGTCCTGCTGATGACCAAAGCTAGGTTGCCAGTCCCAATTAGACGAAAATGACAAAAAATAAACTTGTGTATGGTAGCCAGTACGGATATACATAAAATGTGTTGTACGAGTAAAATACTTAGGCTATATTATTGTTGGGCACGAAAGAGCTCCCATAATTCATTGCGAGAAATCCACGTAAAAACAAGTTATGGTAAATTTGCCACGTGACTCATCTATGACGTCATAAGACACACTACCCCCCCTATCCCTTTGTCTATTATTCCTGATGCTGCCCTCATCATGCCCTCATCGTCGATTTTAGGTCAAGAAAAAATGGCGACTTACATGTACGGGGCTCTTCGCCGTGCGTCGATTTTGACTAGATTTCTCTCGAATTCCCATGTCAGTCAAAATATATGGATGTGCAAACAGTGCAGAAATGTAAGATGCATGATTGGTTTACGCTTTCGATTCATTATTTTCGTAAAACAATGTCAAATTCACGAAAAACAGCATGTGTAGTGTCCGAATATTTACGGAGTCGGAGAACAATTTGCAAAATTCGGAAGCCCATGCATGCGGGGGGGGGGGGGCAGTTCCAATAATTGAAACCCCCGGCTCCGCCCGGGAGTTCCAACAGGTGCTGTGTATGTATTTAACTTTAATGTGCATTCACATACACACATAGCCGTCGGCGTCGGTTCGAAGAAATCATTGCTCCAAAAATGATTGCAAATTACACATTTGTAATCATTTTTCACCACAAAATATAGGTAACCCAGGCAAACCTTAGTTAACACATTTGCTAGTCAGCCAAATTCGCCGATATATCTGGTTCCATACAGCAATACGCAGTATTGCTGTCTGGTAAGCAGGTACAATTGAGACGCTAGAATTGAGACGTCGGAGCCGGTCAAACACAGAGGACTAGCCTACATCCCGTATCCTACTATCACTCAAACAAGCAAATCTCTTCACGAATTCACTCACCTTGCGATCCTACATCATCAGTTGAAACAAACATCTAAGTTTCCAAAAACAACTTTGTCATTCCTCAAAACTACAAGTAACTTCATTAATAAAAATTGAAATCATACTATTACCCGTTATTGAAAATTTTGTTCGATTTATGTGAACCAAAAGAACGCATTTAGTCGAGTTCAGTTTACCAAAATGGTAGCTCCTGCCTCCTGGTCACCTCAGATATGACGTCAGTATCAAGCTGCTTATTAAACGGTGGATCGGATTGGTTGAAATCAACGCCACGCTTTTGACCTTACAGGGGTCAGAGATATGCATATTCATGTATGAAAACAGCGATGCGGATATAGTATCATCACCGAGAACTGAGAATTGCGACATTTTCGATGTTTGTACCGGGGAATTTCAGACACGGAGACACCGCGGAGATTTCGAAAAATTCGTCCAAAGGTAACCAAAGGGTTGGGGATCGCATTTTTAACTATCAATAAATGTTTCGAATTGAGGTCGGCTAAAAAGTAGACAGTTTCGGGGACTGTAATTGGTGTAGATGTCACATTTTGAACAGTGAGCGATAAGTGACCAATTTCATGCTCAGCACAAGTGACTATCTTTACACAGGGTAATTCGCAGACAATGTCAATGCATTTTTACATAGAAATTTAAAACAAGTGCCCGAAGAAAGAAACCTACATAAATATGTTTTCTATACTTCACTTGACCCAAATATGTGATTTTTATGGTGATAAGTCACCCGCACATGGAATTTTAGAGGGATTTGGATAGCAGTTCCATTAAAAAAAAGCTGCTATCATAATGAGACTTAAGATATAGAAACACCCCGTAATGCCGTTTTGGGGAATTTTGCTACCCGAAACTTTTTGATGAAAGTCAATCTTTGACAAGATGTAACTTTGCTACGGAAAGGGCTATGAAAAAATGGTTTTCAGTTTTGGCTTTGTTTACTCAAGGGCTTTAATTTGATATATGAAATGATGCAGTTTGATGGCAAATTTGAATTCACCTAGCATACCTACAAAATATGATATGAAAACACAGGTAAGCAATATATGAATACATGCGCGTACGCAGGAATTTTTCAAGGGGGGTGTGATGATAAAAATACTAAAATAAAGAAATTAGTGTTGGCCGATCCAACCCAAGATCGGATCTGCCGATCTCCGATCTGAAAATTAGCAGATCGGGCCGATCCGATCCCGATTCAGATTCCTTAAATGTTATTCTACAACCAGTACAAGTTCATTCAAGTCGGGCCCCAGTATGTAAACGGTCAAAGCTTAATTCCCCAAACCTGTAACTATGTAATATGATGACCGTTTTTTAGAGGTTTTTCATGTCAATATCAACCCAAATAAAATACCATTTTACACCCCAAGTCCCAGCGTTACTCACTCAGTGCCTCCGATTGTCGGAAGTTTAATCATTAATCCATTTCTCTTGATTGTTTTACTTTTATTCTTCTTTCTTCTCCGCGAATCAACTTTGATTTAAGTGTGTACCAAGTTAGGCGAATCACTGCGCGAATTGATTCGATGACCCTGCAGCTAAATCAGCTCCATCGATATTATAATAATTTATGCATGACGTATTGGGGAATACCGCGGAATTCCCATCCTGATTGGTTGTGCAGAGTTGTTTACAGAAAGAATTCACGTGTTCGGAGATTAAGAGATGAAATCGTCCGTGTGAGCAGGAGGAATAGCGAGAATGTGCGATTCTAAAAATAACATGCCCTCAAATTCACCTTGGGAAACCCGACTGCCCCGACATTGAAGGGCGCATGTGTCGAGTGTTAAGAGCCAGTCTCCCTTATTATGTACCCAAATCAGGGGGGTTGTGATACAAAAAAAAAAAGAATTTTCTCTACAAAATAATTTTGGTACATATTAGCACCAACAACTCACATGAAAAATATGATCCTTCACATCGCCCTCGTTCAGCTTGAAAAAATTCTTGAAATTTCAGCCTCTCTGAGCCTTACTTGCAAATGGTAAACTTTGGAGGTGCATAACATCGTGTGCCATCATCATCCCAACCTGCATTTTGCATTTTTTTAAAGTACCAAATGGTTACATTACAAAAACCAAGAAAAAAAATTGGGATCTTGATGGCGCACAAAATCAGCAAATCCAATGATTTGATGAAAAGCGCCTAGCGCAAACTTCAAAGCATCATAACGGGCTGCGCCATCAAGATCCCAAGTCCGAACAAGTTTGAAATTAAAGACCTCCATGGCAAGTTTCATTTTTCAGCAAAAATTTTTTTGGGATTTCGTTGGCGCAGAGTTAACAGAGGTCAAAGGTCAAAATTTCCTATTTTCGCACATTTTTGCACGCCTGTATTATTGCGCGCCAACGTCACCTGACTCTCCGAATAGGATTTCATCAAAGAAGAGGTAATTCTCTGCAAGAACTGAAAAAATTAGCTTGGGATCTCTTGATCTTCATATTTTTCTGATTTTTTGAAAATGGACTTAGCCTCATTTTGGAGGTCAATTTGTGCCAAAGTGATGCATATTTGCCTATGTGCAGCACGAAAGTGGAACTTTGACCCGCAATAAAAATGTGCGCCAACAAGATCCCATCTTACTTTTTGGATGATTGGATAAAGGGGCTTATGTATAACTGATAACAAGTTAAAAAAAAAAGTGGGATCATGTGGGCGCACTAATTCAATAGAGGTCAAAGTTCATACTTTGTGCCTAATTGGCATTACTTTGCCTATGTGCAGCACAAAAGTAGAACTTTGACCAATAATAAAAAATGTCGCCAACAAGATCCCATCTTACTTTTTGGATGATTGGATAAAGGGGCTTATGTATAACTGACAACAAGTAAAAAAAAAGTGGGATCATGTGGGCGCACTATTTCATTAGAGGTCAAAGTTCATACTTCATACAAAATTAAACGATTTTTAGCCTAAAGTTGCCGAATTCAGCAACCTTTCACTCAAATTTTGCAAAATATGACTAAGTATTTTGGCAAAATTTTTTTTTACTCTCACCAACTACCATGATGGAATCAGCATCATCTGAAATGCACTCACACAAGTTTCATTGAGACATGTCTGGTGATCCCCATAGAAAAAAAAATTCGGCACAAAGTATGAACTTTGACCTCTATTGAATTAGTGCGCCCACATGATCCCACTTTTTTTTTACTTGTTATTAGTTATACATAAGCCCCTTTATCCAATCATCCAAAAAGTAAGATGGGATCTTGTTGGCGCATTTATATTATTGGGGTCAAAGTTCCACTTTTGTGCTGCACATAGGCAAAATAATGCCAATTCGCACAAAGTATGAACTTTGACCTCTATTGAATTAGTGCCCCACATGATCCCACTTTTTTTTACTTGTTATCAGTTATACATAAGCCCCTTTATCCAATCATCCAAAAAGTAAGATGGGATCTTGTTGGCGCACATTTTTATGGCGGGTCAAAGTTCCACTTTCGTGCTGCACATAGGCAAATATGCATCACTTTGGCACAAAGCTTGACCTTTGACCTCTTTTATATTAGTGCGCCCACATGATCCCAATTAGCTGTTGCTTGTGTTTTATCTACTGGTCGCCAAAGAAGCTAGACGATGACTCATAAAATTGGGATCATGTTGGCGCATCTTTTTGTGATGCAGTAAAAAGCCCACATTGTGCAGCGAGTGGGAAAAAGAGGTCAAATTGACCTCCAAAATGAGGCTAAGTCCATTTTCAAAAATCAGAAAAATATGAAGATCAGGAGATCCCAAGCTAATTTTTTCAGTTCTTGCAGAGAATTACTTCTTCTTTGATGAAATGCTATTCGGAGAGTCAGGTGATGTTGGCGCGCAATAATACAGGCGTGCAAATATGTGCGAAAATAGGAAATTTTGACCTTTGACCTCTGTTAACTCGGTGCGCCAACGAAATCCCAAAACATTTTTGCTGAAAAATGAAACTTGCCATGGAGGTCTTTAATTTCAAACTTGTTCGGACTTGGGATCTTAATGGCGCAGCCCGTTATGATTCTTTGAAGTTTGCACGAGGGCGCTTTTCATCAAATCATTGGATTTGCTGATTTTGTGCGCCATCTAGATCCCATTTTTTTTTCTTGGTTTTTGTAATGTAACCATTTGGTACTTTACAAAAATGCAAAATGCAGGTTGGGATGATGATGGCGCATGATGTTATGCACCTCCAAAGTTTACCATTTGCAAGTAAGGCTCAGAGAGGCTGAAATTTCAAGAATTTTTTAAGCTGAACGAGGGCGCTGTGCATGCTCATATTTTACATGTGAGTTGTTGGTGCTAATATGTACCAAAATTATTTTTTAGAGAAAATTCTATTTTTTTTGTATCACAGATGGGTACATAATAAGGGAGATTGGCTCTTAAAGTGTTTACAAATTTTTCCCAGGAACGCACTGTACAGTCGGGAGTGTTGTCACTGAGTGGATAATATTTTATTTTTGGCTTTATTTTTGGAAAATATTAGTTATTGCCCGCGAGCGTGCAAGTTCAATTGATAAATACAACAGCAAGGTTTGCGGTATGTGCAAAAGGTTACAGATGTGAGATGTCAAACAGCAACAAGTCATGACGACAAAAGCGCAAGCACAAGACAGTGAGACACGTGATTGTTTGTTTACATTTTAATTCGGTCTATCAAAGGGTGGATACATACATAAAATACAGTATGAAACGACATGATTCTTGCGGTGGTAACAACGCTTTTTGGAAATATATTGGCATTAAATAGTAGTAATGTTACATAAGAAAGTAATGGTAAGCTTAAAGAATTGTTGTGTACTTTTATTACTGTCAAGTTCAGAGATCGGTAAGCTAGATCGGCAGCTGATAGCTCATCTGCCGATTCAGATTCAAGGCCGATGCAGTCCATATCGGCACCGATCTCCGATTCACAGATCGGTATCGGCCAACACTAAAAGAAATGGTCGCGTAGCGGTCATCCCGTCGCACCTGCGCGACGCAGGGCCAGGGGGGAGTCTGAGGGGATGTGCCCCCCTCAGAATTAGAAACTTTTGGAAAATGAAGACCTAATTGAAGCGATTTGGTGGACAATTTTGGCACTATTAGTGTGTAAAATTTTAAATTGAAAAAGCCGAAAATTTGTGAAATGACGGTCCATGAAGCCTTTCGTGAACAAGTTTTTTCTTCAGTTGTAGGCCTATAAATTGTGTTAAACACAAATTGGTAAATATCGAAATCACTGAGAATAAAAAATGGCTGCTTGTTTATCCACTGTGCAGGGGGGTGTCTGAGGGGGGATGTTACCCCCTCAGAATTAAGAAACCTTTGCAAAATGAAGACCTAATTGAAGCGATTTGGTGGATCATTTTGGGATTATTAGCATGATTAGTGTGTAAAATTTTAGTTTGAAAAAGCCGAAAATTGGTGAAATAACGGTACATGAAGCCTTTCGTGAACATGAGTTTTGCCTCCTGCAGAAGTTCGAAAATTTTGCAAAATGAAGGTCCGATTGAAGCCATTTGGTGCATAATTTTTACACTATTTAAATCATTGCTTCAAACAGAAAAAAGGGCCCGAACTCAATTTGCACAATTAAAACCTTTACGTATGTTGCCGGGGTAGGGTCCGTAGGGTGTGGGTGTGATGTGGAGAGGTGTTGGTTTTAACATCATAAGGCCCTATATCCATGTCAATTAACAATTAAAACCTTTACGTACGTGTACGTTACCAGGGTAAAGGTGTAATGATGTGGGAGGGTGTTAACACTGATGTATTGACACATTTACGTACAGCTACGTACGTTTCCGGTCAATACCGGGTATAGGCCTAGGGGTGAGATAATAATTATTTGGATTTATTTTATTATTGCTTCGTTGAAGACTACGGACAAGCTACGCGTATACTATACGCGCATGTTCAATACGAGGGCGCAATTTCGTATTACTTTGTAAAATTGTATCAACGTTTGCAATGGTAGGCCTACTGTAACCGCTACACAGATGATTTTCGAAAAATGGTCCAAGTGATCTAATATTTTGAAAGTGATATTAGTTTATCCGTTCGTGGTGACTTTCGATGGAGAGTGGGCATTATGCGGCATGGAAAGTTGGAAACCGCAACCACTATAATAATAAATCAACTGCATTCGTTTGTGACTTTCGGAAACTTCTTTTGTGATGACTTTCCGAAGATTTTAAATTCAAGGTAGGCCTAGGCATATATTGGAAAGTAATTTGAGTTTATTCGTTTATCATTTTGTGATGAATTTCGATGGGGAGTGTGGGGCATTATTAGCAGATTAGCATGGTATAAAACCGCAACCGCTAAATATCCGTGGCGTAGATTTCTTTTTTTTTTTTTTTTTGGGATGAAAACATTTCTTGAAGTAGGCATATTAATAGTGAATCCGGCATCTTTTGGCAACATTAACAATGGCATAGATTTCTCTTGACATGGCATGGGGGATGGGTCCATTTAAATCAATTTTTTGCAATAGGCCTACAGTGAAGCCAGCATCTTGGCGACAGAATAATTTATGGCAAGCTAATTAGGCCTACTGGTGAATTATATTGTGCAAAAGTGGAACAAATTCGCACGAAGGCCGCAAAAATTGGCACTTTTTAGTTTGGCCAAAAATGAGGTTAATTTTGTCAGAAACCCACATCTATTATACATGTGTCAACTTGGGGTGATTATACGGACCATTGACCTTATCAAAATATGAGGGGGGGGGGTTATCCCCCACCCCACCACCCCGGAATTTACGCCTATGTAACTCAACCTTCTTGAAACCCAATGTTGCTATAGACCTACTTGATGAAACAGAAACACATAAAAGAAAGAACGAAAGAAAGAAAGAAACCCACATACATGCGTCAAGAAAGAAAGGGAGGGAAAGCAAGAAAGAAAGAGAGGGAAAGCAAGAAAGAAAGGGAGGGAGCAAGAAAGAAAGGGAGGGAAAGCAAGAAAGAAAGGGAGGGAAAGCAAGAAAGAAAGGGAGGGAAAGCAAGAAAGAAAGGGAGGAAAGCAAGAAAGAAAGGGAAAGCAAGAAAGAAAGAAAAACGGGAAAGAAAGAAAGAAAGGGAACAAGAAAGAAAGAACGGGAAAGCAAGAAAGAAAGAACGGGAAAGCAAGAAAGAAAGAACGCTAAGGAAGTCGTTTGCAAAGTAGAGGCAACAAATGGTAGGCCTACCACATCACTAACCGCGTAATAATTGAGCTGTTAAAAGCGATACCAATTGACATGATTACCATTTCCATCGTTTATACTAACCGCACCCGTTTACTAACCGCTCCCATTTACTCATCTAGCGGGGGCTAATATTCCTGCAGATTGGAGTTTTGAGGGTCAAAATCCAAATTTTCTTCATTTTCCTATTGGATTACACAGTTGAGACAGGATCTTGGATCACAAGAAGCTTAATGAAGCCCGCCCTCACATGTTAAATTGTGACCATGCCTAGCTAGGGGACGCATCTGTTCTGTTGTCCCACTGGCCTATAATTATTTGCATCGCTTTTATATGCATTATAGAAATTTGATTTGCAGAAGTACCAATTTGTGTCGCAATTCACTCGCAAACTGCAATGAAAACCTGGCTGTTACAAGCCTGTTGCTCCACATTTCCAACAGAATTTGGGTCAGAAATTGCCATTTATTTCTTGATCGACAAATCTACCTTACTATCCACAACGACACGATAGTTACTGTGTGGATCATAAGGTAGACTGGGGAACCATACCGGCCCAAGTCAGAGTTTTGAGGCTCTAAAACAATTTTTTAGATTGTCAAATTTGGCTACAATTTAGCTTGGCTAACATTTATGTATCTTCGCAAGATAATTTGTGTACTTTTAACTGGAAACACAGGCGCTGAAGTACAAATTCCGACCATATTATGAGTCTGTTTAATTCTGCAACCTTGCTTGATCAAAGTTGTTTTGGCGACTGTCAACTGTGTCGCTGATTAAAGATTTGAGAAAATCCAGTGCTGGGCAAATCAATCCATCTCCCGATTTGCAAAGGTTGACTTGTCATTGCAAACTACTAAAGTTAGAATTTTCGAACAATATATTTGAAGCTCTCATTCAGATTTAAGCCCCCTCTCCCCACCCTTGCAGGACACCATGCAGCCAAGTTATAAGCCAGTGGTTGTAAACTTGCGACAAGTACATGTGGTATAAATGACTGCATTTTCATATGATCCTTTTTGTCTATTATATTGTTTTTCAGATCCACAGGGCAACATATGTAGCAGCAAAAGGGGACGTATCAGAAGATAGAGGTATATAATAATATTTAACGTAAATGTGTATGTAATAATTGGAAATGATGGTGGTGAGCTACATTTTGTAAGAGAACCGGAGTACCGTATTCATTCCAATAAGCGCCAAGGGCGCTTTACAAATCATTTTGGGTGGGCGCTTATTTTTTGCCTGGTTTACCTAATTTTTTCGTAAGGGCTGTTTGTTTATTAGAGACAAATTTACCTATGTTACAATAGGGTCCCGAGACATTCTAGTAGCTTTTCAATTTCTGATGCAGTAAATGTTTTGCAACACAGGACTTTAAATCCTCAAGCTATTTCACTGTATCAACATCTATCAGTCACTTCAACATTAATGGTACCCCTACACAAATTGAAAATACTCTGGGCGGGTGCTTATTGGGGTATGGGCGCTTATTGGAACGAATACGGTAAGTATGTTTCAGGTGTTGATGATTTAACTTACTTCCAGTACCAGTGAATAAAAACCTGTGGCACTACATGTATGTAGATGGTGACTGCATTGTAGAACTATTAAGTGCAGGTTTAAGGGGGCACTACACCCCTGGCCAATTTTGCGCCTATTTTGGCATTTTTCTCAAAAATTATAGCACATTGGTGACAAATAAGATATGTATATTATAGGGGCAAGGACTACAACTACTGTACTGAAAATTCACTAACTCAAAGCAAGTAGTTACTGATTTATTGATCAAATATTGGTTTTCCCTCTGTGCTGAAATAAAATTTCCAGTGCAGTAGTTGTAGTCCTTGCCCCTATAATATACATATCTTACTTGTCCCCAATGCGCTATAATTTTGAGAAAATGCAAAAATAGGCACAAAATTGGGCAGGGGTGTAGTACCCCTTAAGGATGGGTCTAAATTTCTTGAAAAATAGTTCTGTTGATGGGTCCCCTAATTATAAAGTTCAAATTCTCAACTCGGCGCACCCCTAAGTTCCCTACTGAAAACAAACTTGTGTACCCCCAGGCTCAGGTTGTTCAGTAACTGTATGGTATTACCCTTCTGATTTGGTGTAAGTTTTTAAAGCACCAGTTCCTCAATGTTGCCTGGCAGTTGGTCCAGGCCCAGCAATTCACATTTTTAAGGGCAAAGAGCAAAGGGCGTGATTTGGGCAATGATTTGAATTTGAGGGGCACCAAGATCAACAGAGGCTATGTTTTTTGTAGTCTTTCATGAATTTTGAGGCCTGAGTCTTTTATATGACATCATGTCACCTTATCTGTAAATCTGTTTTTAATATCTATTTATCACATTTTCTTTTTGTTCGGGTCCAAAGGGTTTGGGATTGTGGAACGAGAGCAGTCATGGATACGAAAGATGCTGTATGGCAGCGGTCCCAGCACTGACGTAGAAGAATTGGAAGAGAAAGAAGAGGAGTCGGTACAAGTAGAAGCCAGATATATGGATATCTTACAAGAAAAGCCATCCTTCCTTGAATCGTAAGTACATGTATGCAGTACCTTGGTATTTTTGCTCTGTGTATTGGTATAATTGAAGACAGAGATAAAAAAGACTAGTTTATGTCTAACGCCGCTGTCAATCAAATTCCGTGCGATCCTTGATTGGTTAATAAGCGCATCCATAAAAGGAAGGTCGATTTATCTGGTGCCGATCGGAGAAAATGGCAAAATATTACGTACTTTTACAAGGCAAAAAGCAACTTTGCTAGGCATTGTTGACATGGTGCCTTCGCGAAAGAAAGTTTCCTACTATAAAGACCTAACTTTTAAGATGGTTTGTATGTTTCCTGTGCAAAATTAACAATAAGGCGCCTGATTTTACTGCCGCGTTCAGCAATTCATATGATCACGACACTTGTAAACAAACCAGGCTCTAGTTTAAGTTTGATTGACAGATGACGTCAGACGCAAACTAGTCTTTTTATCTCTGTCTTTAGGGTTCCCCCTCCTACCCATGGATTGATTAATAATTCAATACTGGAATATGTTGATTTATAAGAGCTATTGATTATTGAATGTTTTTGGAACTTCTTTGGAAATATATGAAAAATAGTTCTGTTGATGGGTCCCCTAATTATAAAGTTCAAATTCTCAACTCGGCACACCCCTAAGTTCCCTACTGAAAACAAACTTGTGTACCCCCAGGCTCAGGCTGTTCAGTAACTGTATGGTAGTTCCTCAATGTTGCTTGGCAGTTGGTCCAGGCCCAGCAATTCACATTTTTAAGGGCAAAGAGCAAAGGGCGTGATTTGGGCAATGATTTGAATTTGAGGGGCACCAAGATTAACAGAGGCTATGTTTTTTGTAGTCTTTCATGATGCTTTTTTTTTTTTTGGAAATAAGCCCTCATGATGCTTTTATTTTTCTTTGGAAATAAGCCCTCATACCTGGAAAACTCTCCTTTCCATTTCAAGTGTTTTTAAAATCAAATATTGAAATGTTCAGCCAAATTTAGTGCATGATTGCAAAGACATCAGTAAGGGCTAAGTGCCAGTAGTTAGCACTGAGTGCTCACTGTGGCTGACCAGCGTATTGACACCCCTGCATAGAAAGCATATTTTCAGGATTTCCTCCACACCAGACTGATGAAGAATTGCACTTGTCAATAATACAGCTCATTTCATTGACTATTGGCATCAGCTCCATAGGAATCCTCTCATGAAATGGGGCTTGTTGAGAGCTGTGGTAAACTCTCCTCTACAGGGCCATTGCAGCAAGTACATTATTGTTTTTTGTTTATAATATTGTGCATTCTTGTTGGGCAAAAAATAATTGTTTGTTTGTCCTCCACAGGTTTGAAAGAGGATGTGCGGGCGGGCGAATTTTTTTTAATAATTTTTTTTCTTCGGATTTGGCGTATTCCTGGACCTACCTAGTGCTAAATGCTACAATCATTCATGGTGACTTAAAAAACCAACATTTTGTTTCTTTAATATGCAGTTAAAGTTATAATTTGTGTTCATGTCATAGTCTTTTAATGATTTCAAATCCAATGTATTTTGAAGTCACTAAAAATAATAGACTATGACATGAACACAAGACTATGACATGCATATTGAAGACACAAAATGTTTTGGGGGCTTTTTTTATTTTCAACCATGAAAGATCTTAGTATTTAGCTCTAGCTAGGTCCAGAGATACTCCAAATCTGAAAAAAAAATTGAATTTTACTTATTTTTATATAAAAAAAAATATTGGTCAGGCCTTAATCTGAGGAGCAGGCGGTGGAGGACAAACAAACAACTTTTTTTTTTGGCCTTGGGGGTAGATTACTCATTCACAACAGTGTAAGGTATTTATTTATTTAATCTTTCTTTAACCAGGGTAGCCCCTTCAGTAACTAGTACTGATCTCCAAGGGGGCCCTGAGTACCAATTCATTCATGTCTCCACTGATATTTCGAGGGTTGAGAGCCAGAAAGCCTCAACTCACAATCACCTGCTCCCACAAATTGAGCATAAAGTTGTCAAGGCACTGTAGAAGATACAGTCCATTAATCATGACAAAATTCAATAGAAAACAAAAGACATTGTGGAGGCTGAGGAAATATTGATTTTTGAAAACCAAAGCAAGGAGCCAACCTTCTGCTCATTTTGTGAGAGCTGGTCATACAGTGTAGTGAGTTACAGCTTTCTGGTTCAGAACCCTTGATTTATTTTTATTGCCAGGGTTGAAATAAGGAAGCAAGTATACAGACCGCCCTCTGACCTGGTTGATGTGTTGAGGAGCATCACTGTGGATGTTTGTAAAGTGTCAGCAGCATCAGATTGGGAGAAGGTCCCACTCAGTGATAATATAGTCAAATATAAGGTAAGTTGATCCATTGACTGGGAGATTTCGCTACATTACCAACAATGTGTATGTGTAGAAACTGCAAAAACAGTAATGTTTTCAGGGTGAAGATGAGATGGTATCGGAAAAATAAACATACAGTTCACACCTTTATCAAAGCATCTTTCTCAAGCCAACCTATTTTAAAACCTACTACACTTCTTAATATGCAGAAGCTGCTACACAGACACATTTTTGATAACATTGAGCAAAATCTCCCTATTAATTACTCACTTTTGTAGACCACGGATGAATGGGGGAATTTTGTAAAAATAGGGGTCTTTCAAGGGCAAATGCTGAAATTTATTTGGTTATTTCAGAGAGAATTGAGAAAAAGGTCTAAAAGGGTGTTAGAAAGGGTCTTTTGGTGAAGATTTTGATTAGTAAAGGGGGTCTGTGTGGGGCAAATAGGAGAAATATGGAATCATTGGGGGGTGATGGATAAAATATTACTTGTTTTCTTTGAGGAATAAGGTGATAAATTTATTTTGAAAAGGATTTTGGGAAGGGTTAGACATCTTCTCTGCAGTAACCCACTTAAGGTCCGTTCACACTACCACCACATTTGCAATGCGTTGCTTTGCGATGCTGATATATCAATTACTTTTTGCTGCAACTCAACACATTTCCAAGTTAAAATGTATTAGGCAATAGAAACAAATAAGTTCGATATTTCGATCGACCATCGATGCATGTTCGATCCTTATTATTTATGAAATCAATTAATTTACTATTGTTAATTGTGATGAAATAGTGATTTGTACCAGAAGCGATATTGGCCAATATAAATTTAGCTTTAATTCTGATTAATTAGCTGATAGTTCATTAATAACAAGCATCGAAGCAGCATCGACGGTCGATCCAAAGATCGAACAAATTTGTTTCTGATGCCTTAAGTTTATTACGATATCGCAATGCAGTAGTTTGCAGTACTATGCAGTGCGGCAATGCATCGCAAAGTAACGCATCGCAAATGCGGTGGTAGTATGAACGGACCTTTATTCGGCTAATTAGGCTAATTGGTTTTATCATTGTAATACATGCATATTGCTATTGGTAGCTATTGCTTGTAAGATTTTTGCACTAACTCAACAGAATTTAAGATATCATTTGTTGAAATTGGTTGAGAATTAAAGAAACAGTGATCAAAAACCTTAGGAAGGAACAAAATCAAAAGTTGCACTTTTATGTTCTAATCATGATCAATAAAAGCACTAATTTTAATGTGCTACTAATGGAAAGCATAACGCTAGTTCCCTTGTTCAAGAATGCTTTGTGTACTTCAATAGGACATGCAATGGAGCAAACTGCAACTTTTGAATTTGCATCTTCCTTGGGTTTTTTGGATCATTGTGTAGTGTCTTTATTTCTTAAATGATTTCAACGAATGAGGTCTTAAGGGCAGAGTAATGGGAGAGAACATGGACCTTTTTGAGCTTCATTATTTCTGAAAACTTTTTTACCCCAATTTTTTTGTGACAACTTAGAAAAAAATCCGTAAAAAAAAAAAAAAAAATCAGTTAGCTTTTCATGAAGAAGAGATATGAACTTAGGGAAGGTTTTTTTTTTTTTTTTTTATTCGTTTCTGTTATCTAAATATTGAAAAAAACATGTGAAAAAAGCCATTTTGTCACTCTATTAAGCTAAAAATTGCACATAATGGTGTATATTTTTGTTTAAAACAAATATTTTGAAAAAATGAAAAAACCTTCCCTCGACTTTGATGTACTCTAAAGGATAGTGCAAAAAGTTTACCCTTTGCTTGCATATTTTTCGAGTTATCTTGTCACAAAAATCGCGCAATATTGTCAAAAGTGAACTTTGAGAAATCGACGTTTTAGTAAAAAAATGTCCAAATTATGCACAAAACGTCCTTAAATTTTAAAACGGTAAGACTTTCACACTTGTAAAAGCTGTATCTGGTGCATGGTCTAAATATGCATCTTTTTGCACCAATGAATCTATAATGTCTGCTTTCAGTGCGCCAAAATTCAAAATAATTAAAAAATCTAAGTGGCATTTTGACTGCAAATTTTTGTTTTGTTTACACCACATTTGCTGGCGTTAACAACATACCGAATGCGCCTTGACTGCGTTGGACATACGCGCAGAGTTGCGCCGGCATCACGCCGACGCCGATTCATGTAGCGTAATCACAATATTTAGCATTCACATTTCTGACTCATTATTTCCGCCAATTTACTAATCTGTCTTGAGCCATGTGACTTTTTAGAGTTGAAAAGAGTGAAATAAATCAAGCAAAAATACTGAATAAATATTAGCAAGTTGTATTTTATCAGTTTCAAGTGAAAGAATACATCTTAGTGTTGATAAATATCAAAAAATCTCAAATTCGGTCGTGGACGAATGTGTCTTCCATTACTCTGGCCTTAAGGTAAAAGATGCAACTATTGAGGTCTTAAGGTAAAAGATGCAACTATTGGCTGCTGGTTCCAAATAACACATTTGTCGTTGTTTAAGATACACAGGGGTGAATATAACTGGTACCTTAATTCTTTTGCGCACTGTATACATATCAATGTTACAATATTAACACATTTGCTGATAATTTCTTTCATTATCTCATTGCTTTATGTAACAGGTTCTCACCAGGTGTTCACAAGCCCTCAAGCACGATGTACCAAACTTCCACCTGAACCAGATGAAGACAATGTCTGATGTATTATCCTTCTATCAAGTGGAGGTCAAAGATACTTCCAAGTTTGATGAACTCAGTGCGCAAGAATTACCCCCAAATCTACAGATTCATTGGGACTATAAGGACGATAGTAAACTGGAACTTTACGAGGACTGGCTGGAGTATATTAAACCTAAGATGCCAATCACACCGGAAGATATTCCTAAAATCAGGCATTGGTGAAGTGGGAATTCTTATAAACTCTGCAAATTTTGTTGATGTACTTGGAAAACTTATAGATCAACATGACTAGAGGATATAGCATTTTTTTCTTTGAGTGAGCTGGCAAAGGATATACAGAAATCATCCCTGATCAGGACATCAATCTGGGACCAGGGCTAGAAAATATGTTTGTTTCCCTGCAAGATACTGTAAAAGTGCAAATTTTCGTGGTACATTAATTTTCGCGCTTTTCACACACAACACAGCTGCCGTGAAAATAAAAACACATGAATATGTTCTTTTATGTGAATAAAACACAAATTAATTACGTGAATATGTGCTCCTTCGTGACGAAGGAGAACAATTCAACTTTGAACCGAGACGAGTATGTATGCACGTTTTGAGCGCAGTATAAATGCATGGTTTATGTAGCATGTATGGAACATCACAATCTCTCTTATAGATGAGTTGACTTCTGACGTCAATGCCTGGCAGTATGCAGTATCAACACAGTTTCCATTGTATTTTGCCTGGCATTATGCGCACGCATCATATTTTGTTCAGGGCTTGTGTTTTTTTAAACTCCCACCACATTAAAATAAGGCTATTGAACAGTGTAATGGTTGCATAGGGTTCACTCAAGCATATCGACATACCTGTCCCTTGCCCAGGCCTCCAGAAAATTTTCTGCTGTCTGGGAACTTAATGACAAGTGCTGAAAATTTTCTGTGAAATAACTGAAATAGGCCTATGTGCGAGTAGTGGACATCACGAGCGCGGAGCGCGAAATCCTAACGGCCGGGGTCCAGGGCCCGCTTAAGGGCCCTGGAAGCTCTCAGGGTTTAGATGCTCTCTCGTGCAATCTGAGCCTTATTTTGGAACAGTTTTCTATAAAAATTTACATCCTTTTTCACAAAAAAACAACTTAAAATTTCAAAGTATTACTGTCAAAACTCAAAACAATTTTTATTTATTTTTAACATTTTTTAGAAGTATTTTGCAACATTGAAGAACCACTGGACCTATTCTGAAGGGTTAGGATTATTCACAGATAATTTGAAAAAAATGGAAAAAATTACGAAAAAATTACAGTTTGTTATCCTGTATATGCAAACCATTAACTTGTGTTTACCTCTTCATCTATCACATTATAAATGCATGGAAAACCAATGCATCTATAATATGTGATAGATGAAGAAATAAACATTAGTTAATGGTTTGCATATAGGCCTACAGGATAACAAACTGTAATTTTTTCATAATTTTTTTCTTATTTTTTTTTTCTTTTTTTAAAATTAACTGTGAATGATCCTGAAGTTTCATAATAGGTCCAGTGGTTCTCCAAGGTCGCCGAAAACTTTGGAAAAAAAAATTAAAAAAAAAAAAAAAAAAAATTTTTTTTTCCAATTTTTTTCTGTGACCTCTGTGACCTTTCTGGGAACGCCGTTCCCGCGTTCCCGCGGTTTTTGGAGGCCTGCCCTTGCCTTTGTTGATAAACATTGAGGTCAACTCGTCTATATGATATCACAAGCTCCGGTTCCCTCCAACTTTGGATGCTCACCTTGAATGGGCTGTTCCTGTTGAAATCTGTACACCCCCTATGGAAGACATGCAGGGGTGTAAAATTCAAATGGAGGTAACCTCCTTGGAAATTCACACTTTTTGTGTGAGAGATCATTTCATTGGGGATGTAAGGATTTCAACTGGAAGAGCCCATTGCTGGTCTAAATTGGGAACTTATTTTCTTTGTTTTAAATTTAAATGTTCAGGATCACAATAATTGTCATTGTTTGAACAATCAAAAAGTATCACCATCGTAATTTTTGTCCGACAATAGCTGTAAAGCTGAATTTATACTCGATCGCTTTTGCTTTTTGTTTACTTACATTTCCAGGGCGTCGAGCCGATCAATCGATTCAAATCACTGAGGCAAAAACGACGTAGCTTTTTGCGAGTTGAAGAAATCTCAACTTCCCAGCGATATCGCTTGACACATGAATGCGTCAAGCAATCATATACAACCAACTGAATCTATTATTTTGCTAATAAATTTACCTTTCTCGATTATTAACTTCTGGTGATGAATTAATTCAAAGCAATAATTATTGACAGCAACTGATGTTTTAATTTTAAACATGTATTTTGTGGCATTTAGAATATTTTAATTGTCGTCTGCAATCGCTATCGCAGTGATGAGTATAAATGCAAAAGCGGCAGGCGATGCATTGCAAAATTTGGCGATTGCCCATCGCTTTCCAAAAGCGTTTCATCGCAATCGCTCAGCGATCGAGTATAAATTCAGCTTAACTTTTAGCAAAAATAGGCTACTTTTACTCAAGTTTTGTTACTGAAGGCTAGGGCAGTATAGTTTGATCAGCTCGAATCGGCGGGAATTGTTAGGCTTTTACCACTATGCCGAAAAGGAGAATCACACTAAGAGTGACAAGTTGACCTGTCTGGTCTATATTTTGTGTGTTAAAGAAAGTAGACAATAATATAGGACTTGAATCAATAATTTGTGATGTTTCTTGCGAGATGTCACAATACAAATCTCGAAGTAAAATATATTGATATTAATCCGCGATGTTACAAGGCCCGCCGATTACGAGCTGGTCAAACTATAGGGCTGCATTAAATCTTGATGGCAGATGGATGATGTCATCAGTATTTTAAACTTCAGACCACTGGTAAACATAGTAAATTTTGAAACCGAAACGATTGAAGTTACAACAGAAAAGGAAGTGGAATTATAAATTGGCAATCTGGTCTAATGCGGCCCATACACGTTCAATCTTATTGATCAATATCAAAGACCCTAGTTATAAGAGTGGATTCAAAATCTACCATTGAACACGCATAATGGTAGAATTTGTATCCACTCCTGTATCTAGGGTCCCCAATATTGATCAATATTTTGATCGTGTATGGGCCGCATTATAGCCACCCTTTTCTTTTTGATATCTAGCTTACAGAAAACAACTGTTACAACAGTGTACAGCTTTACACCAAGACATGAATGCCATCATGTATCAACAAGATTACCAAGATATACGGTCCACAACTTAAAAGTTCCCCCCTAATACTTTTTAGTCAAAAATATATTATGAAATGTAAAAAGATATTTATAGTACTATTTGTTTTACACATGTGGACCAATTTATAGCGTCACATGTCATTGTGTTCAGTCACAATGGTTAATTGTGTAAGAAAAGAGGCCGTTTTAAAAGTTGCACCCGAGTCCATAGCAATCGCATGAATAGACCTGGCCTACTGTATTGTTTGAGAGTGACTCTTAGGGACTCGGATGCAACTTTTAACGCTGTTTAAAACGGTGTCTTTTTTTACATAATGAACCTTTGTGACTGAACGCATAATGACGTGTGACGCTTATATTTGGTCCATATGTAAAACAAATATCTGCTACCCATACCTTTTTACACATTTGCATTTTGTCAAATATTTTTTGATTTATTTTAAAAAGTATTTAGGGGGGAACTTATAAGTTGTGGACCCTATATTAATTATGTACACAGTGAAGATGTAATAAAGACAGGCTAAAATGATAAATATTATTTGTATGGTTGGTTTATTGCCTGAATTGTTGTTCTCAAGTATTCTAATTTCAAATCACTTTGCCCCAACAGAAAGGTCCACAACAAATCTGTTATGCATGAATCATGTTGTTAACACCAC
The DNA here is from genome assembly GCF_039555335.1 of Amphiura filiformis. NCBI lineage: Eukaryota > Metazoa > Echinodermata > Ophiuroidea > Amphilepidida > Amphiuridae > Amphiura > Amphiura filiformis. The sequence continues at coordinate 26,004,505 of NC_092638.1, forward strand.
AACATTGAATAGGAGTACCGTAGACTGAATTTAAAGAGTGTGTAAGACAACATGACCAGATGACTGGATCAGGAGAGGGGACACTATTCTCATTAACCCGGTGAACACTACTACTGTCTGTTCAATTAGCTTAGATTCTTGAATTTTTAAGATATTTGAAAAAATAAAAATTGTGGCCAAAGTCATCAAAGAAAAGTGTTAGCACAGCCTTAGACCTAACGCGATTTATACTTTTCAAATTCCAAAGTTCAAGTAAAAACCCCATTTCTTTTCAATTTTGCCTCATTTTAGGCAGTTACTTGGGTCCACCAAAAGGGTTCGCGACCTTTTTACCAATCGAGTGGGACGGTCCATTCTCAACTTAGGGCATAGACCCTATCCAATAGCAAAGCAATCTGTCCACCAATCTGTCCTGCCATTTCAATTGTTATACCGTTCCGGTTATTGGATAGGTTCTATAGTTGATGAGGGTCCACGGTTTTTGTTACACGAAATTATATAGCGATTACGTTTTATCCATAACATTATTCTGAGCATTATTTATATCCTAAACAATGACATTAAAATCATGGATTTCGTTCTTATTTCAACTGGTTTACAATGTAAATTGAGTTTTGTTTCATACCATCATTCCTTCCCAAGAATATTTTCAGATACAGTGACTTTACGAGAATTGTTTTCTGTAACCTTATTGTTTTAAATAATATTTTCTTGTACAAAAGTTCTTTTGTTTCCAAATGTCCTTCTCATAGTTTGTATTCAACAAACAAAACGAAATAACAAATTGAAAATAAATGTGTAGTTTTATAATAGGCCTATAATAGGTCTACATCTTCTCAGAACCATTTGCACAATAAATAAATAAATAAATAAATAAATAAATAAATAAATAAATAAATAAATAAATAAATAAATAAATAAATAAATAAATAAATAAATAAATAAATAAATAAATAAATAAATAAATAAATAAATAAATAAATAAATAAATAAATAAATAAATAAATATAAATAAATAAATAAATAAATAAATTTTTGTTGGACAATACTTCCTGATGCGGATGGTCGAATAAATACTCATCTCATTATGACATTCGTCCCCATTGCTCTTAATGGATTGATTCAAAAAAGTTTATGGTACCCGACGTTCTACGGCTTTTTATAAAAATATCGCAGGAAAAGACTAAAATTGAAAAGAAATGGGGTTTTAAATTGAACTTTAGAATTTGACAAGTATAAATCACGTTAGGTCTAAGGCTGTGCTAACACTTTTCTTTGATGACTTTAACCACAATTTTATATTTTTCAAATATCTTAAAAATTCAAGAATCTAAGCTAATTGAACAGACAGTAGTCATCTAACATCATTTCTGATAGGTTGATAACTTGAAATGCTCATTTCAATTGCCAATTATGACTAGGCTTTAAACAAATTATGGTCAAACTGCATTTGCAGATGATCTTATTAATACCCTCCTTGATTGGTTCAAAATTGGACACAACATTCATTTTGGCCAATTGGCAGGTAGTTCTCATGGGGTTAAGGGGTACTACACCCCCCTGGCCAACTGAAAATTCAATATTTCTGAGTTCCCACTTTTTTTTTGCTTGATCACATTACATATAATACCCCTGGGTGTATTATGATCTTGAGAATGATACTATGTTTTATACAGTGTGGGCCAAAAACAACTTTACCCAATTTCAGAGGGTGGTTGCTCGAATTGTAGAAGAGCTATCCATGGTATTTTTACATATTCTAAATGTATATCTTTCTAAAAGTATATGATGAAAAAATGAAAGCAAAAGAAGCTAAATTAACAAAATGGTGCTAGTTTTACGCCCGAGGGTCAAAAATCACTTTGTCCACACGCAATTCAATGGGATGTGTCCGATTGCTAAGAGTAAGTTAGAGTATAAAGGCATACATTATGCGTTATGCATACATGTAATTGGAAAACACGTTTGGCTTGTCTTTGAAAAGTGATAATTGTTTTTACCCCCAAATGAAATAAGGCACATTTTACTCAAAAGTTTTTGCTGGCATATCCGTCAGGAGTATCTCCATTTATTTGTAAACCAGACTTGAATTTAACATCCAATAAAATACGGACCCAAAGGGTACCGTTCCAATACATCAAACTTGGCTTAACTTTTCAAGAGAAAATTTCTCAAGAGAAGTTTACATACATTTATTGAGTCAATCCTTTAATATAAATTCCTTAGAAAAGTGCATATACATTAATCCTACTTTCCTGAAGCCGGAAACATTCAGGAAAGTAACCTGGATATTTGACATATTTCGTTCAACTTCTCATGCACTATTTCTCAAATTTATTAGTAAACATTTGTAAACACTTATGCAATTACCTATGGTGATCCAATTATTTTCATATAATTGGATTCAAGATAAAATTTGTGGCCCTGTCCCTTTTTTACCGCCACAATTTTTGAACTGGATAGTCTTACTTTCCCCATAAATACAGAGTCTGTTCCCATCTACACACAGTGTCCGCTCACCCGTAAGATACGGGACCCTCCCGGAATTTCCGAGCCAATTCCTAAATTACTCACCCGTAAGATACGGGGCCCTCCCGGTAATTTCCCGAGCCCATGCCTCCATTACTTATCCGTAAAGTACGGAGCCTCTCCGGAACAAAGTGTGGCCCAACTTCTCACAGAGAAGTTAACCCAACTTAATTCCTTGTAGAAGATACGGGCCCTCCAGGGAATTTCCCCGGGCCAATTCCTAAATTACTCACCCGTAAGATACGGGGCCCTCCCGGTAATTTCCCGAGCCCATGCCTACATTCTTATCCGTAAGGTACGTTAGCCTCTCCGGAACAAAGTGTGGCCCAACTTCTCACAGAGAAGTTAACCCAACTCAATTCCTTGTATAAGATACGGGCCCTCCAGGAATTTCCCGGCCCTTTTGCACACACACAAGTGTGGCCCAATCTTCTCTTATCATAGAGAAGTTAACCAAAATTAATTCCTTGAAAGTTACATAAATGAATGCAATGAAGAAATGAATGAATGAATGAAAATGAATGAGTTGAATATGAGTTAATTCCTTGTACAATACATAAATGCATGAAAGAAATGAATGAATGAAAATGAATTAATGAATGAATATGGGGCCCTCAGGGTATTACCCGAGCCCTTTTGCACACACGCAAGTGTGGCCCCACTTCTTGTGTCGCAAAGAAGTTAACACAAATTCCTCGTGAGATACGGGGCCCTCCCTGAATTTCCTTGGCCCTTTGCCCACATGCAAGTGTAGCCCAACTTCTCTTTTGCAGAAGTTAACCCAAATTAATTCCTCGTGAAGATACGGGGCCCTCCAGGGAATTTCCTTGGCCCTTTGCACACACACACAAGTGTGGCCCAACTCTTCTTCTTGCAGAGAAGTTAACCCAAATTAATTTCTTGTAAGATACAGGGCCCTCCAGGGTATTCTCGAGCCCTTTCCACACCCGGCAAGTGTGGCCCAACTTCTTAAAAAGAAGTTAACAGCAATGTATTAACCGGCTAGCTACAGAGCCCTTTTTAAAGGGATTTCCTGAACGCCTAGATCTGTATACCCAAATCGCCTTAACCTCTCCAAGAGAAGTTAAAATGTGCACTTCTTGAATCCTCCCCCTTGGTCAGCTACCGCCCTCTTCCTGGTAATTTGCCCATGCCCAGTAGCTACCATTAAAATGCAGACTGCAATACCCCTTAGGTCTATGTACCTCTATATCCCGTCACGATATGGAAGCCTTCCTAGCCAACTACTGCTCCTAAGTAACTGTCCACAAAGGTATTGAATACTGGGATATGACCTAATTTTTTGGGTGTGGTGGGTGGGAAAATTTTCTTCGCATTGGAGACCAAACCTACTCCTTTCCATGACAGATAGCAAATGTGCCTAATCCCTGACCAACTGGGCAGTATCACAAGGCTATTGACCACTTCCCATTGGCTACTTCAAACAATAGTCACTAAACCCATTGGCTCTTGCATAAAGCCATTACTATGCAACCAATCAATAAATCAATCATATTGATTTGTCCAAGCACAAGCTTGGACCAGGGTTAGTCTATTTCACAGGGGGTAAATTTGTTTATTGTATAGATACAATAAACTTTATTACATGAATGAACGAAATACAATCGATTTAAATCCCCATTCACTGTCATTGACCAACAATTAGTATAACAATTACGCAATTACCATTTTCACCTGGCGCGATTTGTGAATTTTAAATGGGCCTTCGTGCATTTTGTGACTGCGTGGCTTATTTCTAAATAGGTTTGCAAGGTGTCAAGATGATATGAGATGAGAGGATTTTCACAGGAAAAGAGAGGACTTTTATGGCAGGAAGCTTTTTGGAAGTGCAGCGTCAATTTCGGATTTGTTTCCCGAACGTAAGAGTCCCGCCGAAACCTACCATAACTCTAAATACGACAACTTTCATAACTTCGGAAGTGTGATGAATAGATGCAAAGCACGAAGCGGACGTCCAAGACCGGGGTCCAAGAACTGGCCGTTCAGCTGCAAATACTGCAACGGTTCAAAGCGAACTTGAAGCAAACCCCAGAGTCAGTTCTCGACGCAACACTTTGCCGAACATAGGCCTACCACGTGCACGCAATAAGTGCAATAACTTTACACTTTCTTGTAGATAACATTTCGTAATGACAAAAAATGAGGTCTGAGGTTACAATTGCTTTAGCGCATATTTGAAGAGAATTGTTTTTATATCTTTGCAGTATGAAAGCTGCATATCATGACGAAATATCGTAGCTTGACATTTTAATTCTTTATGTTTAATTTATTTGATTGTGTTATATAAAATTGCTTCACAAATGTGTGCGTATACTGAGTGGTTCTCATTCTCTATCGAACTCGCTATTGCAAGTGATGCGACGCGACAGCTAGTAGGCCTTCACGTGGACAAAGTTAATTTTGACCCTTTGATTTAAAACTAGCGTCACGTTTTTAATTTAATACACTTTTGAATAGTTTTTTCACCAAATACTCTTAAGAAGATGTTCTTTACTAGTATGTAAAAACAATTTGAAGCAGACTTTTCAATTTTGAGATATGTACCTTTTAAATTGGGTAAAGTTGTTTTTGGCCCACACTGTAGAGCTGGGTTGTGTAACATTTATGTTAGAATGTTTTGCATCAAGTTTTCAAAAATATTGTCTGAATTTTATTAGAACGTTTTATGCCCTTTAATATAAAACCAGACATTTTAAAAACGTCTTCTGTAAAACATTTTGTCGTTGGGCAGGAAAAACCTCCTATGTGTCATTGGCCCCTGAACATGTTTAAAGCAAAACATCCTTTGTAACCTGTTGGCAGTTATGTTTTAAACATGTTCAGGGGCCACAAGCACATACAAGGTTTTTCCTGGGTAGTCTAACAGCTAACGGAGTGTTAAGGTTCATGCCTGTGTTTACAGACCGGAGAGCCCATCTCTTTCAAAGCAACTCCAGACTCCTCTGTGGTTTGTGTATATGATATTGCTGAAGGATGGTTCGCTACTCCGTCCCCACAGTGAGTATGTTTACCTTCCCACCTTTTAAGCCGGTACCCATTCACACCTGATGGAGTAAGGACTCCCAACATCTATAAACAGTAATGATATATAGCTAGGTGGTTGTGAGGTCTGTTCTGTTCATAAGCAAAGTTGAATCAGTTTGCCACTATAACAGCTGTATAAAGCACTCCCAAAGTTGATGAAAAGTACCAATAATGGCTTCAGTCCTGTAAAGTCTATTTGTGCATATCATGGCTCATATCATAAATAAAGTTTAATCAGTTCATCACTAACTGCTGATGGAGTAAGTACTCCTAAGTCAGTAAACAGTAATGATATGTAGCTGGGAGGTGTGGTAGTCTATCAGTGGATGCTCCTGACTCAAGTCTTTGCTGTCTGCCAAAGTGGATGCAACGATACTGTAAGAAAAACAATCAAAATGGCATGGATAAGAATACAAAAGTGAAAGATTGCAGTGGGCCGAGGGTGGGGATGTTTTACAATACCAATATCAGTGGAGAGAGATAAGGGGTCTCTGTGTTCATATTACACTACCATTGTCATGTAGATTGAAATGCATGGAGTGACATGCCCTTATAGACCCTATGCAATAAACCAACCGGAATGGTACAAGGGCTATCATTTTCTTCAGAAGGGGGGTCCCAAATTTACAAAAAGTCAGCATCAATACAATTGCGACATCTATTTCGGCAACAAAAATTTTATGACCCCCCGCCCCCAGTTCTCACCACCGATACACCTTACCCCCCTAAACAGGCTAAAATTGTATTGAAATCAGTCTTTTTGAATTAAATAAACACACCACCTTTGGTCATCTTGTGATTCCCTACCTTTTGGTCATAAAAAAATTTATGTCCCCCCTATTTTTCTTACCACAAATTTGTGACCCCCGTATATTTGAGACCCCTCCTTCCGAAGAAAATTATAGCCCCTAACAATTAAAATGGCAGCCATATTGGAGGACACTTCTACGGATATGTCTGTTGTTCGATTCCACAACCATTCATATTTACTGTATTATCATGGGAAATTCTAGTCCCAGTAACTGAGATCTGATGACATTATCATTTACATTGGGTATTATCTGCTAGTTGTCACATGTATAAGGGTGGTTTGTTAACAAGCTTGCAGTACAACTGCAGAAAAGCACTTACATCGTTACCAAACTTTGATATGAAATGAAGGATAGTTTATAGCACTACTGGGTGGGAGGGTGGTTGGATGGGTGGGAGGGTTGATATATGTGATGCGATCAAGCGAAATGAGTCTGATGTCGATAAAAATCAAAATTCTATTTTCAATTTCAATGCATGAGCCATATTTACTTCATTTTGCTGAAAACCCCATCATAATTAGGCGTATGGTTCTAGAGATATGGCCATTTTAGTGTTGCTCAGAACAATTAAATACAAAGGAAATTGAATAATATTATTGGCTCTATCTCAAAATCAATATTTCCGGCATCCGACTCATTTTGCTTGATCGCATCACATATGTGACCCGGCAGCACAAATGAGCCGTAAATTCCTAAATTGTATTCTGAGTTACGGTGTAAAATGTGTACGAAAGTCATATTCATCGGTAACTTAAGCTGGCCCGACATCCGCCTCATTTTGATAGTCAAAAACTAATCAATAATCCTATTGCTGAAGTGGATAATAAGCTTCTACCTTAGATGGCTATAGAACTTTTAATAGAATATAATCTGCATCTTTTAACTCCTATTACATGAACTCACACATGGCATGGTTAAACCTTTTGCATGATTACATTACATTATATATTACATATGCTCTCACTAACAAAACTGTTTTACATGGGCTATGTAACACATCTGTCATCGATGCTATGTATTATGCCTCGATGAACTCTCTGCATGTACATTTTTTTTTACTTTGCACGAACTTACACTTTGTAGTAGAGCTAGATTAGAGTAGACCCTATGAGCATTTAGTTTTTGTTGTGGATTTTGATGTGTTTTTAATGAGCTTACATCGCCATTTTTATTGGACTCGTCATTTTACAGACCTCGATGGACTAAAGATTTTAAGGAAAGAAAAAAAAATATCGCTCATTCAACGGACCCTTCAACACAGCTGTGACAGCGAACTTGAAGGGGTGCGCCTGAATATAATAGGCGGGATATCCTTGATGATTCTGATGATTCTGATTCTGAATAGCTCTGGTCTTTGTTTGCTTTTGCTAAATCCTGTTCAAGTGGTGGGTTACCAGGCATTGTATTTTGTACAGGTATGCATAACCAACAATTAACAATGAGAGAACTTTCTTAAACCTCGTTGACTTGGGGATGATTTGAAATGACCGCCAATTATGACTGTTTGATATTTATTGCCAGCGATGTGGAAAAAGAGACACATAAAAAAACACATAAAAAGCTATAATTTTGTTGAAGGAGCAAAGTTTATCAAACCATAACCCCACTTCTGGATATCGTTTGAAGTCAAATGATATACCATTTTTAAGTTTATGATGTTTATTTTTTAAACACAAAATAAAACAAAATTGATCGGGGAGGAATTTACGGCTCATTCGCCGTGGACGGTCACATATGGCTGTCATTTTGGTCCACTGTCTGTGACAACAATTTTTTAACACGGTGAAAGACATTTTTTTTTATGACATTAAAGCTATATTGTAACATTTCCATAAGAAACAGAGATGTATTTTTTTCACAAAACGTTAGTTTTCACTGTCGGATATGTCCTCTTTTACTTTTGCCTAAACAGATGAGACAATAGAATTAAAATTGCTATTTAATACCAGCGCATATGTCGCCATTGTGTGTTTTCAGTTGTTTCTTTTCTTTTCTTTCCTTTCCGCATCTTTAGGCCAGCATTCTTACAGAAGCTTTTTAACCTGGCTCAGCAAGAGCATTTTACCTGAGCGTGATCAAGACCCACCAGGATCACAGTGATGTGCCTCTTCATGGACCTATCATTTAAAGACCCATTCAGTGATTCCAGCAAAAGTGTAAAAAAATTAAAATTGTTTATTGTCATTTGATATTTTTGAAATGAAAAGTCATCAAAAAAAAAGAAGAAACAGCAGTGTTGACAAAGTTGAAGCCCCATTCAAATACGTAGTAGATAAAGGGTGAGAAACAGACCATTATCAGAAATAATGGGCGTGTTGTTCATGACTGGTGAGATGTTAGTTGGTTTGAGGTTGAGACCCCGATAGGGTCGAAACCTCAAACCAACTAACATTGAGCCAGTCATGAACAACACACCATTATTTCTGGTAATGGTCTGTTTTGAACCGTTATCTTACATATCTGACGAAGCAAAATTAAATTGTTTGCATCAAAATATGTATATATAATTGTTTAAAAATAAGTTTAATGCCAAACTGTACTTTCTTGAATTAAAAACACTAACACCTCAGACGCCAGCATTATCAAATCAATAATAGTTATTGATCTCAATTTACATTTGTATTTGAAGTGGTTTGGTAGGTTTTTAATCCGCTGGAGTGTATTCACCCTGTGACCGTTGTTATTCAAATGATTAGTGAATAATGCAAAGAGTTGTCAACGTTTGTTCTAGGGTTTCAACACCATGAAATTTATATTTTAGAAAAATGTGAGTAACCAGATATTTGAAACACCTAGTAACGTGTGTCCAATGGTGCTCCCCATTATGGGTAGGTCACAGTAAGGCTTTGCACTCCCAGCCTCATGACTTGTAATGAGTACCGCAGGTTAGTTCTTGAAAGCTCCTGGTCGGAGTAGTATCCCGGGGTTCTTGCCTAGTAGCTAATTAGCATGGACCGTTGAGCGTTTTTGGGTTGGGCAAGGATAAAGACAGATTCCCTTCTAGAAACTAATGGCAAGTTTATATACATGTACTGAGTATACATTCAGCGAAACGGTTACTTTTCATTTATGAGTATTACCTCGTTATGCTAATTAAATTTTAATTTGCATAAATTTAACTATCTTTATTAATTGAGCACCAGTGGTGTTCTATAAAATAGTATTGTTAATGTTATACGGACTGCAGTAGCCCTCTATAATTTTCTCTTGCCATGTAACATTTGCATTTAAATTGAGCTGTAAATGCATTTGTTTTCTAAGTCTACCTGAGACTAGTAACGAACTCAGATTCGACATGTATGTTGTGATCCTTTCCATAGTGTTTCTAGAATGTCCATGGTATTCCTTTTGTTTAGCTTGCAGCCCGAGACCGTTATCTTGAGCTATTGTGTTGATAATGGTCTCTGGGCAGCTAGCCACCTCCATTACTCTAGGTAGTGGTGTGGGCAGCGAACCTTAAACAAAAGAAATACAATGGATAATCTGTGAATAGAAAAGGGCTAGACGTATATATGCAGATAATTTATATACTGTCAATATATAAATTTAAGAAATAAAGGGTGCAGCATTATCCTTTACACCCAAATAATGTGTCGAGGCAGTAAAAGCGTAAATAATGGGTGAGGCGCAGCCGAACCCATTATTTAAACGCTTTTACTGCCGAGGACACATTATTTGCATGTAAAGGATAATGCTGCACCCTTTATTTCTATTCTATTACCAGAAAGTAGTGCAATTTAAAGAGAAAATGTCCTTTTTTGGCACAAATATTTTAAGTTGTTTACTTCAAGGTGGAGCGCGTGCACGCGTAAGTGACAGCGCCGTATCGCGGAAATATTGCACGCAGCGTAACCAAAGCGTAATGCTGTGGGTAGAATGTGTTACGGCGCTTGACCCATTATTGCAGAATAATGGGCTCTCACGTGACGCGTTTCAACAAATCACAGTGTGCGATTTTGAATAATGGGTCGTGGAGGTAATAGAATACATTATAAATTCCTTATTTTTGTCTTAAATACACAGCTTTTGGCTGAACCACTAGCAGGCTATTTATGACAATGACAAAGGTACCGAAATCTGAATTTTGATTATTTTTACGATAGTCCGAACGAGCAAATCGATGAATGCGCCTTTAAACAAATCTATATAGGCATGTCTTACCTTGTATTCATTGGGAACATCTTGCTGGTTGAGTGGGTAAATATGGCGCACAAATTTGAAGCTTTCTCGACCACATAGAATGGCTTATTGGCAACCTTGGCACTTGTGGCAATCTGATATGATCCAATCTGTAATATGGGAATAGTTGAAATTCACATTAAAACATCTGTTGAGATTATTCACAGTGGCGGCGCTACGGCGGAGGGGGGACATTTGCCTCTCCCCAATATTTTTCTTGCCCCCCACTTTTGAGGCAAAACTCCCAAAATTACGTTAATGTTTACTTTTTATGGCAATCTTGCACAAAATTTGTCAATTTTGCCCCCCCCTGAAATTCACTTTGCCCCCAATGCCCTACCAAAAAATTCCTGATGCTGCCACTGATTATTCACTTTGCAAGCAGCTGTTTAAAGTATTCTGTGAACAAATATGAAAGTATTACTGTAAAGTACACCACAAGATTCTTATAGGGGCTGTCTGCACAGGTACATTACTAAGGTACTTGGCTGGAACTGTGCAGTAAACTTGAGTACCAGTGTAGTACCAGTGCAGTACCACTGATGGTGGGTTCTGTGCATGAGGTTCTCTGCCCAGGGTTGTGCAGCAGCTTTGGTACTGTGTAGGACTCTGTGAGTACCAGTCGGGTACCTTAGACGACTGTGTATGTACATGTACAGGCAGCAACAATAGGAATCTTGTAGTGTAGCTGCAAAATGTCCCTTGTTCAATAGATATGTGGTAGGTTTAGGATAATCTGCCTGTGTTGTAAAGTTAGGCAATTTTTTATGTGCTTGAAAAGAGCCAAAGTTTGTCATAAAGTTAGGCAACATAAATATTAAAATACATTGTGTAAGAGAAGCTGCAAAAGGGGCCTTATCTAGTAGACATGTTCTAGTAGACACAATGTACATGTACATGTGTATAGAGGTTATCCATGTTCTATAAGCTGCATATCCTATCAGCGACTGCTATAGAGGCCGGTCAAGTGCAGATCCATCGAACACGCTTTTCAATCGGAATAAATGCTAACCTCATCGTGACATCATCCAAGCAGCAAAGTTCATTTCCCATTGAAAAAGCGTTATCCGACGGATCTGTAGTCGACTATTCTGTATACCTTGTTTAGGATTTTCAAAAGAAGTACCTGCATGTGCAACCATGACTGTTTCAAAATAGCCCACCTAAGTCATGCAAGTAACTCCGAGGTTGTGCATTGAATTGGTTTGAATGAGGAAGAATGCTACGGGAACCAGCGCCTTTTGTTAGAAGTCACACATGAGTAATGTGGATAACCTCTATTGAAAAAAATAAGGTAGTAATAAATGCTAAGGTGAATCTCTTTGCCTAATGCTTTACAACAAGTGACTTCCCCCTTCACACACAAAATGTCAAGAATAAGTTTATCCTATGATAAATGATGGATGACCATCAACCACTGAATTTATATATGAGTGATATAATCATTAACAACCCATATATGAAGAGCTTATTTCCAAACCATGTTAAGTCCACAAACACATGTGTCAGACTGATTTACCTGTGCGATATTACTATGGGTTGTGATGCTATAAGTATTATAATATAAGTTGGATGCACCATTACCAAGCAAACAGTGGATGGATGCACAGTAACAATACTGAGTGATGCCTTTTGAGTCCCAAATGAGAACAATAGTCTGCATATTGTTAACCAGCATTGTTGTGGTAAATAATAGCTTGTTGATGGTACAACTTATTGTTGCTAATGTCAAACTTGTCAATTGTGATTGTATCACACAAGTAAATGAGAAACGTGTGGTTGTGGACTTAACACGGTTTGGAAATAAGCTCTTCATATCTTGCATTTGATGTTTAATATGACTTATGTTCAGTGATACAATCACACATTTGTTCATTATACACATTCGGTCCATGTTGTTACCTTATTTATGATACCACCGCTCTCCACCACACCCTCAGCTCCGAGAAGAACGATGTCAACTTTTTCCATTACATACCTGAACAGATGATAAAAATAATATAAGAGACTCAAAGTACCTTAGAAACAAATCTATAAGTGTAGAAAAATAGTTTGGAGATTTGAACAAGGAACCTCCTAATCACTTATCAGATCAGGCAGCAGCACAACCAGGATTTTAGAGTGAGGAGGCAAAGCCAAATTTTTCTCTCAATTTGTCAATTTTTGCCCCAATTTTACTCATTTTAAGGACACTTTTCTCTTTGACGTCCCCATTTTCTCCCTGAAATATTTCCCTCCTGGCTACGCTCCTAAGGTTAGGTGTCATTATGATTGAACTATTCTATCGTTTCAATTTGATTTAAATCACAATGGGAAGCACGGTGGCCTAGTGGTTAGGGCATGAGCTTCATAATCGAAAGGTTGCGGGTTCGAGCCCCACCACGGCCAGTGTGTTGCGTCCTTGAGCAAGATAGCTTAATTCCCAATTGCTTCACTCCACCCAGGTGTAAAATGGGGAGCTGCTGTGGGTAATTATTTATTTATTTATTTATTTTATTCATATTTATCCAGGGTAGCCCAATTCAGCCGATAGCTGGTCTTACATGGGGCCCTGCAATACATTTACATAACATTAAAAGGCAACAATTTTCAACATGCAATTTATATAAAATATACAACTATTAGATACAAAATTAAAATACAGAAATATATACAATTTTCAAAGTAGAAAGAAATACATCATTAACAAGTACATGCTCAATTTTTTTTAAGACTTGAACCTTTGCTTGAAAGTCTGCACATTTATAGAACTTCTTACATCATTACTCAGTTTATTCCAAACCTCAACCCCACTGTATGAAAAAGATGATTTAAAGTACCCAGTGTCATAACCATTTGTGCAAGGCGGTAGAGCCAATAAATTGGACGCAGCTTGTCTGGTGTTCACATTATGTTTTTCATGTACATAAGAAAACCTGTTGATAAGGTACTGTGGTGATATATCGTTAAGACATTTAAACATTAACAGTGATTTGAAATACATTGCACGATTTGGAAGTGATTCCCATCCTAATATAGGAAACATTATATCAGAAGACGTAAGGTAGTTGGCACGCAAATATTATTCTAGCACATCGCTTTTGTAAAACACATAATTTACGTACATCTTCATTGAAGCGACCAAACCAAACTACACTGCAATAGTCGAATTGCGGTTGGATAAGAGCCTTATATAAAACATTAAGAGTGCGAACGTCTAGAAATGTTTTTAGACGTCTCAAGAGTCCTATTTTACAAAATAATTTCTGTATGACTGAATTAACATGATCGTGCCAAAGTAATTTAGAATCTATCTTTACACCAAGACATTTGGCACTATGAACTCTTACAAGTTGACAATCATCAATGGAAACTGAAAAAGCAGAGCATTTATCATTATGTAACTTAGGCTCACTACCAATGAGCATGACATTTGTCTTATCAGTATTAAGAAACAATTTGTTTACATTTAACCATGCCTTAATTGCAGAAAGATCGTCAGTGAGCTTTTTAGAAATAATATCAGTATCAGTACCACTGACAGACAGAGTGGTATCGTCTGCGTACATAGATATTTTCCCATGTGATATTACATTTGGCATATCATTGATAAAAATCAAAAAATAATAATGGGCCCAATATACTGCCCTGCGGAACACCAACTTTTATTTCAAGAGAATCAGAGACAATAGCCTTAAAAGTAACTCTTTGCTTTCTACAAGATAAATACGATGCAAACCATTTAACTGTATCTTCAGATGCCCCAATATAATAGAGCTTTCTAAGCAAAATATCATGATTTACGGTGTCGAACGCTTTTCTAAGGTCGATAAAGGCAACACCAGTCAATTCACCGCTGTTGATGCTCGTCAGCCAATCGTCAACCATGTCAACAAGAGCAGTCTCGGTAGAATGACCAGGACGAAAACCTGATTGATGAACATTTAAGATACCATTTCGATTTAAAAAGAGTAAACATGATTATGCATAGCCCTTTCAATGATCTTACTTATTACAGGTAGGATGGAAATTGGCCTGTAATTATTGGTGTTATCAAGATCACCTCCTTTATGCAAAGGGATCACTTTGGCTTCTTTCCACAAAGTAGGAAATATCCCCTTTGACAAAGAAAGATTCATTATATAAGTTAAACTTTTAACAATGACTGGACGAGCCAGTTTCAGGATCTTGCAACTGACATCATCCAGACCTACCGCCTTTTTAATGCTCATGGAGCGAATTTCTTTGTCAACAAAATCATATGGAATACATGGTATATTAAGAACAGGTTTATCATTAAGATCTTCACATGTATGTAACATACATACAATCTAAGTCACTGAGAGTACCTGCGCATCAGTTGCGGACTTGGTGAAGCGGTAATGATTCTGATGTATCCTAATGGCAGCGCGATAATTGTTGAAGTGTGCTGATGCTTAGGCGAAGCGCACGTTAAAAAAACAAAAAAACAACAACCAACAATGCTATTAACAAATCTTGGATTGGGACTTGAACCCAGGACCTCTACTGTGAGTTCTCAAGACACTCATAGCATCCAAGTATTGAACTATGCTCATGGCCCTGCACTTCTTATATCGCCTTGATAAGAGTTCGAAGCCCTGTCATCAACAGAGGGCAGTAATCCTGTGGTTAAGAATGTCCCAATGTCTGATGAACCACGCTAATAAGCTGGTCAGTGACCATAACAAAAGCTTGTTTCCGGCAAAAATTGACAAGTAACTTTAACAAACTTCTAGATACAGTTATTAGAAGGTTACTAGAAGGTGCGATGAAATCCAACCATTTGCTAACCATTTCATTTTAAGGGAGCATTAGTATTCTTCATGAATATTACTGTCATGTTGATGACATCATAGTTACTCGCATTTGGTTCATTTTGAAATTTTGAAACATTTAACGCTCAAAAGGCACACAAAATCAATCAGAAATATTTTTTTCTAATTTCACTTGAGTTTCCTTGCTGAGATTGTAGCATCAGAGTAATCTCCCTTTCAGGATACAGCTTTTATAAGTGTTATATGTCACTTCTGTATAATTCTTATAATTTGCATTATGCACACAAATAGTGATGCCCTGTTTGTACTTTATTTTTGATAGTTTTTCATATCCGATGTTAATGATAAAACATTCCCTACAGAAAAAAATGAATTAGCAAAACATACAACAGTTTGTAACATTCTCCATGAACTAACGTTTGTAATGAGATTTTCTCTTTCTGAATCTGACTGGTACAATATTATTTTTCATCATGATTTCGCATCAAATTCATACATTTCTGGGTCAAAAGACATATAAAACATTTTGAAATATTGAAATATGGTTTATAAATAACGCTAATAAAATCATTTGAGTTGATCAAGTAATCGCTTTTTATGATTTTCAAGGCAATATGCATAAATGATGATTCTGCATGTACATAATTTTTCACTTCAGTAAGCTCGTCTTTTACCCAACGTTCATTATTGATCACGGTTTCTATTGTATGCAGTTGACATCAAAGAATCACATGTGTATGAGCTTGTGCATTGAATTGGATTACACATGGGTTATTCAGGTTATTGATCGCTAGATGGAAGCGAACAATGATACATATTATATTATAGGATTCCATGCCTGTGCGGGGAGTTAAACCACAGCGACCAGAATTATGAACACTTTGAAGTGTTAGCACCTTGCAGGGCCATGTGCTCAATGCCAAGGCCAATATTATGTGAATATTGATCATTGTATATTAACAGGTAAATTTGCAAAAAAAATGTTTGTGAGTCACACAATATGCAACAGGCTCTTGGTGTAGCTGCGGTGCTGAATTGCATTAATTTTTTTTAAACAGGTCTTTACATGACATCCTTTTTGAAACCAGTGAGATGCCATTGTTTATAAGAAAAGGTAAGTTATTCCAAAGTTGTGATGCTGTTTTGAGTTTCACTTATTTTGTTTTAGAAAAAAATATAAATTTGTCTCTATATGGTTAAGGATGGTTATAAACCAAAATCTGAATTTTGGTGAATTAGTCTTCAGGTTTACGTCAATCAGATGTCCAATGAAGTTCATTGGTATTAAACACAACATAGTAAACTACTGGATGAAGAATCCACACCCAGATATCCCATGTGATTCTTACTCACCCTGCAGCAGCATCCAATATTACAACCACTGGTATACCGGCATCAGTCAGGGCTTTAGCCATCTTCTCCCTATACAAATATACAAAGAGACTTTCTTAATATTTAATCAACAGAGCGTTCCAAACCACTAGTCCTTGTCTGTGGAATTCTCATCTCATTCTCATGGTGTTCACTTAATTTGTTCTGATATTTCAATAGCCAACTGTCCCGAAGTGCCAGTTCCATGCAATATACCGACTTAAAATCTATTCTGATTGCCTATTTATTTTGACTCACCCTGACTTATCTGGACATGACTGTGTGACAAATACATTGAATCGTTTCTTTGCTGCAGCTGCTTCTAAGAGAACTTTGAGCACCACCCTGGAGTAGGAATGTGTTAATACACTCTGAAAAAATAAAAGCCACAGGAAATTTCACTTGGTCAATTTCATCAAACACTGCACTTAAAATTGGGGTTAGTTTTGACAACATGCCTGTTGACAACAGGGAGTTAATGTCAATAAGCCCAATCGCCATTCTAACTTCCGGTTTTTGAGAGCAGTTTTGGGACACTTTGACCTGTGACATATCGGGAAAATTGCTGTAATTATTTATTAATTTATTTATTATAGTCATAATGTTATCATTAAAAATATTTAAATAATAAATTTATTCAATAATAAAGTTTTTTGGGTTTGTTTTCATTCTTGTAAAACATTTTAGATTATATTTTGTATGCACAAAAACCAATTTTTCTGAATTTTCCCAATAGGTCAGAGGGCAAAGTGTCCCACAATTACAAAAACTGTCCCACAATGCATTGCAAACTTTCAATGCCAAAATTGGCTTATTGCCTGAGGACTCATTGTAAATCTTTACTCTTACCATAATTTAGCACTGGTCTTGAATGAAATAGACTCTCTCAAGATTCAAGAACCAGAACAGTTGAAATTGCAGCAGGCAAGAAAGTTGAAGATAGACACCTTTTTGATAACCGTAAAATTACTTTATTTTGTGGATACTTAATATTTCATGAATGACCACTGACCAGTGCTTTGGCAAGGACTTAAAGGCCCATTCAGTGATTTGCTCATCCGGACGATCGTAAAAATCATCAAAATTCAGATTTTGGTACCTTTGTAATTGGCATAGATGTGCTAACATAGCCTGCTAGTGGTTCGGTCGAAAGCCGTGTATTTTAGACAAAATAAAGCATTTGCATGATTCTGGACTTTTGATACTGACAGTACAAAAGTCCGACTCGAGATCGAAAGAAGCTCACTCTCCATCGCACCAACACGCTTGTATTGTTTCTACTACTTATTACATCAGTAGCTACTATTTTAAACAAAATACACAATTTTAACTGTTTTTCATATTTGAATTGACCGTTAGTTTGCCTCGGTGACCTAACTGACCTTTAATTGCTTATTTTGTTTTCTATTACAAAAATTAAACGTCTGTTTTAAATCAATTTAG
Source organism: Amphiura filiformis (assembly GCF_039555335.1). Classification (NCBI taxonomy): domain Eukaryota; kingdom Metazoa; phylum Echinodermata; class Ophiuroidea; order Amphilepidida; family Amphiuridae; genus Amphiura; species Amphiura filiformis. Next base: position 26,022,659 of record NC_092638.1, read on the forward strand.
ACTCTACTTCCCCGTGTTAGAAACACTGGACTAGGAAGTTTTTCCAGTCGATTGGTGGCGCACTGTACTGAAAATCTCGATTTTCTCGAGTCGATCTGAGTTGAAGTAGAAAACCTTTCTAAAACTTCTGTTTTTTGTCTTATTTGTCGATGTATTCAGGGGAAAAGTGGTTTAATGAAATTCTGTAGACTTATTCTTTATTTCTAAGCAACTCTGACAAATTTCCATTTTTTTTAATGTTCCTGTGAAATCACTGAAAGGGCCTTTAATTTCAACTGACATTGCAGCATGTCATTGAATGCCCTCCAAAAAGAGATGATTTTTTAAGTAGTGATTATAGTGTAAAAGTTTATTTAAAAACTCACAGAACTAAAAGCAAAGTTATTTATAAGCTATAGTAACTGTACACAAAAGTTAATAATCTTGTCTTCTAGAGAAATTAACATAACATTATAAACTACAAAATAAATAGTTTTTTGTAAGGAAGTGGGGCAAAGAAAATTTAACTGACTGAAGCAGGATTCGAACAGGCATCCAGTGCTCTACCATCTAAAGCTCTCCAGTCCTTTGATGGACATCGATCCCAATTACCAATATCTTGACTCTGCCGCACGACAAAACAGTTTCATAGCTTTGACCATCATACCTGAGGTAATATGTCACATGATCAAGGGGAATGAGTCGGATGTCGCTAACATTGATTTTGAGAAATTGGCGATGAAAGTGTTAAAATTCTTTTGTTTTATATTGTTTTCAGCGATTGATAAACTTCGCAAAGAAAAGTCGTATAAGCATGGGGTTTTCAGTTTCTGAAAGCTCTAAATGTCCTCTTTAGAAACATATGTAAAACTCATTTTCGATCAGGGTCGACATGTGACTCATTCCCCTTGCTCATGTCACATTATGAAAAATGGGGAATGAGTCACATGTCGACAATTTTCAATTTGAAGTTTTTTACATCATTTTCTGGCAGTTTACAAATGCTACATTTTGATGCAAACCCCATCAAAATCGGATATCTGGTTACCAAGTTATGAGCAATTTATCAATGGCTGAAAACAATATAAAACAAAAGAATTTGAACACTGTTTTTGCCAATATCTCAGGAACAATATTAGCGACATCCGACTCATTCCCCTTGATCATGTCACATATATTGGTCACATTTTAATCAGCTGAATTCATTTCATTGCCTATACTTACTGTTCCGTCTTTAACAAATGGATGTCCCAATTTAGCTATTGTGTCTCTAGACTTAGCCACTTTCTGTACAAACAATTTACCCCTGTTCTCCAAAACATTTTTACAATCTTGGAAATCCTGAAAATGAAGCATAGAGGAGAGCAATCAATTATTTAATCAATCTAATTTACAAAATGCAATTTCCATTATAACGCCCATGCAGTAGTTAGAGAATAAAGGTATTGTGTTTAGCCGATGTTGTGCATCTATCGTCTCATATAACATGGGCGACAACATTATTTTAACAAAACAATGAGGCGAACCGAGTTGTTTTAAGCCAAAAATAATGATGTGGCGTGTTATATGAATATGTCGTCAGCAGAGTGTTACACTATCGTAAGTGCAGTAGAATGTAATAGCTGCCTTTTGTAAAACACCTATCATTTGCATCACATCCAGGGATGTAGCTACGGTGGGCGGTGGTGGGTGGCAGAGCCCGGCACTCAGATTTAGAGCCCACCACTGATAAACAATTTAAGCTCTACATGTAGCACCCAGCACTCAGTGTCAAAAATGACAAAATCACATAGAATTTGGCCAAATTTAGGCAATTTTCAATCAAATTTTCAATTTCCCTCAAATACCACCCGGCACTAAAAATTCTCTAGCTACAACCCTGATCACATCCCCTCATTGTAAAGTGTTGATGTTCTGTATTACTTGCCTGATGGCCACTAAGCTAACCCAAGATATCACCTTTACATGTAGTTGGGTGTTTTTCTAGAGTTATTGGTTAAAATTAAGTACATTTATTGAAATGTTGCAACTGCACTTACGATAGTGTAGCACTGCCGACGATGAGACAATAGATGCACGATAAACAATACTTTTATTCTCATTCTTAAAACACTCCAATTCAACTAAGGGGTGGTGCAATAATTATGTGTACCCCGGGTGAATTATAGGGGGGCAAAGATTTTTGGCAGGCCAAAAGGGGGGCAAGCATTTTTGGCAGGTCGAAAGGGGGGTCAAGTGATTTTTGGCAGGTCGAAAGGGGGAGCAAGCAATTTTTGGCACAGATATTTTGGGCACCGTTTCTATATTACGCCCTAAAAAGGCGTAGGAAAACGTTACGAAAACGCTCAAATATGCAAAATTTCCTGCTTTCTCTTTTCGCCGCATTATATGTTAAGACAATTTAAGGTTTTAAATTGGGTTCCCCAAAATCTTGCATGTGTAAGGGGGGGGGCAAAGATTTTTGGCACGTCAAAGGGGGGCAAAGATTTTTGGCACGCCAAAAGGGGGGCAAAGGTTTTTAGCACGGCCAAAGGGGGGGCAAGCGATTTTGGCAGACCATTTTGAGAATTCACCCCGGGGTACACATAATTATTGCACCACCCTAAATATATTAATCATAAGTATACCAAACTTTAATCAAATTAAATCTTACTTTTACAAAGAATTACCTACAATGTAGGGCATAGAATCGGTCAGTCCCGTTGTTGCTATGCACCTCCGATCGCTTCGAAGAGTGCATATGACCATCGCGTCGACACGCACACGCTAAAGTGTGTGATATTGTGTCATATCACACGGGTAATTGCAGGAACTTTCTTAAGTGTTTATAAGAATGAGCATTACATATTAAGCAGTCATAAACAACCCATTCAGCTGTACTCATTATTCACAAATTTAGTGTGTAACTGTAAACTGTTTAAAGCAAAAGACTCCTTTATAGAGTCTGTCTTCAAAACACCCTTATTTTGCCAATGTAACCTGTCACTGCAAGAGACCCCTAATATTAATACCTGGTTATGTCACTTTTATATATTTTTATATAAGCGCTTTCCCATCCCCCACAGAATCTATATGACACATAATGACAGACATGCAATTTTCCAAAAAGCATTGTACCATTTGCACATGCATATCTTGAAGCAGGAGGGGTTAAAAAGATACATACACTGGCATGTATGAGAAAATTTTCAAAATATTAAACAACTGCTCACCCAACTCTTGATTTTGGGGTATTGTTTAGCAAATGTGGAAAGGTCTGTGACAAGCTTTCATACATTAGTTCAACATACCTCTTGATCTAATGATGCTAATGTGATAAATCTGAGAAATAATTCACACCCTGATGATATCGATGTGACTGAGGAGTCTGTGTGCATTAACCAAGCGATGCAATGTTTTAGACTCTCGCGCAGTCCTGCTAGTGTTTCAGCTGTTGAGAAAAGAGAAAAAAAATTCAGAATAAACCAAAAGAAAAACAAAAATATCATGTAAACAAATGATACATGCTAAAAACTTTCATGCAGTCACTTTTACATCCTACTACTGGTTTGTTAGCCACATAAAGAATTCATAGCAATTTAAGGCGATATAATACCCCGATTTTCATCAGTACCCCTCTTCTTTTTTTTCTTGCAAATTTATTAAGTACATATATATGTTTATCACCTCATGTCCTTAACTTATAAAATATATCTACATATAAAGTGACTTTCAACCATTTTAGTAAGTCATTTTAACCCTATATATTTTTTGTTTACTGTAACCTAGTAACTCAGATCTGTGTTTCATAACAAACCATAATTTATTCTTTTCAAAATGTTCAAGTAGGGTACATGAATAGAATACATTAAATCCTTTGTTATACTCTCTATAGAAAATCTATAGTGGTGCATGCAAAATACCTATATACCATGATATAACACTGAATAAATTAAATACACACTTATACAATAGATGCATAGTCATTAGTTGTTAGGAGAAGAAAAGGCTATTAGGTCACCGTATGTCAGGTTATAGGTCAATTGGTTCAGGTCAAATTTAAGCATCAATTTTGAATACACATGTGAGAGTCTGTGATATCATATGAGGCATAATTTTGATATTCTGTCTTTAACTGGATATATATCGAGAAGTGCATGGTGGATATACTAATATACCTTGGGATGTAAATGGTGAGTACAATTTAGAATGCCTAGTTGAGACGGATTTCACAAATAAATATAAAATAGTTACCAAAATCACAAAAGGTAAGCTTACGGAAAACTACCCAATATGGTTGTATAGGTGACAAGAAATACAATTTTTTTCATCATTGCTGTAGTATGGTTGTTGTAACCTGTTACCTATGGCTTAATTAAGTTTCAGTGCAATAATGTCGCAAGTTAAAAATACAAAATATAGCTCAACATTGAAAATAGAAGCATTTTAACCAGTTCCTTTTTGATAGTTGTGGAGCACCAAGTTCATGAAGTCATAAAAGAAATCAGGAACCACTTATTCCCATTTTACATATCAACTTTATTTCCCTAATGTGTTAGCAACACATATCCAAAATTTTAACGAAATCCGTTGATAGTAAGCTTTCCAAAATGAAGTGAATTTAAATCATCAGTGATGTACCTCCTTTTGGCTTCTATCTGTAAAAGCATGTAAGTTACATTGATACCGATACCACCAATAAAACGAGAAGATTTGCCCCTTCATTTTGCATACCACTTTGTCCAATTTTTTTTTGTAATTTCTTCACAAAATGCAAAAAATGCAAAAAAAAATCAATGGGTGTAGTACCCCCTTAAAGTATTAATTGCTGTGACACAGTGGCATACCAAGGGGGAGGGGAGGGGGGAGGGGGAGGGGAGGGGGAGGGGATGTTGTACCCTATGGCTCGAAATACCAGAACAAAATTGACTAAAATTTAAAATTTGCATCTTCTTTATCCCTGTTTTAGACCAAACTTATTTCTCTAATTTTGGACCGTCCAGTACTGTCATAATGTCAGCAGGAGCTATTTTGACCACCTCCATGGAGTGACCTATTTTAACCCCTCTCCTTGTAAATTGCTGAAATTGTGCTTGGTACGCCACTGCTGTGACATCTGCTTAGCAATTGTTTCTATTGAATTACAAAATCAAATTGTTTTTTAATGGATAATGTCCATCCCCTTTTTGTTTTTTGACAATCTATAGAGAAGGACCATCTTGGTTCTGATACAGGGTGTCCCTTGCATTGTCAGAACATTTTGTCCGGGATTGTGGTTAGTTGACTAAAATACCCAAAAGTTTCCAACAATACAGTTCCTAGGGACACCCTAGCCTGTATCTGTATTCTGTACAAACATGTCCTCTTAGTTCCATGCAGGTCTTTGCCCTCAATGTCCTGATGGATTCTAGCATTGTAATCATTTAGTAAAGAGAAGGGGGTGTGGGTACTGCCCCCTTGAAATTGATCAAAACCTGGGGGGGGGGTACTCACATAGTAAAGGCATACGGGGACGTGCCGCTCCAATGGGTAGGCTTTCCACAAAAAATCCTTAGACATGGGTCTATGTTTTTCGAAGAAAAAATCCTTAGACATGGGTCCCACTTTTAGATTTTCTGTGCTATGAGTGAAAAACACGCGGGAAAACATGATTGTTGCTTTTACTATTATATTTTTGAGCCGCAAATCCTTAGATTTGGGTCATTATTTCCTGAAAATCCGTAGATATGGGTCCCTATTTTTGGTAAAATTACCCTTAGAAATAGGTATGGGTTCGAAAGCTCGAGCCGCACATCCCCGTCAAAAAATAATCCAATTACCCCCCCCCTCCCCTGGGCCAAAACCATGCAAAATCAGCCCATTTTTTTTGCTCTGTCTGGTATATCATGGACCAGGTCTCTGCACCATATAGATCATAAATGCTTTTCTAACTCCTCTGGACTGTTCAGTAGTGCCTCCCTTTATTTTCAGAACATGCTATTCCTGTTGAAATCCACACTCCCCTATGGAAGACATGACCTTAATCGTCCACACAGGGAGTATGAATTTCAATTGGTATTACCTGAATGGGTTACTCCATTTGAAAACTACACCCCTGTGTGGGAGATTAAGGTCATGCCTTCCATAGGGAGGGTGGATTTCAAATGGAATAACCAAATGGCACACATACACATACTTACCCTGGCTTAACTTGAGATATTCTATAAGTGTATGTATGGCTGCTACAGCTGATGACATGTCCGGATCATTATCCATACATTCATGAAAATACCGCACTGCATCTGTGAACAAACAATGTACCGGGTAAGACTGAAAATGAAATTACTTTTTTTCCCCAAATGTTTCAATGTTCACTCAGTTCTTGTGGCTTGGTGGTCAAATCAATGGTCTGTATGCAGGAATACTATTAGAATCTTCTCTTGATTACACCAGAGATTTCCCAATGAACCTTTGTTGGAATACCAACTGTCCCATGTATGGTAGGTAGAAAGTCAAATTGTTTACTATCTTGGGTGTTGACTCATAATCCGTATAAAATAACATTCATTAATAAATATATGAGTCTAATCTTTGGGGCTATCTTCAAATGAAAATTGTGCTGAGTGCCATGTTCAATGTCAGTGCATTTTGCTGTTGTGTCAGTTGCACAACTGCTTGGTTACTGACAAGCATTTAGAGAAGAGTATTGAAGTAATACTGTGTGTAATGTTGGTTAATTTTGAATCACAGGATTTTAGGATATGACCTTATGAACAATTATAAGTTTCTTTTTTGGCTTTAGTGTACATGTATGTGCCCTGAAAATGTTGTTGTCAATTTATATCAAATATGGTTTGGTAATATCAATGGTTAGTAAAAGTGAAATAAAAAATCTTTTTAAAAATGTTTTAAGTTGGCTCAAGAAGTAGAGGACAGCCAAACAACCCTTTTAGGCCTAAGTTACACATACTAAAATAACAGAACTGTGAATTCAAATGTGTTTCTTTAACCTACCCTTATCTAGGGTCCTTTACTATCAAGGAAGATGAGTGGTCCACAGATCAAATACCTACTGATATGCAAACAGATTCATCCTCACGGTGGAAAGCACTCGAATCAACTGGAGATGGAAACTGTCTGTATAACAGCATTTCAATTTTGATACAAGGTTAGAAACATTGTATTGTCTATTTTGAAATATTGGTGTGACATACTTACAAATGTATAATCCCTAACTGAGAGACATAATTTGATTTATAATAACGTAATTTGTTATTTATATTTGTTCACTATCTATTTGTTCATGTTTAAGTAGATTTTGTTTTCATTATAAAAATAATATAAACGGATTTCACCCTTATGCAGAGTTAAAATGCTGGTGGGAGAAAGTGAAACTTCTCACATGATTAAAAGAGGAGATAAATTCCTAGATCAGTTCGGGGGCACTGCTAATTCAAAGACGTCTCTGATATCAAAGACGGGTCAGTGATTTCACATACGGGGGTCTGTGATATCACATACGTCGTACTTTTTTTACAGTTTGGGGCTAGATGCAGCATATCGGAAAGAAGGTGACTGTATCGGAATATGCTTTCCTATGTTTAGCAAATATCTGCCTGTGCAAACATCATATCTATCTGTGCAAATTCTGACAAATGGTCCCAGAAAACACTTAGATTGGCAAAATCGAGCCATATCCAACGTTTTGAAGTAACAAAAAATCCCAAGTCATGGGTGGAGTGAATATTTTGGCAAGGAAAAAAAAGGAGGGAACAATTAATTTTTGGCCAGTCAACGAGGGGGGAGGGGAGCGATTTTTGGGCACGCATTGTGGCGGCAACTTTTCAAAAATATATTCAAAAATGACTTGAAAATGGTAGGCCCCTACGGAAACGCGTTCAGGCCTAACCTCGTGGCCTGACTCTTGCACACGTGCATGGGATAAATTCGGAGAAATATGGACACTTGTATTTTATTGATAGGGGTAGGGTTATGTTATGATTAGGTAGCTCAAAATAGATCAACAAATTACGGTAAACCAGGCGCGTGCCCACTGCCCAGGGAGTGGGGCTTTGGGGCCTGCAGCCCCGGGTCTTAAAAAAAAAAATGAGGGAGACAGAGGGAGAAGAGAGAAGGGAGAGGAAGGGGAGTGATAGAGCAGTGGCATAGCCAGGCCCGTTTTTTTTGCGGGGTGCTGATTTTGAAAAAGTGTTTCTTTTTTTTCCCGGGGGCGATTTTGTAAAAAGTGGGCCTTCTTCACAAACTTTTGACCTTATTTTGACTAAAAAAGCATAAAAACATATTTTTTTTGCTCACTACGGTCGTAAATTAGGATTTTTTTGAGGACTTTTGCCTCACCGCACGGCCCCACTGTGCGTACGGCCCTGGGCATAGCCAGTGGGCCAGTATAGTGCCCCCTACAAAAATTGAAGGGCGGAAAAGGGAGGGAAAAGAAAAAGGTCTACTTTTTCGGTCTGATTTCCCAAAAATTGAAAGAAATAACCCGACAACTGAAAACATATATAAAATAACTGCCAATAATACCGGAACGAAAATGTTACAAAAATCAGGACAAAATATTAGCAAAACTGGGTTGAACATTTTGTTTTGCCACAGCCACCCAGGCTCATTTCAATATCCGGGATTTTTAGGCAAACGAAAGGGGGAAAAGTGGAAAGAAAACAAGGAAGAAAACAAGAAGAAACGAGGAAGAGGCCTACGTTCTGAGTCATTAAGCATCATAATTATGTTCATGCTTGAAATTTGTGACGGGAAGCCGCATCCACTGGAAATCCATTCTAAAATACATATTATGCATTATCATGACATGGTTATATGGCCTATAGGCTATGCTTAATCATGATGGTCGGAAAAATAAGTTAATAATAGGGGCCTAATGCAAAATGATGCACCAATTGGCTTTTAGTTTGAGGATAATATTCCCCTCACAAGTCGGGTCCGTTGAAATCTGTTATGCCCAAAATAATACGAATAATAAGTGTAAACTTTTACACCAAATGATTTTATTGTGCCTTTCATAACTTTTTGAAAATAATTCTCCAACTTCTGAGGGAGCACATCCCCTCAGGCACCCTTCTCCGTCAAAAAAAAAAGGCTAACTTGCATTTATCCATATAGGCCTAATTGAGCAGGTTCATACCCATGCAGAAGTCAGGTCCGCAGGAAATTTGTTAGGAATTATAGGCCTATCTTTCATAGATATAATGACTATAGGCCTATTATCATGATTATAGCACATCCCCCTCAAGCAAAACAGAAAAGCCTAAACTTAGGCTGAATTGAAGGAATTATTGAGCACGAGTGTTAAATATAGGCGGAGACTGGGGTAATTGTGGCCCCGGGGTAATTGTGGCCCCTTTGTCTTTATCAGGGTGTCTTTATACTAAGCATTGGTCTAGGTGACTTAACTTTGTATTGTATGAAAGAGTGGTCTTTATGTTACTGTTTGGTGAAAAAATATTCAAATAGCATTAAAATTTTTATGAGGGGGGTCTAATTAGCGGAGCGACATCATAAATGGCTCTAAAAAGTGGCAAGTCCACTTTTTATTCATAGGGGTGCTACTTATTGGTTGTATCACTGACTATTTTGTATGTGTTTGACATGAAAGGTAATCATAACAGTTCCCATTGATATAACAATTTTATTAAAAAATTGTTTATTTAATGAGCTAAATTTGCATATTATGTAATAACCGGCTTGGGATAAATGTGGCCCCTGTTCATGTCTTAAGCAAATTACTTGCATCTGACCCCCTAAAGAGCTATTTTGGTCATTAATCTGTTATATGTTAATCAAATTAGCCATTTGGGGTCATTATTGAAACAAAAAAGACATATTTAGTATGTTTTCAAGTCAAAACAAGGAAGTATAATGAACAGTCAGATCCGCCTGCAGTTTCGGCATGCAAAAATTAGCATAATAACAAGTATTTTACAAAATGCCTTAAAATGCCTTTTTCTGGTAAATAAACCAGTCCAAATGGCCTAGAATTATCGCAATGACTGTAAAACATGTTATTAATAGTTATCAGGAAGAACTGGATTCACAATACTCTTTAAATTCTTTATTTTGTTCAGGGGCCACAATTACCCGCTTGGAGTAATTGTGGCCCTAAACATGTTAATTATTATGCAAATTGCAATATATTTTCCAATTATATTTATCACATCTTATGGGTACCCATTGCCTCTATTCCCTCCTGCATCAATTTTTCTTCTCCAGTTCATACTCAAAGAATTACATGGTAAAAATGCAAAGGGGCCACAATTACCCCAGTTTCCATTAAGCCTAAAACTAAAATTCAGCGGCTCAGTTGGAAATCTGTAAAAAAATATATGTCTCGAAAAATAACCAATAAACAGTTTTGATGTGTCCGGAGAATTGAAAGTTTGCAAAATGTCGCCGAGGGAGCAAAGTTATTCTGCAGCATTTAAGCTCAACATTTTTTAGCATTCTCCGATTTCTCACGTTCACTAGAAAGAGTGTATCCCGAGCCCGCGATTTAATTCATAAATTGGATGGTAAAATTAGCAGGAGGAGCTAGCAGGCACTTGGGCTAGCTACAACCCTGTGATCATGCTGATTAGGCCTACTCGCAAAAGTATTCCCGTTGCGCCAGTTCACGTTCACAATATCGTTTGCGGCTGGCTTTTGAGACTAGGGAGTATGTGATTTATGAGACGTCTTTGAATTATGATACTGTCAGGTGACTCGGCACTGAAGAGTCTTTGATATCAGAGACGTCTTTGAATTAGCAGTGCCCCCGAACTGAGATGACCATAGATGGTACAATGTATCAAAAGTAATGATCAATTGGATCCTGTTTCCAACTATCTGACAAAATAATCATCAAATGTGGTTTTAGACAAGGAAATAACATGTCAAAGTATTATTAAATTAAACTCCCCTACATTTGGCCAAACCATCTACTTTCCAAGATTCAGATCATCTCAAGGGACACCGCCCACTTTGTTGGTGATCTGAATCATACCAGTCCTGTGATTGGTGTAAAGTTAATATCTAAACCTACTTGGAAGTTTTTGATTGGTTAGTAAAGTTTAATACCAATTACTGTTAAGAAGCTTCCTATTGGGTAAGATTAATTATAGATGATTCCATTATTGTATGTATGGAGAGACTTTCCTCTCCTGATCAAAGGGGGGTGGTGATCAAAGACGATTTTAAAACGCCATCGAAATGTGAAAAGCTGATCTTCAGTAATAAAATAGTTATACTTAGAGATAGAAACATATCAATAAGTGTACTTTACTCTTTTTTTTCACAAAATTTGAGAGAAAAAAAGAAGCTATAGGCCCTAAATTACTTGTTATTAAACTTTGGAAACCAGAGAAATATTGCTACTTAAAAAAAATAAAACGTTTGCTTCTATTGAACAGCTAGCAATGTATACTAATTCAATGTGTCCCTGCCTGATCAATAGAAGCAAAAGTAAATACAACTTTTTCCAACTTTGAAAAAATATTATTATTATTTTTTAAGTAGCAGTATAAGTTGAATAACAAGTAATTTAGGGCCTATAACATTTTTCGGGTATGTGGCGATTGATTAGTGTGGCATATCCCCCAATTTTTCCAAAGTAGTTGGGAGAAGAGGCAGTAGAGGCCACTCAGGCCAGGTGACTTTCATGGGATTTATTGGGGAATGGGCCTATAACAGGCCCAAAATACAAAAACTTTAGGGGGGATGTCTGAAGGGGAATAGGGGAGCTTTACCCTTCGTCTAATAGCCAGGGAGGGAGGGAATTGAATGGCTCATTTTCTTCTTCCCCCTCCTCTCATTTTTCCCCTCCCTTTTTTCTCTCTCCTCCCTCTTCTCTTTCTCCTTCCTTTGACCTCTTTTTTTCTTTCAAATCATAGGAGGGGCAGCTTCCCCCCTTGCCCCCTCCACGGCGCCGCCCCCGATTCCATTTGAAATTCATGTTCCCCCTGTGGAAGATATTTCCAAAATCTTCCACAGGGGTATAGTGTGGATTTTAAATGGACGAGCAAAATGTATGGTAATGCTGATGATGCAGCCACCTGTTTCATAATCACAGTAAAAGTTCCCGTTGTCTTTTAAATAGGTGATGAAAACCTATCTGATGAGTTAAGACATGCTGCAGCTACTGAGTTACGGTATAATCTGCCTCGCTATCTGAAACATCCACACATGGCCAGGGTGTCAAACAATTTACATGAAGATATTGAAGTACTATGGCAATTTCTGCTGCCTGATGAGTTAAGTAAACAGGACACTCAAATAGAGGACAAACTTTTTCGTGAAGCAGTGAATACATCAGAGTATGGACATTGGAGCACAATGTTGCATATCTTTGCACTTGCTACCATTTTACAGTGTGATATCAGGTCCGTCTGCCCTTCAATCAATAACTATCATTACAGACCACTGCTTCATGCAATTATTAAACCAATGATATCTATTGATGATCCTGATGAACGTATTTATGGATCAATGACGAAGTGTGCACATGTAAGGAGATTATCAAACCAAGATTTAGTGATCATGTGGGTCAACACTGCAGTAAAATACAAAACTGTCAACCATGGAAACTTCACACCAAACCATGTAGTGCCACTGGTTACAGACGCGGTAGTCACAAGACTATTACTTCAGACAACAGCAATGGAGAAGGATGCAAACACAACCTTATACTCAACCCAAGGAGCAGGTAAGGCTATTGAATTACTTTACAGATTCTAGTTATACGGTAGGCCTACACCTATAAAAATCGAAACCTATACATAAAAACATGATGCATAATAATAAATGGAGAATTGAAATTTTGTTCACAGTACATAAAGTTGCTCACCTGTAATGGTGGCCGGTATAACTTTACACCAGGGGTAGCGCTAGAACTAAACACTCCAGTGTCCGCAAAAAAGTAGGGGGTCCGGAGTAGAGTTTGGTGAGTCCGAGTTGCACAAATGCGGCATAAACAGTATGTCTGCAATAGCGCTAGATTGAAAAACTGGGGGTCTGCAGGGATCCCTGATCTTGCAGAAAATTTAAACACAGGGGGTCCGAACTCTATTTTGGTGGGTCCGGGACCCCAAAAAGCAACCTAGCGCTACCCCTGCTTTACACCAAATATAAAGTAACTCGTATTGGACAAACCACCTCGAATTGAATTCCCTGTAACAATGAGGAATTATCTTTTGTCTCCAACTTCAAAACAAGTAGCAATCAAGACCAGCTTTTGACATTCCACTTCAAAATGAGTACTACATGTAATTCAATATCTTCAGGCCACTATGCGTACATTTTTGTATATGGAGCATTGTCTTGTTTATAGTGTTAATGTGGTAAAATACTTCACATTGGGTGGAATAAGTACTCGTTTTGTACCTTGTTTTTCTACTCGTATTGCAAGGATAACAAAGCTAATCCAGCACCCGGATCCAGCATTGTTCAGGGGAGCTTTAAAACAAGGTAGTTTGTCCAATACACTTTCATGCAGGGTTGCCAAACCCGCGATTTGGTAGCCCAATTAGGCGACTTTTGAAGATTTTTCCCGCGACTTTTGACAATTTCCTGTCCCATAGAAACCAATGCTTAAGAAAAAAATTGGGCGACTTTTCAACTTTGGCTCCCGCGACTTTCGATAGTTTCCTGCCCCATAGAAACCAATGGTAAAGAGAGAAAATTGGGCGACTTTTTCGATTATTTGACCAGCGATTCGGCTGAAATCTTTTGGCAACCCTGCTTTCATGATAGACGATGCATTCAAATTTGCAGCCCATGATTTAGTTTTCAGATTAGGGTACCTACATTGTACATGGTATCTACATTGTAGATAAAACCATTAATATGATTTGAGTGTTACTGTTGAATCACCTTTTGTACTAATTAACTTTCCACATAAAACATGATTCCTTTGCAGCGCACAATTACAGTAACACTCCCGGATTCCCCATCAGTGACATCAGTGCCCGATTTTCTGGGATAGTAGATTCTGACGCATCAGATTATAAAAAGGTCAACTTCAGTAGCAGTCCAGCATTGGTAACAACAAGCAGATCCCAAGGTTGGTCATTTAGCCTATTGACTAAATGTTTTGCTTCAAAATGTATTGGAAATATTAATTTTTTGACTTTACGTAAAATTACAATTGACGTTCATTTTCTAGACGAAGTTCTTCAGTACTTTACACTAAAAAATTTACCGCTCGTATCGTGTTATAATAATAATAATAATAATGCATTTATAATGCGCCATCTATCTAGACAACCTATTCCGAGGCGCAAACATTGAACAATTAAAAATTAACACACAATTATAAAAACAGTCACATATAGAAGTCAATTGTCATAAGCAATCTTAAACAGATGAGTTTTTAAAGTCTTTTGAAAATATCAAGTGAATCACATATATACATGAGATTTAAAGGAAGCAAGTTCCAAAGTGCAGGTGCACAAGCATAGAAGGCCCGGTCGCCAAATGATGAAGAAGTCCGTGGAACTGAAAGAAGACATTTATCCGATGATCTAAGGTTTCGTGATGGAATATAAAAATTGATAAGTTCACTGATATAAGAAGGTGCCATGTCATGGAGCGCTTTCCAGGTGAGAAGAAGGAGTTTGAAATGAATGCGATACCGTATTGGTAACCAATGCAGACGTTGTAAGACGGGTGAAATATGGTCAAATTTCCTAGTCCTTGTGAGCATGCGTGCAGCAGCATTTTGAGCCTGTTGAAGTTTATTGAGTTGTCGTTCAGTGATTCCATATATAATAAAGCATTTCCATTGTCAAGACGTGATGTGACTAAAGCGTGGACAAGTGTTGCAGCAGTATCATAATCGAGCACTTTGCGAATTTCATTAATGTTTCTAATCTGAAAATAAGTTGATTTGCACACATTTTTGATGTGGTCGTCCATTGAGAGAATGTTGTCGAATATAATTCCTAGATTGCGAGTATTAGTAGAAGCTTGAATGTTGGCAGAATCAATTTGAAGAGAGTTGGAGCGAAGTTTTGATTGATTATATTTGGAGGTGATAATAAGAAGTTCAGTTTTGTCATCATTTAATTTCAATTTATTTACAGTCATCCATGATTTAATGTCCTTGATACATAATTCAATTTATGAACGTGAAGAAAGTTCATCTGATGCACTATCTAAATCAAAAGATAAATAAAGCTGTGTATCGTCGGGCGCATATGTGAACTTGTAATCCATGCTTGCGGGCGATGTTCGCTATTGGAGACGAGTAAATGGTGAAGAATTGAGGTCCTAATACAGATCCTTGGGGACACCGAAAAGGAGTGGAATGAATGATGACAAACAACCATTGATGTTGACAGCCTGCAATCTGTCGGTCAAATAAGAACGGGTCCATTCAAGTGCACTACCTCTAATACCAAAAGAGGAGAGACGCGCGGCAGAAGGACACCATGGTCTATGGTGTCAAAGGCAGCAGATAGATCAAGTAATACCAAAAATACACCACGTTTTTTATCCAAATTACATAATATGTCATTTTGAACACGAAGTAATGCTGTTTCAGTTCCATGATGTTGTTCACAGTAAGATGATCAGCTATATGAGATGAAACAACTTTTTCAATTATTTTTGAGATGAAAGCCAAGTTTGATACCGGTCGGTAATTTTTCAAGATTTCAGAGTCAAGCGATGGCTTTTTAAGAAGAGGTGTGACAAGGGCAGTTTTGAAACAAGATGGAAAAACTGCTGATTCCAATGAAAGATTAACAATGTGTGTAATAAGCGGAGCAAGCAGCTGAAGATGATTCTTTAAAAGCCACGTAGGAATAGGGTCAGAGTCACATGATTTTGGTGGTGAAGCACTGATGATTTTACAAATTTCCTCTTCCGACGCAGGCGGAAAAACATCTAAATGAGATTTTAAATCATGTTCAATGTCCGAAGTAGTGGATGTGTTTTGCTTGTCAATAGCAGTAAGTTCAGAGTCCAAATCATCACGTATTTTAGTAATTTTTGAAGTGAAGAAACTATTAAATTTTTGTGCTAGTGTTGGACTTATTTCGGTAACTTTGGCTGTATGCCATAGCGCTGTTGTAAATGTACTAGAGCTTAACCGATGTTCGTATCGGCCATCGTATCGGCGCTATATTGGCTGCATCAGTAAAAAAAATAGGGATCGGCAAAAATGCATCTGATCTTACTGATGCTGAGCCGATGTTTTGAATTCTACATGTAGGAAGAAATAAACTATCCAAGCTGTATTTAATCACCAATACCACCAGTTAAAATAACAACTTACACACTTATGACAACTTCACAACTTACCCCATAATTTTCCTCATTTATCGAAGCCCTGCATTCCTACCAATACATGTACATTAAAGGGGCATTGAGAGATATCGCGCACAGAACGCCCTCAATTTCGGTCAAACTAGCTCAAAGTCTGGTTTTTTACATATACGTAATGGTTATACATATACAAATCTTAATCTGAAATAGTTAAGCGAAATTCGGCGTCTTTCGGGTAAAATTTCATGATTTTCTAATATTTTGTATAGATCTATACATAAAATTCCCGTTGATTTTAGGTTAATGCGTGCATTGCATCATGGGAATGAGCCATAACATTTACGTTACGTTGTTGATGTTGATGTTGGCAGATGATGAGTTGGCGAGCGAGTGAAACAGTGTTGTTGTACATGGTGCGATACACCCAGGACGAGATGTAACTATTCGTGTCTTTAGCTTCAAGGGTCAGTTTGCTTGCGCTTCAGTTTAGTCATCCTCAGGAACCAACTGAAGTTGGAAAACTTTACATTTCAACCGCTTGCGTGTTATGACGATGTATGTACTGTGTTCAGTCTGAGACGAATATACGGTACCTACGCACGAGTGCAGAATTCGACAGCATGCACTTCTTCTCTCTGTTCAGCAACTGGATGCATGTTCAATATGCATTGCAATTTCATTATTTGCAACATCAACTACTAGTACCATGTATGTATAATGTAGCCGATCCTGTGTAAGTGAGGACGCGATAAACATTCTGATGAGCCTAATGGTGAAGTACATCAATACTAGACTAGTCAGTGCTATAACTATTGCACATGAATTAGTAGTGATCAAAGCATTACTTCACATGCTGGGCAAATAGGCGCAAATGCATGAATGGGGTGCAAATGTACATGATAAAAACATGAAAAGGGGGGGAACATCATGGAAAATCAACGGAGCATTCAAGAATGATTTACTCGAGTCTAACTCTAGCTTCCATGGCATGGGATGGCGATAAACTGGAAATGACTTGATGGCAGCTGCCAGCCATGCCAGCAGGGACTCAATTCAAGAAGAAATGCCATCGCATGATCGATAGCTCTTTTTGCGATGTGACCCGGGATGTGACACCTGATATGAGACCTTTGACTGACATTCAAAGTTGATGAAATGTCATCGTATTGTTATGTAGTTGATCATGTACTGCATACAACAAGTAGTAAATGGTGTTCATTAAGGTGGTACTACACACCCCTGATAAATTTTGTGACTAATTTTGCATTTTTCTCAAAAAATAGCTATGCATTGGTATCAAAAAATAGCTATGCATTGGTAACAAAAGTTATGTATATCATAGGGCAAGGAATCCAATTACTTCATTGAAATTTCAGTGATTCAAGACAAGTGGTTCAGTTACATTAAGAAATTAGGTACATTCTAGCGGTACCTCTTTTCTTATCATAAATAACGTGCCGCTTTGTCTAGAGTCACTGAAATAATTATTCCAGTGTAGTAACTGGATTCCTTGCCCCTATAATATACATAAATTTTGTTACCAGTGTCAGTGTGTTATTATTTTTTGAGAAAAATAGTCACAAATTTATCTAGTGGTGTAGTACCACCTTAAGCCATGGATTTTCAGGTAATAAATTTGTGCCCGAGTACCCGACTCATTTTTCGGGCTGGTAATATGGTACCCAAAAATTTTTAACAAATATTTTATTCCTTTTTCGGTTGTCTCTGGACCTACACATAGAGTTTTTTTTTATAAATGCTAGGATCATTCATGGTCGACTTACAAAAAAAAGGTTTATGTTTTTAATATACAAATTGATAATTTGTATTCATGTTCCATTGTTCATACTCTGTTAAGGGGTACTACACCCTGTGGTAAATTTGACCATTTTTGCATTTTTCTCAAAAATAATAACACACTGGTAACAAAAGTTATGTATATTATTGGGGCAAGGAATCCAATTACTACACTGAAATTTAATTGACTCAAGACCGGGCTCAAGACAAGTGGTTCAGTATATATGATCGGATATGAGGTACATCCTAGCAGTACCTTATTTCTTATCCTAAATAACGAACCGCTTGTCTTGTGTCACTGAAATTCCAGTGTAGGAACTGGATTCATTGCCCCTATATTATACATTAACTTTTTTACCAGTGTGTTATAAGTTTTTGAGAAAAAGCAAAAATAGTCACAAATTTACCACAGGGGCGTAGTACCCCCTTAATGATTTCAAAATGCATTGAATTTGTATATGGCTAACTCCATGAAGTTGGGGCACAAAGTGTGACATAAGGGTCAACATTTCAAAATGACTTAATTCTAAATGTAATGTGTGTTTTAGTTACTTCAACTATCATACTTCAACAAAAAAGTGATCTTTTTACATTGGAAAGTACAGAATTTCTGTGGAAGTGCTTTGTTGTTCAGTAGCCGAGGCAAATATCACGATGCTACATGGACACCATTTTATACTAGCTCTCTCTATTTTAAACATACTGTCCATAATATGTCTTAATAAAATACTTTTTTATGATGTCCTACCATGGCAAATTCGCATAATATTACCAATTACACTATCTTAAATCAGAAACAAAAGTTATGAGGCATCAAAATGAAGGATGACAGGTAAATCTATTCAAAATTATGTTTGATTTCTTTTTGTATCTAAAATTCACAAGGAATATATTTGCAGCTACCTAGGATGGTTCAGAAAGTATTAGATTCACAGCTGGTAGTTTATTTTGAAACTAGAAGTAAAAAAAAACTTGCCTTTGTTGCAAAAATTCAACATAATTCTACCGATGCTACTTGGACACCGTGTCCTGTAGAATCGGTAGGATTGTGAGTTTTGCACAAGAAGTAATCATACTTTGTGGTAAAGTTATTTAAAAATTATATTTGGGCCTACAGACATTAAAAGTTGTAGAAAAAATAAAACAAGGA
The DNA here is from genome assembly GCF_039555335.1 of Amphiura filiformis. NCBI lineage: Eukaryota > Metazoa > Echinodermata > Ophiuroidea > Amphilepidida > Amphiuridae > Amphiura > Amphiura filiformis. The sequence continues at coordinate 26,041,818 of NC_092638.1, forward strand.
TACCTAAAAAACTGGTGAATACATAAAACTGACAAAACTGTGTACCGATGCTACATGGACACCGTGTCTGATAGTGCATAAAAATTTGTATTGAACACATAAATATTTTACAATGTTTGCCTACCCTCAAAAGTTAATATGTTTAGTTGTTTGTCATCTAGTTTCAAATTATAAGAAGTAATTACATAAATTTTAACTGTTTGCTTCCCAATGCTATACTTTGATCACGATGCTACATCCCGATGCTACATGGACACCGCACCATTTTTTCAAAATATTTACTCTTTGGTAAAATAGCAGCTCCTCAAATCAAGTTCCCTTGAAAACCCCTACCCAGTCACATCTTAAAATAAGTCCATTCATGTCAGTATGTGTACTGACCTTGCTGGAAGCAAGTATAATGGTTTGAAATCTCCCGATGCTACACGTGGACACCACAGTGACATTTTCTCATGAAATTTTAAAACGACTGAGAGCTTAGGCACAAATGCTGGTCAAATTTCCTATAAACATGTTTACATCAATAAAAACACAAAACAAATTGATTTGAATGATACATGTATGTGCTGTGGGTGAGCTGTTATACCGATGCTACACTTATTTTTCTGGACACCGCATGTAGCATCGGGAAGCTCATTTTGACATCCCATAAATTTTAATTGACTGGTTTCTGTTTTGTTTAAATGTACTTTTTAGTTACTACCAACATTAATTCATGTAATATTATGTAAAACTGTGACTGTTTGATGTTACAATTGAAATTATTTTTATTCCGCATACTTGCTTTTTCTGTGTCACGTTTATAGAAAAAAAAAGTGCTGGACACCAACCACTTAATGGCCCGTAAAAATAAAAATATAATAGGTACAATTTTCAAGTAACTTTTACATGAAAGTTAAACTTCATATCTATTTAGAAAATATCAACTGAGGAGAAAAGGTTCATATAAGAAATATTAAACTGCATTTATACTATAAAATTCTCCCAATTTGTAAATGTGTCCCAACTTCATGGAATAAGCCATATATATATATTGAAATCGAGTACCGGTATAACATGAACACAAATATCACTTTGCATTAAAAAAACACAACAACCATGAATGATCCCAGCATTTAGCTCTAGGTCCAGGGACACACTCCAATACTGGAAAAATAATTTTTTGTTGAAATTTCGGGTACCTGGGCAGGGAATTTCCTTCCCGGGTAATGTAATCTTGGGCGTGAACCCGTGAGCAGTGTTCATAAGCATAAAGTTTTAAATTATGAAAAGTTTAACATAAGTTATTATTTGTAGGCCTATTCATGTCATTAGTCTATTGACATATTTCAAAATGGATACAAATCCAATGCATTTTGAAGTGCCAATTATAACTTTGCATATTGAAAACACAAAATGTAACTTTTTTAATTTTTGAAAAGTCAACCATGGCTGATCCTAGCATTTAGCTCTTTGGTCCAGGGACACTCCAAATCCAAAAATAAAATCCAATTTTTGGACAATTTGTGGAATTTGTCAAAAAACTAGGGGTGGAACTTTACTCAAACATGGGACTTTACTATACTATACTATACTATACTATACTATAATACTATACCCATGTTCTGGGAAAAGTGAGGTGTTTTTGTATAATTATTGTAATTTACAATGTTATATATTAAAAGAAAAGGAGCAGAATAAAATAAAAGAGTAATTAAATTTATTTCCATAAAAGACTTCAATTTCTTCAATACTGTGTCCACTTTCCATGTTCTTATATGTTTGTAGCTGTACCAGTGGTTTGATCCTGGATCATCAACACATAGTGTTCATACAGTACATGGCCCATTCACTCTGTGAGTGGTCCAAGAGAGAAATTATTTTTGGCATACACATGCCCTGTGTCTTACATGTAGTTGTACGCATTGACTGACTGGCTATATAATATGGGGATATTATATAGTGTGCATTCAGTGAAGGGCCTGTGGGGCTATTTTCTTTGGAAAGGAATGGGGGGGCTATCAGTGACCAGATTGCATTGTTTTTGTCACCTACATGTATCTGAAGTAAACAAGGTTTTTAAGCATTGGATAGGTTGGAGGGCCATGATGATACCTCATTTACAATCTTTTTCATTTTTCAATTTCAATTGTAAAAACCCTCCATGTTCCACACATTTAGTGGAAAACAATTTGACCCCTTTAGTAGCCTATGCCAAACCTATCATTATTTTTCAATTTCAATTGTAAAAAACCCTCCATGTTCCACACATTTAGTGGAAAACAATTTGACCCCTTTAGTAGCCTATGCCAAACCTATCATGATCCTCCACTTATTTGGGACCCCTCCTAAGAACTGGCAGCACCCTGATGACATTGTTGAGTTCAAAAAGCTTACCCAAGCACTGAATACCAGTATGAATGTTGAGTCCACCCCAGACCCCAGTTATAACAAGTCACCAAAAATTCAGGGCAAGTCAAGTCATTTCAAGTCACTTGATATCACAAGTGGTTGAAGCGTAAATGTAAAAAGCAAAAGTCAGAAGTGTAAAAAGCATGTCAGAATTTTAGAAAATTATATTTGCAAGTGATTTATGGATACTTTTGTGTGTGGGTATGCACTTGTGTTTCTAGGTGTTTGTGCTTTGTGAAATTGTTTAACCCATAAATGCAATTTGTATAAGTTGAAACAAAATTCTGACTTAGTTTACACTTCTGGCTTTTGATTGTGTTTATTGGTTAGGGTTAGGATGTGGGTTTGAATACAGTATCTGTGGTTTGCATAAAGGGTCAATGTGTTACTATGATCCTGATTGGATTTTCTCAAGGGTTTTCTGATATCGTATGACCCCGCATTAGGGAGCTGTCACTTTCTTCGGAAGGGGTCCCAAATATACGGGGGGTGGTCATAAATTTCGGACAAAGAAAAATAAGGGGTCATAACATTTTTGATGACCAAAATGTAGGAAGTTGCAAGATGTCCACAGATAGTGTATTTATGTTATTCAAAAAGACAGATTTCAATACAATTTTAGCCTGCCGGGGGTAAGGTGTATTGGTGGTGGACTGTGGTGGTGGGGAGGGGGTGTTTGGGTCATAAAATTGTTGTCGAAATAAGGGGGTCGAAATTTTATTGATGCTGACTTTTGTAAATTTGGGACTGGGGGGCAAGGGGTATTTCTCTTGCCCCCCATTTTTTAGGCAACTTGACTCCCCCAAAAAAAAATCACACACATTTCCAATTTTTGCTGCAACTTTTTGCTACAAAATTGGTTGATCCCCCCCCTGAATTCACTTCCCCCCAAGTCTCCCTCCCGAAAAAAATCCTGGGTCTGCCACTGATTACACGGAATCGTCATGCACTGAGGGAAATTGTATACATAAGCTTACTGGAATACTTCCTTTACATGTACGTGCATGGTTCTTCATGTATAAGCTGTTCTTATTTGAATTTTATAGTGGGAAATTAAACACGATAGTGGACAATATATTGCCGGGATATATTGACATGAAATCATTTATCTTTTCAAAAGAAAATGAATATAATTAGTACGGCGTAATTTGCTGTTTACATAGTTTGTACACATGTCCATGTGCCCGATCGACGGTCAATTGTTTACGTGTCGCGAGTTGTCACCACAGCTGTCAAATCGTTACCGAATTGCCTTGGTTCAATCCCATAATGCAACGCGAGTGCAAAACTCAAGATCTAGGCACGCTAAACGAAACGCTCATAAAATGTCGTTTATTTTACTATTTACTGTTTTTTTCTTGAAATTACCACTGTGGTAGGTTTTTCTGGATCCCTTTTATCAATATAAAGTGAAATGTTCTCATTCAATTTTCCTGCGAAATCTCTCACTGCCCTTTAAACCTTGACTCCAAAGTGTTTGGCAACTGTTTACCCCTGATGCAAAACTAACCTTGATGCCATTTGAAGTAAGTCCTTATTATAGCGAAGGCGGTAGTAGGCCTAAAGTCAGGATTGCCGGATATTTAACATGCATTGCAAAAAATTACAACGGCAACGCTGAGCTACCGAAAAACAATAACTTCATGGACTCAAGGCTTGAATTAGTAATGCCGTTTACCCCTGTTACTTTCCTATTCGGCGAGGATGCCAATACGGTCATCCTGAACGTACATGTACATACATTGTAGGCCTACTGTTTACAGTTTTTGTATTATAATTCCTGAAATACCATGTATGTGATACGGTACCTATTAATAATCGCTCTTTTGCAATAAGTGCTTTTGATAAAGATCCTGCTAGGATTGAAAGCTCAGGCCCCTAAAACTTTTACTTTTGCAATAACTTTAGGCTCCTGGACGCGAACTGCATGGAATGTGCAAAAATCACAAATTTCTTGGACCTTCGCCATCTAAAGCTGGCCTTCTCATGTTGGCTTGTTTATTATGGGTGATCATGTGATTGATTGATCAGTTATTCCATTATTATAAGGGAAACTAAATTATCTCCTGCGCAGCCTCGTGAAGTTCTATTTGGAAACAAGCAGAGTTACTCGAGAACTCTAGCTTCAAATTTGCACACGATAACTACGCATTCGATGCTAGAGTATGTTGCTATCGTTTTTCGGTCGGACAGCGTTGACATTTTTTGCAACAGACGTTATTTATTCTGTTAATGTTGAAATTTGGATGAAAGTTATTTTGATGAGTCAACTGTATCTTTTGAGTAAAATTTGCCTATTTTGAACAAGTTTGTTGAAGTGAAATTATAGACTACAGTAACATTTTTGATGCGATCGCCCATCATGATCGGCTGTTTACTTCTGAACTTCCATTGCTTTACACAGTGTCATGCTTCAGCGAATCTGACTAGATTTTGAATGCAAAGGCCTTGTAATGACGAATGTGAATTAGCTATATCGTAGGTATCCTAGGTGAATTCAAATTTGCCATCAAATTGCATCGTTTTATATATCAAATTAAAGCCCTTGAGTAAACTAAGCCAAAACTGAAAACCTTTTTTTCATAGCACTTTCCGTAGCAAAGTTACATCTTGTCAAAGATTGACTTTCATCAAAAAGATTCAGCTAGCAAAATTCCCAAAAGCGGCATTTCGGGGTGTTTCTAGATCTTAGTCTCATGGCGATGGCAGCTTTTTTTAATGGAACTGCTATCAAAATCCCTCTAAAATTCCATGTGCGCCTTGATTATCACCATAAAAATCATATATTTGGGTAAAGTGAAGTATAGAAAACATATTTATGTAGGTTTCCTTCACCCACCTATTCTCGAAAAAAATTCAAATTCTATGTAAATATGCATTGTGTTGGGGCCCCGGTCTCGGCGAATTCGCTGACTAGTAAATGTGTTAACTAAGGTTTGCCTAGGTTACCTATATATCGGTGAGCAAATTTGTGGCTACAATTCTCAAGTAAGACTGATTATTCGGATTTGTGTGCAAATTCGAAGCTATCCATGCTAATGTGAATTCTCAAGTAAGGTATATACTGCCTACAAGTACATGTACTACTGACAGTGATTAACATGCAATATTTAGCAAGTAAGCATGATGTAAGCTTACATTGAAAAATTGAAAATATTTATTTTAGTTACAAATTTGAATCTTTTAACATGATTCGATTGTTGGCTGTATTACAATAAACATTTATGTGATCGATGTTGAGAGCATGAATCTTACCTTCTTGATTCATCTTGGCTTATAAAACGAGCTATTTTATGATAAAATCGTGAAAATCTGGACCTGTTTCTCTGTCACAACAACAACACACATTTCATCAGATAGGGTTACGAGCTGTCTGTAGCTGCTAATTGACAAGGTCAAAGGGCAAAACTCAACTATAAATTTACGAGCTACAAAGTTTCCTTTTCTGACATAGATTGAGTCTCGTGACTACTTATTTAACGATGGCAAAAAGTAAAGGTATTGTTCAGATTGTTCTCCAAAAATTTTAATACGACATGGTGCTGCAGAATGTTATGAAAGTTTCAGTGAAACTTGAATTTTTTGTAAGCTTAAGTTTTAAGCTTTACAACAGTCATGTCATGCTGAGACTAGTATACTAGTCTCAGTGTCATGACAGTGCATGAGTGGAAATTCCGATTAAATAAACGTACACAGCCTGTCATAGCGTGATGATTTTTTGCGTACACTGTGTGATATACGCCAGCGTGTGCAACTGTGCGTGGGTAGCTCGGAAGTGAATCCAACCATGCCAACGCATTCGTGATTAGGTAGTGCATTTGTGACCGTGTTGTAGTTTGAGATACGTGAAATACTATCGCTGTGTACATGGCTAGTACCAATCATGTGCTGTTCATCATTATAGCTAAAATAATAATTTCGCGATCATGAGAGTATGAATGTACTGCGTGCACTGCGCAATGTCGCAAGTTTTAATAGTGGAATGACACGATAGCACGACCGATTGTGCACGCACAGGAAATGCAGCGCTACCCAAAGCGTGTGTGGTAGACGTTGTATACTGACGCAATTGTCATTGCGTGGCTATTGAGCTCTCATGTTCGAGAAATTATTATTTTGGCTATAAGTATAGGTGATGTATCACAGGCAAACCTGGCTTATAGTTTAGTCAGCCTTGTACAAATTTTACATAGAAATTAAAAGAAAAGATTTGTGAAGGAAACCTGCATAAATATGTTGTCTATACTTCACTTGACCCAAATATATAATTTATGTTTGTGATCAGAGATGCCACTTTTCCTGATTTATCAAGAATTCCTGATTTTTAGCCAAGAATTCGGGATATTTTGGCAATGAATGAGTGGCTACGCTTCGCAACTTCCTGATTTTTTTCAACAAGCAAGTGGCATCTCTGTGTGATGAGATAATCGCACATGGAATTTTAGAGGGATTTCAATAGCAGTTCCATACAGAAAAGCTGCTCTATCATGAGACTAGATGCTGTTTTGTTTTGCAATTGATTCATCAAATGTTGGCTGAATGTTTTGGATGAAATTCTATCTTTGACAAGATGTAACTTTGTTATGGAAAGTGCTATTTTCAGTTTTGGCTTTCTTTACTCAAGGGCTTTAATTTGATATAAAATGATGCGGTTTGATGTCAAATTTGAATTCACCTTTCATATAACTATACCCCAAAACTCCATGGCCTTCACTTTCCTATCCTCACAGGTAAGTCCATGAACGACGCTGATATAAAATTGGATGGTTTGAACCCAATACACAAATTTATTGGTCGAGCTATGAGTTTTAAAATATTTGACGAGACAAGTCCAATATTTTTAAACTCATAGCGAGACCAATAAATTTTGTATTGGGTGAAAAAAACCATCAAATTTTATCATTATTATGTTTTCAGAATCTTTTCTTGGTCAAAAACATGACTGAAACATGACTAAAAATGTGATTTTTGGTAAAAAATGTAATTTTTGGTCAAAATGTGATTTTGGTCAAAAATGTGTCCAACGTATATTGGGTGAAAAAAAACATCCAATTTTATCATTATTATGTTTTCAGTTATCTTGGTCAAAAACATGACTTTTGGTAAAAATGTGATTTTTGGTCAAAAATGTGATTTTTGGTCAAAAATGTGATTTTTGGTCAAAAATGTGATTTTTGGTCGAATCTCTTATGTGATTTTTGGTCAAATTAAGTCAAAAATGAGTTTTGGTCAAAAAAATGTAGAAAACTAAATTTTTTTTGGGGAAAAGTGAGCCTATCCAACACAGTCCAAGTTCTGAGTCCAAGTGTTGATTATATTGGACTCTTCAACTCTGTACAAAGTATAGGAAGGAAGATTCTGAGAACATAATAATGTAAAAAGCAGGGCACCAGGGCACTCTTCCGAGTCAACCAAGTTGTGCTGTTGTCATTGGTTGTTGATCAAGAAATCTATAGTCATGACAGTACTAACTAGTACCATGTCTATTATCCACGAAGACAGTCCACACGATTACTGTGTGGATCAGTATACCCAGAGTGTGGAACGAGTATAAAACTACTTCAGTAATTTACTTTAATAATCGTCACCAATTTTCAAACTCATTAAAACAATTCTGAGCAGGACTTTGTCCCTAACACACACTGTCAATCATACTTGTTTAGCAATCCATTTTAACTGCAAGCAGATGCTGAACAGGCTTTGATGAGTATAGTAGCAAGTAGAAGAAGCACTAAGCATGGATGAACAAGACGTGTCCATGCACCAAGTGAGAGTTTAACTTTTGCGCCAACACAAAGTGCCGCAAATTCCACAGATAGTTGTGTACAATGTAGTTTAATGGTAATGGCACATGCCCGGATGATTTAAACCATAACATGATTTGGGCAACCAATTACAGTCAGATCCAGGTCCATTTAAAGCTGCATTATATCATGGCTAATTTTTAGTAGGCCAGAAATTTGACAGTCTTTACATTGACATCCGTGTTAAGCATGTTGATTAACCACAATCCAAAGAAAGTAGTCCACTTGGGAAACTGACAAACAGAGGGAGTATGGTGATGAATAGATCAGATGTGAAAGTCTATCAAGTGTATACAACTTAATACAAATCAGAGTTTACAGCTTAAATTTAATAGCCAGAGTATGCAGAATGGTCAAGTGGACTACGGAGAAGTGTACAATTGTAGAAAATATACATTTTGATATGATAAGGTTCGAGGTTTGACCATGGTTTGGCGGACAAAATGGCCAAAAATCGAAGCAAAAATTTTAAAATGATTAAATGGTTTGAGAGCTGCATACCTTAGAGCGTAAAACTCCCCTAATTTACAAGGTCTGGAAATTTTCCATAAATTTGCCAATGTGTAGTGACAATAATCACAATATTTACCCCTAAAATAGCCCCTGTAGTGGTAGTATAACAAATTAAATTACAGCAATCCTCAGCCCTTCCTCTTCCCTTTTCATGTCAAGAACATTCACAATTTGATGATTTCAATGTTGCCAATGTTAACAGATTGAAAACATTGACAAATCAATGTTGGAAAAATCTTTGATATTTTTAAATACATTGAACATTGCAACACCTTACTCATAACAAGCATGACAAGTTCATAAGTTATCAATCACATTAATTATGCATTATATACATCAATGTTGTTTCTTTCAATACTGTTTTTCAACTTAAATCCTTCCAAAATTTTGATTTCCGTCTGAATATTTTAAAATTAATTGCAGAGGATGGTACTGGAAGTCTTGTTGTTGTCATAATTGGCGTCAACCCTGTCTGGTGGGGGCTACTCGGCACCAAACAAACAAATGAGGTAAGTGGCCTGACACAATTATGTCATCTTTTTAAAGTAAAAATGCTGTACATGTATATCTGCTCTTGTTATCTACCAATAAAAAACTGTTTTTTACTGGCAATGCAAATCGGAGTCATTAAAGAAGTATTTTGTGATCCTACATGTACTGTAGCATCCTTTTTTATGACATTTTTCAATAGATATGTTCGATTTTTGGAAAGAGAAGATGTAAAAATTGTTTATTTTTATAAACTTTTGAGGAAGATTGTGTTATTTTGTAAAATAAAGAGATCAAAGTGACAGTTATGAATGAGATTACTAACTTTGCGTCATTAATATGTCAGGGATTGTGGAAAATCTAAACATTTTGCTTTGGTCCTCGGAATATCCTCGGTTGCAAAGGCAAAATGTTTAGATTTTTCACAATGCCCTCCAAATAACCGATGCGATTATTAACTTCTAAACATCAACCTCTCAAATTTGAGAAGAAAATATCTGCAGGGATTGGCAGCCTGCCCTAATTATGTTCTTACAATGAGCTAGGCTTTATGCGCACACTCAGATCAACCAATTCATTTAATTAATTTACAGAACTTGATCACAATCACAACCTATGGGTTTATTATTGTTATATTGATGTCTTATTAATGTTATTTTGTTTTAGCCCAAGTTAACTCTGAGTGAATGTATGGATCATGTGATGGTATTTGTCAACTCTCATCTCATGATGAGTCATAAAAACAAAGTAGCAGTGATTGCAAGCCACACCAATGAGAGGTAAGGGGACAGGTATCACCGGTCTGTGGGGGGGTGTACTCGGTACAAAATACAAAGCAGCAGTGATTGCAAGCCACACAAACTAGAATAATATAGGCCTAAATGTAAATTGATTGAACTGAAATCCTCCAATAAAATCAGGTAAGCAAAATATTAAGCTTATTTATCTACCGTGCCGGTCGGCTCACTGACTGGTACCGGTGTGTTTTGACTTTTGTTAACATTTTAGTGGTAGTGAAAATATTTATGAGGTATAGTAAAACAAATACAACATGTTCCATTTCGGGGAAGTAATCAAAACTACTGGTCCCTCGGTGTTGGATGATTTGACTACTTCCCTCCGCGTCGGGAAGTAGTCAAATCATCCAACACCGATGGACCAGTAGTTTTGACTACTTTCCCTCAAAACATGTTGTATTTGTATAATGACCCTACCCCCTCCAGGACAGGCCCACAGACAACATTGATCACAGTTTGTATTGACCATAGACCCCAAAAATGAACTATTCCAGTTGAAATCCACTACTACCTCTGTGGAAGATTTTGGAAATATCTTCCACAGGGGGGGGGGTATGTTTTTCAAATGTAATTGGTCAGGGTTAATCATTTTGAAACCTATACTCCCCTGTATTATGGCTTAACCTATATCTTCCACAACTGGAGTGAGTGTATCAAATGGAAGTTACCCAATTGTCTATTCTATTCAAAGCTCATACTCCCTCTGTGGAAGACTTTAGCTAAATCTTCCACAGGGGTAGTGTGGATTTTAAATGGAAAAGCCCAATTAAGGGTGAATTGACAAATATATGCTTGGACCTGTAAGTATAGAACTTGCACAATACTCAATTAAAAGTTGAAACAAGTTATTCCACTTGAAATTCATACACCCCCCCTATGGAAGACACCATGCACCTTTAATCACCCACACAGGGAGTGTGAATTTCAAATGGAGATACCTAAATGGGTGAAATCCTTATGGGGTGTTCAACTGAAAAAGCCCAATGCTGATGGGAAAAATACAGACCACAGCAACGTACTGATCCAATCTGAGTCATTCATGGGCATGGATGGAAATAAATGAGTGTGAGCTCTGTATCATATACTTGAAGACCGAGATAAAAGACTAGTTTGCATCTGATGTCATCTGTCATCAAACTCGAGCACGGTTTGTTTACAAGTGTCGTGATGATATGACTTGTTGAACACGGCAGTATAACCGGGTGCCTTATTGTTAATGTTGCACCTTAAAACATACAAACCATTTCAAAAGTTAGGTCTTTATACTTATAGTAGGGAACTTGTTTCTTTCTGCGAAGGCACAATGTCAACTCAACAATGCCTAGAAAAGTTGCTTTTTGCCTGTAATTTTTTGCCATTTTGTGCTATTCCTTTTCTCCAATCGGCACCAGATAAATCGACCTTCCTTTTACGCGCTATTAACCAATCAAGGATCGTAGGGAATTTGATTGACAGTGACGTCAGACGCAAACTATTCTTTTTATCTCTGTCTTCAATTATTGTCTCGCCTGAATGTTCAGGGAGAGACTTAGTAATCACTATGGTGTGTGTGTGTCCGTGTGTGTGTGTGTGTGGATGGGCGTGCGTGTGTGCGTGTGTGTGTTCGGAAAAAGCTTGTGAACGCGTTATCTTGAGAACCGTAAGTGCTATGATGTTGAAACTTTATAGGGGGTAGCATGACCAGAGGGTGTCGACCTGATTAGATTTTGAGCGCAAAATATGGTAATTAAGTACCTAATTTGCATAATTTATGCGTAATAAGCAAAATACCTTGTGAACAGATTATCTGGAGATCCGTATGGGGTACAGTGGCGTAACTTGGTGGGGAGTAAGCGTGGCCAGATGTTCTCGACCTGATTAGATTTTCAGCGCAAAATATGCTAATTAAGTACCTAATTTGCATAATTTATGCGTATTTGATGCGTATCAAGCAAAAAAACCTTGTGAACAGCTTATCTGGAGATCCGTATGGGGTACAGTGACGTAACTTGGTGGGGAGTAAGCGTGGCCAGATGTTCTTGACCTGATTAGATTTTCAGCGCAAAATATGCTAATTAAGTACCTAATTTGCATAATTTATGCGTATTTGATGCGTATCAAGCAAAAACCCTTGTGAACAGCTTATCTGGAGATCCGTATGGGGTACAGTGGCGTAACTTGGTGAGGAGTAAGCGGGGCCAGAGGTTCTCGACCTGATTAGATTTTGAGCGTAAAATATGGTAATTAAGTACCTAATTTGCATAATATATGCGTAATAAGCAAAATACCTTGTGAACAGATTATCTGGAGATCCGTATGGGGTACAGTGACGTAACTTGGTGGGGAGTTGCGTGGCCAGAGGTACTTGACCTGATTAGATGTTCATGAGGTCAAAGGTCACATACAAGGTCAAATACAAGGTCAAAGGTCAACTGAGGTCACCAAATCTTTTAATAATTAATTTTCAACTGTGCATCACATATCCCACTACCAGCTTGATCGGTCATGTAATTAAGGAAATATGACGACTTTAAGATAGTCGCTTTCTTTGTAAAGTATAGCAAAGTAGCACTTTCAATGAGTGATAACTCGTAAAGGAAGCATCTTTCTGTTTTGATTTATTTGATGAAATAGTTCTTTGGTATTGCCAAATTTGATTTTTCAGCGCAACATACTTTTTCCAATTTCGTGAGGTCAAAGGTCACATACAAGGTCAAAGGTCAACTGAGGTCACCAAATCTTTTAATAATTAATTTTCAACTGTGCATCACATATCCCAATAACAGCTTGATCGGTCATGTAATTAAGGAAATATGACGACTTTAAGATAGTCGCTTTCCATGTAAAGTATAGCAAAGTAGCACTTTCAATGAGTGATAACTCGTAAAGGAAGCATCTTTCTGTTTTGATTTATTACTTTGATGAAATAGTTCTTTGGTTTTGCCAAATTTTGGAAGGTCATTACGGGGTCATCCGAGGTCACTCAGGGGTCATCTGAGGTCAAGTTATTAAAAACTTCGTATGGGCATGAAACTTGGTGGGTACAGTCATCATTTAAAGCCAAATTTTTGGAAGGTCATTTTGGGGTCACCAGGGGTCATCTGAGGTCAAATTAGTAAAAACTGTCGTATGGACATGAAACTTGGTGGGTACAGTCAACATTTGAAGCCAAATTTTTGGAAGGTCATTTTGGGGTCACCAGGGGTCATCTGAGGTCAAATTAGTAAAAACTGTCATGGACATGAAACTTGGTGGGTACAGTCAACATTTCAAGCCAAATTTTTGGAAGGTCATTTCGGGGTCATCTGAGGTCAAATTAGTAAAAACTGTTGGATGGACATGGAACTTGGTGGGTAGAGTCAACATTTAAAGCCAAATATTTGGAAGGTAATTTCGGAGTCACCAGGGGTCATCTGAGGACAAATTAGTAAAAACTCGTATGGGCATGAAACTTGATGGGTACAGTCAACATTTAAAGCCAAATTTTTGGAAGGTCATTTCGAGGCCACCAGGGGTCATCTGAGGTCAAATTAGTAAAAACTGTCGTATGGGCATGAAACTTAGCACGAGGGGTACAGTCAACATTTAGAGCCAAAATTTTAGAAGGTCATTTCAGGGCCACCAGGGGTCATCTGAGGTCATATTAGTAAAAACTGTTGCATGGGCATGAAACTTGGTGGGTACAGTTACCATCGGCCAGATAATCGTGCCCAGCCGATAACCGCCAAATTCATTTACCTCTCTACCAACAGTTATCGCAAAAGCAGGCGGTCACAAAAGCAGGCGAGACTCGTGGTTCGAGAACCGCCTTGTAGTAATAGTTGTGTTGAATTTTGTTTTGCAGTCGTTTTCTATATCCCAGACGAATCTTACCAGGCCAAGATCAGGCGGTAGAATCCAACAGACTCACTGACGGCAAATATGAACAGTTTGCCGTTGTCAACGACTCAGTGCAGGAAGAACTCAAACTTCTAGTTGCACACGGTTAGTTGCATGTATTTCTCATTTTAAAATAGATTGGACACTTGGTCAAGTGTATGCGTGCGTTTTTCTGTTATGGTAAATGAAGAGCTTATTTCCAAACCGTGTTAAGTCCACAAACCCATGTTGCTGATTTACCTGTGCGATATTGCTATGTGCTGTGATGCTATATTACAAAGCAAGCAGTGGATGGACGCACAGTAACAATAATGTGTGACACCTTTGTTTCCCAAATGAGAACAATAGTCTGCATATTGTTAACCATCATTGTTGTGGTAAATAATGGCTTGTTGATGGTACAACTCATTGTTGCTAATGTCAATTGTGATTGTAAATGAGAAACTTGTGGTTGTGGACTTAACACGGTTTGGAAATAAGCCCTTCAAATACTGCATTCTCAAAAGCGTGAAAGACAAAAAAAATCCTTTTTGTGCATGTATGTGACCCACTCAAAAAAAACTCGGAACAAGTCGTCAGGCATGTTTTTGAGTTATAAGCTTCTAAAGATGACATTCCCATAAAAAAATTTGAAATTCTTAATTTCACGGTACTTGACTGTGGGACTAAGTGGACTTTCAAATCCTTGTACTTATTAAAAATAGGTATATTTAATAAATAATTAACATTTGAACTATCCCTATTCAATCTTATGTAAAGCAAAAAACTAATTGCCCCATTACTCAGAATAGCAATTAGGCAAAAACATACAGGTATCATTTACCAAATTATTCATATCTTGAAAAGTATTGATTCTATTTATATAATTTTGGTATCATTTTAAAGCTTATTGTTAGTGCTTACATTTATATTCAAATCATGAAATGTCAAAATGCGACTTGCCCCTGGTTGTCAGAGTGGGTCACATATATGCTTTTGCATGGAGCACCTTGTTTTGGTACCAAGATGACAGATCCGTGCAAAGGGCTAAGGGTTAGTCAACTATCAACTATCTTGTGTTGATGACAGAGAAGGGATTTTGAAAAAATTTATATGGAATTAAAATTGTGAATGTGAAGACATGTTATTCATTGTCTTTGTTTCAAAGAATGTGCTTTGTGTTGATGATCAATACTATTATTTCTTTCAGATCATACCATGCTACACACAGACACTCTCCTATCTGGTTCTCTTGCATCTGTGTTAATGATTAATACTATTATTTCTTTCAGATCATACCATGCTACACACAGACACTCTTCTATCTGGTTCTCTTGCATCAGCCTTATGCTGTATCCTTTACTAATAATATTATATTGGAGTAAGTCTTTAATGGCCATTATACTATGCTACACACAGACACTCTTCTATCTGGTTCTCTTGCATCAGCCTTATGCTGTATCCTTTACTAATAATATTATATTGGAGTAAGTCTTTAATGGCCATTATACTATGCTACACACAGACACTCTTCTATCTGGTTCTCTTGCATCTGCCTTATGCTGTATCCTTTACTAATAATATTATATTGGAGTAAGTCTTTAATGGCCATTATACTATGCTACACACAGACACTCTTCTATCTGGTTCTCTTGCATCTGCCTTATGCTGTATCCTTTACTAATAATATTATATTGGAGTAAGTCTTTAATGGCCATTATACTATGCTACACACAGACACTCTTCTATCTGGTTCTCTTGCATCAGCCTTATGCTGTATCCTTTATTAATAATATTATATTGGAGTAAGTCTTTAATGGCCATTATACTATGCTACACACAGACACTCTTCTATCTGGTTCTCTTGCATCTGCCTTATGCTGTATCCTTTACTAATAATATTATATTGGAGTAAGTCTTTAATGGCCATTATACTATGCTACACACAGACACTCTTCTATCTGGTTCTCTTGCATCTGCCTTATGCTGTATCCTTTACTAATAATATTATATTGGAGTAAGTCTTTAATGGCCATTATACTATGCTACACACAGACACTCTTCTATCTGGTTCTCTTGCATCTGCCTTATGCTGTATCCTTTACTAATAATATTATATTGGAGTAAGTCTTTAATGGCCATTATACTATGCTACACACAGACACTCTTCTATCTGGTTCTCTTGCATCTGCCTTATGCTGTATCCTTTACTAATAATATTATATTGGAGTAAGTCTTTAATGGCCATTATACTATGCTACACACAGACACTCTTCTATCTGGTTCTCTTGCATCAGCCTTATGCTGTATCCTTTACTAATAATATTATATTGGAGTAAGTCTTTAATGGCCATTATACTATGCTACACACAGACACTCTTCTATCTGGTTCTCTTGCATCTGCCTTATGCTGTATCCTTTACTAATAATATTATATTGGAGTAAGTCTTTAATGGCCATTATACTATGCTACACACAGACACTCTTCTATCTGGTTCTCTTGCATCTGCCTTATGCTGTATCCTTTACTAATAATATTATATTGGAGTAAGTCTTTAATGGCCATTATACTATGCTACACACAGACACTCTTCTATCTGGTTCTCTTGCATCTGCCTTATGCTGTATCCTTTACTAATAATATTATATTGGAGTAAGTCTTTAATGGCCATTATACTATGCTACACACAGACACTCTTCTATCTGGTTCTCTTGCATCTGCCTTATGCTGTATCCTTTACTAATAATATTATATTGGAGTAAGTCTTTAATGGCCATTATACTATGCTACACACAGACACTCTTCTATCTGGTTCTCTTGCATCTGCCTTATGCTGTATCCTTTACTAATAATATTATATTGGAGTAAGTCTTTAATGGCCATTATACTATGCTACACACAGACACTCTTCTATCTGGTTCTCTTGCATCTGCCTTATGCTGTATCCTTTACTAATAATATTATATTGGAGTAAGTCTTTAATGGCCATTATACTATGCTACACACAGACACTCTTCTATCTGGTTCTCTTGCATCTGCCTTATGCTGTATCCTTTACTAATAATATTATATTGGAGTAAGTCTTTAATGGCCATTATACTATGCTACACACAGACACTCTTCTATCTGGTTCTCTTGCATCTGCCTTATGCTGTATCCTTTACTAATAATATTATATTGGAGTAAGTCTTTAATGGCCATTATACTATGCTACACACAGACACTCTTCTATCTGGTTCTCTTGCATCTGCCTTATGCTGTATCCTTTACTAATAATATTATATTGGAGTAAGTCTTTAATGGCCATTATACTATGCTACACACAGACACTCTTCTATCTGGTTCTCTTGCATCTGCCTTATGCTGTATCCTTTACTAATAATATTATATTGGAGTAAGTCTTTAATGGCCATTATACTATGCTACACACAGACACTCTTCTATCTGGTTCTCTTGCATCTGCCTTATGCTGTATCCTTTACTAATAATATTATATTGGAGTAAGTCTTTAATGGCCATTATACTATGCTACACACAGACACTCTTCTATCTGGTTCTCTTGCATCTGCCTTATGCTGTATCCTTTACTAATAATATTATATTGGAGTAAGTCTTTAATGGCCATTATACTATGCTACACACAGACACTCTTCTATCTGGTTCTCTTGCATCTGCCTTATGCTGTATCCTTTACTAATAATATTATATTGGAGTAAGTCTTTAATGGCCATTATACTATGCTACACACAGACACTCTTCTATCTGGTTCTCTTGCATCTGCCTTATGCTGTATCCTTTACTAATAATATTATATTGGAGTAAGTCTTTAATGGCCATTATACTATGCTACACACAGACACTCTTCTATCTGGTTCTCTTGCATCTGCCTTATGCTGTATCCTTTACTAATAATATTATATTGGAGTAAGTCTTTAATGGCCATTATACTATGCTACACACAGACACTCTTCTATCTGGTTCTCTTGCATCTGCCTTATGCTGTATCCTTTACTAATAATATTATATTGGAGTAAGTCTTTAATGGCCATTATACTATGCTACACACAGACACTCTTCTATCTGGTTCTCTTGCATCTGCCTTATGCTGTATCCTTTACTAATAATATTATATTGGAGTAAGTCTTTAATGGCCATTATACTATGCTACACACAGACACTCTTCTATCTGGTTCTCTTGCATCTGCCTTATGCTGTATCCTTTACTAATAATATTATATTGGAGTAAGTCTTTAATGGCCATTATACTATGCTACACACAGACACTCTTCTATCTGGTTCTCTTGCATCTGCCTTATGCTGTATCCTTTACTAATAATATTATATTGGAGTAAGTCTTTAATGGCCATTATACTATGCTACACACAGACACTCTTCTATCTGGTTCTCTTGCATCTGCCTTATGCTGTATCCTTTACTAATAATATTATATTGGAGTAAGTCTTTAATGGCCATTATACTATGCTACACACAGACACTCTTCTATCTGGTTCTCTTGCATCAGCCTTATGCTGTATCCTTTACTAATAATATTATATTGGAGTAAGTCTTTAATGGCCATTATACTATGCTACACACAGACACTCTTCTATCTGGTTCTCTTGCATCTGCCTTATGCTGTATCCTTTACTAATAATATTATATTGGAGTAAGTCTTTAATGGCCATTATACTATGCTACACACAGACACTCTTCTATCTGGTTCTCTTGCATCTGCCTTATGCTGTATCCTTTACTAATAATATTATATTGGAGTAAGTCTTTAATGGCCATTATACTATGCTACACACAGACACTCTTCTATCTGGTTCTCTTGCATCTGCCTTATGCTGTATCCTTTACTAATAATATTATATTGGAGTAAGTCTTTAATGGCCATTATACTATGCTACACACAGACACTCTTCTATCTGGTTCTCTTGCATCTGCCTTATGCTGTATCCTTTACTAATAATATTATATTGGAGTAAGTCTTTAATGGCCATTATACTATGCTACACACAGACACTCTTCTATCTGGTTCTCTTGCATCTGCCTTATGCTGTATCCTTTACTAATAATATTATATTGGAGTAAGTCTTTAATGGCCATTATACTATGCTACACACAGACACTCTTCTATCTGGTTCTCTTGCATCTGCCTTATGCTGTATCCTTTATTAATAATATTATATTGGAGTAAGTCTTTAATGGCCATTATACTAGCTAGACTAATTCCAATCAGCCGTCTACACTTCGCATGTACTGTGTATGCTTCGTAGTGACGACTGATTATCTTACAGCCAATATCATGACGGACTTCTGAAAACTATTCAATGCGACTTTGCTTTAGCGCCATATAGCGCGACTGACTAGCGGCGCCCGTGTACAGCGTCGTTGTACCGCCGCTGTGACAAGATCGCGCTCTGAACTTCTAAAAACAACAAACTCGGTCAAAAGGTCAATTTGGACACAACTGCGCATGCTCTATGCCACAGGAATCCTGTTGCAAAATCCGTCACTTTTTTTCCACGTAGTTTTCTCAGTCGTCAATCCAGACGGTTGACGACTGAGGGCAGCAGTCTATATACTAGCAGTCACACACAGATTGAGAGATAAATCTCTGGTACAGTGGCGTATCTAAGGGTTGTGGCGCCCAGGGCTAAGAATACATAATATCGCTCCCTCCCTAATTCTTGAAACAAGCGCACAAAAATGTTGACAAATAGGGCCTATCACTCATTAATTTTGGTTATAATGAAGGTGAATATCGGTCTTAAATTGATCTTTGATATGATTTGATATGGCTTTCATCGCTAGGAGGGGGCGCAGAATCAATGCTGAATTGGTCAATTTGGCACCCCCAAAGGGTGGCGCCCAGGACACATGCCCCCCACCCCTTGAGCCCAGAGCGCTCAAGAATCTAAAAAGTGTGGGGGTCCTAAAAAGTGTGTGTGTGGGGGGTCAGATAAAAAAAAAATTTCAACGCATGTTTATATAGACCACTTGACATCACTGTTTATCAACAAAGGCGAGGGACTCGTCTATCGATATGCTCGAATGAGCCGCTGCACTGTCCAATGGCTTTCCTGTACTATATGAAATGTGGCGGGCGATTTAAAATGCAAGTGCCCTTAGCAGACTACGATGCGTACGCACACTGCAGGGCAACGAACAATGGAAATTGCCATAATGCGCGCGCATACTGCCGGGCAATGACGTCACATGCCAAGTGCAGGTCTATACCAGTCTCATTCAATGGCAACAGAAACAGGCAAAAGGGCAACATGTACTATGTTTTTTAACCATTTCACACAAAACTAACATTTGTTGACCCCAAGTTTTTTCACCATGGACCGTCATGTACAGACGGTCCATGATGAGCAGGGGGCACCGCACCCCCCACTGGCTATGTAACTAAAATGTAGACAAAAACTGAAATATACTTCTTAACTTGAATCGCATACAGATATCCATAGAATAGAAAAAGAATGCAAAGGTGAGTGGTACTTTGTTTGTTACAAACCAATTAAAATGAAATAAGTGGCATATGGTCATTTTCACGGTAAAGGGTGTAACTTTTGATTTTTAGGGTCAAAATTTCAAACCACTTAAATATGTTTCTGTTTACTGTAATCATGCATAGAAGCAACTTAAATTCCAGTAAAATAGTGTTTCAAGGCTTAAACCTTTTGATTTCTGATAAAAAATTTGACATTTCCATAACATTTTGGTTAAAATCTAAGAAAAAATGTATTTTACATAAGCTCAGAAAATTATGACATGAAAGCTGGAATACATGTGAAATCCCATTCCAAAGTAAGTCAACAGATATAAGTTAAATTTTATACCATGTTTTGCTATGTTTGTAATTGCAATTTTGAAAATTTTTAACATCAAGGGTCATTTGCAATGGAAATTTCCCAACCTTAAACATATTTTTTAAGTTTTAATTGGGTTCCTAAAATAATTTAAATGTCTAACTTCATGTACAAATACTACTTGATGAAAGGAACCTCCCAGCCAAGTTTCACAGAAATTGGAGTTATTTTTTAGAATTGGCAATTCAAGCGATTTGTGTTTCGGAGGCTTCAGTTAACAACACAGGTGATCATAAAAGTAAAATATTTGGCTAACTACTACAAGTTGACATGAAAAAATAGGTAAAAAATATCACAATTACCAATTTTCATGCTTTGCTTCTAAGTATTGAATTTCAGTTGTGACAAAAATTAAATTATCACAGCAAGTCATTTTTTTTGTTTCGAGGCTTCATGTTTACAATGGTTAAACATGGCAGAAGTAGTTTTTTGAAAACAACACTGTTGGGATCATCTAAGCTGTTATTTTCTTGTGTGTATTGAATCAATGATTCTATGCGGCAGATATTGCAGATTTATAACATGATAATTTTTTTCACCCATTTGTTAAGTATGGTGTTATTTGCATGTGAAGCCTCCAAACGGGCTTTCTTGGATATCAGTATATTTTTCAAGCATTAACCATAATATCAATTTTTTTTAAATTTATGACATTCTGCACATATCATGCAACAATTACAATGCAGATATCAATATGGAACATACCAATTTAGATATGCATAGATGATAATTAAGTTTACTGTTGTTTCGGAGGCTTCATTTGTTTCGGAGGCTTCAATTGTTAACGGAAAGTTTGTATTGGGTCCCATTTTCAAACGGTGATATATATCTCCATGATTTAAAAACAAGTGACTTGAGGATCTACTTTGCTACATTTTGATAAATAGATTGGATGAGCTCTTTTATTTATATTTGCCCAAGCTTGCTGAACAGTTTGTTTCGAGGCTTCAAAAAGTTAACGGAAAATCGGCTCTTTGAAGTCAAGATTTTATAAAAAATTTAAAAGCTTGCAAATCAACTAATTTTTGTTACCCATTTCAAGTTAAGATATCAACTGTTATGAATCAAGAAGAAGTGAAGAAATAACCAAGAATTATGAACCAAAGCTATACCCACAAAGTTTGTTAACAATTGTTAACGGAAAATGCAGCCTCCGAAACGACAAATATCGAAGTCCGGTTCTCAAAAATACAGGGCCGTTCACAATTAAATCTAATGTGGCAGTGTTTACTGAACATATGACTGTAATTTCAGGATAAGAAAAATTATCCATGAACTAACTGAAGAAAACACAGGCTTTTACAAAAATGTTACTGTTTTTTACAGTTTTTCAAAATGGCAATATTAGGTACATTTAAGCCTGCTAAAACTGAACGCAGTAACTCCCGAAGATGATTATGCTACCCAAGGTAGCTGCTAACTAGATGACTTATGTGGCCAAAAATCATGGAATTCTGTGGCTTTATTAGAAAACTACGGATCAAAATGTTAAAAATCCAAAGTTACACCCTTTACCGTGAAAATGACCATATTGCATTGGTCGGACATCAAAAATTCAGATATTGGTATTTTCAGAACAAACCTACATTATATGGCATATATGTGACGTGGTATATCGAAAGGAGACACTTTTGGGCAGGATCGTAAATGGAGAAATAGCAAAAAAATCACAATTTGGGTTTATTGCAAATTTGTGATGTTAATAATGTTTAAAATGTTGTCTGATAGTTTCAGACCGGAATATAACTGGCATCTTATATTTTTTTCAGACATGTCAATAATATTTGTAATGGCCGATATCTCAATTTCCAATTTTATAATACCATAACTTACAACCCCAATATCTTCGCTTTTAATATGAATACCCGATTTCATTGGGGAGAATGGCATTGTGGAGCAAAATATCGCTATATTTAAGATCTGTAAAACACTCAAAATTGATAACCTGCCCAAAAGTGTCTCTTTTCCAAATGTGAAAGTTTAGCAGGACTAAATGAGACGTTCAGTCTGACATGGAAATATACTTTTATTAATATTTTGTAATGGTTTTTATGCAATCCAATGCACATATCCATCCAATGTGTAAATGAAGGTTGAATGCATAAATTTGAAAATAC
The DNA here is from genome assembly GCF_039555335.1 of Amphiura filiformis. Lineage (NCBI taxonomy): Eukaryota > Metazoa > Echinodermata > Ophiuroidea > Amphilepidida > Amphiuridae > Amphiura > Amphiura filiformis. The sequence continues at coordinate 26,064,645 of NC_092638.1, forward strand.
AAATTGAATGTGTAACCATGCGAATAATTATAACACTTTGTTTAAAATATGTTGTGCTCTGTTGCAATGCAAAAGGCAGTCTGGTACATAATTGTGAATAATGGCCAACATCGGACATATAAAAAATTGAAAAAACAATGGCATTATAGACTGGAATTAAATATGATATTCTTCACCAGGTTCGGCATCACAAATAATAAAGGAGACAAGTAGAGAAAGTGATCCCGCATGGGAATTGAACCCAGGACCTCAAGTTTAGGAGACCTGTAATGTAACCATAAAACATTGCAGATTGCAATAATGTACCTTTGCGATATTATGAGAGATAAAATGATGATGGTACATTGTAATTATACACAAGTTAAAGACTGAATATATACTAATTGTAACATAATTATACACTTATATTTCAGCTGGTGAAAAGATTAAGTCAAGAATATTGGTGAGTAGCATTTTAATGTAGCGAAGTTGGTTGAATTCTATATTAGTGGTCACTGTGGCTTTTACAGTGTCTGTATTACATGTAATCCGTCTTGGAAGAATTAATATAAGACTCATACTGACAGCAACTGAATTGCAAATGTTTGGGATACATGTACAGGCTATTCGCAAACAGGTTAGGTCCCAGCATTGCTCGTTAATGAGGGCCGATCATTCCACAAAGTGCTATAGATGTTACTTCTACGCACATACCACATAATTTTGGCATAGAAACTGCTGCTGTTTGCGAATAGTCTGTAGTAGTCTTTGGATACATGCTTGGTCAAATTTTAGACAAATGTCTAAAAGTAAAATTTATCATTTTATTTGTTGGGAGTGGTTACCTGCTCTTTGTTCTTCAACTGCATTTTTTTTTTAAATTTTATTTTAAACTGGCTAGCAAGACAAGCAAAACAAACTTTAGGTTTGGAATTTTGCTATGATATCTAGTACAAACAAACTGGATTTTATTTTGGGCCTGCAAGGCCAGAAGAGTGATATATAAGTATCTGAAAATAATGTGACAAAACTAGCAGCAGCAGAACTATATTGGGTACATATAACAAGAATATTTTATTTTTAATCATTTTATGTATTGTCTTTGTAATTAGGTAATCAAAGCTGCAGAAGATAGTGCAGCTCAGTATATGAATTTCATGAATGTCATCTTTACCTCACAGAAACAGGTGAGTCCTGGGTAGTAATTGGAACATGTGTACATCCATACCAAAATGATGCACTTGTCGGGTGCTACATACAGAAAACATTCCTTAACTATGTGACTTGGGGATGATTTGAAGTGACCTCAACTTGAGATGAGTCAAGTATTTATTCGTAGCTATTATTTGAAATGAGACGCATATAGCAGCTGACAAGTGCATTGTTTTGATATGGATGTAGGCATATAAAATATATGCACTTTTGTTGGGAAAATATGGACATACATATTGTCACTGGGCTGGGAAAACTTCAGATGTACATCTTTAACGATATGATAAAAAACGTCTGCAACTGAGGACATAACTGGAATACATACACACACATAACACTTGTCTTGGCAACTAGCAACCGCCGACATCCTTGGATCTTTTTTCCCGACCAGCATAATTGCAAACACATAAAAATGCATAAAACCATGTCACATTTGGTGGTATAATAGGTCTCGGTTGGATTGCAAGGCATCAAGCAGGTTTACGATTTGATACAGAGTCTCAGGTGTACAAAATTCTATTTAGATAACATTAAAGGTCCTCAGTTGGAAAAATCCTAGGTCCTTATTTGCCAATCTTAACAAGTAGGAGAGTGCACCTGAATGTGTTTGTTATGGGTATGCTAGTTTGTATGTTTGTGGATTCAAAATTGAACTCTGGTGGTGATATAGTTCTAATGATGAATATTCAAAACAGTGATTTATAGGCTGTGCATACCTTAAGCTGACCAAAGAATTTTAAAATAAGTAATTTTCATTTGAATTTTCACCATCTATTGCAGAATATCCCCATTGATGCTTGTGTGTTAGAGAAAGACTCAGGTCTCTTACAACAGGTAAGTCATTCATTACGTTTTGTTACCTGAAGAGATTTGATCATATCTCATCCCCTTTTTTAACCAATTCGACGGTAATAACTCTTGTAGTGAGGGATGAACATTTAACCACAAATTGCCTCAGGCAAAACTCACTTCCTGGGAACTAAATACCACACAAGGTCATTTTTATGTAACTCATTGATCCATTTGTGTTATATATACTGCCTCTAGGTATAATGACAGCCTGGTGATGTGGTCAACTCATTGACAAATCTGAACCTCAGGAGGGAATTCAATTTTAATCAATTGATATTCTCTCCAGGTAGTGAAACATAATGTTCTCTCCCATATTTCACTATTCATTTACAGAGATGTCCGGATTAAAAAAATATGTAAAAAGTTTCTGAAAAAAACTGTTTTTTACAAAAATGGGTTGTGATTGCCTCTTAAATGTGAGTGTCCACGAAAGGGTCCACAGACTCATTACTTCATGGAATGGTAATTCAATTGAGGTCAAAGTTGCCAACCTTGGTAGTTCTGAACCTACAAATATAGGGTAGTTTCAACCCTGGTACCTAGGCAAGGTTCCAGAGCCCCTGGATGTTGCAGGGATTTTAGCCTCTTACATGAATGAAGCAAATTGAACAAATATATAATTCATATTATACACCCTGACCGAAATTTGACACAATTTTGACATATGTCAAAATCATGTCAAACAAAAACGATAAGAATTGGGACCGTGATTTGACACAAATTTGACACAAATTTGACATATGTCAAATTTGTATCAAAAAATTTGACATATTTTTGACATAGTTCTATGTCAAAAGTGTGTCAAATCACATTTGTGTCAAAATCATGTCAAATATAATTTTGTGTCAAAATTATGTCAAACAGGATCATATTTGACATAACTTTTGATATGTCAAATTTGTGTCAAAATATATTTGATACATATTTGACATAGTACTTGGTTATGTCAAAATTGTGTCAAATCGTGATCATATATTTACACACTGATGTGAATGCAGTGGTGGAGCTCAGGAGCTGCCGTTGAGGTGAGCCAGCACAGGGAATCCGTTTCCACCATGTTGCATGCACAGCTTCCAGTCAGTGCCAAAAGTTATTGGAAATCCTACTTGAGGGCAAAAAAATGCCACCAAATATTCAGATTTGGGTGAAATTGTGTCAAACAGGATCATACTTGACATACTTTTGATATATGTCAAATTTGTGTCAAAATAAATTAGATACATATTTGACATAGTTCTTGGTTATGTCAAAAGTATGCCAGAATGTGATCACATGGCTGCACCACAGAGGTGAGGGGGGCACGGAGGGCTTAATTTCTCGCTTAAAGCTTAGCTTTGCCCCAGTTGCCCAATGAAAATCAAAATCACTGAAAATATTGATGAAAATATATTAATGATAGAATTGGATGCTTTACGCCCAATATTTATTGATATACTATTTACACGTTTACAAATGTACCTCTCAACAACTATTTTTAAACTCGTAGCTAGCTTGACCATATTTACTCATGGGATAAATCAATCCAATTTGATATCAAAATTGTTTTGCATGTATTTTTTTTTAATTATAATTTACACTTAAAGTAAAAAATAAAGTCTGATATGCAACTATGGCGCACACCGCACCGCAGAACATGAAATTTAATTTAGTATTTAACATACTGGTATTTAATATTCTGCACCTGCTGTACTGTGGAAACGAAAGAAATGCAAAAGTAACAGCAAGTCTGAAGAACTCAATTAGGAATCTCTTAATATATAAAGTAATTTACACTTGCACAATGTACATGTGCTACAGATCACAATTCCAGTACAAAACTTGGCTTAGCAAAAATACATGTGTCAGCCATAAGAAATCATTGCAAAACATGATGCCTATGTGTACGGTACTTATCTTTTACAGGTTATCTAAGACCCTGTTTACACCCGGGGGTATACATGCACACAGAGCCTTAAGGCGACATTAGTCAAATTTGAACCCCGTTTGTGTGTAAACAGGGTCACCCAAGCCTGATGGTTGGAACATGTGGCTATTTTGCTTGGATATAATTTTAAAAGCAATTAAATTCTCCTTTCAAGTACTTACAAAATAATGTGACTTCCAAGTTATTTCACAAGGTTGTACTGTAAAATAGACTTTGCACCTTATTTGTTTAGAATGCTACGTGTACACCTTGAAGCTGTTAACTTACCAACCATGAAAGGGATACTGGATAATTGTTAAAACAATGCACATTCTTATCTAAATGTACGTACATGCAGCACACTTGAGAAACAGATTTTCAAAAAATACTGATCATAATATAATTGGAACAAGATCAACAGGCTTGGTAACTTCGGTAAATAAACTAAAATGTTTTAACCTGTCAAAAAACTTACTATTTTCTTACTAAAACAGCTCAGTTTCAACCAGGGTTGAGGTTTGATGACAGATTAAAAACATAAAAACATTTTACTGACCATACCGACTACATTTCTAGGGCCTCAGATTCGACGAGAATCACTGAATCGATTCTCGTAATATTTGTTGCGAGAATCAATTTCTTTCATTGAATCATGCAGTAAGTGAAGCGACTCGGATGATTTTGATTCTCGCAAACTGGCACAAAATCTAAGCCCTATTTCACAGTATAGAGATTTTAAGTCTATCCAGATGTCATTTACACACAAAATAAGCATCACTAGCAATAGGTAGCCATCCAGCAAACAACTCAATTAAATGTTCTTCGTAAAATGTTGGCCCTTAAAGTTAAGTTTCATGGGCATGAGATATACATGATCTTTAACAGGAGGCAAACTTAGTACATGTACAAGGTTCTTTTTTCACATGACTTTTTTGTGTAACATCGTAACTTCTCATTTTGCACCGCTGATATGTAGGCAGTCCAGCATTTTCTTCTTGGTGAGTTGCCATTGTTGAAAGTATATTCCTGCTGCAGTTGGGTCATATTTCAGCAGCAACTGAAAGCAAATTGTACAGAGTTACTGATTAGTTAAACTTCAATTAGCAAAATGAATATTCTCGCTTGTCCCACATCTGATATAGTTTTCTGAAAGTACTGAAAAAATATTTTGCGTTGACCAGCGAGAAATTCAGGATCATCAAAATATTTTACTTTATTTACAGTTTAATATAGCCCCAGCCCCACAATTAAACCAACAAAACTTCTCATATCAAAACCGCTGGAACAAGTTACAAGTAACTCAAAATTTGGAAACAATTATTTTAATGGTACGCCTCAATGTATAGAAAAAAAGAACACAAAATATTTTACCATGCCCTTAAGTTTTGACTTTTAAAAGTTAAATTGCACTAGCAGGTTTAGTGGGTGGTTTTAATATTTGGAAGCAAAATGTGTTTCACAGTGGACACGACATAGAACCGTATACATATGTGTCGTACGGTAACCACAGTACATGTATCTAAACGGAACCCATTTCAGGTTTAAAATTTCACTGGGATTATGGGAAAAATAAGAACTTTCTTCCGATTCAAAAATCTCCATTTTGAGTAGGATAAAGTAGGGTGTTGAGGCTGTCGATCTCGTCACACATTTTTTTAATTACCTTTGGTATTTGAGTGAATTCCTCCAGACTACAGTATTATGTTGGCTTAAATAGTTTGAGACAAGTATGGACTTCACAGTTGCATTGACAGAAACGGAATCACAGAGAGCCCACAGCCTGACACAGAGCACAGAACCTATATAAAAAAAAATACATGAAATTTAAATAAATTACTCTTGACAAATATTACTGACATAGTCTCAAACTTAGGTTTTGGGTCTAGGTGACACGGTCGTAAATATTCTAAAAAATTAAATCAATTGCAGACCATGCAGCATTTCTTTTTTCCTTTTTCAAGCCATAATGTGCGATTTGCTCTGGCACATGTGCGTCTTACGTCTTGTTTGTACATCCCAGCTCCACGTAAAATTACACACAATCAGAGAGTTAATAAGCGCATGGAATGAAATCGCAATTTTCTTTATTTGGCTAACTAGTAACATTTATAGGAAACTATTCTTTTTATGCAAAAACAGTACATGTCATGCTAGACTTGGTTCTCAGACCTGTTGTAAACTTTGTCCGTCACTCATGTGATCTCTCTGTAGTACTACGGTACGGTAATAATGTGGTTTGAGACTTCTTTTTAAAAGAAATTTAAAATGAAGTTTGGTAGTACCGTAAATCTTTTTGTGCCTTAAATACTTGATCGAAACAAAATCAAGAATCAAATACGAATGCCTTTTACTGTCCAATAAAAGCAAAATTAGCTCTAGGGTTGAAGCCACAGGGTTTCCAAAGCTTACTTTAAATAAGGTACCCTTTGAAACTTGGAAGCATAATTTCTGATGAATAATATTAAACAGCATCAGCACTTATGTTGGTGAATGGTGTTTCTTTTTGTAAATTTTTGAGATTTGTTTTTTTATTTTTATTTTTTAAACATGGAAAATATGTCTGAAATTTGCGGCTAGACTTCTCAAAATTCATGCAGTTTACCTCTTCCACGATCGTATCTTTTCATGGAATTCATTGATCATCACGACTCGGTTTTCATTGATTGTTCAATGTACTGTACGGTACTGTATGTTGCGAGTACATGTATGTAACGACAATGCATGCCATGTGCATGATGTGGTAAAAATAGGTTTACTGCGGTACCTTATTCTCTCGGTCGGCATGATTAGTTTGTTTCATCTCATTGGGCTGTTCCATATGTGATGCGATCAAGCAAAATCAGTCGGAACTCGGAAATATTGATTTTGAGATACAGGCAAACAAAGGTGATATTTCCTTTTGTTTCCTCCTGTTTTGGAAACTCTTTAATTGCTCATATCTTTGGAACTGGTTGTTCAATTTCTATGGGGTTTTCTGCAAAATGCAGCTTTGTAAATGCTATTTACTATTCTATAGAAAACTGAAAATTTAATTTGTCCGAGTTCCGACTGATTTTGCTTGATTGCATCACATATTTGGGACCTCGGTCCTCGGACACAAGGGGACATGTTTAATACCATTGGCATTGCACTCAATCACAAAACGTTGACGTCGTAAAATTAAGTGCACCTCTTGGTGAAACAATTCAAAAAGTTCAATTCCTTCAGCAGGGGAAAAACTCACAATAAGTAGGGAAAGCAAACATGCAAATTGGGTGTTTTTTAGAGAAAATTGGCTGATGAACGGAAAGTCCCTAGAATTCAAGTATTTTATTTTTCATGTTTAAAAACCAATTTTATAGAATTTAGAGTATTTAGACTGAGATTCCGCGAGGGTGTCCCCTTTCACAGACATGAGGAATGGGAAAGTGCAATCATGGCAATAGATGGAACAACCCGGACTAGCTCGAGATACTCTAGCTAAAATACAGGTTTACATTTACTATCTTACATTATCTTGCTGTATTTCAGCTAGAGCTCCAAACGACAAGCTTCCGGGTTTTTTGGAGAACAATACTGTTACGTAAGATGAAGAAGAAACCCGCCTCGAGCCCGCCCTACTCATTATTTCATTGTACTTATTGCAATTTGCCTCCACACATTACGTAATCAACACAAAGCTTTTGTGAGGATTAGTGAGTGGATAAGAAATTGACAGTGGAGGATACTGAAGGACACGCCGATTGTTAGTTGTCAATCATGAATTGCCGCGTATTAATATTTTACTGCATGGCATTCCGCAAACACCAAGACAAATTATGCCGTATTTTTCCAAAGATCGCCTCATATGAAGTAAGCTGAATGCGATCTGTACTTTTGTAACATTCCGATCGCTTTTGATCACCTATTATCGGCGAATTTGCTTGAAAACACGTGAGTTCATGTTGTGTAAACATAATTAGCATAGACACAAATGAAATTACGATGCAATACAATGCAATTTGAATGCGCAGCAGATCTATAGAAATAACTTTGCCCGGTTTTATGCAGAATTAGACCCTGTCTGACCCGGACCGAGTCCGAGAGAATAATTAATTTTAATTATTTAAATTTTTCAAATTATGTCGACACTCAGTCACAGGCAGCTCATCACAGAGACAGTGCCAGTGCAGTGGTGTGCTTCTGTTGTACAGTACCCGGGTACAGTACACACACACCTAGACTGGTAATATACTAGCTCATCATCTGCCCGCATGATACAACAACACATATAATTTGCTGTTCAGTGTGTTTGAACTCATAGTGTTAGAATAGGTAAGCTTAAAAAACTTACGTTGCTGCAATGCATGCATGCTGTCTGCCTGTTTTCTCTTCCTTCCAAGTTCCAGTATTTTAGCAGCTATCAGTTGGTTGAGAATAAATGCACAATGGTCAACCAAAACATGTACAGTACTTCTTGCTGAGGAAATGACCTCCATAATGCATAATTTAAAAAAATACTTTCAGCCGTTAAGGTTTTACCGTCGTTACTAAACCTATCGACGAAATTTTTTTAAATTGACGTATTTTGTACATTAATATGTGTAGATAATAAATCATGAAAAAAAACAGGGGGTGCCGGACCTCACTTTTGAGCTACAGCCGTTTTAAAAGAAGTGTACATTTCCAAAAATCTCTGTACACTTCAATTAGCTCGAGATACTCTAGCTAAAATACAGGTTTACATTTACTACGGTATCTTACATTATCTTGCTGTATTTCAGCTAGAGCTCCAAACGACAAGCTTCCGGGTTTTTGGAGAACAATACTGTTACGTAAGATGAAGAAGAAACCCGCCTCGAGCCGCCTCTACTCATTATTTCATTGCACTTATTGCAATTTGCCTCCACACATTACGTAATCAACACAAAGCTTTTGTGAGGATTAGTGAGTGGATAAGAAATTGACAGTGGAGGATACGAAGGACACGCCGATTGTTAGTTGTCAATCATGAATTGCCGCAACGTATTAATATTTTACTGCATGGCATTCCGCAAACACCAAGACAAATTATGCCGTATTTTTCCAAAGATCATCTCATATGAAGTAAGCTGAATGCGATCTGTACTTTTGTAACATTCCGATCGCTTTTGATCACCTATTATCGGCGAATTTGCTTGAAAACACGCGAGTTCATGTTGTGTAAACATAATTAGCATAGACACAAATGAAATTACGATGCAATACAATGCAATTTGAATGCGCAGCAGATCTATAGAAATAACGCGTTGCCGGTTTTATGCAGAATTAGACCCTGTCTGACTTCAATGGCAAAATCAGCAATTTGCCCAAAATATATCACCTTTTGCGTTGTATAAAAAAATTGTCGAGACAAATTTTTTTTAATTTTATATATGTTATGAAAAAGAAAAATCTCTGTAAAATCGCGCAAAAAAAATTGGGGGTACCGGACCTAGTTTTCGCGTAAATTGACCAAAATAGGTCGAAAAATGCATTTTTTCTGCGACACCATGCGTAGTTAATTGCGTGCGTGGATATTTTGCGTGCGTGCCAACGCGCTGGTATGAAGCGCGATCTGATGCCGGATCAGCGTTCATTTACGCATATGGCCACAAAAAAGGAATTGTCTGTTTACGCAGGAAAGTTTTCACTGTAAAAAAAAAAATCTGAACCTAATTCTAATTTGGTGTATTTTGGTCACAAACGGGTGTAAGAAAGGCTCCCATTCTGCAAATATATTGGGCCAAAGAGTTATTAAGTTACACAAAGCGAAGTTATTTTCAGCTTTATGTTCACCTGACACGAATGACCAAAAAGAGGATTTATTAAACATGTTAAAGCGGCGCTTTGACACCATGGGCGGAAGTGTTTGACTATAATAGGCCTACACTTATTATAGGCATATAGGCCTACTTAGCATGCTTAGTGCCGTTTATCGAGAGGAAAACTTTTTGGTCACACAAAACTATAGGCCTCTGGAATTATCTCCAGGTGGATTCATATCATCAATTGTTGCAGTTCAATTAAAGCAAAGTTAAACGCTGGGTTGCCTATAGCTATATGAAAACGTTTGGCCAATTATGATATCATTTTTGTAAATGTATGACACATTTTTATAAACTGAATAGTTTTGATAGTGTTGTCTATATCGCATGCATTATGAATTCAGTGCACGTAGTAGGTCTTTGCCCAATAACACAAAATGCTTTAAGCATTTAAATGGTGGATTATAAACTTTTAAAACATTTTAAAAATAACAATCAAAAACATTGAACACTTGCTGCAAAACATATTCTAAGTTGGAACAATGTTGCCAAAATAATTATGTCTACAATAACATTTTCACAACATGTTTTTAATTTTGTTGTAGTGTGTTTCATTTATGAAACGTTCTACAAACGATACTGGTAACCTTTAAGGGATCTGGAATGAGCGTTTTGAGCGTTTTACGACAGTATATATTTTGTGGGACATGAGAGCACATCAGACATACATGTATCAAATTGCATTCTGAATACGAAGAATGTCTTTCTGATATCAAATAATTTTCATTTTTTGAAATTCACGATATAATTCAAATTTTATGACAAATTATTAAAATTTGATATTTTTCATATTCTTGATATATAACAGTCCTCGAATTAAATTTTATAAATCTAATGACATATTCTTAAAGTGTATGTAGCTGGGAGGAAAAGCCGACGATCAATTGAACATTTTAACTTTCATATTGAAGATATGGATTTATTTCCCCAAAATTCCTATTTCCAGGTCTGTTATTACTGGAAGCACGCTGGCAAGATTTGGTTTGTACATGTTGTATTTAATATATTAGAAGCGACCACTTTTTTTTTACGCTCAGCAAACATTGTTTTCTTTATTTTTTGGCCCTAGTTATCGCGGTGCGCAAAAAAATAGCATTGACACGCTCAATACGCATCGTTCTCTGCGATGTCTGCAACGCAACGCCGAATACGACGCGGCGTACGCACGCCTTGAAAACAGGCGCAATAGTCAAGTCGAATCGGCTGACGACGGTAAAACCTTAAATAACTCTTCTGTGGGCTGCCATATTGGATACTAGTCTAGTAGTCTTTTTCACAGTCTGTTTCTGGCTTAGTGAAAATCTGGCAACTTATGCAGTCTGGGTCCAAGACTAAGCACACACAAAATTTGAAAAACTAAACAAAACTTCCTTTAAAAGGGGTTGGTTAGCTACCTCAAAGTTCTGTATTATTTTGTTTTTGCTAACAGTCAAACTTATAGCTACTTATTTAGCTAGAAAAAAATTTCTAGGGGTTGTGCAATAATTATGCCCCAGCAAGAGTGGATAATTCTGGTTAGGGCAATTAGGCCAAACCTGGGGGAGGAAAAGAGGGGAAATTTAAAAAAAAATAGAATCAAAAAAGAAAAGCTTTGGCATGAAAAGAAATAAAAAGAATATTAATTACCCACCCCACCCCCAAATAATATAAATAAATAGTTGCATTTTTCTGATTAATTTTATTATTATTAATAATATTATTATTATTGTTTGTATTTAGAAAAAAAGTGGGGGGAAAAATCAGAATAAAAACAAATTTGCATTAAAAAAAATCAACAAATTGTTTATGAATAAAAATCATTTGAACAGAAAAAAGAGAGCATTACACCAAATAAATAAAGAAATAAAGAAATAAATAAAGAAAAATGAAAAATAAAGACAAAAATATAATAATAATAATAATAATTATCTTTTGCATTTTTATTTAATTTACCTTTTTCTTTCTGTTTTTGTATTAAAAAAAGGGGGGGGGCAATTTTTAAAAAATACTGAAGACATTCTTTTGGTATAAAAAATAATAAAAGAATTCCGAACCAAAAAACAAGAGTGCAAACAAACAAACAAAAAATAAATAAATAAATAAATAATAAAATCAATTGAAATGAAATGAAATAAAATAATAAAAATAATAAATGTTAGCATTTTTTAAATCAAGTTGATCCTTTTCTGTATTTTTTTAAGTGGGGGGGGGGGGCAGCTGTCAGCTGCCAAAGAAATGTAGGGACAGCTTCTTCACACCCTTTGAGAATTCTTGCACCCCCTGGAAAATGCGACTTTCAAAGCCATATTATTTTGGTACACAGATATTCTTTCTTTTTTTTTTAATCATCAACCTATATTTGATATGTGTTTCAATAAACAGTGAATAATTTGCTTTTGTAATTGTCAATCATCAAACGCATAATGATCATGTTTGGTTATAATTTTTTTTTAATTCAATGATGATTCAAAATGGATAACAAAAGTTGGATTTGACACAAGAAATTATCAAGAAAATGGCTAAGTAAAATTTGACACAAATTTGACATAACATTTTCAGAAAAACAACTAAGTTGGATTTGACACAATTTTGACACAATAAATTTGTCAGGAAAATGACTAAGTAAAATTTGACACAAATTTAACATAGTTATTTTTTCTGAAAATTTGTCTAAGTTAGATTTGACACAATTTTGACACAATAAAAAATTATCAGAAAATGGCTAAGTAAAATTTGACACAAATTTGACATAGTTATTTGTTCTGAAAATTTTTCTAAGTTAGATTTGACACAATTTTGACATAATAAAATTGTCAGAAAAATGGCTAAGTAAAATTTGACACAATTTTAACACAATTTTGACATAATTTTGACACTCATATGTTTCATTTGGTACATTTGACATAGATTTGACACACAGTATAAAATCTAAGTTAAATTTGATACATATTTGATACAATCAAATATATGTCAAAAACTATTTGACATAGTTTTGATATATCAAATTTGTATCAAAATGCTATTTGATATATTTTTGATATACTTTTGATATATATTTGACATAAAAATTTCTGCGTGGGCATGCACCACTTCCGAATCTGCTGCATACCACAAAATGTTGCACGCACAACTGGTTGCAGATGCCTGCTCTAGACTATATTGTACAGTCAGTCTACTCTGAAGTACAACGTACCGACAAGAACGCACACATTGTGCCGACTTTGAAGGGACGCATACCGTCAGCAGAGACGCAGTACTGCGCACTGTTTACGCGCTGTATACACGGGCGTTGTCACTTTGTACTTCAGAGTGGACAAACTGTAGTACCACTTATTTTGCATACCATTTCTTTATTCAACATGTTTTATCATGTCTATGTCATTCCATTGCAGGCTTGTGATATAACAGGTGGGATGTATCTCAAGATCCCACAGATGGCTGGCCTTCTGCAGTATTTATTAGTAAGTCAAAACTAAAACAAATCAGGAATTAATATGACAAAGAGATCAGACTGAAACAGTATGGACTTTGTCATGTTTGGATATTGTTCATGGAGAGCAAAATAGATAACTTAAGGATTATTTCACTATGTGATTGGCAATCTTTGATTTAAAGAGTGTGTTTGTTTGCATTCTGCATGTCATTCATTGTGCTGATAACTTACCCTAATCACTACATGTACAATAAGCCCAATCGCCATTGTGACTTCCGGTTTTTGAGAGCACTTTTAGGACACTTTGACCTCTGACATTTCGGAAAAATTACTCTAATTATTATTATTTTTTTTATTATTCTAATAATGTTACAATTAAAAATATTTAGATAATTAATTTATATAATAAATATATTTTGTGGATTTGTTTTTATTCAAGTAAAACTTTTTTGATTATATTTTGTATGTACAAAAAACAATTTTTATGAAAGGTCAAAGGACAAAGTGTCCTAAAAATGCAAAAACTGTCCCACAATGCATTGCAAACTTCTAATGCCGATTTGGCTTATTGCTACAAACCCTTGTCACGCTCAAGCTTAAAAGATGGCATTTCTCAAATGATAGCGGGCTTCACCCCAAGATAAATATGGGACGTAATCTATTTCATAAAATTACATTGCCTACAGTTTTCATTTGCATCCAGGAAGTTTGGCCGATATGAGTAAATGATTGGTACAATGTCACTCTGAATAGATATATATCTTTAATTCCAAAAGGGCACTATATATAATAATATTCTGTAAAATCATCATCTTTTTTTAAAGCTTTCCTATAGCACCAATAAACAAATATCTTCTCATCCAATAGATTTGGAAGTGATTAACATTATTTAACATTGTGTGCTTCACAGATATAATTTACCGTTCAATATGCTAATATTGTGTTTTTCCAGTGGGCATTCCTTCCCTCACCAGAAATCAGAACATGTTTAGAGATGCCACCTGCAATCCATGTGGACTACAGAGCTGCTTGCTTCTGCCATAGAACACTCATAGATATCGGCTATGTGTGTTCAGTGTGTTTATCAAGTAAGTAGCTTCAGATAACTGCATGATTTGTCCTTAACCATGTTTGGCCAAATTATTTGGAATGCATGCATCAATGAAGTCCCAAGTTAAGCACACCAAAATTCACAAAAGTGCATTAAACACAAAGCGCACTATAAATAAAATAAAATTTTGGATTGTATATAGCGCATTTTTCCAGAGGATTCAAAGCGCTGTAATTTCGCTGCGTGGTGAATCATCACAATCAGATCGCATCAACTAGGCTGGTTGCAGCCGAACCTAGCGCAAACCTATCTGCACTTTGATTGTAACATCCACCTATTTTCTGCAGCTCCCCAACTTCCATTGGGTGAAGGAAGTTTTTTGATAACCAAACAAATTAATTAATCACCAATTTTGAAAGCAGGAGGAAACCGGAGATCCCAGAGAAAACCTGCGAGAGCGAGCATGGATCGGGACAAACCAAGGGCACATACAGGCCTTAGGCATGGCCGGGGCTTGAACCTGTGACCTCAGTGGTGCAAGGCGAGGGAACAACCTATAGGTTTTCAAACAGGTTTTTGTTCTGAAAGTTTCTTATTTAAGAGATTTTTTCTCTATAGGATTTTTATTGTGAACCTTTTGAAGAAAGCAACTCTTCTGAACAAAAGCCTTCAGACAAGTGTTTTTGGATGAACTATCCTTCTAGATATGAAATCTAAAAGAAATGGCCTTCGGAACAACAAACTTTAGACTTATCATTGAAGTTATGGACCGTTAAAGAATATTGTGTTATGATAGACTACACTTCAAATTAAAACCATCTTGAAATGTTACCCATTAGGATATTTCTGGTTCCTAATCTCCATTGAGTGTGTATTTTGATTCTGTAATCTTTTATGATCATAATTCCCTTCCAGATCTTCTATTTTGGATAATAACATTTGGTGTATCTTCAGCAACATTAAAGTTTAAAAAAATACCTGGCAACCATCTGAGACAAATATAACTATAAGAGATACAAAGCCCCATTCATTCATACCTTGTGCAGCGATCCAGGTCTCCCACACGGATATTATTATGCAATTCGCACTAGTTCTACCCTTGCCTGCTTACTGCACATGCTCAAATCAATTACACAGCTTCATTTTCGGGATTCAATACAGATTTGTCACATATATGTGTTTTTTGTTTTGTTTTAATTTCAGTTTTCTGCACCTACAGTCCTATATGCTCAACATGCCAGTAAGTAATGATTTCATTATCTGTATTTGTGACATATTCTGGTCCATGGAGGCCAAAGGTGGCAAATTTGAAATTGAGATAATGAAGGCAAAAATATAATGTAAACAATAAAATACATAAGAAAATAGACATCACTAAGCTTCATAACTTTAGAACCAAGTATGCTAGACCTTTGGTGTTTTCATTATATGATAGCCTGTTGTTTGTATAAGGTAATAGTTATGGTAACTCAATTTTTAAGATGCCTACCTTGGCCTCCATGGACCAGATGTATCGCAATTAAACTTGTGAGACCTTTCACATTTAAATTGTAAATTAACTTGGCAGCTCACACAAGGTATCGTACAGTGAATAATAGGGAATTTTTGATTTCCGGATGGTTTTGGTATGTTAAATCACCAAACATTGTAGTCGTTGACTTTGTAATGTGTTGTCTTCCAAATTCTACAATATGCAAAGAGAGTCTAACAACCGTTGTGGTGATGACGACAACATTTGGTGTTTTACCGTCACAGAACCATCCGTTGTGGAAATCAAAAACTCCCTACTCCCCATTCCAGATAAATACAGCACTAATTTTTTGGGATTAAAAAGATATGATCAAGTTCTGCAAAATAAAACATAGGTAAATCCTAATCATTTAGTTAGTCCTAACTGGCAATAAAAGTAAAATTTTAATATTTGGCCAATTTCTTGAAAAAAGAGCCAAAAACATGCATTTTGGGCATGTTTTCTGACAATCGACTCACAAAAATCAAAGACTTGTAACAAGTCTAAGCATTCAAAATCTTGAGTAGATGCCGCAATTTTGCTCTAATTCCCACTTTTTTGTGTTAC
Source organism: Amphiura filiformis (assembly GCF_039555335.1). Taxonomy (NCBI): domain Eukaryota; kingdom Metazoa; phylum Echinodermata; class Ophiuroidea; order Amphilepidida; family Amphiuridae; genus Amphiura; species Amphiura filiformis. The sequence goes on from NC_092638.1 coordinate 26,080,935, forward strand.
TATAATTAAATAATTGGTTATAAAAATGAAATATGTCTTTTCCAAAAACTAGAATGCATAAACTGAAATTAGTCTTAGTACAAGTCTTTAGGCTTGATTGTCACAGCATACGAAAAACACCCTAAAAACGTGTGTTTTCGGCCCTTAATTCCAAAAAATTGGCCAAATATTAAAATTTTTCTTTTACTGCCAGTTAAGATTAACTAAAGGATTAGGATTTAGCTATGTTTCATTTGGCAAAACAGGGTAATATGTTTTTATCCAAAAAAGTGCTGTATTTTTCTGGAATAGGGAGTAATACCAGGACAAAGCACAACCTTTTCAAATGATATGGCAGTGTAATACCAATGTTTATTGACATTTTGCAATGTAAAGATGCATATAGTGTGTAGTGCAAGTTAACCAACTAACCATGGACTATTCCAGTTGACATCCTTATACCCCATATGGTTGACATGACCTTAGTAGTCTCCCACACAGGGAGTGTGAATATTAAACAGAGTCACCCATTATTGTAAACTGATATTAAACTGACATAATGCAAAATATTTCTTGCATTGTAATCAGTGGCTTCTGAGCAGCTGAGCAGAATTCACACAATACAAATATATGACACAAGTGAATATTTTGATGCAAGCTTTGTTAACTGGCATCTAAGGAACCCATATAAAGTCTGCACAAAAAGAAACTCAGCTGTTATAAACACGCCTATAGCTTCGGAACTAATAATTGTTTTCACATTATTTCAACATAAAAGAAGGATGGTTTATTTACTACACTTTGATACCTAATTTGTCCAATTTTGTTCAATATTAACAATGTAGCAGTGTTTTGGAAGAAAAATAGCCGAATATAAAAGTTGCAGCTATTTGTATTGATTTTGAAGTGAGCGTGAAGATAATGGCTTTACGTGCTACCGTGCTGGCATAATAACCATTGATCGCTGTAAACTGCAACTTTTAAAATCGGGTATTTTTCTTTCAAAACACTACTGTGTTGTTAATATTGAACAACATTTGACAAATGTGGTATCAAAATTAGTGTAAATAATTCATCCTTCCTCTATGTTAAAATATTGTGAAAACAATTATTAGTTCTGAAGCTATAGTCGTGTTTATAACAGCTGAGTTTCTTTTTGTGCAGACTTTAGTATGGTATTGTAAGTCATATAAATAAGTGCATATCGCTTAAGCCTTTTTCTTAACAAATTCAAAGACTGATATCATCCTAATGTTTTCATATTATACCTATTTTTCTATGTTACCTTGAACTTCTAGTACTGCATTCAAGATTAAAGCTGCACCAGGCCTGAAAGCCAAGAAGCGAAAGAAAACAGCAGCTGCAGGTGGATCAGCACCAGCACGCTGACGATGACCGCTGTAAGAACTTAATTGATGGTAGAAGGTGAGAGAGATTGTTAAGTTGTGTTATCATGTCTCAGTTGCCTGTCAAAGTTCACAGCAATATTTGTCTTGGAAGATAGGCTTATGACTATGAAACAAACATGATGGTTGCATCATCATCAGCAGCAACAGCAGGGAATAGATGGGCTTATGAGTGTGAAATTTTGTTATCATGTCTCAGAAATGTCAGTCTCTGCGAAAGATAGTAGATAGGCTTATGACTATGAAATTAACATGATGGTTGCATCATCATCATCAACAGCAGCAGCAGCAGCGGTGGCAGCATCTTCATCAGCATGCTAACAAAAGACAAAGTACTTTGCGTACATATAAGTTAAATGCAGTTGTTATGCAAAAATGATGGTAGTATCTTCATCATTATAATTCGTTATAATTAATTATCTTGGTTGCCTGTCAAAGTTCACAGCAATATCTGTCTGGAAAGAAATGCTTATAACTATGAAATGAACATGATGGATGGTGGTTGCATCATCATCAGAAATAGCGGCAGGGGCAGCATCTTCATCAGCGTGCTAACAAAAGACAAGGAACTTTGCACACATGTAAGTTAAATGCAGTTGTTATGCAAAAATAATGGTAGCATCATCATCATCAGTAGCAGCAGCAGTGTAATACTGTGAGTGCAATGTCGCCAAAAATTTTAAGTGCCAAGGCACTGCAAACTGGCTTGCCAGCCAGGCACGGAGAAGACTATTAAGTAGCCCACTTTTTAGAACTCTAATAAATATTTGGGCCGTTTTACCTGAATTTAGAATGTAAATCACCCAAGGGGGTGCAAACAGCACTTGACTTATATATAGTTTCGGTACTTAGTGGGAAGTTCTGAGCAATCAATAAATGGTCGCAAAATCCATTGTTATCGCAATTCAGAGCATCAAAGACTTGTAACCTTCATAAATCACCTAAACTGAAAGGAAAATATTAGTTGTCCACATCCAACTTAGTTTCGTCAGCACAGACATTGACTTTTATGATACTGACATTTGTGCGATAGACACCCATATGTGATGCGATCAAGCAAAAGCAGTCAGAACTAGGAAATATTGATTTTAAGATATGTGTACATCCATATCAAAACGATGCACTTGTCGGCTGCTACATGTGTCTCATTTCACACAATAGCTATAGGATAAAATCCAGACTCATCTCAAGGGAAGATCATATCATATCATATCATATCATTTTATTTGCCAGCAAAAAGACACATATACATATAAAATATTGCACAATATCAAAATTACACATAAATATATAAATTACACATGCAAAGATATAAAAATGTAAGCCATGGAAGGTCATAAAGCAAGAAAATGAAATTGAATTGACCCATGTTGGAGAAAATAGAGAGATGGCATGCCTTAACCAGGAACAATTTAAACAAAGGACAAGAGAACCCCTGGCAGGGATAGCCAGATAGTGACAAAGTCACTTTCAAAGTGGCTAAACCTAAATGATTCCCACAAGAACATAGACAATCAGCACAGGCGAACAGGGCAAAGGATGAATCTACCTACATTCTCCAACATAAGATGAGGCGTGATAATACAATGTAAGCACAACCTTTAGATAAAAAATAAGCCTAAGCCCAACTAAAAACTATTTTGAATTCCAGCTAATTGTTTTGAAATGTTTTTGAGATTGTCCAGGAAATTAAATATACTAAACAAGAATTGGTCTTTGAGAGATGGAGGAAGTTGATCAAAATAAACTGGAAAACGATTGAAGACAGTGTATTTAAAACTATCGGTTCTAGCATAAGAATGGGAGAACTTAAGAGAATTACTATGACGAGTATTGATGGAAATATACTCCAAAGGATCAATATCATGCTTGCAGTAAAAACACTTGGCAATAAAAGAAATAGCAAGATAATTGTATCTATTGCACACAGACATCAGACCTAGTTTTTCAAGGCGTACACCATACTCAAGCTCTCCCTGGTGCTGGAATACAGGCACGTGCCAGACGCCCCTGTATTTTTTCCAAGGATTTTAAGTGTCCACTTTGATGTGGAAGCCAGGCTGGGATACCATATTCAAGAATTGGACGGCAGAGGGAGGTATATAATTTGACCAAAATATCTGGATCATTGCAGCGGACCAGTCGCCTAATAAATCCCAAAAGACGCAAGGTGCTTGAAGTGACTGATTTAACATGGTCCCCCCATTTCAGATTTGAAGAAATCATAATGCCGAGATATTTATAACTATGAACTACACCTAAGGGTTTGTTAAGTAAGGTGTACTGTGGAGTGGATCTATTAACACCAACTCTCCTGGACAATCTCATAACCTTGCACTTGTCTGGATTTAAAGACATTTTGTTAATATTGCACCAGTTAACTATACTGTCAAGATCATTTTGGACAGTGTTGATGTCATCTTCCGCCTGGATGGGTCTGTACAGGAGCGTGTCATCAGCATATTGGGGGAGTGATGAGCTAACAAAATTTGGCACGTCCAAAACAAAGAGATTAAACAACAAAGGCCCCAGAACAGAACCCTGAGGGACCCCTGACTCAACAGAAACCCAATTTGACGATACCCCTCGGAATTTAACACACTGTGAGCGACCTAAAAGAAATGAGGAAATCCAGTGCCAGAGAGGACCACAAATACCATAACGATGAAGCTTGGCTAAGAGCAAAGAGTGGCTGACTTTATCAAAAGCCTTGCTCCAGTCCAGGAAGATGACATCAACATCTGGTGGAGATCTTTGATCTAGAATTTGTAGCCAGTGGTGGCAAACCTTACTGAGGAGAGTGGTACAGGAACGCCCAGCAATAAAACCATGTTGCTGAGGAGAAATAAGACCATTTGTCCTCATTATAATTGACAACATTACGTGTAACCACTCTCTCCAGCATTTTGCCTACCACTGAACACAAAGAAATTGGTCTATAATTTTTCAAATTGGTAATATCCCCAGATTTATGTATAGGTACAACTGTAGCTTTTTTCCAATCATCTGGGAGTGTACCTTGAGTAAGAGAAATATTAAAAATAATTGCAATTGGAAAAGAAACCTGAGCAGCAGTAAGCTTGAGCATAGTTGATGTGATGCCATCAGGCCCAGGGGCTTTACCATTCTTCAAGGACCTAATGATTTTAAAAACCTCAGAGGAATTGGTCAACACCCGGGACAAAAATGGAATTCCCTAATGGCCCTCACACATTGAGTCTATTGTATCTGGCTCATCCGAGGTAGTAAAATTTGAAACAAAAAATTCATTGAAAGAATTAGCAATGGTGTTGGGATCTGTAACACAAATATCATCAATCTTAAAAGAGGTAGCAGTAGGTTTAGCTTTGGATGCCCGAACAAAGGACCAACATTTTTTACCATGATTAGAATTGTCATTTACAATATCTGAAACATAAGAATCACTTCAAATCATTCCCAAGTCACATGGTTAAGGAATGTTCTCTGTAATATCTTAACCATGTGACTTGGGAATGATTTGAAGTGACCTCCACTTGAGATGAGTCTGGTATTTGTTTCTAACTATTACGTGAAATGAGACACATGTAGCAGCCGACAAGTGCATCGTTTTTATATGGATGTACACATATAGCCAAACAAAGGAAATATTTCCTTTTGTTTCCTGTTGTTTTGGAAACTCTTTAAGGGCTGGGGTATGAACGTTTGGACAGTATTTATTTGGGACATTAGAGCACATCAGACATATCGAATTGCATTCTGAATACGAAGAATGTCATTCTGATATCAAATAATTTTGAATTTTGAAATTCGCAATTTAATACACATTTTATGGCAAATCATTAAAATTGATATTTTTGATATTTAACAGTACTTGAAGTAAACTTTATAAATCTGATGATTTATACTTAAAGTGTATGTAGGTGGGTTGAAAAGCCCACGATCAATTGAAAAATTTGACCTTTTTCATATTGAAGATATGGATTTTTTCCCAAAACACCAAAAAAATTAGGTCTTTTTGGGAAAAAATCCATATCTTCAATATGAAAGGTCAAAATTTTCAATTGACCGTCGGCTTTTCCTCCCTGCTACATACACTTTAAGAATATATCATTAGATTTATATAATTTACTTCGAGGACTGTTATATATCAAAAATTCAAAAATATCAAATTTTTATAATTTGTCATAAAATTTGTATTATATTGTGATTTTCAAAAATGAAAATTATTTGATATCAGAAAGACATGCTTCAGATTCAGAATGCAATTCGACAGGTCTGAGGTGCTCTCATGTGCCACAAAAAATACTATCGAAACGCAATAAACGCTCATTTTAGATCCCTTAATCTCATATCTTTGGAACTGGTTGTTCAATTTCAAAGGCATTTTCTGCAAAATTCAGCTTTGTAAATGCTTTTTACCGTTCTATGAGAAACTAAAAATGTAATATTTCCGAGTTCCGACTAATTTTGCTTGATCGCATCACATATGATGAAGGACGCGACAGTGGGATATTTCTACTGCTCGGCCTGACACTTTTAAAAGTAGTCCAATTTTAGGCAAGTGAAGCGGATGGTTTGTGAATATCGGCAAGTGATTGCCAAGTAGCCCAATTGTGCACCTATGGTACAGTGTTGTACATTTATGTCATCACTTTGTAAGTACAGTATACACAGGTGGATAGAGACAAAAATAGCATTGCGCATTTTGTTGTTAAGGCAGCTGTGTACTCTCAGACATGCTTGTAGTAAAAGTGCAATAACTTTGTAATTATTAGCGCAAGACATATAAAAGTATACATTTTTATAAGGGCAATAAATCTTAATATACATACAGATTTGGGGTAAAAACAACAATTATGAAGAAAATCACAAAAAGTGAGTTTTTGGCAATATTTGTTAGGTACATCATAACAAAAAACACTCTTTCCAAAATATTTTATTTTGTTTTTAGCTCAATCTTGAGGTTCCATTCCAAAAACGTTTTTTTAAATTTTTTTGATATCGGCCTTAGTTTTTGCGATATTGACCATATAAGGCATCAAATTGAACTTTTTTAAACGCCTATTTGCACAAAATGATGCCTAAAATCGGAAATAGACCAAAATATAAAAAAATGAGAAAACCGTTTCTTGAGTCGATCATGCTTTTTACGATGATCATGTTTGCTTACCTATAGATGCTGTATTTATTGAGTTATTGTGTACCTAAATCGTCATTTCACAGAGAAAATGAACATTGAAATAATGGCCGTTGAAGTTTAAAGTGGTCACATTTTGCACTTTCATCGAATCTCGCAGGAGAATGCGGCAGTTTTTGTTTTTCTACCTTATATTACGGGAACATCGGGTTAATCCACAGCCCCTTGAGAAGTTTGAGCGAAATCCATTCATAACTTGATATTTAAATCGGGGGAAAGAACTTGAAAAAACCCACATTTTAACAGCTAAAAAGGAGCCATTTGACCACTAGGTTTTTGTGAAATTAATTCCGTGGTGTTTCCATAAGATGCGCCGCTCATGCAGATAAGCGTCGCGTATGATAGCGTATTTGTGCGTTAACAAATTTCGCGATACGCAACGCGATGCGTTTTGCGCGTGTGTACCCTGCTGGTACAACAAAGATTTTCTTTCCTTTTCAATTTCAAACACGAATGGAATAGGGAAATAAAATCCTTAAAATATTACAGTTGGAGTTTACAAATCTGGATTTTTATTCCTTGTATTGATAAAAAACATAACAAAGTACAAACATATCAAAAAAACTCAATTTTGCGGAAGAAACAATGTCTAGAGTACACAGCCGCGTTAAATGTGACAGACCATGGTCCAAGGGAAACCAGAAAATCAACAACAACAGTAGCATTAATCTGCATCAGAATGATGATGGATGACAAAAACCTTTATTAAAGGAGACGCACATATTCATCGCTGCGGTCCCATGCTTTGTACATACTTTTCAGTAAATTTGCCTGTTTATTATGGTTGCCAATAGTGTTGCTAAACCCAGCTTTTTTCATACCAAAGTTTTAATCTGGCAGTGGGTTGTAGGTAACCGTTGATCATTATTAACAAAAATAAAAAGTAAACAAAAAATAAAATAACGATGAGACAGATGCATGTGAACCACACACGAGTAAATGAGGCACATGTTGTAAATTTTGTTGAGATTTTTGCATTTTCATATAAAGCTCTAATTATGGATTAAAAATGCTAACTATCTCTGTTGGATTTACGGTTACAAAGTTATGTTTGGTAAAGGTCATGGAACTTGGATGTTGTGAAATACAAAATACAGAGTAACCAAGCAAGCCTTAAACGTTGAAGCACATTAAATTTAATTTGAAAATATTACATGATTCAAAAGAGGAGATATCAAGGAAACATGCTTTTCTGCATTTTTTTTAATACCTTCGAAATTCATTACTCAATTTGGCTGTACAGTAAATTTGTATTTGACAACATCAGCCTCATCCACTGGCGTTAGGACACATATTAATTCAATTAGATAATTTTAACGAAATGATTAAACCCTTTGTATGCTGACAGTGATTGTTTTAATTTTGAAACAATGTTGCACATACTTAATGTAACTCTCAGGAAATCCATGGCTATGCTTGCACTACATTAAAGATAATTTTTGTATGAATTTGGTCGGTATTTCAGTTTCATGCTGTATTTTATTAGTGCAGTTAATCAAAATGTAAAACTTGATTAAATACTAATTTGTATGCATCATGAAAATAAAGATTTGACCTAAGGTCAAAGGTCATACATTTGATTCCCATTTTTTATTCCCCTGGCTTTAGCCATAAGGGGGTTATTGTGATAGTGCATTCTGTCTTTGTTATGTTTCCATTTTGATTAAGTTTTCATTATGGTTAAGTTTTACTTTTTTTCATGATTTTTCTTACACATTTATCCTGGATCACTGTGGCATAGCAGAACAGGCACTGACTCATAATCGGAAGGTTGCGGGTTCGAGCGCCGGCGACGCCATCGTGTTGTGCCCTTGAGTAAGGCACTTTATCTCGATTATTCCTCTTCACCCAGGTGTTTAAATGGGTACCGGCATTCTTAAATGCTGGGAAGGTAACAGACTCGCTGTAGAGGAGGTGTAGCGATCCCCCTATAGCAACATTACATGGAGGAGTCTGGCCCAATCGCCAATGAAAGAGAGATGGGCACTCCGATCACTGTTTATACAGGATCGCCTCCTTTACCTTTTTTTTTTTTTTTTGTAAGTCAACTTTAACCCCATGGACACTACTGCCTTTCCTACAGTGCCCGTGATTGGTTCATTACATGATATAATCATCTGAGTAACCAATCAAAATAGAGCTTATATCTCTTTTCAGTTTTAAACTTAATATCCTTCAGCTGTAGTGGCTATTCTTACCATAGCTCTGATTGGCTCAATACATAATATAGCTCTTGTTTTAATCAATCAAAATAGTTCTTTGAGGCCGATAAATCAGCTGGTAGTGTCCATGGGTTAATAGGTTTTACTTTAGTCAAAATTTCCTGGGCGGTAATTCATAACTTCATTAATAAACGTGATGTATGCGATCCAATCACATTTAGTTATTTGTAAAAATGCGAACGCAAATCGAGGTCATTAATATCTCACAATTGACCGCAAAATGCGTAATTGCGTTAAATATTCATAACCTCATTAATATACGCAAAGCCTGTGATCCAATCAAAAGAAATTGATTGCCTGACCGTGCACTCATTGCGCGGTCATTAAAAACTCACAATGACTCCGGACGCGCAACAATGACTTCCGCGTCTGATGTAGCAATCAAAACCTGGGTTGATTGTGGCCCCGAACATGGATAAAAATTTGGCATTTGCAGCGTCCAATTCAAATGGCGGCTACCTTCACAGCACGTAAACCAATATATATGCACGCATATCCTGTTTTGAATAAATAAATATAAACAATTTTTCCTGATGAATATGTTTGTCCCTGTGTTACGTTGATCGAGTGAGCTCCCAGAGTGAGCTTTGCAACTTGCGTCTACGTCTCAGCTGCTACCGGCATCTGCTGCTCTCAATAATATGATTTTGCATCGTATGACTTGACTTGTGTAAAACAAATACAATTGGGGAATACCAACAGGAAAAAACAAAAGAATAGATGATTCACAAGAACAGCAAAAATAGCAACAAAAACAATAGCAGTAACATGATAGGAACCATATTACAATCAAATTATTTTAAGGCCTTCAAGCCTAACACAGAGTTGTGCAGTATCACAAACAGGCTAGTCTACTTCATTAAAAAAAATTAGTATTCCAAAGTCAACTCATCTACCAAGAACCGCTTCCATCCGAAAACTGTGACGCCCGAGAAAAAATGCCTTTTCTCATTGATTTGTAGTTACAGGCTTCTAGCTGATTTAATAACATGACAGGCAAAACATGGTCTCAACATTTTTGTATATTTATACCAGATATCATATTGTCTATAATAAACGCCCCAGGGGTGTTGAATTTTTACAAAATCGGGGCGTTTATTAGAAGTGAATTTTCAGTGAAAAAAACAACTTTAAAATCGGGTTCAATTTCCCGATGGTGCGTCTGTCATGTTATTTGGTCCAAGTTTATTTCTTTTTTATTAAGTGTGAAAACTATTATAGGTCAGCTTAGAGAAAATCTAGGTTGGATCACATTGCATCAGCAATAACAAGCTGTACTGCAATCACCTGCTACATGCAGATGTTCAATCTGAGAGCTTTTTTATTTATCCCAGGCACAATTTAGCAGAGAAACAAAAGTATGAGAAACCATTGGATTCTATTTTGACATACGGGGTTATTGTATTTGGTATGGATACTTGGAAAACAGATGATAATGCTGATTGATTAGATGTTATTAGCAATTAAGTGCAATATCAGATATTTATTTAGTAGGGTTGGCCACGGTCAAAAATTTTTTCTTGCTGAGGTGAAAGGACTTTGGTTGGAGGTTACAAAAATGCATTTCGAAAATTCAGCTGAAGTCCGTTGCCATGGCAACGGCCTGATTTGTGTTTTTTACAATTTTCGCCTATTTTGGAGCTAAAAAAGTGAAAATTACCCTTAAAAGGACGCCTCGTTGCCTTAATAATATACAAGTTGGTATTTAAAAATAAATTATATCATAAAAACGCCTTATCCTTGTTCTATCTACAAACGAAGGTGTGTTTAGAGATTTGTTTTCTAAATATCGATTTCGGGCCTGGCAACACTGCAAGTTTTTCAAATTTGAAAAAAGCCATTTTTACCGATTTTAGGCGTCTGAAAAATTAACTTTCGCTCACCTAGGATTTTGTCGTTATGGTTATTGGTAGAACATACCTTGCCCCCAACATATATAATAAGAACAGCTTGGGGAAATTTATTTCTCTAAGGAAGGTGTTGCCAGAAAAAAATACATTTTGTAAAAATTCAAAATTCTCATAAAAGGAACATTTGCTGCAATTTGCCCTAGATTTAGCACATGTGATGTAATGAGTCATTTTATCATCATGGTCAACGATTCTGAATGTTTGGAAACAATAAATGAGGTTTAATTTTAATGCAGTGTTGCCAGATGCCTAAACTATAAAAAATATGACAAGTTTTTATGTATGATATTGATAAACAATTTCTTTGATGATGCATCTAAAATACAATTAAATTATAATAAATTTCGATATGACTGCTCACCCCTGTAACCATGTTAACCTATCTGTTTGTCAGTTGTGAATGTTTGACATAGTGTTGCCAGATGTCAAATACTAGCAGACATAGGAGGATTTTGTAAAAAATACACCATACATGCCATACACTCTCAGAGCTTTTTAAACCTTGTACTTTACTTAACCACTTTAACATTAACATAAACCTTCCAGTAAACATTTTACAAACAAAATTGTAATTTCATTACTTTAATAGAAGTCCTCATTATCGCAGATTTTCATTTTCATTTCAGATATTGTTGCTGAAAAGTTGGAAAAGGAATTAGCCAATCATATCTTATCAATACACATACACTCTTTACCAAATCTTTGGGCACATACTTTGTTATTGTTAATGCAGTTCGTTTCCGCATACCTTTGTTACCATTCGCTTTGGTGATTTACTAATATCATATATTTTGTGACTGCAATTTTAATATGTTTTAAGTTTACTAAGAAATTAAGAAAAATATCTGGTCATGGTCGTTTCAGAATTTCATTCTGATCTTCAACTTTTGCAGGCAACAGAATGCAGATTAGCTCACGATCGATGTTGTATTGCTCTATGTGGGTCCCTTGATGATAAAATTACTTTGAATTTCTTGTAAAAACATACAAATTTTCGTCTGGAAACAGGGTTTCAGTTTTATTATGGCACAGCTGTAGTGTTCGGCGCCGTATCAAATCTCCAAACAAATAGTTTAAGGGGTCATATCATAATTTATTATAATTTAATTGTATTTTAGATACATCATTAAAGAAATTGTTTATCATACATAAAAACTTGTCCTTTTTTTCATAGTTTAGGCATCTGGCAACACTGCAAGTTAAAGTTTCGAAACATAGAGAATAGTTGTCCATGGTCATAATGTGACTCTTCATACAATTCATTACATCACATGTACTAAATTCGGGCAAATTGGAAAAATGTCCTTTTATGAAAATAGTGTCTTGACGTAAACCAAAAATGGTATTGAAAACACAGGATTGACTAGATTCATACATGAAAACTTGACCTATTTGGGCTATTTTGCGTAAAGTAGCTTTCATAATTTTGGGCATCTGGCAACACCGCATTAAAATTAAACCTCATTTATTGTTTCCAAACATTCAGAATCGTTGACCATGATGATAAAATGACTCTACATACAACTCATTACATCACATGTGCCAAATCTAGGGCAAAATGCAGCAAATTTTCTTTTTATGAGAATTTTGAATTTTTACAAAATGTATGTTTTTCTGGCAACACCTTCCCTAGAGAAATAAATTTCCCCAAGCTGTTCTTAGTAGATATGTTTGGGGCAAGGTATGTTCTACCAATAACCATAACGACAAAATCCTAGGTGAGCGCAAAAGTTAATTTTTCGTATCGCCAAAATCGTAAAAAAAATGGCATTTTTCAAATTTGAAAATCTTGCAGTGTTGCCAGGTCCGAAATCGATATTTAAAAAACGAATCTCTAAACACAACTTCGTTTGTAGATAGAACGTGGATAGGGCTTTTTTATGATATAATTTATTTTTAAATACTAACTTGTATATTAAGGCAACGAGGCGCCCTTTTAAGGGCAATTTTCACTTTTTTAGCTCCAAAAATAGGCAAAAATTGTAAAAAACACAAATCGGGCCGTTGCCATGGCAACGGACTTCAGCTGAATTTTCTAAATGCATTTTTGTAACCTCCAACCAAAGTCTTTTCACCTCAGCAAGAAAATTTTTTTTTGACCGTGGCCAACCCTACTAAATAAATATCTGATATTGCACTTAAGTGCCCTTTGATTATATTATTCCCCCATAGTTTTTTTTTATTATTAATAAGTTTATCTAAGGGGTTTATTTAAGGGTGTCGACTGCAGACGACAAATTTAAAAAAAAATTCAAAATTTCAAAAATTTCAGAATTGTAATTTTTCATTACCATTATTTGGAATCAGCATGAAACATGAATTAAAATGAGTACAAACAAGCCTATTATTGATTCAGTGATTCTTTAGATAACTCTTGATATTTTGAGAAAATATCTCAAACTTTTTATGTTGAAGGCTATAATGGCTAGCATGCAGAGTATACGTATTAAAAGACTGATTTCTGTGAGAGCCTGTGGCCACCTTATACACTGTACTCATGCGTGACTCAAAAATGAATGAAAGGGTGTTTTTTATGACAAGGCATATAGTTTAGGGGTAAAAAAGCGGATAATTTAATAAAAAGGATTCATTGTCAACTTGTTCAGGGTAGTTTTAAACCAGCCAACATATCCCCAATAACAACTAAAAAAGAGTTTCACAGATGTGACTGAAAAAATAAATTTGAGTAGAAACTTTGCTTGTGTACTGGATTAATTAGTTTAACTTTCCTGTAATTATAGTTTTAAACATGTTTGCCAATTGGGTCAAAAAGGGTACATTTGTTGGACAAAAACATGCTTTGGGGGAATATTTTGTTTCAAATATTGTTATTTAAGGGGTAAAAGGGTGAAACTTGTTTAGAGGTGTTTTGAAAAATATTCTTCATGCATGTATACGCTTACTGTCATACTTGAGTGCCCCCCCCCCCCACACACACACACCCGGGGCCTAAACGCCACCCAGCCTGGGTATAAAAGGGGGTGGCGGACTCTGATAGGTTCTTACTTCACAAAATTCAGATGGGAAAGGACAGATAAGTTGAAATGATCAGAGTTGATTAGAGTTGAAAAAATAACAGACACCTGGGACGGGGCTCTTGGATCTTGGGCTGCCGGATTTTCAATCTAGTGTTCCCTCACTAGAAAACACTTGGATTTTTGTAAAGTTTTTTTTTTCAAGTTACACATTTTATTGAAAATGGCAATTGCATCATATGGTTTAAAAGTTAAAAGGGCCCATTCAGTGATCCCACTGAATGTGTAAAAAAACCCGAAAAGTGTATATAAATTGCATAAAAGTGAAGTATAAGTCATCAAAATTGGTATGTATTTTTAAATGTAAAATTTGGCGAAAAACAAGAAATTAAAACTGCAATATTGAATAAGTTCAAGCCCCTTTCAAAAAGATGTAGCTAAGGATATTAGAGTTTAATGTAAAATGTCCTATTTTGTCTTTAAGCTTCTTTAATAGTAAAACACTACTTTTGGCTTAACCACTAGAAAGCTATAACACATCTGTGCTATAGCAAAGGGAAGAAAACTAAATTTGGATGATTTTTACAATTTTTCATATGAGAAAATCACTGAAGAGGCATTTAACACATTTTTGCGTGTTGCAGCTGGACTCGCGTGGGATTAACAAGAGGCAATCGGGGGCGGGATGATGTAACAACTGCCTGTGAAAAGAAGTGGGTGGTGGTAAAAACAAGCTGCATGTTTTCCATACAGTTTTGGCAATCCTGTCTGTTGCCTTTCTCAATGGTATATGCCATTTGATCCCTTGTTGGATGGTATGACGTCATCGGAAGATGATGACGCCCTCAGGATCAATTGGTCATAGACATCTTCCGAACGTCATGCCAGGGATCAAATGGCATATACCATTGACAAAGGCAACAGACAGGATTGCTTTAACTGTATGGAAAACGTGAGTTTTTTATTGGAATTTGTACTATGAAAACTTTGAAATCTGATAACTGTATTCCTGATGAATCTCTTCAATAAAGCTGCATGTTTATAAACATCTTTCATAAAAAGGGGTAAATGTGAGCATGCACCATTGGCTGGGATTGGACTTCATATCTATGCAACATTGGGATATTCCAGTTGAAATCCATACACCCCCTGATGGAAGACATGATGACCTTAATCTTCCACACAGGGAGTGTGAATTTCAAATGGGGTTACCTGAATGGGTGACTCCATTTGAAATCTTCACTCTCTGTATGGAAGGTTAAGGCCATATGTCTTCCATAGGGGTGTATGGATTTCAACTGGAGTCGCCCAAAATTGGGAAAAATGGATATATCTTGTAAAAGGGGAAAGGGGTCTTTTTTTATTGATCTGGCATTGTACATACGTATCGTGAATAGGGTATCTCTGAATACAGGGAAATTTAAGGAAAAGGATATACATGTACCTTGCAAAATAAATTAATCACAGTGTTTAGGGTCCTTTCAGGAAAATGTAGGGTGATAATAATTGATAAAAGGTTAAAAGTTCTAACCTTTTGTATTTGTGGTTTTAGGATCAAGAAAATGAATGATTTATTTGCTTCTAAAAGTGGGTGTAAGCAATGCCAATACCAGGAAATTGCACTTATAGAGGTACATTTTCTGATTTTCAGACCTCGCAAATACTTACTTAGGGTGCTTTTTGAGACTTCATGTTAATTTGAATGCATGATACCCTCTGTCCCAGGATGAGAACACACAAAGGCCAATTGGGCTATTCCATTTAAAATCCATGTTACCCCTGTGGAAGATTTTGGAAATCTTCCACAGTGGGAGTATGTTTTTCAAATGGAATGAACACATTAGGCAGCTGCATTAGAATTTCATACACCTTCTGAGAAAGATTCAACCTGAATCTTCCACAGAGGGAGGGTGAGTTTCAAATGGAGCTGCCTAATGTGTTCATTCCATTTGAAATTCATGCTCCTCCTGTGAAAGATATTTCTAAAATCTTACATACATACAATAGATATTACACAGGGGTAACATGGATTTTAAATGGAATAGCCCATTGACCCTCCCTCCCTACTGAAGACACAAGCAAAACTTGGATTTTTGATATTTTTGCCCAGGATGAGACACAGTCGAATTAAAGTAGGTCAACAATCACAATTATTGTTCAAACACTCACGATTACAGGATGCCAACTCATGCACGTCATTATTAAAGGAGTATTTTGTGTTTACGAGTTATGCATGATTATGTGTATTACACTGCTCCAAAGGCCACTGTGTTGTAATTTCGTTCTAGTGTTAGGGTGCTTTTTGACAAATGCCATTGTGTTGTAATTTTGTTCTGTTAACCAGAACTTAATACAAATTTGTGATATTTTTGCTACATGAATCTGCAAGAAGAAATGTTATATACATAAACATTAATGCAGGGAAGCCAGTGGCCTGAAGTTACTTTGCAGGAAAAGCCTGAAAAAGTGCGCAAATTGGGCTACAAAGCCTAAAAAGGGCTGAAAATAAACAAACATGCGGAAATTTGGAGTAATTTGGTCAGTTGGAACAGATTTTCCCTGTTTTTATAAAAAGTAGGAAATCATGTAATTATCTGAAACCTGGCATCCCATAATGATTATGTAGCCAGAGGTTTCCAGTGGTATGAAATTGAAAATCTCGACTCTTTTTGAGAAAAGTGGGAAGATGAGGCTGTGGATCACGAAATGCCCCTTTAAGTGTATATTATCCCAGTCTTTGATCTTTTCATTTCTAAATGGAAAAGGCATTCAATTAAGATTCATTTAAGGGAAGGGGTATGAACCTCTGGACAGTATTTATTGTGGGACATATTAGAGCACATCAGACATATCGAATTGCATTCTGAATACGAAGAATGTCCTTTTGATATCAAATAATTTTGATTTTTTGAAATTCGCAATGTAATACACATTTTACGGCAAATCATTAAAATGGATATTTTTGATATTTAACAGTACTCGAAGTAAACTTAATAAATCTGATGATTTATATTTGAAGTGTATGTAAGTGGGATGAAAAGCCGACGATCAATTGAAAATTTGGACCTTTCGTATTGAAGATATGGATTTTTTTTTCCAAAACACAAAAAAAAATTAGTCTTTTTGGGAAAAAATCCATATCTTCAATATGAAAGGTCAAAATTTTCAATTGATCGTCGGCTTTTTCTCCCAGCTACATACACTTTAAGACTATATCATTAAATTTATAAAATTTACTTGAGGACTGTTATATCTCAAAATGTGAAAAATATCAAATGAAAATTATTTGATATCAGAAAGACATACTTCGTATTCAGAACGTAATTCGATAGGTTTGATATGCTCTCATGTCCCACAAAAAACACTGTCGAAACTCTCAAAACGCTCATTCCCGTTCCCTTAAAGAAGAAAAGCGGGAAAGTGTTCCATTATGTAAATAATCAGTCGTGATACAATCTTCCTACACAATATGATTCATTCAACAAAAATCAATGAGGGAGAGCAGATGTGATTTTAACTGAAAAGTTTAATCTTCATATGGAAAACAGTGGCATGATCAACAGGAATTATATATATTTAATAAGCATAATTTTTCACCAAGTTCGCTGTGGTAAATAATAAAGTAGAAAAAATGATCTGGTCTGGGAATTGAACCCAGGACCTCGGGATTACGAGACCTGTGCCATAACCACTCAGCCATGGGAGCTTCATGATTAGGCTGGTTGAAATTCAAATCTTCAGACTGATTTATATGTAATTGTGTGGTAAAATCAATACCAAACAAAAAATTGGGACAGCAACAACAGCTTACGATGTCTTCAGTAAATAATAAGTTTAAAACAACCTATTTATGCCAATCAGGGATCTTTGTCTGTCACATCCCTGTTCCAATACAGCCAGGATGACTAGGCCTACTGGTGCTATTCCACTTGAAATCCATACTCCCCTTGTGGAAGATTTGACTTTGATCTCCCACACAGGGGATGTAGATTTCAAATGGACTCATCCATTCAGGTAACTCCATTTGAAATTCACACTCCCTCTGTGGAACATTCAGGTCATGTCTTCCATACGGGGTGTAAGGATTTCAATTGTAATAGCTTATTGTCCTGCTTGCCTAGAGGGAACAGGTGTGCACTGATAGCACAATTATTAATTTGCTGATTTATTAGACATGGCCTATTATTACCTTCACACCATTGTCTCTTAATTGTTGTAGTTTGGAAAATTAGGACACATGTATATAGAACTGATTGTTATGCCCTCAAATAGAGCTTGTGTCTGAAGTGCAATTTGCCAGGGGGCAAGTAATTTTTGGCACAGATATTTTGGGCACCGTTTCTAATTTACACCATAAAAGGTGTAGGAAAACGTTAGGAACACATTCAAATATGCAAAATTCTCTGCTTGCTGATGCACTCACACTATATGATAAGATAATTTAAGGTTTTAAATTCGGGTTCCCAAAAATCTTGCAATGTAGGGGGGATGGGCAAAGATTTTTTGGCACAGCAAAAGGGGGGAATTTTTTGGCACATCAAAAGAGGGGCAACAATTTTTTGGCACAACCACAGGGTGGGGGCAAGCGATTTTTGGCAGACCATTTTGAGAATTCACCACCCCGGGTATACATAATTATTGCACAATCCTCATGAACCAGAGCTAAAGTTTGTTTGGTTTATATAAGGCAGAAAAAATAAGACTCAACACCGTGTATTGATATAGAATGGCATGCATGCAGTTGGGTGCAATGCTAACACTAGTTGTGCATTGCGTAATGCGTGACTGGCGCACGCTTATGTGAATTTATGCGAGCATGAGTTGCAGTGACAAAAGCCGAATAATTTCTGCCTTATATAAGCCAAACAAACTTTAGAAGTAGGTTAACCTTTTTTACCTAAAAACGTAGCATTGTGATAATTTTCTGGAATGTTGTATGCTGTCAAAGCTAGCAGTGAAGTATAGCGTCAACTGACTGGGAATCTCCATGATTGGTAAGTTTACAAATGTATGGTGTATTAAAGCCATAATGTGTGATTTGCTTCACAGCGACGCCCTCAATTTTACTCGGATTTCTACTTTTTGCATAATTATAATGCCCAGTGGTATACTAAAATACCACGTAAAAGACTAAGCCTGAAGTGCTTTAATAACAGTAAAATGTAACTTTTGTATTAAAACCGGTCGACCGGTTTTATTCAGAGTTCAACGATTGAGTACTTGCTAACATGTACCGTGGATGTCAGCTTGTATATACACACGTCGAGCGCGATGCTCCGTGCGGTTACATGTAATACGATCGGCGAGCGTAGTACACGCATTGTAGGCTTGGGAATGAATCGCAATTTTTTTCGTTATACTTCATTTGTTTGGCTTGAAATTAAAAGGGGATAATGTGATCAGTGAAAATAAACATTTAACTTGTGTAATGTAGTTCAATGTGTAGTTATACTTTGATCAACTCGTAATCGGCGGGCCTTATAACATCGCGGATTAATATCAAAATAATTTCATTTTGAGAATTTTCTTGTCACATCTCTCCAGAAGCATCACAAATTATTAATACAAGTGCTATACTTTGTCTACTTTCTATAACACACAAAATAAAGACCGGACATGTCAATTGATAGAAATCTTAACGTGGGTCCAAGTTCCGCGTAGTGGTAAAAGCCTAACATTTCCCGCTTATTACGAGCTGATCAAAGTATAAACATGTATTTAAATCACACCGCTGGTGCAGAAACAAGCAAATATTTCCCCATAATACTGAGTCGCACACAAAAGTGGTGTGTATATTTTGAATGATGTAACTATGGTGTGTGGTGCAAACCCAGAACCTGATATTACACATGATTTGCGTGAAGTTTCTGAATGTTGGGTTGCTGGTTGCCCAGTAACTTACATACGTTATAAAAAACAAAATTTCAGAAAAAAATTACTGAAAGCAAAAACATTTCTATAAAGAGCAAAGCATTTCATTTGTTTGGTGTATTTTGGAGTAATGAATTATCTTTGAACAGTGACTTGGTGTAACTATCTACTGAAGATAGCATTTAAGTCATAATGTACAATCTTATAATATGAAATTGGTTAATATTTTTCAAACCTGATTTTTTTGCATATTTGTAATGTTTACACATGTCCCAACTTGCACTTAAATGGAATCGGCCAAATCTGTTGTCTTTGTAGGTCAATAGAGCAAAGTTCGACATATTATCATCATTTAAAAATTATGATAATATGTCCTCCCATAGAACTGCATGTTAAATGGCCAAAATAACCAGTGTGGTTTCTTTCACTTTACCTTGTTATTTCAACTTAAAATGGACATCAACCCTTCCCGGATAATATTATTTCAACATTGTGAATAAAGAATAACAAAATTAAAATTTGACGGAAATCGTACATTA
This sequence comes from Amphiura filiformis, assembly GCF_039555335.1. Taxonomy (NCBI): domain Eukaryota; kingdom Metazoa; phylum Echinodermata; class Ophiuroidea; order Amphilepidida; family Amphiuridae; genus Amphiura; species Amphiura filiformis. The sequence continues at coordinate 26,101,016 of NC_092638.1, forward strand.
AGGCTCTCATTGGATTGCTGACTGTTAAACATGGCATCATTTGGTACATATTATTATTGTAGCAGCAGGCTGTATGCTAATTTCAACTGTAGTAGTTAACATGATGCAAACCTTTATTTTTAAAAGTTTAAGGATAATTTTCCAAATTCAATTATCAGGGTGAAACATATGACATGGTTTTCTTTGAATAACCTCTAAGAAATTCATACAATGTACTTTCAGCTGAACAGATCTTGTGGTTCTTGAGATATATATTGGGGTACTCAAGTTTAGATTGTGCTATTCCATTTATTCCCTGTCAAAGATTTTGGAAATAGCTTCCACAGGGGGAGTATGTTTTTCAAATGTAATGGTCATTATCATTTAGTTATCATTTTGAAAACCATACTCCCCCTGTATTATGGCTTTACCTTTATATAAAAAAAAATATGAACAGATTTCATTGGGAAAAGTGGGTGTTTTTGACCTATTTTTCACAAACTTTCCTGACACCAAGTGGGAAATCCCCCCTCAGGCACCCCCAGGATGGATCAACAAAATTTAAAAAAATCTTCCTAAGCCAATGCTGTGTTTTGAATTGTTTTAGCATAAAAATTTAATTGCATGAAAATTACCACCTTACAGTATGGTATAATTATATTAAGTTTAGTATGCACTAGTTTCATGAAATCAATAAATGGGGGAAAAAAGAGAGAAAATGGGATAAAAGGATATAAAGTTTGGCCATACAATGCAACAGACTCATGGAGTGTGGGGAGTACTCATCCATGACCAGTTGGGCTATTCTTGTCAAAATCCATACACCCCTGTGGAAGATATGACCTTAACCTTTCACACAGTGTGAATTTCAAATGGGTGACTTTATTTGAAACCTACACCCGTGTTGGGGATTAAGGTCATATCTTCCATAGGGGGCGTATGGATTTCAACTGGAATTGCCCAACGTTTTAAATGTATGTCATGCGTGACTTCATCAAGTAGAACTTGTAGTTATCATAATGTGTAGCTCTAACAGTCACGATCATTTAACAATAACATAAATTGCACATGCGTGATGGCTGCCACGTGCCACTGTAAAGTGTATACAATTTTGATTTATTTTTTATTGCGCTTTCAGGAAAATTGTTCAGTGTTACTTTGGGATATCCTGTTGTTTACATGGGTTCTGTTTTGCTGCTGTTAATGTTTTCCTGTAACCAGACCAAAGGCTTACACAGTCAAGCTGGAATGATATGTTATTGGTAAGAAAGTTTTACAATTTTTCTGATTTAGTTTCATGATCATTTTTTTTATTACTTACAAAATATATTTTGGTACAGATTTGGTAAAGTCTTTTGTGTGATGTATGTGGCTGTGTAAATAGTTGCTTATTTTTTTATCACGCATGAGAATTTTCAAGTTTAAGCCTGAATTCATGGTTTTTTGGTTCAAATTTTCTCACTTTCTTTTAATTTCAGCCTGTGTTTGGCCTTTTAAGCTTAATTTCACAGGCTTTTTCAGGTTTTTTCATGGATGATCATTCTCGATCATGCCTGTTTTATTTATTTTTTTATTGTTTCTTATAAATGTGTTTTTGACTTATACAGGGTATCTGCATAAGTGACTTTTATCACTTTTTCCAGTGCACTTTTGAACATATATTCCTGTTGGTCCCTGTTATTTTAGCAGTTTAACATTTCTGTATGCTGTAGAATTTGTAATTTTTGGCTATCAGACTTTACCTACTTCTGTGCCTACATTAATTTGTTGTCCCCCTTTACATAGCATCTTCTTGTTTTACTTGTTTCCACCACATCAAGTTGGTGTATAGTGCTCCTTCTTTTTCAGTTATTTGCATATCAAGGTATCCTCTTTTATCATTAATTGATTCTTAATGGGTTTTTTTTAATATCCTTGTCCGTTAAACAGGTTATTGTAAATTTATTAAATAATTTCATGATTATTGATTTATAATATCTTTCACAGTTACCATCAACTGACAAGTCAAGTATCTCCACTGTAGTTCTCATACCAATGCCTTTTTCAACTCTGTTTTTGTTTCCTTTCCACGTTTGTGGAATGAACTTCCCACTGATGTACGCTCTGCGCACTCCCTTAGCTTGTTTAAGGCCATGTGTAAAGAACATTTTATGATGTAATTATGTTTTTCATATGCATGTTATCATTTTGTTTAAATTTAGGTAATTTAGCTGTATAATTTGAGTTGCATGTAGGCCCACTCTAAGGCAATGACTTTGTTCACGCATGTTTTATTTTCTGTACTGCCTATTTTGTGCACTGTTGATACATCATGTGTGCATAAGATATGTCATAGAGTGTTTCACTTATTTTTTTCCCCTACAAATGTTTCTGGTTTAATTAATGCATATCTATTATCTTAATTTATATTATTATTATTATTATTATATGTACTTTAATATAATCAGGAAAGAAGAACACATTGTGCTTGGACTGTTTAGTCTATTTCTTCTTTCATGGATTGTCATTTAAATTGCTTTTAATGTTTTTTCATGTTTGTAATTTATGGCAATTGAAATAAATATTATTATTATTATTATTATTATTATTGAAATTTGGAGGATTTGAAACGACTCCTACTCTAATAAAAGTAAGTTCATGTTT